>NC_140593.1:1138126868-1138726868 GCF_964204655.1 Triturus cristatus | reverse complement strand
TCATAGTTGGGGTTGTGCAATTTATTTACAAGAAATTGTCAGAATCAAAAACTTTGCCTAGTTGTGGCTTTCTAACTTTGTTTCTGCTTTATGATGTGCCATGGGGCAGACATCTTGCAACAGAAAATTTGCCTCTTCTGCAAGGCATGAGGTACCAGGGAGGAGGGCGTGATGGTCCTGGGTGGGGAACGGTCCTGATGGTGGCTAAGGAGACTCCTGAAAAGGAGCGTTGCAAGAGACAGCGCAGAAGGGGCATCATGGGGGCATCAAGGGGGTTCTGGATCTTCCTGTGGGGGATCAGAACATGGGACGGCTGCCAAGCGGCAACAGTCCACCTGTGGCCCTACAGGGCAGTGGGAGAGGTTTCCACTTCCACCAAGAGCACTTTGCGAGCTGTGTTCATCGTTAACCTCATTAATGAGTTGGGTGGCCCTTCATTTACCATTCTGCAGGTTTGTCCTGCAATCGTGGCTTCTGTCCACCTGCCCACACAGAGGCGCTGCGTGGCACCCATTGGCTCATTTCAAATCCACACGACTTATGGCCCTCTCAAAGGATGAAGGGGCTTCGACCTTCAGGAACAGATTTTATTTATATATGATTATGTATTTTCAAACTCCTCGCTGCGTGTCATGAAGTTACTAATTTACGTCACTAATACTAAGAATCTGCATGGTTAAGTGACCTCTGTGCGGTGTTTCTCGCTGCTGATAATGCGGCCTGTACACATCCAGGGTGCAGCCAGCGTGTTCCCCGTCAGTGATGCACACATTGCGTCCGTATGTTAACAGAGCACTGAACCCGGAAGTCTCTTTCTACTTAGCACCGGAGGAGAGGCCATTTGTCCCGCGAGCCCTTCTTTCCTTGGAGTTGCTGGAGCCTAGAAGCCCCGCGCGACTGAGCACCAGCCTGATGTCTGCGTCTCGCGCTGCGTGACGCGCGCGTCGCTGCTGTGGGCGACGGCGGAGATTTTCCAGTCACGCGCTCCCCGGAGACGGCGCTCGCGCTGCCAAGTGCCTGCTTTTCACGCCGCGTAAATCTGGTCCCTGCGGGGTGGTGCTGCGCCCACGAGGACGGAGTCCAGAGATTCCCCGTTCCACTCGCCAGATTTGGGTAACGAAGTCTCATCACTCGCATGATATGACTTTGGGTTACAGCAGCAGCCAGGAGGCGCAGGGGACCCTTGGCGACAAAGAAGATAACATCGTAGAAATCAACGAAAAGGCGGATGGCTCGGCGAGGTAAACGATCGCCGCTGAGACATGCGGTGGTGTGAAGATCATTCATTTTAATCCCGGCACCCTGACTCAGTCTTTAACCTTCGGAGGTCAACTCACGGACTACCATTAACTTGGCAAAAAGGAAAAACTTTTAAAAACGCAGCCTTCAGGTAAATGAAACCAAGCTTCTGTTGACGATCCCCTTTGGGTCAAGAAACTTACCGAGGTGCCACTGATTCCGTCTCTAAGTGTCGCCGAGCAAATCCCTTCATATAAAGGGCCACCCCAAAGGGGAAGATCAAAGTAATAAGGGAGGGCGAAATGTACTTGTATTTGAATAGCACTTAACACCAGTAGGGTTCAGAAGGCGCTAAAAACTGGTGCTGTTATTAGTGGACTGAGTGTAGCGCCCGTGGTCCAGACTGAAGTTGTGTCCCTGTTGCTTCTTTATTCAAGTTTAAGGGAATCAGACAGGTTACTAAGTAGCAGGACCCACAGCGAGTCAACTGCTCAGCATGAAGTCCAAATAAAGAATGCCCAGTGCGCAGATGGAACAACAGGAGGAGAGATTGAAGAGATAGAGGCCAAAGTATAGAAAGAGAAAACGGAAAAGAAGAAGAGAAACATTACACTGAGAGCAACAGATGCAGCGTCACCCGGCACCAGACCCACGACCCCAATCTAGCTCAGTAGCGCCGTCTTCCCAGGCCTCGCAGCACTGCAGATCTGCCGGGCCTTGAAAAGTTCCGCGTAATGTTTTTTTCCCGCTTTTACCCACTCATTTTATCTTCCCAATTGGTTAACCTACCGAAAGATCTACCTTCCAACGCCCTACCCATCCCACCACATGAAGCATCGCTCTTCACAAGGCTGCTTTCGCCAAAAACAACAATTTACAGCTTTTAGGCGCATGAAGGTTCACCCCACGCCCCTCCAGCCAAAGTTCGAAGTGGGCAGGATCTGTGGGGCACGTTGTGACCGTACTTTTTTAATGTACCAAGAACAGTTCTCCTAGTTTTTGATAAAAGATGGTCATCCAGGGAGGGTTCATTCCGAGAGCTGGGGTAGCTCAGGTGAAATCAAAGTGAGGGAGTTTCCTGGGCTGTGAAGCCGCGGGAGGGACCGCCAGCTAAACCACATTCAAGCCTTCTCGCCCGCTGCCTGATAGAAATGTAAATGTGTGACCCCGCTTAATCTGCAAATGTGAAGGCTGCTCCGAAGCCAGCGTGACGTTAAATGACGGAGACACTTGAAGCTTCGAGATGACGACGGTGAAGAGAAGCTTCGAGACGTATAATGGACTGTTATAGAAATGCAGACGGTGCACTCTGCTTATTACTAAAGTCTGTATCTTGGAAGCACTTTTTTATTCTTAAATCTACATCTTTTAACATACTTTGTGGCAGCGCACCCTGTACTGTGACTTGCAAGTTTTTAAAATAAAGACTTACATAATTTTCAACACTAATGGGTTCCGGAGTAGGGTGATACTCGCCAGAAAAGCGCTTCAACACCCTTCAGGGGTGACAGGTGCTACATGAATGCAAACCTTTCTTCCCCTTCTATCCCTCCGCTATCCTTCTCACTCCAAATAACTGACTAATATCCACCACTCAAATTACTTTCAGATTTCACCATACTAATTCACCACTAATCCTTTTATGGGTCCCGGAGTAGCGTGCTTCAACACCCCATCAGGGGTAACAAGCGCTATATAAATACAAACCTCTTTTTCCTCTTCTATTCTTCTGCCATCCTTCCGAATCCAAATAACTGACTAACCGAGCCACCACTTAAAATTTCCGTGCATGTTTCACTATACTAATTCAACACTAATCCTCTAAGGGTCCCGGAGTAGCG
This sequence comes from Triturus cristatus, assembly GCF_964204655.1. Lineage (NCBI taxonomy): Eukaryota > Metazoa > Chordata > Amphibia > Caudata > Salamandridae > Triturus > Triturus cristatus. The sequence goes on along the minus strand of NC_140593.1, from coordinate 1,138,723,788 downwards.
TGCTACTCGCCGAAAAAGCGCTTCGACGCCTCGTCAGGGGTGGTAAGCGCTATACAAATACAATTACAATACACTAGTCTCTCTACTTTCTGCCAAACGCTGGGACCGCGTACCACTATAAACTATTTGCGACTGCACCAACCAGGATTTAGTTCTGTGGCTGTCTGGCTACACACAGACATCTTAAGTGATCGCATAAACTAGTAGAGGTTTCATAACATAAAATAGTGCACTTCCTCTTGACTAGCTCATTGCATTTATCGTTCATTCGCCGTACGTTGTTTTATGTGCAGTTAAATTGAGGGTGAAAGACCAACAAAATAGTTTCAGAATATTTTGTTCTTTTTTAGCCACACCTTTGACTGCGCCCTCACACTCACTAACCCCCCCCCCCCGCTCCCCCCCACTGCACTCAGCATCATAGTTCCCATACTTTACTAAAGCACTTGGAGAACGACCTTCAGCCGTACCCGAGATTCACCTTGGAGGTTAGCCCTAAAGGCCAAGTTATAGAATCTGGTACCCTGTACACCTTAATCAGGTGCTGTTCCCCATCACAAGTGATAAAAATACACCCAACTATGGGCCGGCCATTGTTCCCCATCACAAGTGATAACAATACACCCAACTATGGGCCGGCCAATCATCTAGATCTGCAGTTCTTAGACTATGGTCCCGGGACCCCCAGGGGTCTGCAACGCCTACCCAGCTAGTCTGTGACTGCTTTGAAAATGAAATTGTAATATTAACAGACTAACAAAGTGAATATCAATAAAGAAGCAACATGTAAAACTGAGAACATTTTAAAACATCATGTAAACATGATGACATTTGAAATCGGAGGCTAAAAATTAGGTTAGTGTCCTCAGCTTGATTTGTGAGCGCAGTGCAAGCGCATCAGACTGGATATAATATGGGCAACAAGTGGCCTCGACTGAATTCGGAAAAGCTCCTATCTTCCTATTAAAATTTATATATATATATTTTTTTAAATAAAATATTTCATCATATTTGTGCTTGTTTCCATATTTTTGTGTATTGTTTTTCTGTTCAAATCATCAAAATTGGTTAGGCCGGGGCTCCTGGACTCTAATAATGAGTCAGTGGGGGTCCCCGGATTCCAATGATCATTCAGTGGAGGTCCCAGGTTTCCAGTAATGATGAAGTGGGGGTCCACAGTCAAAAGGTTAAGAACCACTGATTAAAACAGAAGGAAGAGAGCAACCAATTGGAGATGGGCATGCCTCATATGTTTGCTGACATTCCATTGGTTCTCCTCAATGCACACTCGCAAAAACGGGGCCTCTGGAAGGGACGGGAGATTAAATGGGTAACAACAAACATAAGTGCAGTGTGGCCCCATTGAGCAAGGATTTTGTGGTAATTCTCAGCCCATGAAGGCCTTCAGGGTGGTCCCTAGAAAGTAGTAAACGTCCAGGTAGGTAATGGTTATGATTCCAAGCCTGCCAATGGGCGTCCATTCTTTATGTGATTGTGCGGCTGTTGCGATTTTCACATAATTATAGATTTGTTGATTTTCCACATAATCCATCTTCTGCTGCATAATCTGCAGATTTTAACAACAAAAATAATGTTTCTAGCTCAAAGGTTCAAACGTTAGTAAAAACACAGTGACATGTGTTGCTGCGTAGTGGAAGGCCCTCTGCAAAGGTTGCCTGGTCACCTTTCTGTAGCTTATTGCTAAATTTGGGTGATAAACTGGTACTAATGAGGTACCATCAACTAATGCCCACACAGTGTTAAAAAGCTTAAAAATGACAAAATAATAAAGTAATACTATCACAAAATTAGCTGCATATTTTGCCTTTTCATGGCGCATAATTTACTTAAACCTGCGGCATAACTTGATGCTCCCCAGCCGCATAATTCCAGTGGCCCTGTTTATAAGCAAGAAAGGAACCAGAGACTGGTCAAAGGTGAGAAGATGAGATGGCGAAGTCTTGATATCCGAGCAGCGGCTTAAGAGGCTGCGGTAAGGCAGCAGTAAGGTTATCCACCTGGAGAAAAGGAGCCCGAAGGGGTGACACGATCAGTTCTGAAATATTGAAGATGGGAGAACGAAGGCCTTTTCACCGGATAGGTTTCACTAAGAGGTGAATGAGGTCACCACAAAGAAGAAGGAGTGGAAGATCTGGGAAGGTGTTTGTGGGAGTGGCAGAAGCAGGGACCATGGCTGAAATCCAAGATGGCTGCCAGAATGAAGAAATAAACAAACACTTAAGAAGATTTTTTCTTCTCATGTGAAGGGTTGGGCGTAATCTTCATTTCAGCTTATTTCTAAGCGCCTCTAATTCTTCGTAAATGCTTTGCTATTTATCACACTTGATAGGTAAAGATACCAGGCACCGCCAGTTAGCGAATGGGATACAGATTGGCAACAACCGTGCAAATAGTGATAGGCAAGAGTGTCAGAATTTCGCGAAGCACTCCAGTGCAGTAGGTAAATCCAGAAATAATTATGAATAAAAACAGCTACATTTAAAGAATCTTTCGGCAAAATATCTCCTTTGTGCATTGCTATTTATGACAAATGAAACCTGTTTCCGATGACATTTTGCAAAATTTCTGCTTCGGGCCAGAGCACCGAATTTACACCGCAGGCCCATCAGCCGCCACTGCGCATCCACGCAGAGCTGAGGCGAATACAAATAATTGGGCTATTTAAATTCAATCTTTTTAAAGTGGTTTGCCTGACTTTAGCCCCAAATTGCAACATATGTATCCTGCACTGCAGCCGGCTGTATTGCATTTAATAAAGTTTGCACAATTTTAATCCACTAACCCGACAGTCAAATATTCCATTCTCATGGACAAGGCAGTGGCACATGCAAAAAGAGCTGTACCTCAAAAACAGGTATTTTCTGAAGTAGTTCTGAAATCCCGAACGTGCTTTACATTTTCTTCAAGAATTAAGTGTGCCTAAGAGCACACGTCTCACTACCAATATCATTATAAAATGTTCAGCAACTGTGAGTATCAGGGACAACCGGGAGAGAAAATAACATAAAACCATAGGGTTTTCTTTCGCTCGTTACCAAGATATAAACCGGAAGCTTGCTGAAATATGGTTGCGTTACTTCAGCAAATGATTCGCGCAGCGCAAACGCGCAGTGCGGCGCTGCGCGGGTTCGGGTGCTAGGAGCGAGCAGAGAGCTTTGTGGGTGAAGTGCACAACATTCAAAGCAGCAGAACTATAGCAAGTCACTGGTTACAAGAAATGCACACAGCTTGCAAGTGCACAAACACACACAGCCGATGAGCTGCACTCGCAGCGGTAGCACAGTGTAGCCTCTGGCGCGAAAACTGACACAGCAAAGAATGCAAAAATGCGCTGCGTGGGACACGGTGCTGCAGTGCAGGAATCAGCCAACGATAGTGCGTGGGACACGGTCATGCTATAGACAGACCAGCCGGTGATGCTTCTTGGGGAACGGTCATGCTATGGACAGACCAGCCGGTGATGCTTCTTGGGGAACGGTCATGCTATAGACAGACCAGCCGGTGATGCTGCTTGGGGAACGGTCATGCTATAGACAGACCAGCCGGTGATGCTTCTTGGGGAACGGTCATGCTATAGACAGACCAGCCGGTGATGCTGCTTGGGGAACGGTCATGCTATGGACAGACCAGCAGGTGATGCTACATGGCAACCACCCGGGTCCGGCAGAGTGAGGGGTAGGTCGACCGCAATCGGACGGATCGGAAAACGACACTGAACCTTGCAGTGTCTACACCTGCCGCGGCACGTTGATACATGATGACCTAATCTGGGCATTGTAGTTGATCGACAGATACCACTTTTTAGGGTGCTGTATGGGTGGTCACTAAATTGTTGAACTAACAGACCACCACCAAAAAGTGTAGAATGATCAATAATAGGTCCTGAAGGATTGTCGTCAAACTGACTCTAGGCAAGAAACACGTTGGCCTGAGTTTTAGCGCACAACCCTGCAACCTTAGAGCAGGCGTGCGCGCCTTTTTTGGTTTTAATCAGGATAGTGACCACAGTCATTAAAATAATTTTGGGTGGATCACTAACTCCTGTTTTATATTTCACACATTCCACGTTCACACATCTACACTCACGAGGGCTCTTACACGCACCACACCCAACGGCTAAGAAAAAAGATCTCTGACAAGAAGGCCCATCACGGGCGCCGATCGGGTATTGCAGCGCCGACCCGATAAGGAGCGGACACCCAGTGATGAAGCAAGACACCTAGCTGGCTGGGTGTGTGAGGGTCTTTTTCTGAAAGGAGAAAAGATTTTCTCCGACCTTCATTAGCACTTCTGTGCTCTCTTTACACACATTGACCTGTAGGACTCATTAGGAACAGCATACCTCTTCTTGTTTTGGTTTCCTTGGGCCTGTATGCTGGACCTATTAATTGTCTCCTAGTCTCCCCTGTTGTTTCATCGGTCATGCTATAGACACGACCAGCAGGTGATGCTGCGCGGAACACGGTCATGCTATGGACAGACCAGCAGGTGATGCTGCGTGGGACTCGGTCATGCTACGGACAGACCAGCAGGTGATGCTGCGCGGGACACGGTCATGCTATGGACAGACCAGCAGGTGATGCTGCGTGGGACTCGGTCATGCTACGGACAGACCAGCGGGTGATGCTACATGGCATCGGTCATGCTATGGACAGACCAGCAGGTGATGCTGCGTGGGACACGGTCATGCTACGGACAGACCAGCAGGTGTTGCTGCGTGGGACACGGTCATGCTATGGACAGACCAGCAGGTGATGCTGCGTGGGACATGGTCATGCTATGGACAGACCAGCAGGTGATGCTGTGTGGGACACAGTCATTCTATAGAGAGACCAGCGGGTGATGCTGCATGGGACACAGTCATGCTATAGAGAGACCAGCGGGTGATCCTGCGTGGGACACAGTCATGCTATAGAGAGACCAGCAGGTGATGCTGCGTGGGACACAGTCATGCTATAGAGAGATCAGCGGGTGATGCTGCGTGGGACATGGTCATGCTACGGACAGACCAGCAGGTGATGCTGCGCGGGACACGGTCATGCTATGGACAGACCAGCAGGTGATGCTGCGTGGGACTCGGTCATGCTACGGACAGACCAGCGGGTGATGCTACATGGCATCGGTCATGCTATGGACAGACCAGCAGGTGATGCTGCGTGGGACACGGTCATGCTATGGACAGACCAGCAGGTGTTGCTGCGTGGGACACGGTCATGCTATGGACAGACCAGCAGGTGATGCTGCGTGGGACACGGTCATGCTATGGACAGACCAGCAGGTGTTGCTGCGTGGGACACGGTCATGCTATGGACAGACCAGCAGGTGATGCTGCGTGGGACATGGTCATGCTATGGACAGACCAGCAGGTGATGCTGCATTGGACATGGTCATGCTATAGAGAGACCAGCGGGTGATGCTGCGAGGGACACAGTCATGCTATAGAGAGACCAGCGGGTGATGCTGCGTGGGACACAGTGATGCTACGAACAGACCAGCAGGTGATGCTGCGTGGGACACGGTCATGCTATGGACAGACCAGCGGGTGATGCTGCGTGGGACACAGTCATGCTATAGAGAGATCAGCGGGTGATGCTGCGTGGGACATGGTCATGCTATAGAGAGACCAGCGGGTGATGCTGCGAGGGACACAGTCATGCTATAGAGAGACCAGCGGGTGATGCTGCGAGGGACACAGTCATGCTATAGAGAGACCAGCGGGTGATGCTGCGAGGGACACAGTCATGCTATAGAGAGACCAGCGGGTGATGCTGCGTGGGACACAGTGATGCTACGGACAGACCAGCAGGTGATGCTGCGTGGGACACGGTCATGCTATGGACAGACCAGCAGGTGATGCTGCGTGGGACATGGTCATGCTATGGACAGACCAGCAGGTGATGCTGTGTGGGACACAGTCATGCTATAGAGAGACCAGCGGGTGATGCTGCGTGGGACACAGTCATGTTATAGAGAGACCAGCGGGTGATGCTGCGTGGGCCACGGTCATGCTATAGAGAGACCAGCGGGTGATGCTGCATGGGCCACGGTAATGCTATGGACAGACCAGCAGGTGATGCTGTATCAGCTACAGTGCCACAGTAGATTGTCCAGCAGGTGAAGCCTTGAACCTTAAAGTGCTTCCTAGTGAGACTTGCATAATAAATGTCTAAAGCAACATTGGTAACAATAGGTACAGCCAGATCTCAAAAGGATTGCTGAGTGAAAACAATGCATATATGAGCGAAGGCATTTTATGTGTGATGGTTTGGGGTCAGGAAGACTACAGTCCTTCACCAGCTCCCTCATACATGCAGCACCGATTAGTGTTCTTGATCGGTCATGCCCCTTCCTAGCAGATAATACCAGGGCACAAGTCGAGGGTACGCACGAGTAGACAGCGTAAACCCACTCTTTTCACAGGGTGGACACCGTCCACCCTGCCAAAAGGTTGGGCCCCAGAGAAACGTGCTAAACTTGTCCCATGTATTTTTCAGACACCGGGACACATTCAGCAGCAGGTGCACAAGCGGCAGCGTGGTGCAGGGTGACGAGGACTTATCAGATTCCAGCGGGTCCATAACAAAGGCTGAAGTCAAGATGCCATCAGGCCTCATTCTGTTGGAGCATCCTGGCTGGGAGCTTCACACCTAAATTCAATGGAGGGGGAAATAAAGGCACACGCTTATCCTGATCACTTCACAGGTACTTCAGAGAGGGATGCTTTCCACTCTGTTCGCGCCCTGTATATGAGAGATATGAATGCACTACAAGAATGTCAGTTCCAGTATTTACACAAATAACAATTGAAATACCACTATTGAGTTTTATTTTATAGCTCTATTCAATTCAATATTTATTAAAGATTTGGAACTCCAATGAGGTCCACATAAAAGTACAGACAAATTATTACATAAATATAATAAAACAGAAGGAAAACTCATTTCTCAGACCATCATATATTATCGAAAGCCCACACAGCAGGTCTAGATTTTCCTTTACATAACATCGGTAGAAATTGTCATTTGCCCTAATAGGCGAGATAACTACGATAATACCGTTTGGCTCATCGGCAAAAACCAAGGCCCGAAAGACCTCTCCCAAAGCAAGTGTTGTATGTTTAGGACCGTGCTAAACAATAGCAGCTGCTTGTACGTATAGGATAATATGCATCACATCAGTGCTTGATAACATTTTTCAAACATTTAGGCAGCAACACATAACCGCTTCGGCAGAAAATTGAATTTGGGATTAGCAGCAGGAGGACTGAAGTAACAAAGCACATCCCAGAGTGTGCAAAGAGCAGTAAGCAGCAGCCAGTTCATGTGCAAAGTAGAATCCAAAATCCAGCTTCGGCAGAAAGTTCAGATTAAAATTAGCAGCAAGAAAAAAAAGGAGTAACAGAGCATATCCTAACCTGTGCAGAAAGCAATTATAGCTCGACTCTTCCCAATGCAGGGTATCCGACTGCTGAACCACACACGGACACATTATACACTGACAAAAAAACGTGTGTGTAAATCAATGTGTAGGATATGTTTCTTAAGACAGCGAGGTTTACAAGGTGTAGGAGCCACATGTCCTTCATAGCTCACTGTGTTATATTAGGAGGATTACAATTTATGAACTGCGAGAAACAAAAGGATCTCTGTCTTAAAAGCAGTAATCCACTTACCCATTTACATAAAATAAAAATCCGTCATCTGCGTGTTACACAATGTGCTTTTCAGGAGACATATTAACCTAACCCTCTGTTACTTTGATTCACAACTTGGACTAGATAAAACACAGATCTCTCCAGCAAATACTTTATCCTCCAGAGCTATCTTACCATTATTATTATTTCCTGAGATTTAGTTAGGCACACGAAGACCTCTGCAGCAGGTGCTTTAACCCCATAAAATATTTGAAAAGCAGACCAATTAAGCAAAACAGATTTACTGCCACATTTCTTAACCTCAAGACTTAACCCCATAAGACATTTTAAAATGCAACCAATTAAGCAGAACAGATTTACTGCCACTTTTCTCCTTGTTGCTAATTTTTTTATGGCAGGGTTTGAAGAAAAAAAAAAGCATAATTTGATGCCTAGATTTTGCGTTGGGTTGTGTGGCTTTTTTGGCAGAGCTCAGACACAAAATCTCATTTGATAAATATTGTAATGCGTTGAAATGTACTCATGATAGACCTGCTAAACATATGTGTGAGGTCTTTAGATCTCATGTCATTTCTTGTGATGTCACTTCCTGTGAGTTCAAGGGTTGTGATGCCACTTCCTGTGATGCCACATGCGATATAGCATGCCGTGATGTCACGCACTGTGATGGCACGTGCCATGATGTCACTTGCGCACTGCCTAACTTGGGTAGGCCCTTAACTTCTGTTTTTAAGGACTTGTGCCCGGGATAATACCCTGCTACTGTGAACCAAGCGTGGGTAGAAATTCTTCCGAGCTTCAACCCTTTGTTTGGCTTCTTAGAGCCGCCCCATCTCCCCTTTCCATTTCCAACATGTGCAAGTGCCCGCTTCTTTCTGTCTGCTTTTCGCCTTCTCTGTGACAAAGCACCACCCGCCCCTTCTTGGAATGAAACGGCAGCCCGTGAAGTGATACTGCTGTCTGGAGGAGACAAGGGGAATTAAATACCACTTACTGGACCAGCGGTAATGTCTTCACGCCCCTGTGCATCCATTATTCACAGGCCCTTTTCATTGGGCCTTGCTTTCCTCGATGGCTCTGTTCTCCTGTCTTTGCCTTCTTGTTCTCTGCACGCGCCTGTCACACTTCCGCCTGGAGCCGGGCGAGCGGGGGAAGTCAGGCTTTATTTAGTCGGCACCCTTTGAGACTGAGAAGAACCCTTTACTGACCCAATCTCCCCCTCCACCCCCACCCTGAGAGAGATGGGGGCTATAATCCAATAATAGCACGCACTCGGGGAAGAGACGCCTTCTCATGAGTAATGCCTGCAGATGGAAGTGCTGTCTTTCCACAGTGTTGCCTCACACAGGAGCAAGCCATCACTCCTGCGCCGTGTCAGGAGGGAGGGGCTTCTGCGGCAGTGGTTGGGGCGGTCAGTCACGCCTGAAAGGTGCAGGGAAAGCTGCCGGGGCGCGGTAAAAGCATCTCCCTTCAATAATGCAGCGCGTCTTCCACGCGCCCATCAGTGCATAATTCAGGAGGCGGCCTCAAGTGACGTCAGGGCCGCCTCTCGCCTCATCAATAAGTGAGCACCTCCCTTTCTGAGAAGCTGCGGCCTGGGTAAGTAGGAGAGCCTCAACCTGCTGGTGGGTCCAAGGTGCCGCCGTGGGCATGTGTGACTTCATTTAGAAAGCCTGCCCCTAGATCTGGTTTCTGCCGCCGTCCCAGACCCCTTCCAGTGTTTTTTTTAATTTTTATTGGGGGGGGGGGGGGGTGCTGTTCGGCTTGCTTAACATAAGCACTAGCTACATTATACAAGGTCACTTTTTTTGTAGGCAAGAGGAGATTAACTGATTTGCCCAGAATCACAGGATGTTGTTGAGCGGACGCCAGGACTCCAACCTGCTCCGCAAGTTCTAAAGTCGGCAACTCTGGCCGTAACCCACATTCTCTTCCGAGGTCTCCACGCGAGGGAACCCCTGAAGGGCACGTGCCAAGTGCCGCCCTCTCCCGGGTCATAGAGAGAGGCCCGTTTCATGAACAAGCTTGCGTCAAAGCCTTAACAGGCTTGTAAAATGGCTGCACCCTGAAAGATAAGTTTGCTGTACAAAGTTTGAGAGATGTGCGTAAACATGTGGATGGGTCTGCTGTATGACGTATGAACTTTTACAACGTCTGTAACCCAAGGGACACTCTGGCCTTCTAAGCTCTCTATGGATGACAGCTGCATGGGCCTGTTCTTTACTTGTAGCTAAAGGAGTGGCTTTACTGTCCCAATCCTCAGCCTATGAGCTCTGTGTCCAGCGCCTTGAGACCCTCGTGGGTGATTTGCAGCGCTTTATAAATCCTTGATTGATTGTAACCGAAGAGACCAGAGATGAGATCTCTAACCTATGGAACAGTTCTGCTGTCCAAAACCCACGAGATCTGTGTTACCGAGGATAGCTCTGCTGTCTGAAATCCCAAAAACTACAATTTCTGTACGCAGATGGGCAGGCCTGAGTTGATAAAATGGCTGTAACCTGATGGACTACCTGAGCCTGTGAGGTGTACATAGTATGAGGTTTCTGTTCTGCAGGAAACTTTAATCTGCTTTAAAATATGTGAATCCTGAGAGACTGTTCTGCTGTCAGAATCTTAGATCTGTAGGAGTTGTGTAAACTGGGTAACAACTTTGGTGTCTAAAGTTACAGCCCATGACATCTGACTCAGATAGCTCTACAGTCATTGTACAGATCAGGAGTCGTATAATCGTATGTACCTCATGCATATGTTTACATATACATTAACAGGCTATACATTGGATAGGGGTGACCACACAGAACCTCGACACTTCACTGCATAGAAAATGCTTCTACAGCAATTGTGTTCCGCAAGCATATTTTACAAAACATGAACATAAACAGGAAACAAGCCTGCATGCGCACATCCATCTTGAAGTGCATGGCGGGATCATCAATACCGTGTATCTCAGGTAAGTTCTAAAGCTTATCTTCAGTTTCGGGTTTACTCTGTCCACAAGATAGTACCTCTGGAGTCAACTCTTAAATAAGAATCATTGCTGCAAAATATATATCAATAGTTTGACCTTATAGTTCCATCCTGTTAGTAGTTTAAAGATTATATTACCTCGTAGGAGTTTTTTAATTCATGATTAGTCCATAATACCAATGTATTGATGATCCTGGCCCACGAGAGTACGGCTGATCTTAAGCAACGATGACGTCCTCCAATAGCTGCATGCATTGATTCATGCGATCTGTGGACTGGAGTCAACACTGGACCAGACACAATAGATCTTACCTTTAACTAGTTTCTTTAACAGGATTAAAAGAATTGAACTATAAATGAACTAGCCCTGAGGAAGTCCCATCTGGTGCGAAACACGTTAGCTGCCAGAATAATAATTTCCTGAATGGATGGCCCTCCATTTAATTGAAACTTGTGAATATAATATTGGACTTTTGAATAAACGATGATGTTTGGAGTGCCTAATTTGGACATACTTACTGTATACACGGGTTTTATTTATCTTATAACAGCAATGCGTGCACACTGGCCTTTATAAAAGTTCTTGCAGTCCTGATTTTATAATGAAAATAAAAAGGACAACAATTCCAAAAACACAGAGAAACAGCCTGGACTGGACGGACACATTAACCACGGTAACTCAGGAGCTCTGATTATGGTGCAGTAAAACTTGAGAAGACCCGCTGTATTCCTAAGGCATTAGTCCTAGCCATTTAGGAGATATCGTAAGAGGGTTGTGGAACTGTTTGGGTCTACATATGGTCCTGGAACCTTTTACTGCCCCTTGTAAGGGGTCTGGATCACCGTAAACTCACGAGTTACTTGTAGTTCTGGTGCAGTATGAGACAGCAGAACAGTGGATTCATTTCCAGAGATCTGTGATAACCATACTGTTTCCCTGCTGGAGAGCTCCCCTTGCACTTAGAAGGAGCAAATGTTCTGCCTTGTTGTATTAGTATGGCATCACTGCATGATGTGGGGGGGGGGGGGGGGCTCTCCTGGGCAGCAGGTTACAGACTTCGCCAGGACTTCATGCTTGGTACCAGCATAGGAGAGACAAGCAGCACAGATTTCATCATACTCAGAATACTGAAGTTCCTCCCCGGCCAACTTGGCCTCTTTTCAAGACGATAGAGTGAAGATCCAACTTGTGTTCTTCAACCGCGGCCCTTAGGCCAGGAGCACGAAGCCAATCAAGCCGAAAGTGGTATTCAAAATTGTGAGGCCAGAGAAACAGACTAACCGGGCCTTTGTAGTTTTTCACCATGACAAGGCCATAAGATTTACAAGTGTAGGTCGATATACCTCATCCTTACGGTCGAATCATGATGTACCCCCAAAATACTTAAATCACTGCTACCAGCCTCAAAACTGCAGCAATAGTTTGAGTAGATGTAACAGAAAATTATACAAGAACCATCTTCGGGTCATTTGTACACAACAGCAGCCAAGGGTTATTTTGGGAAACATAGGAGCCAATGTTTAAATTGTCACTTAGGTTAGGGTTATTACTCAGACCCCCCTACAATAAAATATTCAGTCGAACTTCAGGGGCTATGGAGAATAATGAAAAAAACCACAGTATGGGCCAGCTGGCACGACCGGCTGCAGACTTTCGTCCTTACGCCCATTATAAACTTTGAGGAAGGAGGCACTCTCTTCTTGTGCAAGTATGTGCTTACTCCTGTCTCGCCTGTGTATACACTACTGCAGGATGATGTTTGCCAGAGCCCAGCACGTGCCCACCTCTCATGTCCACAAGTGAGTTATAGAAAGGAAAGACACTTTTGTCCATTGAGATATATATATACATACATATATACATATATATATATATATATACAACCACAATCCTTGGATGGAAAGTTGTGTGAAACACAACCAGGAACGGACCACCACACAGGTAAATAGTTTCAAAGTGCAGGTTTATTTTTCCTTACAGCAACATGACGCGTTTCGCCCGGATTCAACCGGGCTTGATCACATGACATGTCGAGACAAATCAGTGCAATAAATACAATTTCAAAGTGAAACAAACTCCTCCTATAGGATTCATAGAACAAAAAAACAGACTCAATATGGGAGCACCATCGTATATGTATCTCTCAACAGAAACATACAAAGTATAAAAGTGCAAATACTATTATTCTTGCGATCTGTTGCAAAGATAAATGCCATACATAAATATATTAAAAAATAAATAAATAAATAAATATGTGTGATATATATATATATATATATATATATATATATATATATTATATGTTCCCAAGTTTGCACCAGCAAATTAAAGCCGCACTACAACCTTTATTTTTCAGCAGCAGACAGCTTCTCATCCCGTTGTGTGTCCTTAGGACCCGACGCGTTTCGAGGATACCTATTCCTCTTCCTCAGAGGTCCAGTGTTCAAACCAGTTTCCATGCCTCCCACAGTTCCCTGCGTGCTCTTAACGTTTACTTTATCTGCCTCCGGTGTGCTTTTAATTACGCTGTTTATCCCGTTGAACACTGGTAATCGTGGTTCATTTCTGCATCATTTACGCCCTCCAGTGGGCTTGGTTTGAAACACCGCAGTATAAGGACTAATTATGGCCCCCATTGAGCCCCCGAATGGGACTCTGTCTGCCGAAATAAAGTCACCTGCAGTGCCACAATTCAGAGGCGAAAATTCCCCTCCGAGTGGTCCCTCGTTTTTTTCCCATATATATATTAAAGTGACATTATAGTTAGGCATGAGCTAATGCTAAAACACTCAAAAACAACTGAAATACGGCAGTTATAGTTTAGTCGAAAAACTACAACTTCTGCTGCAACATGCACAGGCCTTCGGCCAGGTCCTGCACCCATATTATTATTATTAATTAGCATTTGTTAAGCGCATGGTTACCCTTAGGCATACCCGCGCTAGCAGCAACAAGCAGAAGGAGGCTGGAAGAGCCAAGTCCTCAGCTGCTTCCGGAATGAGAGGTGATGGGCAGTTTAGCGCAGATGGATGGGGAGAGTGTTCTATAGTCTGGCGGCATTGTAAGAGAAGGTGCGGCCCCCTGTACGGGCTCTCTTAATCTTAGGTACCGCTGCTAAAAACATGCTGGCTGACCGGAGGCATCTTGAAGGGCGGTGAAAGGCCATGAGAGAATGGTTTATCTTTGGGCCGATACCACAGAGCATTTTATGTGCTATGCACAATGATTTAAACCGTATCCGTTCATTCATTGGGAGCCAGTGCAGTTTTTTTTGTGCTGGCTTTGCCGAATGCGAGTAAGGGGTGTGATGAAGCAGCCTGGCTGCGCAGTTCTGTACCTCTGCACAAGCCCAACTCACGTTCTTGTCATTTTTTTATTCTAACATATCACAAGTGATGTAATATGTGAGTTCATAAATAGTGCATGAGTAGGTATAAATTATATTTTTATTGCTAAACTGAATAGATTTATTAAATCTCTGAGAAGAGTTCTGACTTTTTGCAAGTTGTGGTGTATTTTTCTGTTTCGGAGAACAACATTGCATATGAGAATTGCCTACGATTCAATGTTTTGACAGGATCTGTTTTTGTGGCCCCCGATTAACAGATCAGCTTGAAAGTTTCCTTGAAGGACGCAAGGTGCATGAACTTTTAGTTCGGACAGCTGCATGCAGATCTGTCAAACAAAGCCAAAGTTATTAGCAAAACAAAAAACACTCTTCCTATGGAAAGTGTGACCTAACTATAACTACACAGTGGCAACTACCACTATGTAATATATATACGAAAGAGAGAGAGCTTTCAGACCACTCTTTTTTATCCATAACTTACCTACCTGTGAATGATGGCATGGCTGTTGTACAATTTTTCAAAAAAATCATTCAAAAACATTGGCAAAGCCAAACATTGGCAGCCAACTCTAGATCTATTGGCTTTGCCAATGCTTGTTTTTACATGTGTTTCTGAAGAGTGATGCTGCCCTGTTCTTGCCCATCCCCTGTCCCACATTATTATTGGCTGGGGTGCCCTCTGTATGCCAGGCCCGTTTTCTCCCCCACCCCTTTGTCTGTATGTGATGCAGGAATGGTACGGCCCTGCATGGCTGGACTGGTAACCTAAACCAATAATTTTCAAACCAGCCTCACTCTGCAGGAGGCCATGACTAAAACAGGACATACGAGCATGGTCCTATCATCACATCCAAACCTGCTCTGAAATCAGACCCATACCTTGCATCGTCCCAAGGAAATTCTCATCTGTGGGCCTGTCTCTCCCATCTATGTGCCTGGCATGTCTCACCTCTCGGGTATGCGCATGCGTGGAGTGCGCCATTCAGAAGCCACGGACTGAAGAGTCTCTTACCCAAGGAAACAATCAACCTTCTTGGTATTCTCTGAAAGGCTTTCATGCGTCACGCACTAATGACCTCCGTTGTCAATGCGCAGCGGGCAGCTCTCAGCCTTCAGATATCTCACATACATAATGTCTCTAGAATGTTCTGGTCTATAAAACTGGAGCAAGCCTACAGAACTCATTTGCTTGTCCTGGTGGCTTGGTCGACTCATTCATTCACACCGGGCATCTATGCTTAACCATATGGTCACAGGTTCAATTACTAATGTGATCTTTACCAATATACATGTTATATTACATAATCAGGAACCATGACCACACCAGCTGAGGGTAGGCCTGACGACCCTATGTGTCTCCAGTTTCACCAACAAGCCATATATGACAAAGAGAGGTCACACATGCTATGCGCAATAGTGAGAGGTCAAAATAAGCTCAACTTCACCATAAGACAACAAGGTAAGCCAGAGCCATGGGAGGATCAGACTTGAACCCAAGAGAATCATTCATGACATCTTTCGGACATACCATACATGACCATGAGAAGACGACCTATGTCACGTGACACAAAGAAGTCAAGCTATACAGGCCTATGTAAGACCAAGAAAGCCTATACGCATTCAGGAATTGTATATGACCTTGTGAGGCAAATACAAGCCAAACACGAGCACAAGTGGTCAAGACAAGCTATATTGGCCATGCGAGGTGAAAACAGGCTATACATGACCTTGAAAGGCCATCATAAGCTATGTCTATCTGAAAGTGGTTAGGATAAGCCATATGTGACCATGAGAGGATAAGACAAACTCCCACCATCATGAAAAGACAGGACAAGCTGTGCATCACAATGAGAAGCCAGAGGGAAGTAGTGCAGAAGGAGTCCTACTTCATTTACTCATAAATGTTTTGTGAATGAGTCCCATAGTCTTCCGCAAGCTTAACTACAGAGCAGCCTCCAACTCTGCCCACCCCTTCTTCTTACATTCCTTAAAAACATCCTCAATCATGCAGTATGAACCCTGTCTAAACTCCCAATACCCACCTCAATCCTCTATGTAGACATCACACAAACTGGCTCACTAGGTACCATAGGTTCAGATACAAATGTCTTTTTCTAGGTTTTCAAAGCTGCACATGGCCTCCTCCCTGTTAGGTAAGCTCAGAGACCCTCCATGTATCACCCCGACCATCTATTTCAATTGGAAACCCTGCATACCGCCTCCACTCCAAGACCCTGCATCCTCTCCTCAAGCTTCAGATCTTCGTACCGCTTGTCACCTCTTTTCTGTAGAATCTCCTCCCAAAATCAAATCCAAGAGCCGCCACTAGATTTATCATCGCACAATTGACCTTCAGACACCCCTAATTCATCCCTAATGAACGGGTGTCCACTGCCCAGCACGGCGACCCTTATAGGAGGACATCATCGAGCCTTCGGCTCTAGCACACAGTACTGATGAAACTGATGTAAATGTCTAGTAATGCCCCAGACACCACAGTCTAATCAAAAAATCATGTTTGATAACATCCACTACGGAGTTCTTAAGTTCTGTTCGACGGTACCTCTGGAGAGCAATACAAATTCAAGACATGATGCAGAAGGTCCAAGGCAGGTCAATGGACCAATGCCCGGTCTCGATCCATCAGAAGACTCAATGAGAGTCCAAGGCATGATCTAAAAATCATAAATTACCAGGAGCTGCAATACATTTGAGAAAAGTTAGGCTTTGTCATAGCGACCAGTTGTGTCCAGAACGTGCTGCAGGGACTCAAGGAAGGCTAAGATGCCCCATAAAGATTTAAAATAGTCAAGACATAATCTTAAGATTCACGACAAGCAAAGAGCCATCATTCTGGAAATACCCGGTTGCTGCCTAGGGTGATACCCCGCTGTGAGGGTACTGTCCGGAAGACTCCATCGTTTGCTTTATCTAGCCTCTTCTGTTCCTCTCTGTTAGCCCTTCTCTTTAAGCTTTCATGCCCACTCATATAACACGGAGGCAAGGAGTATTGGAAGGAGAGATGACAAGGTAAGACAACAAAATCATGAGCAGCCGCAACACTCTCGAAGGAATCATCAGACTCCAATACGTGCCAGAAGCAACTTGTGGGGTGTTTGGTTGTAGCTCTTAGAGAGAGATCCACCCTCAGTAGAGGATCCGGAGAGGCACCCCACTTCCCGCCTAAGGTACTAGTGCTCAGCAGTACATCAGGCCAGAGGGCACGGACAGCGCACCCAAGGTAGGGACATGGCTAGCGTTGGTACCAAGGGAGCTGAAACGAGACAAGGGTAATGACCAGGAAGCTTTTACCTATAGTGTGTTTTGTTCCAAATAATTTACCTGCACCCCAGTCTCCTTGTGTGAACTAGCTGATCCACAATGCACTGCTGCTGATAATCTGAATTCCCAGTAGCAAATGAAGATAAATTGTGATAAATGCCTTTAGAGGCTGACAGGAAGCTGGCATAGTTCCTGGTGAGGGAAGAATAAGGACAAAACAAAGTCTCCAAATGGAGGAGGGAGAGTAAGGCAGGAACCGGAACAAGGTGAGTGAAAAATCTAAATCCCTAAGCTTGGCAGTACCTGGAAGGCAGGGGGCAGGTCTGGTCAACAGGAGCAGTCTTAGCTGGAGGAACCTGGTACAAGAAGGCTGACGAGACGCTGCCCTTCAGAGGCTGTGATCTTTAAAGGGCTTTCCCTGACTGCCAGTTGGGGCTGGGTGCCTTGGCTGGGTGTGTGAGGCGGAGGGTGGGGCCTATGCTATAAAGGTAGAGCTTCCCTGCTAGTGCTTTCCAGCTCCTAGCAGTCGTCTGCTTCCCGGGGCTCCTTCTGTGTGGACTGCTTCCCCACACAATTAAAGTGCACGACGTTCTAGACCTCGATATTCCAGAGTACAATCAAAAAACGTTTATTATATTAAGGAATACATTTTTACTTGGCTGGAACAAGCTAAAGTTGCAGCTCATCTGCTATGGAGCTCAGCTGCTGGTTTCAGGTCCTCTCGGATGACACCAACAGATCTCTTGAGCTTCTTAGATCATAGTCAAGAGATTGCTGTGGCTGATGGCGGCATGGACTACTCCATTCAAATAGGGGGGAATGCAATTCTCGGCTACCATGATCGTTGCACGTATGCTACCAGGGCCATAGCTGTGAGTGCAGCAGGTGTAAGGGCACCAGGGCCCAGGTGTGTGAGGGGCCATCTGCATCCCCATAATGTCTGCCTTTTGCAGCAAACCAGGGGACCGGAAGGTACATGTCCTTTTGTTGCCCGCTTTGCTCTAACCCATTGTACACTTGCTAACAATGCACGCTCCGACACACATGATATCATCAGAACCACTGGAAATATTGAATTCTACGGCCACTGAGTTTTTTTTTTCACAATTATTGTTTTGCTGCTTTTGCCACATAATACATCATCTGCTGCATAATTTGCGTATTTTATCAAAAATATTTCCAGCTCAAAAAGATCGACAGCTACCATAAAAGGAGTGACACACGCAACCGCACAGTGGAAGGCCCTTTGCAATCCTGCCGCTTAATTTAGCTCTCTCCTGCCGCATAATTCCAGTGGCCCTGTCTGTAATGTGCCTGGGCTCGAACTTGCATGACTATGCATGCTAATGCATGGATTCCATGACCCATAGATATGTTCATATTGCATGTATTTTATTTATTGAGATAGCCAATATCTCCCCCACACTGCACCACTCTAAAGTTCTTCCCATAAAAAGTGAGCCCGTCCCACCGAGCTTAAGTGCATTTACGGGATTTGTTTTGGCATGCTGCAAACCAATACCACCCCTTTAGCTCCAAAACTCACCCCTACACCCCCGCCCTCTGAAAAGAAGAAGCAATTTGCTGAGACAGCTCCTGAATTAACTGTTTTTTCTCCCCTTTGAAGCGCGGAAGAATATTTCTGTCACAATAGCTTTTCTGTGACAAGATCCCTCTTCCTGGCGTAAGTGACAGCAGCACACCCTCACTTACAGGAGAGGCGGATTTAATCAGTGTTTAAAACCGGCGAATGCATGTCACGCGCAATCAGGCAGCGCGCGGAGAATATTTTTAGCATCCCTTGGTCTAAGGAGGATGCGGTTTGCTGTCCTCGTGCACATTTCAAGGATTAGCCAGCAGAGAAAAACCCTGGGCCCCGGCTGGTGTATCATGGCCTCTCTCCGCCTCTTAGCAGGGTTTTAAGACAGAGCTTGGGGCATCGACGACTGAGCACGCCTTGTGACGTCAGGCAGTCACTTCCGCTGAGTGCTCAGCACACTTTCGACACGTAATGAAGATTTGGAATTCTAAAGATGCACATTCAGGCAGCTAAGATGGTACCATCTTTTAGAATTTGTGGTGCCATGTAATACTGCAGCTAAACAGGCACAATAGGGCTCACGTCCTAAAAAAAGAATTAGGGGGACTTGCCAAGTTAGGCATATTGGGTGTGACATTACCGTGCGTGACATCACAGAAAGTGACATAACTGTGTGTGATATCGCAGAAAGTGACACCACATGTGGCATCACAGGAAGTGGCATCACAATCCATGACCTCACAGGAAGTGACATCTGATCCTAAGAACTTCCATATGTTTAGCAGGTCTAGCATGAGTACATATGAGCGCATTGCAATATTTTACAAATTAGATTTTGCATTGGGGTTTTGCCAAAATATTGACGCAACCCGACACAAAATATGGGCCTCCACTTACACATTTTTTTTTAAACCCTTCCACATAGAAATTGACAACAAGGAGAAACGTGGCAGTAAATCTGTTCTCCTTAATTGGTTGCAAGGTCTGCATTTTAAATTATCCTATGGGGTTATGGCGCCTGCTGGAGAGATCTTTGTGTGCTGGCTAAATCTCAGGGAATAATAGTAATGGTGAGATAACTCAGGAGGATAACGCGTTTGCTGAAGGGATCTGTCTTTTTCCTAGTCCTAGTTTTGAATCAAAGTCGCATAGAGGGTTCATGTGTCTCCTGAAAAGCACATCATGTAACACGCAGATGACAGGTTTTTACTTTATGTAAATGGGTTAGCGAGTTACTTCTTTTAAGACAGAGATCCTTTTGTTACTTGCAGTTCACACATTGTAATCCTTCTAATATAGCACAGCGAGGTATGACGGACATATGACTCCTACACCTTGTAACCATCACTGTCTTATGTAACGCATCCTTTATATTGATGTACACACATAGGATTGATTGTCAATGTATAATTTTTACATGTGATGTAAAGCACTCTGACACCCTGCAGTGGGATGAGTAGCGCTATGGTGCTATAAAAGAAATACAACACAATTGTGGTATTTAAACAGTTATTTGTGTAAATCCTGGGGAGACCAACACTTCTGGCATTCTTGCAGTGCCTGCATATCTCTTATGCACAGGGACTGAACAAAGTCAAAAGCTGCCTCTCTTAAGTACTTGTGAAGTGATAAGATGTGAGCCTTTGTTTCCCCTCCATTGTATCTAGGTGTGAGGCTCCCGATAGCTCCCAGCCAGGACACTCCAACAAAAAGAGGAATAATGGCCACTTAACTCCGGCCTTTGTTATGGGTCCAGCTGGAACCCGATAAGCACCTTCCCCGCCTGCACGCTGCGGCTTGGAACAAAAGCAGACAATGTGCAGGTGCAGCTGAAAGTGTCCCAAAGTCCGAAAATGACACCGGGACGAGTTCATCATATTTCTGTGAGCTCTGGGAGAAGTAGGGAAGGAACGCGGCACTCCGTTGAAAGTGGCCAGCTTTGCAGCAGGGTAGACATTTTCTACCCTCTGAAAACAGTGGGTAGATGGCATCTACCCACATCTATCCTCGACTCAAGCACTGTTGCACAAACTCAGGGCTGGTGAATAAAAGGGTAGACTTGACGTAAGCTTCATGCTGCCCACGCAGTATAGCCTTCAGTTTGACGTCACTGCTATGATTTATACAGAGATCAGCCTCAAGATGGCAAACATCCTGGATAAAACCTAAACACATTATTAGTCGGATGAAACGTGGGGCTTTTTTGACAAGTGTCCACCACGTCTAGTGAGCATGGGACTCAGTTCACCAAAAGGCCAGTGGTAGAAGAAGAGAGAACGAGAACGAGAACGAGAGAGAGAGAACGAGAACGAGAACGAGAACGAGAACGAGAGAGAGAGAGAGAGAGAACGAACGAGAACGAGAGAGAGAGAACGAGAACGAGAAAGAGAACGAGAACGAGAGAGCGAGAGAACGAGAACGAGAATGAGAACGAGAGAGAGAGAGAGAGAGAGAGAGAACGAACGAGAACGAGAGAGAGAGAGCGAGAGAGCGAGATTGTATGTGGTATTTGTATAGCACAATCCTAGCCATACGTTAGTTATGGTCAAAGACAAGCACAAGTCAATGAGCAAGAGGAGCTGGACTGAGGCTGGTGAATGCACTGCGATGTAGTTTCTTTAAAGAGGTGAGTTTTCAACTCTTTTATAAACAAGAGCAGCGGTGCGGCAGTCCTGATGGAGACTGTTATGTTATGTTAGTGCAATTTATAGAGTGCAACTGTTACCCAAGAGTGTCCTGGCGCTATGTGAAGTCCTACAGAGGCCCGCGGGAGGGAGACCATGCACGAGATTAAGAAGAGAAAAGCCAGGTTTTCGAGGCCTTCCTAAAAGAGAATACATTTGTTTGTTCCAGAGGCTGTGTCCACAGATGGAACAGGCCTGCTGTTTTGTTATTATATTAGTCTGACGTCTGGTGATGTCCATCAACCAAAGAAGGGGAACTTGTCTGCAAGATAAACCGGGGCCGGTTTTGAAGATGGTACAGGCCGGCAAAGGGAGCCAATGGAATTCCATCAGGATGTAAATGAAGTGATCATATTTCTTTAGGCCCTGGATGCAATGTGCTGCAGGATGCCCCAAGGGGTGTCAATGTGGCGTCTGGAAGGCCACGGGAAAGGGTGCTGCCATCCTTCAAATGCAAGAGTAAAAGGGCTGAAACACCAGTTCTGAAGTTGCTTCCTTTAAGAAAGGGTTTGACTTTCTTTAGAAGAGAGGGCTGGTACCATGTAGTCACTGTGTTCCTTCTAGGCGAGATTGTGTTCATGATGAATCCAAGTGACTTCGCATTTGGTGAAAGTTGGGGTTCAGAGGTGAAAGTTGGGGTTCAGATACGTCAAGATTCATGTCGTTGACCAAGGTTTGCACTGTATCTTGTTTATTGTTCGTCGTAAATACCAGGAACTTTGTCTTGGTAGGGTTGCGCTTCAGGGAGGCGCTGCATACCCGGGTCTGGATGATGTGCAAGCGGTGTCCGAGGCGCTGGATGACTGGATCAGGAGCCTTTCAAGCAGAGCTGCGTATCATCGGCATATTGGTGAATGTTGGTTTATCTGTGAGTCGAGCACCAAGAGGCTCCGCGTAAAGCTTGATGATGACAGGATAAAGTATGGATCCCTGGGGTCTCGGCCGGTGTTGGGGATCTTGTGTGACAAGATTCACCCCGTGTCCCACCTTTAGCCGCTCTGCAGCCTCCTATTGGTGGACTATGGGCTATGGGAAGAGAAACGTTTGTGAACTCCAGGAAATGGACACGGTTCTTAGATCCATACTGTCTTCCCTTCCTACCATTACCTTCGGGGACCGAGACCACGCATAGCAAGGGCAGCGCTGGTGGTAGCAAAGGACAAGCGAGGGGTAGAAGCTGCTACACGCGGAAACCACCCAGAGAAGATGAACAGACTAACAAGTGTTTCATATAATTAAAATAACACGAAAATATTCGAATGAGGAAATGACATCTTTACTTCTATACTATTCAGAATGATCCATTTGGTTGCTGATTGTGCGGGGGTTTAAAAAAGTACAATACGTATTTGATCAAAATCAGCGAAGAGGAGCGGATGCCTCAGGATGCAAAGATGTGACTGGAAAAGTTCCCTTGGGGAGAAGAAAGCACGAAAAATAAATTTCAAAACACTGAGAACGCGTGCACTATTCAAATGGATGTTTTAAAAGAAGTAAGTGGAATGGCTTGATTAAGTGGCAGTTAGAGGGTCCTTTAATAGCCATTAACAAAATTCTGCTACAATGTAGATGCAATATTCATTTCCCTTTTAACGGTCACACTGCATTACTCAATATCCACCCCTAGTGGCCACTGGGTATGAGGTAATGGGAAACACGAGGCTGGACGTGGGCTGCCAATTACCATCCAACCAATGAGATGAGGAACTCCGCGGACAATGAAGACAGAAGAAATACTTGCTGGAGAAACGCTACTTCCTGACTCCTTGTGGGAATGTTAGGTGGGGTGAAGCTTCCCGGGCAGCCCACCTGCTGGAGGATGGACGTGGTCTACACAGGCGAACCCCTGTAAGATTGTAACTAAGCACTCTCCGGGGCTTACGACTACTTAGAGGGAAGGCAGACCCACAGAAGCGTCCTCTTCAATGATGCTTGTGGTCTCTTGGGGTGACAACATATCCCCCTTTTCAAGATGGCTTCCGGTACCAAGTAAACCATCTCGTTTCATGGTTGTAGGAGGCAGTAACGGCCATCAGTCCTTCGACCCTAGCTCCGCTGTCCAGGAAGGGGACACTTTCACAGTTAGTGGGCAGTCCAGGGGCAACAGGTGGGAACAGCCTCCCTGAAAAACAGCAAATGCCTGCTAAGGTTGCAAAGTAGGTCAGAGGTAGGAGATACAGCACAGCATCTCACAAGCTTCCCAAAGCCCAGCTGATTAGAACAATGGAGCGTGTGATGGGACAAAAAGCCCTAGAACCTTGGCTTCCAAAGTTCACATCCATGCATTCATCCATCCAGCCAAATCCCAGATGTAGTATAAGACACTGCAGGGAATCAGAGCCCAACTAGGTGCCACAGAGCAGGACCAATCACATGAAACAGTTGCAACTACTTTGACATCTTACCCAGAAAACACCTTCCCCATCCATGGTTTCTACAGAGTGATGGTACATGAAGGGACCCCCACAGCGCTGTCTATGTGAGGTAGCATGGAGGGGGAGGGGGGTACATCTCATCCACTACGCCTCATGGCAGCAGTAACATGTGTCATAAAATAGTCTGGGAGTAGGATGGCCCTTATTTTTTCCAAACATATTTTATTGAAATTTTAACATATCTGAAAACGCAAAGCACTGCAGAAAACACACAGTTATATTCAGTGGAGCTCAGCGCCGCTCCACGCAGAGTGGAGGCCTCCACAGGAGCCGCAGTGTTTCATTCCATGATCCGCCACCTCTGAGGGTGGAGGCCTCCATAGAAGCTGCTGTGTTTCATTACATGGTACGCCGCTTCTGAGGGTGGAGGCCTCCATAGAAGCCACTGTGTTTCATTACATGGTACGCCGCTTCTGAGGGTGGAGGACTGCATAGGAGCCGCGGTGTTTCATTACATGGTACGCCGCCTCTGTGGCATGCCTGCTCAGGGATGCTCCACGCAGGGTGGAGGCCACCACAGGAGCCGCAGTGTTCCATTCTGTGAAACGCCACCTCTGAGGCATGCCTGCTCGCGGCTGCTCCACAGGAGCTGTTGTGTTTCATTCCATGATCCACCGCCTCTGAGGGTGGAGGCCTCCATAGAAGCCACTGAGTTTCATTCCATGATACGCCGTCTCTGAGGGTGGAGCTCTGCACTGGAGGGCTGTGTTTCATTCCATGATATGCCGCCTCTGAGGTATGCCTGCTCACGGCTGCTCCACGCAGGGTGGAGGCCTCCACAGAGGCTGCTGTGTTCTATTCCATGATACGTGTCCTCTGAGGCATGCCTGCTCGGGGCTGCCTTTGGCAGGGTGGAGGCCTCCACAGGAGCTGCTGTGTTTCATTCCATGTTATGCACCCTCTGAGGAATGCTTGCTTGGTTGGGGCTGCGTTTCATTCCATTCCATTGTATGACTCCTCTGTAGCATGCCTGCTGGCGGGTGCCGCACGTAGGATGGAGACCTCCACAGGAGACGCTGTGTCTCATTCCATGGTAAGGCGCCTCTGAGGCCTGCTTGCTCGGTGCTGCCCTAGGCAGAGTGGAGGTCTCCACAGGAGCCGCAGTGTTCCATTCCGTGAAACGCCACATCTGACGCCTGCCTCCTCGGGGGTGTTCCACGCAGGGTGGAGGCCTCCACAAGAGCTGCTGTGTTTCATTCCATGGTACGCCGCCTCTGAGGCATGCCTGCTCAGGGCTGCTCCACGCAGGTGGAGGCCTCCACAGGAGCTACTGTGTTTCATTCCATGGTACGCCGCCTCTGAGGCATCTCTGCTCGGGGCTGCCCTTGCATGATGGAGGCCTCCACAGGAGCTGCTGTGTTTCATTCCATGGTACGCCGCCTCTGAGGCATGCCTGCTCGGGGCTGCCCCATGCATGGTGGAGACCTCCACAGGAGCCTCAGTGTTCCATTCCGTGAAACGCCACCTCCGAGGCATGCCTGCTCAGGGGTGTTCCACGCAGGGTGGAGGCCTCCACAGGAGACGCTGTGTTCCATTCCATGAAACACCGCCTCTGAGGCATGCCTGCTCAGGGCTGCTCCACGCAGGGTGGAGGCCTTCACAGGAGCCGCAGTGTTCTATTCCATGATACGCCTCCTCTGAGACATGCCTGCTCGGGGCTGCTCTGTCAGGGCAGGACGGAGGCGTCCACAGGAGCCGCAGTGTTCCATTCCGTGAAACGGCGCCTCGGAGTCATGCCTGCTCAGGGATGCTCCACGCAGGGTGGAGGTCTCCGCAGGAGGTGTTGTGTCTCCTTCCATGGTAAGGCGCCTCTGTGGCATGCCTACTCGGGGCTGACCCACGCATGATGGAGGCCTCCACAGGAGCCACTGTGTCTCATTCCATGATATGCCGTCTCTGAGGGTGGAGGCCTGCACAAGAGCCGCTGTGTTCCATTCCATGGTACGGCGCCTCTGAGGCATGCCTTCTTGCGGCTGCTCCACGCAGGGTGGATGTTTCCACAGGAGTCACTGTGTTTCATTCCATGGTACGCCGCCTCTGAGGCATGCCTGCTGGGGGGTGCCCACGCAGGGTGGAGGCCTTCACAGGAGCCCCTGTGTTTCATTCCATGATACGCCGTCTCTGAGGGTGGAGGCCTCCACGGGAGCCCCTGTGTTTCATTCCATGGTACGCCGCCTCTGAGGCATGCCTGCTGGGGGGTGCCCACGCAGGGTGGAGGCCTTCACAGGAGCCCCTGTGTTTCATTCCATGATACGCCGTCTCTGAGGGTGGAGGCCTCCACGGGAGCCCCTGTGTTTCATTCCATGGTACGCCGCCTCTGAGGCATGCCTGCTGGGGGGTGCCCCACGCAGGGTGGAGGCCTCCACAGGAGCCGCTGTGTTTCATGCCATGGTACGCCGCCTCTGAGGCATGCCTGCTCGGGGCTGCTCGAGGCCTTCCACAGGTGACTGCCTCGCAGCTTGTGATGCCAGCGGTCCTGCCTGACACACAGCACGAGGCGGCCTCAGTTGACGGATGGTGACCCGCACGAGGCCTGAAACGGAAGATCTCCTTTTATCACAACAAAGCATAAGTCACAGCAACGGCCGAAGAGCTTATCAGGGAAACATCCATTATCTCTGCCCGGAGGACATTGCGAGAGCCGCGCGCCCGGGCTTCAGTGACGTCGGTCTCACAGGGCCCGCCTCTCTTGCTGTACCCAGTACTACCCATGATTCAGTGCATCCCCCCCATGGCTATCAGTACTACGGAGCATCCCTCGCTCACAGACCTCCGCACCGGCAGTAATGCTGACCGACTCCAGTACTACTGGTACTACACTGCCGTCCCCCCACACTGGTGTCAGTACCACCAGGACTGCACTTTATCCGTTATCCAATATCACCAGTACACTATATTACTTCCTCCTTTGTGTCCATACTACCAGTACTAAACTCTAGGACTTCCTCGCTGGTATTGGTGCCACCAAGACTACACTCTAAGCCCACCTTGCTGGTGTCAGTACCTTCCTCACTGGTGTCAGTACCACCAGGACTACACTCTATCCCTTCCTCGCTGATCTCATGGCTACCGGTACTGCACGCTATCCCACCCTCACTGGTGTCTGTACCACCAGTACTACAATTGATTCCTTCCTCACTGGTGTCAGTACCACCAGGACTACACTCTATCCCTTCCTCGCTGGTGTCAGTACCACCAGGACTACACTCTATCCCTTCCTCGCTGGTGTCAGTGCTACCGGTACTACAATTGATTCCTTCCTCGATGGTGTCAGCACCACCAGGATTACACTCTTTCCCTTCTTTGCTAGTGTCAGTAACATTCTCACTGGTGTCAGTACCACCAATACTGCACTTTACCCCCTCGCACTGGTACCATTACTAAAATAAGTACATTGCACCCCTCCCACAATGGTATCAGTACCATTATTACATTTCATCACCCCTCACTGGCATCAGACAGTACCATCAGTACTATAGCCCTCTCTTTCTCACTGGTATCAGCACAGGGCATCCCTTACCAACGGTTATCAGTCCCATCTGTACTACAGAGCGTCTCTCGTCCTCTGGCACCAGTAGTAGTAGCCATACTGTGTCCCCCTGTAAACTGGGATCCGTACTACCAGCACCACAGTGCATCCCTCCCACACTGGTATCGGTACCTCCAGTGCTACACCGCTTCTTCCTACCATGCTCTAAGCACCAACAGTACCATACTGCACACCCTTCGGTGAGTGAGGTGGTCCAGAGTGAAGTGGTGCAGAATGGAGTAGAGTGCAGTGGCATAGAGTAGATTGTTTCAGATTAGAGTGAAGTGGTGTAGAGTGGAGTGATGCAAGGTAGAGTGCAGAGGTGTAGATTAGAGTGGTATAGAGTGGTATATAGTGAAGTGGTATAGAGTGGTATAGAGTGAAGTGGTATAGAGTGGTATAGAGTGAAGTGCTATAGAGTGGTATAGAATGTCCCGTTTTAGGCTCCATCTTTTACCATATTTACTGGCTGATCCACCAGGTTTTATATTTCAGATTGAGCAGAAGGGTGCCTGCGGCTGCGACAATAGGTCTCCGCAGGACACTCTTCATTTTGTACTCCTGTGCCCTTTTTATTCAATGCCTAGGTGCAGATTTCTGGTAGAAATTTTAAAGCGCACCAAATTAGCACATGCCAAAGATGCACTAATTGTTTTGCAAAAAGCTGCTGATCCCCTGACACTATGTAGTATTATGAACTTTATTAGAGTTGCGGTGCGATTAAGGGCAACTACAGAGATATTCTGATTGAAATTATCTCATTGAAATGTTTTAATCATGGAGTAACAGTCAGGATTCTGATAGTGATTTAATTGTATTTTTAACTGTTTGTATAAATGTGCTTTTATGATGTTTTTTAACCATCGAATAAAGATTGACTGACTGACTGACTGAGTGGTATAGAGTGAAGTGGTGCAGAGTAGATTCGAGTGAATGGAGTGATGCAGAAATGAGTGCTATAGAGTGTAGTGGCATACAGTACATTGACGCAGAGTTCAGTACAGTGGTATGCAGTGCAGTGGGGCAGAGTAGGGTAGCATAGAGTTTAGTGGCGAGTGCAGTCTTCCAGAGTAGGGTTTCATACAGTGCAGTGGTATGGTGTAGAGTGCATTGGTGTAGAGTAGAATGCATTAGAGTAGAGTGGTGTAGAGAGCAATGGTTTAGAGTACAGTGGTGCCGAGTAGAAAAGAGTGGTGTAGTGTGCAGAGCCATTGAGTGCAGTGACGTAGAGTAGATTGTTTCCGAGTTCAGTGAAATGGCGTGGAATGGGGCAGGGTAGAGTGGAGTGGTGCAGGGCAGAGTGTAGTGACAGAGTAGTGCTGTAGAGTGCACTGGCATAGATTAGTACAGTGTAGAGTGCTTTGATGTATAGTGCAGTGGCATATAGTGCAGAGTTGCATAGTAGAGTGTCAGAGTGGAGTGGTGCAAAGCAGAGTGGAGTGGCCTATACTGCAGTGGTATAGAGTGCAGTGGCGATGAGGGCAATGGTGCATAGTAGAGTAGAATAGGATAGAGTACATGGGCATAGAGTAGAGTGGTGCAGAGTAGAGTGCAGTGGCTTAGAGAAGAATGGCCCAGAGTTCAGTGGCAGAGAGTGCTGTGTTGTACAGTAGAGTGTCATAGAGTGCAGTGGTGTATAGTGATGCAGAGTAGATTGGCACAGAGAGCAGTGGCATAGAGTACAGTGGTGCTGAGTAGAATAGAGTGGCGTAGAGTGCAGTCACGTAGAGTACAATGGTCTAGAGTGGCGAAGAGTGCTGTGGCATAGAGTAGTGTGTTGCAGAGTAGAGTATAGTGGCGTAGAGTGCAGAGGTGCAAAGTAAATTGTCTTAGAGTGCAATGGCATAGAATGCATTGGTTTTCAGTTAAGTTCTGTAGAGTGCATTAGCGTGGAGCGCAGTGGCATAGAGTGCAGTGGGTAGAGTAAAGTGCAGTGGCATAGAGTAGAGTGGTACAGAGTAGTGCTGAGTGGCACAGACTGGAGTGGTGCAGTGTAGATTGCAGTGGCATAGAGTGGAGTGGCACATAAAAGATTTTTCAGAGTAGGGTGGAGTAGAGTGGAGTTGTGCGTTAGACTGGAGTTGTGTGGCATAGAGTGCATTGGGGTTGAGTGCAATGGCGCAGGGTAGATTAGAGTGGCGTAGAGTGGATTGGCATAGAGTGGAATGGTACAGAGTACAGTGCATTGCCTTAGAGTGCAGTGGCACAGAATGCAGTGTTGCAGAATACAGTTGCATAGAGTGGATGGAGTGGAGTGGCGCAGAGTGGAGTGGCGCAGAGTGGAGTGGCGCAGAGTGGAGTGGCGCAGAGTGGAGTGGCGCAGAGTGGAGTGGCTTAAACTAGAGTTCTGTAAAGTGCTGTGGTGCATAATAGAGGAGAGTGGGGTGGTGTGCATTAGCGTAGAGTAGAGAGGCGTAGAGTAGAGAGGCATAGAGTGGAGTGGTGCAGAGTAGACTGCAGTGATGCAATGTGGAATGGTATAGAGTGGAGTGGTATAGTGTGGGTAGTGGTGCAGACTGGAGTGCAGTGGCATGGATTGGTACAAAGTAGAGTGGAGTGGGGTAAAGTGGAGTATGCATTGTGTAGTTGCATATTGTCATTACTGACAACACATTTCAATTGAAATGACCATTACATTAGCACTCACATACAGTTTTACTGATAAAACTATGCAGTGCGCAAATTATACTGTGTGGAAATGTCATCACCCAGTGTACTGATTTGTTTTGATCGTATTAAAATATTTGTTTCCACCACACTTCAGAATTACACAAAAATGTACTTTGTTTGTACTTATCTAATTCTTATATATTCGGAATGATCTGAACAATTATTTTACAGACACTTAAATTTCGTTGGGTGCTAGAAAAACATAACTTTGTGTAGCCTTTCATCCAGCACAACCCCATTAGCCATCATGATTGTCACATAAATCGTCTCACTTTGAAATGATAGTAAGAAAAGTAAACACCAAGCTCCCTTGGAAGACAGAGCCTGACATTTGAAGTCTGTCTTTGAATGCACAGCAAATGTGACAAGATAAGAACAAGATTTAAAGGGCTGTTTACAGAAATAGAGTGCTAGTGGTAGGATACCATAAATGGGGTATGGGCCACGGGCTGGACTAACTCAAGCTGGACAGCCTAAAACAAAGCCAGCAAATAGAAAGCCAGCAAATGTGAGTTACAAATCACTAAGTCAATGTTATACAATGGGCGGAATTCATTCCCAGGGAATCTTTCAGAATGTCTCCAAGATGTCTTTAGCAATCCAGACATTTGTGCTCTCTAGCAGGCTTCGACCTGATCCTCCCCTAAAAATGAAGCAGATGGTGACAGGACAGGGGAGGAGAGAGAGAGAGAGAGAGAGAGAGAAGAGAGAGGAGAGAGGAGAGAGGAGAGAGAGAGAGAGAGAGAAAGAGAGGAGAGAGAGAAGAGAAAGAGAAGAGAGAGGAGAGACAGGAGAGAGAGAGAGAGAGAGAGAGAGAGAGAGAGAGGAGAGAGAGAGGAAGAGAGAGGAGAGACAGGAGAGAGAGAGAGAGAGAGAGAGAGAGAGAAGGGAGAGAGAGAGAAGGGAGAGAGAGAGAAGGGAGAGAGAGAGAAGAGAGAGAGAGAGAGAGAGAAGAGAGAGAGAGAGAGAGAGAGAGAAGAAAGAGAGAGAGAGAGAGAGATAGAGAGAGAGTAGCCTAGTTACTGCAGTACACTATTTAAGCTCAGCTTTATTTATATGCTGACACGAGTGTGAATACAGCTACAGGGAGCTGTTCAGGTGCTGAACTTCCTTCAGGGGCCCTTTTACTTTTGTGAAGAAGGTCGTGTTTGCTTGGGGTACAGGGCACTCTACAGGTACTGAAATTCCTTCAGGGGCCCCGTTACATTTATGTATGAGGTCCTGTGTGTGCTTCGAGTACAGGGCACTCTAAAGGTGCTGAAATTCCTTCAGGGGCCGGGTTACATTTGTGTATGAGGGTATGTGTGTGCTTAGAGGTACAGGGCGCTGTCCGGGTGCTGAACTCCCGTCTGGGGCCCGTTTACATGTGTGCATGGAGGTCTGTGTGTACTTACAGGTACAGGGCACTCTATAGGTGCTGAACTTCCGTCAGGGGCCCGGGTATGTTTCTGTGGGAGTGCCCTGTGTGTGCTCCAGGTACAGGGCGCTGTCCCGGTGCTGAACCTCTATTGGGCCTAGTTACTTTTGTACATGGCTGCAAGTATGTGTTAACAGAAAAAGAGAGCTCCCCGGCTGCTGAAAGTCATCCAGGGGCCCATTTACATTGGTGCAATGCATGTGCGTTGCGAATGCACCTGCATGTGTATTCCTAAAGGTTTAGAAAGCCGTTTGGTGGCTAAACTTCCATCAGGGGCCCAATTACATGTGCGTGCTTACAGGTGCAGACAGCTAAGTTCAGGAATCCAATCCCTTCGAGGACCTGGTACTTGTATGGGTTTGATTACAGGCGACGTGCTGTCCATGGTGCTGAATTTTACCCTTTAAACTTTGTGTCGGCATGCGCGTACGTGCTTAAGTGCAAATGTACTCCCGGGTACAAGGAGCTGTCCACTTGCTGAATTTCTCCGAGGGTTGTGGGGTCGTGAGAGGTGTGTCTGCACGCATGCGTGTGCTGACATAGGCAGCGAGCTGTGCAGGTCTAAGGGACCCAGCTACATTTATGTGTGTGCGTATTTCTGTGCTCACATTTACAGGGAGCTGTCGGACTGCCTTCCTCCCTTCAGGGGCCCAGTTAGATCAATGACTGTATGCATCTGGGGGGAACATCCATTACCACGCGGGCATTGCATCACAATGCCTTTACATCACGGGTAATACAACACAAGTCGTTACAACGACTTGCGCTGGATGGCGCTCTAACCTTAGGAGTAGTATGATTTACTATTCCAGCTCCTTCTCTACTGTATGTAGACTGGTGTTGGAATAGTAAATCATACTATTCCTAGGTCCAGCGCCCTCCAGCGCAAGTCGTTGCGTTGTAAAAACTGCAATGTAACGTTCCGCGATCATTTTGATCGCGCTGTAACGCCACATATACGCATCTGGGTGTTAGCACAAGTGCTGAGCTGTCAAGGGTCTAGCATGCCTCTGGGGAGCTCAGCTAATTGTGTCCTCATGTAACACAACTGGTGCTATGTAAAGCACTCTGATACCCGATACCGGGTCAAGTTCGCGCTATATAAAAATGCGTGTGTACATGCACCACGTGTGCCCACAGGTACATGGAGCCCTCCAGGCACTGATCTTCCTTCAAGAGGCAGTTACATTTGTTCATGTAAGCACCCATGTACTGTCCACCTAATGAACTTCATCCAATCGGCAAGCTCCATTCGTCTGTGGATAATGTGTGTGTCAATGGGTCTGGCCTAGCGCTTGGTCCCAAAACTAGCGCGAGGCGCATGATTGTAATTCTTGGGAAAAGCATCAGGCCTCAGTGAACTGGGTCCATGCTGATGTCTGAGACGGGGGGCGGGGTTTCACCTTTGTGCCGAGGACAGTCTTGAAGGGGCTTCGGTGGGAGTCAAAGCACTCCTGAACAGGGCAGGTTCAGCGCACTTTCGAAGACGATGATGCGCCTGGAAGCCTTGGGTGACGCTCCAAGGTGTGAGCCCTCCACACCGATGGGGTTTTCCTCTGTGCTTCTTGCTCTTGTGTGTGGACAGGCTGATCGGTCAGCTTCTTCTGCATTCTGGCTGGGGTGCAGTCATGGGCATCCGCAGAAATTTTTCCAGGGGGGGGCTAACCTGGCAAATGAAGGGGCGTGGCTAATGTTAATCAATAGGGGCGGGGCTAAAATGGCAGACAATCAGGATCGGGTAATGCTCAGGCCAAGCTGAGAAAAAAAAGTAGTGAATTCTGCATTTGAAACTGGACAACAATTAGAGCACACATGAACCCTAAAATTACCCCCTGGCCTCTTAAAACTTATACATTCCCTGATCCCTAAACTTGTCCCCCTGGCACCCCAAAACCCATAACCCATACCCGCCCTCACCCCTAAAATTGTCCCCCTGGCACCCCAAAACCCATACCCGCCCTGAACCCTAAAATGTCCCCCCCCTTGCACCCCAAAACCCATACCCACCCTGAACCCTAAAATTACCCCCCCTGGCACTCCAAAACCCATACCTGCCCTGAACCCTAAAATGTCCCCCCCTTGTATCCCAAAACCCATACCCACCCTGAACTATAAAATTACACCCCTGGTACCCCAAAACCCATACCCACACTGAACCCTAAAATTACCCCCGGCACACCAACACCCATACCCACCAGGACCCTAAAGTTACCCCCTGGTACCCCAAAACCCATACCCCCATGAACCCTAACATTATCCCCCTGGCACCCCAAAACCCATACCCACCCTGAACCTTAAAATTACCCCTGCCCCTCAAAACCCATACCCGCCCTGAACCCTAAAATTACCCCCCTTGCCCCTTAAAACCCATACCCGCCCCAAACCCCAAAATCACCCCCCTGGTACCCCAAAACCCATACCCACCCTGAACCCTAAAATTATCCCCTGGCACCCCAAAACCCATACCCACACTGCACCCTAAAATTACCCCCTGGCACACCAACACCCATACCCGCCTGGAACCCTAAAATTACCCCCTGGCACCCCAAAACCCATACCCACCCGGAACCCTAAAATTACCCCCTGGCACCCCAATCCCTAACCCACCCTGAACCCTAAAATTACTCCCTGGCTGCAAATTCAGGATGGTAAGTGTAAAAATTCAGGACAAAAGGTACGTTTTACAGAAACATCAGAGGAAGTTGCGCGATAGTATAAAAGTAAGTAAATAGACAACCACTTAAATACAAGTCAAAATAAGTTTATATCAAGTTTAGGTTTTGTGGTATGCGCACAGCTTTGAGCAACTGTGCAGGTCTTTTTGAGGTATTTCATATGATAATAATCTATTTATATGGTTACTGCACTGGGTTAGCCAGTCTGATGTTTTGTTTACAACTCATGGTCTTGAGCAGAAATGTATGGTGCGAGAAGTGCTCAGGAAGATCTGCTCGGATAGACTTTGTTACCAGCATCTCATGTCTGAGTGCCATTGTGAGATGTAAAAGCGGCACGCATAGGTGAACTAAAGGGAGGATTGCTGTGATGACCCCACTGTAGGGAACGCATTATGGGGGTTTCAGCAAGTGGAACTTAAAATATGGAATCTGACTTTGCTTATGGGTGCTTCGCAGAGAGTTGCACTAGCTGACGGAAGTCACAATGGTGCTTTTCCCTGCAGCTTTCTTAAAGAAGGCGCTGTCGATACACTATCACATAGTTTATTTTTGACACCTTGCCTATTGTTACAAACACAATATACATCTCAAGCACAGCTTATGGCACTATGAGGCTCTCCCTAAAACCTTACACCCAAGACAAAGCATGCAAACATTTACAATTACTAGTGTAACATTCAAGTAGTAGTTGGGTGTCACTCAAAATGTTGTATGTATGATGTATCAAATACAGAATAGTAATACATAGGCAAGGGAGTAGCCAGAAAATTGAAATACCTCCCACTTTGAACTAAAGCTCTTATGGCACCAAGAAAGCAAAGTAAGTCATCATAACCCTCCCCAGAAGAGGTATATTGTCCAGGGATCTAGTCATTCATCCTTCCATCAAACCCCTGGCAGCTACCATTTCAAATGTACTTTCTGTTATCTATTAGTGTTTTCATCTACCATTCAGTCTTTCACCATTCATTCTGTTCTTCCAACTGTGTTCCCATCCATATCCAAACCTTTTCAACCATTTGCAAACCTATCCAACGTCTATTTGTCCATCCATCATTTCACTCATCCATCTACCCTTTCACCCAATCCATCCATCATTCATCCATCCTTTCACTCATCCATCCACTCTTCCACCAATCCATCCATTCACTCTCATCCATCCAACCATTTACCCTTTCACCCAAGCCATCCTTTCACTCATCCATCCACTCGTCCACCCATCCATCCACTCCTCCATCCAACCACTTACCCTTTCACCACTCCAGCCACCATTTCACTTATCCATCCATCACCCATCCACCCTTTCACCCGATCCATCCTCTCACTCATCCACCCACTCATCCATCCAGCCATTTACCTTTTCACCCAAGCCACCCTTTCACTCATCCATCCAGTCTTTCACCCATCCATCCAGTCATCCATCCATCCATTCATTCACCCTTTCACTTATTAATTCATCAATCCATCCATCATTTCTCTCATCCATCCACCCATTCACTCGCCCATCACCCACCCTTTCACTCATCAATCCATCCTTTTACTGATCTATCTTTCATAGTTGGTGGTGTGAAGGGTGGGAAACCCCGCGGACAGCGCACACGTGCACACTATTGTTCTTTCACATCCCCTACTGCTCACCTTTCCATCCCAATCCAGGTGAAGAGAGCACAGAACATGAGGCGCTGCACAATACAGTGAAGACCGCTCGTGTTGCGTCTCATAAAATCAAGGGCTTCAGCTGTATTGAACGTGCCACCATCACCCTCTGGGCCCATAGCACTCCGGTACCTTGGAGATGAGATTGGCAGTGTTTCTCAGGGACTCTGGTGCTCGACTGCGGTATTGTAATGCAGCCTTCCGAGGTTGCAGGACGGGAGTGGAGATAGCGCTGCTCCTCCTTCATGGACCGAGTTTCGGCGCTCAAACACCAGTATTGTGAGTGCAGGAGTGCGAGCTTTCAAGCCTCGTCACGATCGGCTGGATTGGCCACACACTTAGACATAGAGCAGGTTGTTAGCAAGGCAGCTTCGTTTAGGAGCGGCCTTGCAAGGGGGGGTTCTTTAGTGGCTGATGGCAATTTTGCACACAGAGGGATGGTGCCTCCAAGTGTCACTCAACTCTAGGACTGTTTAATGCTGTGGCTCCCTTGACTGGGGGGCGCACTGAAGGACACACACACTGCCATTACGTTTATAGGGGGGGGGGGCACTCTGTCCTGCTAACCTGAAATCAGGTTCTCCCAAGCAAAGCGCTCCACACACTTTGTAAAAAATAACAACTAGTTGAAGACGCATTCGCGCCCCCCTGGGAATGCAGCCATTGACTCCCAGGGGGGCGCGCCCCACCGTTTGAATACCTCTGTTTTAAGCTAAGGGCTATAGAGGTTCCAGGGTGGGAAGTATGCCTTAGCAGCCCAGACTGGCCATTGTCATTCTGTATGTGATAATGAGCCACAGACAGAATGACAATGGGCGGAAGGGGCTGCGAGGAGGAGTGCGAGGCGCCGCGTCAGGGAGTTGAGGCCTCTGGCAGGGAACAGCTCTGCTCCCTGCAGGGCCCAGAATTACAGACAAACAGCGTCTGTAAAAGCAAGGGCGTCTGCAGGGGGGGGGGCAAAGAGGGGCACTCCAGGGGGGGGGGGGGCAAGCGCCCCTCCTTGCCCCCCCTGCGGATGCCCATGGGTGCAGTACGTGGACATATCTGGCATATATTCCGACCCTTTGGCCTGAAGGCCTGTGCGCGGTGCATAACACTTTAAATATAAGAATGTGTTCCAATGGAAGTCAGTGGCATCCTTCCCTGCTGGTGAAGGATAGTCAGTACCCCTTGTCCAGGCAGAGTCTTCCCACCTGGTTCCTGACCCGCTAAAGTCCCAGAAAGTCCTCCCACAATGTACAAGTGTAAACCACAATATGGCGGCCGCGCCATGGCAGTAAGCGCTCTGTTGTACACTCAGTCCTGCGGTGCATTTGCAACAATGGGGGGAATCATGAGCTGGGCGTCTGTGCTGTGATCTGTGGGTGGTGGTGGTGTGGTCTGGCTGAAGTGTGGTAGCTCTGTCATCAGTGCCGCAGTCTTGAAGCCATTCTGGCAGGCCATCGCCAAGACGTCGGTGCGCTTCACACATTCACTGATCGCGAGCGATGCTTTAGACTCACCTATAGGCGGAGGAGGCTCTTCAATTTCCCGCAGTCGCTGCACAATCACACCTCAGGAGGAAATATCGAGCAATACGTGGTATTGCACAGGATACGTTTTGTGCGAAACCACACGAAGTGGACTTGATGGATGAGGGGCTGGAGGCGGCTCTATGCTGTTGACTTTGGCTCAATGGGAAGCATTGGATCCGCTGCGCAGCTATCCGTGTGATCCCAGGCAACTTCCCAAAGTGATCGCAACCCTTCACTCCCCTTTTACCCCTTCCCTATTATTAATGTTTCCCCCATGGTGCTCAACTTGGACTGGTCTTGGTTTGACTCAGCTGTTCTGACTATACACGTTATTTGTTGAACATGTACTGATGTAAAGCGCTCTGATACCCTCGGGTCTTGCCAGCGCTATATACAACTCTTAAATAATAAATAATCCAGGCGATTGATGAGAATAAGGGCTTGTGGCGGGTCAGTGCCCATCCATGCCCAGGTTATTCAGTGCCTGTGCAGTAACTTAAAAAAAGGTTATTAGGATCCCCTCACACGTGTGAAGTTGTTGCGTAATTTCACCTTCAATGGGCTTGCTAGGGAGCCGGGAGTTGGAATCAGGAAGGCTGCTAGCTTGATCTGTGTGCTCTGCTGCTTAGAGTTCGTGTAGGGGGTATTAAGATTTGGTAGATGGTGCCTAGCTGTAGGGACCCATTCAGCACATCTGACTTCTGATATCAATAAAGTGTCTGTGCGGGACTCAAACCGCAGCTTGGAAACCCCGATTGTTTCCCCTTGTTTGAAGAACAAGACTGTGTCTGGCCAGAGTCACTCATCTCGGGAGTGGAAAGCTGTTTGTGCTTTTGAAGGGTGACCTCTGTTGAATTCCCGCGAGCCTTTGGTTGAAGGCCTTCAATAAACTCAAGTGCAGTGTAGGATTTTCAGCAGCTACAAAGGCCTTTAGAGTTGCTCATGGTGGCCCAGCAGACGAATTGTGCAGGTGCATGTGTGACACAGACATGCAACCCATTCAGCCTCCTGTTCTGATCCTTAATGGGTGTTCTACAGCCCCTTTGAGCAGTCCATATGTTTACCCAATTGGGGTGGTTGAACACAGCTACAAGTACAATCATCTGCGCCCCGTGTACAGAGCCCGGAAGAAGAGCAGCGCAGTTACAACAATGAGTGTCCCTTCCCCCCAACCCTCCAATGCAAGTCCTATCTCCATGGTAACCATGCAGCAGCGTCTAAATAAAATGGGCTTACATCGCTACACAACAGGCGGTGCAAAGCACTTAGAAAGAGATATGGGGGGTGGGGGGGTCATCAGAGAGCAGGAATTGAGAAATGTTTGGAAAATTAATCTCTAGAAGAGAAACAGAGCTCAAGAGAACTTACAACATCGGATTGTACTGGGGTATAAACTCCCCCTATGGAGTTAGATTAAAGAGATGACAAAACAACCATTGTCACATGTCCTGTGCACAAGTCATTCCATTATTGGACCTTTAACGCCATCTCGCCTTGGGATATCACTGTTACAGCTCTTTCCCCAAGTGCTACCTGTGACCCTTCTAGAGACCTTGTGCACTGTGGAGTTTGCATTTTAATTATTTCCACTTTATTACGGGAGGAAGGAGTGACTTCCACATCTGCTCCCCTCGCCTAACAAGCACCAAAGAATATCAAACCATCACCACAAGGCATGCGCATGCCTTGTGATGTAATACGTTGAAACATGTCTGTAGGCGTAGCAAACGCACAGTAATCCCTCAACATATGGCCAGAAAAAAAGACGCTCCAGGTCCTTCTCCTCTTACGCAACCGTGATGTGCTAGGAGTGTTTTTTCAGATCCTTGCGAGCCGGCTGCTTGCCACTGGTCTTTGGAACGAATTGACAATGTAATTATTTTGCCTGATCCCAACATGGATGCCAGGTTCCTGTGCCCCTAGTACATTGATAAACCATATTCTATTTGCCTGACCCTTACATGGTTGCTTATGCTTTGTCCTATCAAACTAATATATTTTTTTTTTAATTGGCTATAGTGTAGATTTTGGGCTTTACTTTTGTAGAACATGTATAAACCATGCATGACACACACTTGGCTGCTGGGTCACTTCTGTAAAACATGAACTAACTAGTGATGTATTACATAACCGAATATGTTTCTCCTGCTCATGTCACACAAACATTAATACAACTTATTTTGCTGAGGCACCCTTGTGCAGCCTAAAAGTGTTACATGCTCAGGCCTAAATGGCTTGACAAGCTCAATCTTCTGGACATCTCCGCGGGTTGATAGTCAGTGCCCACAGCACCGTAGCCATAGCAACAAGATGCCAGCCTTTCTAATCTCTACAGCAAGCCGTCCACAGCCCTCTGGACCAGGACGCCTCTACAACGGCCTGCACCGGCTGTTAACTGGACCAGTTGCTCTTAGCAACAGACTCCCTAAAACCAACACAGATATGCAAATGTAACTTTTTTTTAAAGTGTATAACTTCCAATTAACAGATTTAGGCTCCAACCATCATCTGTCACTGGGCAAATTAAGTACACTGTACTCTAATGATATAAAAGAGATCGTCAAAGACAAAACCAAAACGCAGTCTGAAAGTTTTATATGAAAAACAAAGTTTGTATTTTGTGTGCTTAGTTCTATTGATGACAAGTTTCCAAGCGCTCTAATGTGTACAGTTATTAAGAACGTGAAGTAAAGGTAAACTCGTTGATCTGCACAAGATCACACATTGTGTCAACTAAGAAAACTTATAATCAGGTATGTTTGTAACAAAGTCAGTGGCCTGAGCAGCTGACCAGCACCTTATTAGATGTAATGCTCTGTGCTAAAGTGTATCCCAAAAAATCATCAACAAAGTGATGCTGAAATACATAAGGCGCTGTATCAGTGAGCACAGACACAATCCTGTAAAGGGGGCGTTCCTCTGTAGTCATGTGACCGTCCATAACTGTTCCATTAGTCATCTTTCCCTATCCAAGACAGTAAAGTTGGCTGATGGGAAGAGTGATGGACTACACTGCTATTTTGACAAAGGTATTCAGATGGAACCTAACGATTTGTAACATTTTTAGAACCAGTATCTCTCAAACGGAACCATTAGACAATCAAGTACTCTCTTTAAAAGGCCATCCGGAAATGATGTCACAGTAGTTGCCAAATCTCCAGCTGACATCCTCCAACACAGAAACATTCTAGAATGTTCGTTATTGTTGGCTGCTGGTGATGCAAGAAGGCAAAAGAGAAGTGTTCTTGTCTCTTCCCTGGATGAGTCCCTTATGAAATGCAATCATTTCAAACACAGGTTGGTTGGTATTAAACAGTGACCTGAAATAACCCCTGGTGGTAATAGTCTGTGTCCCTGTAATAAATCCATGAAAGTTGAAACATGATAATCCGGTGAAGTTATTCCAGTAATGGGGGCTTTAAACCGCTGCAGCTCTCCTAAGGGAGCACCGTGGAAAGAGAGTGATTCTAGGAGTGAATTAATAAAAAAAGTAACTAAAGGTATCCGCGATATCAATTATTAAAACGTTGGTAATTTATTGGCATATCACTTATTGGCTACACACTTACTTGGTGAATAGTTTAGCACACGTTGTAATTTTACTGTTTATCAATTATTTTCATTATTAAGGGTGCAGAAAGCCTAAATTGTATATGAATATTCTTCCTTAGCCGGTGGAGGTTCAAAAATTCATTTAGATCTGATGCTGTGCATTTTCCAAATTGCTTGATGATTAATATATGCAGCATTTATGCTTCTTGTAACTTGTTGAAATCTTTTAATATTCATTATAATAAAAACCTAGCTCCTCTCTGGTTTCCATACAGCTCAGGGTCTGGCATGAAATCTATGGCTCTACCCACGAATTGTCTGGCTTGCTCACTTCTATCGGGGTAGGGCAAGGGAGGGGCAAGTGGTTCATAGAAGATAAACATGGCTTTGATAATGAGGAGTTGAGGTGGGGGGAGCTGCCCTTTGGGCCACCAGCTGCAGCCCTAATCCATAGGGTCGTAGGTGGCTAAAGCACTAGAGCAGTGGTCTTTGAACATTTTAATGCCGCGCCCCGCCCCCACCCAGTGATTAAATAAAATCACTGGGCCCCCTCAAAAATGTTCACAGTTATTCTATTAAACTGGCAATGTTTGAATATGTCTAGACTTATTTAAACATTGCAGTAAATTAAGATCTGTTACCGTTTTAAAAATTCAATCAAATACGTGATTGCCAAACATACTATTCTGGTCAGGCAGGCCTCACTGAATGTGTGAACATATCCACAGTGTGATTATTAGAAATGGGGGGTGGTGGGGGTTTGAAGAATATTTGGAGTCTATTCCCTTTTGACACCTTTTCTCAGCCAGGATAAAAAGGACAAAAGATGTTAATGATGGCCCATTACAGGGCGGCCTACTGCCACTCATTATTTTCCTGCTAAAAACAAAGCACTGTTATCAGCATAATGCTTTTTTGCCCCCAGTTTGGCATCCCCCTGGGATCACTTAAGCCCCCCCCCACAGGGGGGGCCCCGCCCCCCCAGTTTGAAGATCCCTATACTAACCCTGCTACTATTCTTGCGATGAAATGTGAAATGCACTAATTGGGGGAGCGTGTGCGCAACCCCTCCAGGGAGGAGCGCGTGCAGGCGGCGGCCATTACTGAACGGTGTGACCAGAAGGAGAAAGTGCAGCTAGGGAAGAGACAGCAGGAGGGAGTCACGGGGAACAACAGTTTAAGGATTTTAGCAGTCAGTGCAGGCAGGGCCGGCTCTAGGGCGGTGCAACCGGTGCCACCGCACCGGGTGCTAACTCTTCAAGGGGGCGCCATCCTTGGAAGTATTTTATAGCTTTAAAAGCACCTGCTGCTGCATC
The DNA here is from genome assembly GCF_964204655.1 of Triturus cristatus. Classification (NCBI taxonomy): domain Eukaryota; kingdom Metazoa; phylum Chordata; class Amphibia; order Caudata; family Salamandridae; genus Triturus; species Triturus cristatus. The sequence continues at coordinate 1,138,681,520 of NC_140593.1, read as the reverse complement.
GCTGGCCTCCAGCAATTCTCATACAGCAATAAAAATGTCAAGATAACTCCAGTGATTCATTTTCTTCCTGGAGAGAGAAGGAGTTTTGTCTAGTGGAACTTTTAACTCATTGTATGGTAGCACAGAGGGTTTATATGCCTGCTGCCAAGAATGTGTACCATGCAGATCAGAAAGTGCATATATTTTAGATCAGTCAGTGCTTTTGTCAGAGAGGTCCTTTTGTTACTGGCAGTGTAGATGTTAAAATCCTAACACGGAACAGTGAGCTAATAACTGTCAAAGAGCTGCATGCAAACTGCAAGATATAGATTAGAGCATTATAATTGTTCCTGTGTCTTTCATCATTCTGTTTCAAAAAGGGTTCATTTGGGTAAGAATAAAAAATCTCAATTATTAAATGAAACCCCAAAACATGGGGTTATGTTTTCAATTCCGAGTCTGTGCTTCTCTAGACCAAGCACTCTTAAACTAAAATGTCTACCAGTATGGATGACATGTCACTCCTACTCCTTGTAGTCTTCTGGCGTATGTAACATTTCCTATACACTGATTTACACACCTATGATTGCTTGTCTCTGTGTAGTGTGTGTGTGATGTAAATTGCTGACACCCTACTCTGGTATAGGAGGTGCCATACAACTAATTAAATACATGTGAGAGAGAGTGATTATGGAGACTTGAGGGGGCACGGTGAAAGGGTGCTAGTGAGGGAGTCTGTGGGGGGCGCCACCAAACATTGTCGCACAGGGCGCCACCAGTGCTAAAGCCGGCCCTGAATGCAGGAGACCAAGGGGGCGCAAAGGAGGGTGGCATCAGAGCACAGGAAGTGCAGGAAGAGGCGTGCAAGGCGGCACACTTCCTGTGATGGAATCTACCCCGGAAATGCGTTCTCTTTAATCATGCCATAATGTCAGCCGTCCTTATCTATAGCGGCGGGGGGGGATCAGACATCGGCCCACTCTGGAAGCCCTTACCATTAGTTTGAAAACACTATCCTGGGAGCGAGCAACAGCAAGAAGGCATGTGCAATATTCTCGCTTGTGTGATAGTGAAGGTGGAAATGGTATTTGGGCTGGAGAAAAACAAAGCTGGTGAATCTCACGGTATTTTTACTGTATTTATTTAGAATTAATTTGGGAAAATTCGTTTTGTGCTTTTCTAGTGTGAAAAATCGAATTATAATACTTTAAGCAGGACTAGCCTACTTCCACTGTTATTCGAAACGAAGCTTAAATAATGAGAAATCAGTTGCCTCTGTGGGTTTTTTTTTTTTTTAAAAAAAGGTTATTTACCCTACCAAGATTTCACTGTAAAATATATTTTGCGCACAAACATAAATACAATGAAAAGGCGTGCGGTGTGTGCTTAGCAATGCATCCACACGCTCATTTTCCAATTCTTGTTTTGCAGAATAAAACGTAATTTAATAAGGACTATATAAGATGTACTTGCACCTTTCTGTTTTATTCAAGCTGCAAGATAGTGCAGCACATATTGGCTTGTTTCTTTCTTTTGGCATTAGTGCCGGGTTTGTATAAACTCACCCTAACCATCCCCCCCCCCCCCCCTTTCCGGGTGGTATGATTTCATTCAGGAAGGTATCCAGATTGGTCTCAAGGCCCTCAGAGAGGGCATGCTTCCATTTCTTCAGCCCCTACCCTCTTCATCACACATCACTGCTGGGGTCAGAGCCCAAGACCTGGGCACACATTGAATAACCCTTTCACTGCATGAATTCAGGTTCCAACAGGATCGAGGTGGGCTGCAGTCAAAAGGTACTGCCCCCATGATGGTCTACCACAGCCTTTGCGCTACCAAGGAAATACCGGAGCACACAAAAAGAAGTCCACGGGTTATAGTAAAACTGGGCCGATAAAGTACTTTAGAGTCCACAGGTACGTACTTTAGTGTTTAGTCTTCATATTAATTTCCTTTGTGGGGCAAGATGTGACATCACCAATACAGAACGATGATGGATTCAACCCAGATCTGTGACTGGGGGTAAGTGTCTGGAAAGTTTCAGCGCTCCGTCCATCGTCTACTTGTGTTTGCTTCGTTCGCCCTAAGTTGGCAGGGTATGCCCAGGCGTGGGTCCTTTGCTCACTTTGCCACTGGATTTAAGCAAGCCTGGCTGAAGACGGCTGAAATGCCAGAAACTGGTCCTAGGAAGCTTGTTTCGGTCCAGGGAAGACCTGGCTTGGCAGTTCGGGCTGGACTGTTCCCATGAGGCACAGGGTCAGACTGATATGCATATGGCCTTGTCTACCTGGGGTGGTGGAGTGAACTAAAGAACAATGATAAATTCAACCCAGATCAGTGACTGAGGGTCTGAAAAGTTTCAGCGCACGATCCATCGTCTCCTTGTGTTTGCTTTTATCACAGATACAGCAGCAGACGACACATGTTTCGTCTTAGCGGCTTTATCAAGGTTGAAACTAGGTAATAACACCTAATGCATAAAATAGTGCAAGCTGGGAAGTGCTTCGAGACAGTCTGAAACATATACACAAATGGTCCAAACCATAAGAATGCCAGGTATAACTACACTGATACAGTGTGAAGAGAGAACATTTTGATTTTGAGGACAAAGAGAATTATAGACAGGTACCTGTGAATAACAAGGCTGTTTTCCACCAAGGGAAAGTGACACAAAATAGACAGGAGTGAAGCTCGAGTGGTCTATGATGCACCGGGAGCTCAAAATGTTCTGATGTCAGAGTAGTAAGGCATTATGTCCAGTCTCTTGATCGCCGCTGCTGAAGCGCCACACAGTGTGTCTGAACTTCCCTGCGTCCAGCACTCGCCTGCCCCTCGGCTTCCAGTTAGTGGGTGGACTGGTCTTCAAGTGCAAGGGAGGGTCCATTCTAGATGTTCAGCACAGCGCTCTGTTCTGCACCCTCATCTGAACCCAATCGCTCTAGTAGGTTTTCTTTATCTTGTTATATTGAGTTGGTCTGATACTGTATTATTTATTTTAATTCAGTGGGAGTCTAGAGAGACAGGCCATGCTGTCGGATAGTACAGGTGTGAAATAGTCATATTAGGCTCAGGGGAAGGCCAGAAGGTGACTCTTTCACCCCGGTCTCATGTATCCAATGGCCTTCTCGTCCAGTGTACATCGGCTTTGGTCCTTCCTCTCAAGAGCTGTAGGCTGCTTCTGATGGAAGACTCCGCAAGTGTCCTCTTGTTCCCCCATCGACCTAGAAAGATGATCCCATCTCAAATAGAACCCTTGCATGGTGGACGTCTATATGGTGGAAGTGTTTTCTCTATTTAGGATTAGTGCCCTTTTCTATGTACCCCAGGGGTGGGGTCTCCTGACTCCCCATGTAAAATCCAAACCGCTTCGGTAATGCACACCCAACTCCCCACATTGAGTGTTTGGTGGAAAATGCAGGTTGAACCTATGTTTTAAGGGCTGCGTCTACCATGGCGTGCGTGTGTACAGTGGTCTGGACTTCACGAACCACCCTTCACAAACTCTACAACTTTATCAATGTGATGCCCTCCTCTCTAACCTCAAATGGGAGTTGTACCATTTCCGGCCTACCAGCCATATCTCAAAAGTGCAATACATGCCCACAAACCGTCTCAAGAACCAAATTGGTATAAGGGTTTATTTTATTTGGGTCTGGCTTTGAGGTGGAATCGACCCCCTACTAAGCCGTTCTAAGAAAATTCATCCAGCTCAGCGAAGGCACAAAGCCAACAAATTGTCTCTCCTGTCTGACTGGCTGCACGCCCAAAAATTGGATGTTGCCTCTTTGGTGATTAGAGATGAGCCCCTAACGAGGTCCCCAGTATTGAATACACACTAGAAGACCACAACGCAATAAGGATAAGACGGATCCTGCACAGGGTCAAGATTTGAAATTGAGACGGTGGGGCCGATGAAGGCCGCAGGAAGCACCGCCCAGTCGAGGGGGAAAAGAGTCAAGTTTCTTTGCAGTGGTCAGACGGGTCTTGGCTTCAACGATAAGGCTGCAGTTTCCTCATCACAATAAACTTGGACATACAAAAAGGAGGCTAACTTGTTACAAACCTTTTGAGAGTGGCGTGCAGAAACGCACGCCGCAGTACTGAGCAAGATAAAGTACAACTTGGAATAATTCTTTGGGACAGTTGCGAGACCGCGTATTTATTTCTAGAGCTGCACAGTATCTCGACTCCCATTGGACATTCCAATTAAATCTGAAGTCAAACCACGTCCACCCATGTCTGACCGTGTACACGTCATGGAGATCGCGCAGAACCGTGGATCACCAAGAAACATATCAGCGGGAACACCCTTAAGAGATGTTCTCCATCCTGCCTCGGGTGTACAGTAAGAATTTAATGAGGTGAAGGTTGCCTGGGTGCCCGGCCAAGGTATCTTATGCCTTGCTATGTTTGGTTAGCTGTGCGCATGCGCAGTTAACAGCATCCACTGTAGTCCATGAGAGGTGCACGTGGAGCCTGTGCGATGAGTGCGTAAGGTCCGTAGATCCACAGAGGTGAACTTACCGCCCTGGGGTGATTGAAAGTAGACTCTGCTTTGAGGAGAATGGAGAAGAGAGAGTGAAAAGAGCAGTGACCTTTCACCAGCAGATGGCAGGCTGGTGTCTGAAAACGATATCCGCTTAATTACCGTGTTTGGCTCCAGTCCAAAGAGAGGGCTCAGCGAAGTAGCACAGACTCCCTCCGACTCACAGCAGACTCCATGCACGCCGGGGCATGGAGCACAGTATGGGGACCACACACCGGGGCACGGAGCACAGGATGAGGACCAAACACCAGGGTATGGAAGGACAGGATGAGGACCACACGCCGGGGCATGGAGCACAGGATGGGGATGACCACACACCGGGGCATGGAAGGCACAGGATGGGGATGAGGACCACACACAGGGGCATGGAAGGCACAGGATGGGGATCACACACCGGGGCATGGAGCACAGGATGAGGACCAAACACCAGGGTATGGAAGGACAGGATGAGGACCACACACCGGGGCATGGAGTACAGGATGGGGACCACACACCGGGGCATGGAGCACAGGATGGGGACCACACACCGGGGCATGGAAGGCACAGATGGGGACCAAACACCGGGGCATGGAAGGCACAGGATGGAGACCACACACCGGGGCATGGAAGGCACAGGATGGAGACCACACACCGGGGCATGGAAGGCACAGGATGGGAACCACACACCAGGGCATGGAAGGCACAGGATGGGGACCACACACCAGGGCATGGAAGGCACAGGATGGGAACCACACACCGGGGCATGGAAGGCACAGGATGGGAACCACACACCGGGGCATGGAAGGCACAGGATGGGAACCACACACCGGGGCATGGAGTACAGGATGGGGACCACACACCAGGGCATGGAAGGCACAGGATGGGAACCACACACCAGGGCATGGAAGGCACAGGATGGGGACCACACACCAGGGCATGGAAGGCACAGGATGGGAACCACACACCGGGGCATGGAAGGCACAGGATGGGAACCACACACCGGGGCATGGAAGGCAAAGGATCGGGACCACACACCAGGGCATGGAAGGCACAGGATGGGGACCACACACGGGGCATGGAAGGCACAGGATGGGAACCACACACCGGGGCATGGAGTACAGGATGGGGACCACACACCAGGGCATGGAAGGCACAGGATGGGAACCACACACCGGGGCATGGAAGGCACAGGATGGGAACCACACACCGGGGCATGGAGTACAGGATGGGGACCACACACCAGGGCATGGAAGGCACAGGATGGGGACCACACACGGGGCATGGAGTACAGGATGGGGACCACACACCGGGGCATGGAAGGCACAGGATGGGGACCACACACCGGGGCACGGAGCACAGGATGAGGACCAAACACCAGGGTATGGAAGGCACAGGATGAGGACCACACACCAGGGCATGGAGTACAGGATGGGGACCACACACCGGGGCATGGAAGGCACAGGATGGGGACCACACACCGGGGCACGGAGCACAGGATGAGGACCAAACACCAGGGTATGGAAGGCACAGGATGAGGACCACACACCAGGGCATGGAGTACAGGATGGGGACCACACACCGGGGCATGGAAGGCACAGGATGGGGACCACACACCGGGGCATGGAGCACAGGATGGGGACCACACACCGGGGCATGGAAGGCACAGATGGGGACCAAACACCGGGGCATGGAAGGCACAGGATGGGGACCACACACCGGGGCATGGAAGGCACAGGATGGGGACCACACACCGGGGCATGGAAGGCACAGATGGGGACCACACACCGGGGCATGGAAGGACAGGATGGGGACCACATACCGGGGCATGGAAGGCACAGGATGGGGACCACACACCAGGGCATGGAAGGCACAGATGGGGACCACACACCGGGGCATGGAGCACAGGATGGGGACCACACACCGGGGCATGGAAGGCACAGGATGGGGACCACACACCGGGGCATGGAAAGCACAGGATGGGGACCACACACCGGGGCATGGAAGGCACAGGATGGGGACCACACACCGGGGCATGGAGCACAGGATGGGGACCACACACCGGGGCATGGAAGGCACAGGATGGGGACCACACACCGGGGCATGGAAAGCACAGGATGGGGACCACACACCGGGGCATGGAGTACAGGATGGGGACCACACACACAGGGCATGGAAGGCACAGGATGGGGACCACACACCGGGGCATGGAAGGCACAGGATGTGGACCACACAGCGGGGCATGGAGCACAGGATGGGGACCACACACCGGGGCATGGAGTACAGGATGGGAACCACACACCGGGGCATGGAGTACAGGATGGGGAGCACACACACAGGGCATGGAAGGCACAGGATGGGAACCACACACCGGGGCATGGAGTACAGGATGGGGAGCACACACACAGGGCATGGAAGGCACAGGATGGGAACCACACACCGGGGCATGGAGTACAGGATGGGGACCACACACCAGGGCATGGAAGGCACAGGATGGGAACCACACACCGCGGCATGGAGTACAGGATGGGGACCACACACCGGGGCATGGAGTACAGGATGGGGACCACACACACGGGGCATGGAGCACAGGATGGGGACCACACACCGGGGCATGGAAGGCACAGGATGGGGACCACACACCGGGGCATGGAAGGCACAGGATGGGGACCACACACACAGGGCATGGAAGGCACAGGATGGGGACCACACACGGGGCATGGAGCACAGGATGGGGACCACACACCAGGGCATGGAAGGCACAGGATGGGGACCCCACACCGGGGCATGGAAGGCACAGGATGGGGACCACACACCAGGGTATGGAAGGCACCAGATGGGGACCACACACCGGAGCATGGAGCACAGGATGGGGACCACACACCGGGGCATGGAAGGACAGGATGTGGACCACACACCGGGGCATGGAAGGCACAGGATGTGGACCACACACCGGGGCATGGAAGGCACAGGATGGGGACCACACACGGGGCATGGAGCACAGGATGTGGACCACACTCCGGGGCATGGAGCACAGGATGGGGACCACACTCCGGGGCATGGAGCACAGGATGGGGACCACACACCGGGGCATGGAGCACAGGATGGGAATCACTGCAAGCCCAGACCTGTAGCTTTGGACTTCTCCACTACAGGTGTAGGGAGTCAACCCCCAGCGTGGAAAGGGCTCTTGGCCAAAAACGCTTAATTGGATAAAGGTGTTTTTATGACAAGGTCCTCAGTTGGTAAGTTTACTAAAGTCCTCAACAGCAGCTAAGAATACTTCCTCGTTCTTCATGAGAGGCAGAGGTGTGGTAGGAACTTCACTTTAAAGCCCTCGCCCTGTACCGCCCAAGAAGGCTCATATTAAATCCAGTCTACCGTGGGCCAGGGTTCATTCACTCACTCACTCACTGCCCAATCTTGGGGCGGGAGTACTGGTAAGCGCTTGCTGACATTTGTTTTCTTGACAATATCTACTCGTGTAAGATAATTTTTTTCTCACAATTTACACTTCGCAACCTGCACAAGTTGATTCCGTTTTAAAGTAAACATAACAAGTTAGAATAGAAAAAGCATGCACATCCCCAACACTGATCAAAATAGTGAAAAGTTCAACCACAGTTCTACAGTTCAATAGTGCAGCGCAGTGAGTTACTCTGCAAGTTCATCAATAGTGCATTGTGATGAATTACTCTGCAGGTTCCTCAATAGTGCAGCACACTCAGTTACTCTGTAGGTTCACCAAAAGTGCACTGCGTTACTCTGCAAATTCATCAATAGTGCAGCGCAGTGAGGAACCTGCAGGTTTATCAATAGTGCAGCACGGTGCATTACTCTGCAGGCTCATCGATAGTGCAGCATGGTGCATTGCTCTGCAGGTTCATCGATAGTGCAGTGTGGTGCGTTACTTTGCAGGTTCATCAATAGTGCAGCACAGGGAGTTACTCTGCAGTCTCATCAATAGTGGAGCACAGGGAGTTACTCTGCAGGTTTAATAGTGCAGCGTGGTGCGTTACTCTGCAGGTTCGATAGTGCAGCACAGTGCATTACTCTGTAGGTTCATGGATAGTGCAGCACGGTGCATTACTCTGCAGGCTCATCGATAGTGCATTGCGGAGCATTACTCTGCAGGTTCATGGATAGTGCAGCGTGGTGCTTTACTTTGCAGGTTCATCATAGTGCAGCGCGGTGCATTACTTTGCAGGTTCATCCATAGCGAAGTGATTTACTCTGCAGGTTCATGGATAGTGCAGCGTGGTGCATTACTCTGCAGGTTCATGGATAGTGCAGCGCAGTGCATTACTCTGCAGGTTCATGGATAGTGCGGTGCATTACTTTGCAGGTTCATCCATTGTGCAGCGCGTGCATTACTCTGCAGGTTCATGGATAGTGCAGCACGGTGCATTACTTTGCAGGTTCATCCATAGCGCAGTGCATTACTCTGCAGGTTCATGGCTAGTGCAGCGTGGTGCATTTCGTTGCAGGTTCATCCATAGCGCAGTGCATTACTCTGCAGGTTCATGGATAGTGCAGCGCGGTGCATTACTTTGCAGGCTCATCCATAGCGCAGTGCATTACTCTGCATTTTCATGGATAATGCGGTGCGGTGCGTTCATCCATAGTGCAGCGTGGTGCGCTACTCTGCAGGTTCATCCATAGTGCAGCGCGGTGCGTTACTTTGCAGGTTCATCCATAGTGCAGCGCGATGCATTACTCTGCAGGTTCATGGATAGTGCAGCGCGGTACATTACTCTGCAGGTTCATAGATAGTGCAGGTCGGTGCGTTACTCTGCAGGTTCATGGATAGTGCAGCGTGGTGCGTTACTTTGCAGGTTCATGGATAGTGCAGTGCGGTGCGTTACTTTGCAGGTTCATCCATAGTGCAGCGCAGTGCATTACTCTGAAGGTTCATGGATAGTGCAGCGCGGTGCGTTACTCTGCAGGTTCATGGATAGTGCAGCGCATTGCGTTACTTTGCAGGTTCATCCATAGTGCAGCGCAGTGCGTTACTCTGCAGGTTCATGGATAGTGCAGCGCGGTGTGTTACTTTGCAGGTTCATGGATAGGGCAGCGCGGTGCATTACTTTGCAGGTTCATCCATAGTGCAGCCCGGTGCGCTACTCTGCAGGTTCATGGATAGTGCAGCGTGGTGCGTTACTTTGCAGGTTCATCCATAGTGCAGCGCGGTGCGTTACTTTGCAGGTTCATCCATAGTGCAGCACAGTGCATTACTCTGCAGGTTCATGGATAGTGCAGCGCGGTGCGTTACTCTGCAGGTTCATGGATAGTGCAGCGCGGTGCGTTACTTTGCAGGTTCATGGATAGTGCAGCGCGGTGCGTTACTTTGCAGGTTCATCCATAGTGCAGCGCGGTGCGTTACTTTTCAGGTTCATCTATAGTGCAGCGCGGTGCGTTACTTTGCAGGTTCATGGATAGTGCAGCGCGGTGCATTACTTTGCAGGTTCATGGATAGTGCAGCGCGGTCCGTTACTTTTCAGGTTCATGGATTGTGCAGTGCGGTGCGTTACTTTGCAGGTTCATCCATAGTGCAGCGCGGTGCGTTACTCTGCAGGTTCATGGATAGTGCAGCACGGTGCGTTACTCTGCAGGTTCATGGATAGTGCAGTGCGGTGCGTTACTTTGCAGGTTCATCCATAGTGCAGCGCGGTGCATTACTCTGCAGGTTCATGGATAGTGCAGCGCATTGCGTTACTTTGCAGGTTCATCCATAGCGCAGTGCATTACTCTGCATTTTCATGGATAGTGCGGTGCGTTACTTTGCAGGTTCAGCCATAGTGCAGCGCGGTGCGCTACTTTGCATATTCATCCATAGTGCAGCGCAGTGCATTACTCTGCAGGTTCATGGATAGTGCAGCGCGGTGTGTTACTTTGCAGGTTCATCCGTAGTGCAGCGCAGTGCATTATTCTGCAGGTTCATGGATAGTGCAGCGCGGTGCGTTACTTTGCAGGTTCATCCATAGTGCAGCGCAGTGCATTACTCTGCAGGTTTATGGATAGTGCAGCGTGGTGCATTACTCTGCAGGTTCATCAATAGTGCAGCGCGGTGCATTACTCTGCAGGTTCATGGATAGTGCAGCGCGGTGCATTACTCTGCAGGTTCATCAATAGTGCAGCGTGGTGCATTACTCTGCAGGTTCATGGATAGTGCAGCGCAGTGCGTTGCTTTGCTGGTTCATCAATAGTGCATTACTCTGCAGGTTCATGGATAGTGCAGCGTGGTGTGTTACTTTGCAGGTTCATCCATAGTGCAGCGCGGTGCGTTACTTTGCAGGTTCATCCATAGTGCAGCGCAGTGCATTACTCTGCAGGTTCATGGCTAGTGCAGCGCGGTACATTACTCTGCAGGTTCATGGATAGTGCAGCGCGGCGAGTTACTCTGCAGGTTCATGGATAGTGCAGTGCGGTGCGTTACTTTGCAGGTTCATCCATAATGCAGCGTGGTGCGTTACTTTGCAGGTTCATCCATAGTGCAGCGCATTGCGTTACTTTCAGGTTCATCCATAGTGCAGCGCGGTGCGTTACTTTTCAGGTTCATCTATAGTGCAGCGCGGTGCGTTACTTTGCAGGTTCATGGATAGTGCAGCGCGGTGCATTACTTTGCAGGTTCATCCATAGTGTAGCTCGGTGCGTTACTCTGCAGGTTCATGGATAGTGCAGCGCGGTGCATTACTTTGCAGGTTCATCCATAGTGCAGCGCGGTACGTTACTCTGCAGGTTCATGGATAGTGCAGCGCATTGCGTTATTTTGCAGGATCATCCATAGCGCAGTGCATTACTCTGCATTTTCATGGACAGTGCGGTGCGTTACTTTGCAGGTTCATCCATAGTGCAGCGCGGTGCGCTACTTTGCAGGTTCATCCATAGTGCAGCGCAGTGCATTACTCTGTAGGTTCATGGATAGTGCAGCGCGGTGCATTACTTTGCAGGTTCAGCCATAGTGCAGCGCAGTGCATTACTCTGCAGGTTCATGGATAGTGCAGCGCGGTGTGTTACTTTGCAGGTTCATCCGTAGTGCAGCGCAGTGCATTATTCTGCAGGTTCATGGATAGTGAAGCGCGGTGCATTACTCTGCAGGTTCATGGATAGTGCAGCGCGGTGTGTTACTTTGCAGGTTCATCCATAGTGCAGCGCAGTGCATTACTCTGCAGGTTCATGGATGGTGCATTACTCTGCAGGTTCATCAATAGTGCAGTGCGGTGCATTACTCTGCAGGTTCATGGATAGTGCAGCGCGGTGCATTACTCTGCAGGTTCATCAATAGTGCAGCGCGGTGCGTTACTCTGCAGGTTCATGGATAGTGCAGCGCGGTGCATTACTTTGCAGGTTCATCCATAGTGCAGCGCGGTACGTTACTCTGCAGGTTCATGGATAGTGCAGCGCATTGCGTTACTTTGCAGGATCATCCATAGCGCAGTGCATTACTCTGCATTTTCATGGACAGTGCGGTGCGTTACTTTGCAGGTTCATCCATAGTGCAGCGCGGTGCGCTACTTTGCAGGTTCATCCATAGTGCAGCGCAGTGCATTACTCTGTAGGTTCATGGATAGTGCAGCGCGGTGCATTACTTTGCAGGTTCAGCCATAGTGCAGCGCAGTGCATTACTCTGCAGGTTCATGGATAGTGCAGCGCGGTGTGTTACTTTGCAGGTTCATCCGTAGTGCAGCGCAGTGCATTATTCTGCAGGTTCATGGATAGTGAAGCGCGGTGCATTACTCTGCAGGTTCATGGATAGTGCAGCGCGGTGTGTTACTTTGCAGGTTCATCCATAGTGCAGCGCAGTGCATTACTCTGCAGGTTCATGGATGGTGCATTACTCTGCAGGTTCATCAATAGTGCAGTGCGGTGCATTACTCTGCAGGTTCATGGATAGTGCAGCGCGGTGCATTACTCTGCAGGTTCATCAATAGTGCAGCGCGGTGCGTTACTCTGCAGGTTCATGGATAGTGCAGCGCAGTGCGTTACTCTGCAGGTTCATCAATAGTGCAGCGCGGTGCATTACTCTGCAGGTTCATGGATAGTGCAGTTCGGTGAGTTACTCTGCAGGCTCATCAACGAATCCCTCCAATTAGGAACTGGAGGGACTCAGATCAAGGATGCAGGTGTCTATAGCCTCACAGATGGATGGATGGATGTCTGACGCAACCCACGTAGCGTAACCCTAGCTTAAAGGCAATGGAGCATGGGGTACTCAACGTGGATAGGGAATGATTGCAGACCATATGCAACAAGCATTGGCAAAGGTAATAAACCTGGCCCTGTAAACAGGTGCGATAGGTACACTTTTTGCTTTAATTTCAAGTAAATGCAATAAAAAGTAAAAGAAAAAAAATCATTGTACGTGTCAATGTGGCAGCCAAATGCTTGCAATAAAAAATTAGAAGAATGCAGGTGCGTCCTAGCAGGTAGACTTACAACAGGCATAGAAGTCCCCTTCGGTCTTTATGCCAATCATAGGAAATGATGCTTCTTATTGGCACAATGAAAGGCACTAATGGCTTTGAATTACTGTAAGCAGAATAAGTTATTGGAACAAACAAGAAGGATTAAAAAATGGAAATAAAAAATTGCAAAGTAGTGGGCCACCAGACGTGACCCCTAAAGAGGGCTATCACTAGGTGGATACGCACATGTGATCAACCAACATGCTGCCACTCACAAGGCAGGAGAGACAATGACCAAGTCGGCTGACTCTCAGAGAGAGAGAGAGATAGAGAGAGAGGGGACAGAGGGGGGGAAGAGAGAGATAGAGTGGAGAGAGAGGGGGGAGAGAGAGTGGAGATAGAGAGCGAGAGGGGGTGGAGAGGGAGGAGCGAGAGAGAGAGAGAGAGAGAGAGAGAGAGAGAGAGCGAGAGAGAGAGAGAGAGAGGGGGAGAGAGAGGGGGGAGAGAGAGATAGAGGGGGACAGAGGGGGGAGAGAGAGATAGACGGGAGAGAGAGATAGAGGGGAGAGAGAGAGATAGAGGGGAGAGAGAGGGGGGAGAGAGAGTGGGGGGAGAGAGAGTGGAGAGAGAGAGAGGGCGGAGATAGAGAGAGAGGAGAGAGATATAACTCGATAGTATAAGAAGTATGAAAAATGTTTCATAGTTGCCTGTAAACTACGACTTTCATCATGATGACAGCCCTGAATCCATTCTACAGAGCTTTAATATTTTCAAGGCTGCTAGTATTATGGTGCACGGAAGATCAAGTATCAGTATTACTTTCTTATACATTTTAGTTAGAAGCAACATTTTAGGAGCTATCTGCAAGCTTTGCAAATAATGTGGCAAACTATGTAGCTAATGCGTTAAATCCATAACTAATAGGGGAAGAGGAGGGCAACTCAATAAACTCTTGTGAGCGAGGGGACTAGTATTTCACTCAGCCATCCAGCGTGGTAGAAACGGTTCCACATTGAGGTGCTGATTCGCAAATTAATCAGCAAACCCCTGACCACTTAAAGTAGTTTCGAGATTTCTCCTAGAGCAATATTACACTTGTAACAATTAACATTTGCAGGGATCCTATACATTAACTATGGTCTACTCTTAGTCCTGAGGAAGGTCTTGTGTATTCATACAACAGGAGACCGAAACGTCAACAGACATTCCTCTACGCTTGTATAGATTAAATGTCATTGGGACATACCCTATACTACATAGATATGCTCGCTGGGAATGTTCCTTGTATTAAGAGTGGATAACACACTTCTGTCACACTAAATCTATGTATGAAATATGTTCCGCCGACACGCAGGATAGACATGCGTGCTTTTTGGTTGTTCATAGGATCCCTTGGTACTTCTTGTTTCAATATAAATGAACTGATCGTAATTACATTGCTGGTAGGCCGGTTTCTTCATTAATACTGTTTTCTCTGCGAAAATCCACAACATCAGAGTTTTGATTGATTCGCTCATTGTGTTGGTCGCTAAGATTTAAATTAAAGTGTTTTGGTGTGCAAAAGATCCCGTTACTGGCCATTTACCTTGGTTTGTAAATACATAATTATGCAATAAACGCTGCAAATACAGAATCACCTAAATCCACAGACCCTCACCATTACCCATTGTTTTTATTAACAATTTTTCAAAAAAGTTAACCAAGCCATAACATTCTAATTGAAATCAGTGCCCATTGTTAACTGCCCTTTGAAGGCACGTTTTTTTCAAACTAACCGCTCCCAAAATAAATAAGTAACATACAAAAATACTCTACTGGGACGATGTATAACATGTTTTTTTTTATTGGCATCTTGGAGTTCTGGTGCCATTTTGAAACTCTCGACCTTTGGCCTCATGTAATATAATGTCACCAGAACCCCTCGATGGCAATACTGGTGAATATTACACAGTTATTCATTTTATGTGTACATACATTGCCTGTGTATCTTGTTACTAATTACTTTTATTACATTAGGCTGGCTGGAATTACCATTAAAGTTGTCTCTAAGCCAGACCTAAAAAAACAGAAACGGAGAGAGGCGGGGTCGAAATGTATTCAGGACTCTGCAGACACACCGAGACAAGCTTCTCTCGCATTGCTAGGGGTTTGACAGAATGTTAGCAATGATCGCTTAGACATGGAACAAGTCACTCTTCTTGCTAGGGGTATGCACCTTTAGTTTTCAACAAGTTTCCAACTTGTGAATGATAAGTACTTATGTTTTATTTATCGTTTTGGACAGATACTTGTATTTTCTCCCCTTTGTAAATAACAGATGTTAGTGTAACCCAATTCAATTGTACTGAAATTACTGAGCTTATCGAAATGGAGGCTGAGTTAGTTTAGATGGATTTGAATCTGTGGACATCAGATCAGTGGATGTCAGCTGTGAGTGTTCCACTCAGTGACCCGTATTTGCATCAAAACAATCAAGGGAAAGGCTGTAGGTGAGTATTAGTGATTCCTCGGGAAGTTTACTTGGGGTTCATGGGGAGAGGTTGTTCATCAGCAAAGTTACATCCTTCTGAAGCACCTAGATTCCAGTTCCACCTTCTAGACTTTATCAAGCTCTGTGATCCTTGGCAGAACAAAAGTTGGCCCTGGCCACTCAGAAGTTCCATTGTCTGACAAGATTGTGTCTCTAAACAGAGGAGATTCCGCTTGCTGTTTCAATAGTGTATTTTTTCATTCGATGCTCACCTCTGACTCCTCACACAAAATTCTGTAGCTCAGATGTACCATTAGGTCATATGCACTGCAACGTTACACTGGGAAGAGTCGGTAGTTTTGGCCTGTGATGGCGACATGTCCTTAAGCCATTTTGCCTCCTGGATTCAAGTAAAAAATAATAGCGTTTTGGGGCAACAAAAGTACCACACCGGGGCACCATACGCAGCAAATGTACTTTCTGTCAATGCACATTTTGTTCCAGTGCACAGTGCTCCATGTACTGGACTCCGGTGCACCCTCTGTCCTGCCCAGTTCATACTGAAGCAGCTTCTCAGCAGTGGTTGCTCTCCCTGCAGCCACTGGGGGCGCCATCACAATGCTTTGGGGCCTAGTTCTCTCAGGCATCATTGTCCACTGCTTTCTGCACTAAACACAAGAGTTCAGTATCTGGTGTGCTTGAGGAAGATTGGCAGAAGTACCGACTCTGGCCTCAGGGGGCGCTTTCATACAGCATTGTACAATGGTTTCCAATGGTCATCAAGGGAAGCAGCTGCCATGGCACCCCTTACTCTCAGATGCACAGATGGTGCCCTAAACATGGGGAGCTTCATCCTAGATGCACCAATGAGGACCAGAATATGTAAGTTACACATATTTGCAAATCTAAGAGAACAGGCTCATAATATTTTCAGAATACAGCATTCCTTACATTCTTGGACTTATGGCTTCACTTATAAAATTGTAAGTATGGGCCGCAAAATCCCAGCTTGCAAAGTTCTACTGGCTGAAAAGTCACAAATGACTGGAAGTGTCAAACATGACATAAATACTCTTGGCCTGCATACCCTCACGGGTGACAAGTAGCGCTCTACAAATCTACTGATTGATTGACTGATTGATTGAATGATGATGGGAGAGGGTGGAAAGCAAGCCTTACACCAGGGCACCTACATCTAGAAACCTTTCCCTGTTCCCCGAGGCAGGTAGGCACAGAACAGCATTGGTGCGCACACAAATGCGGAACCTTTTGAAATGGCGTCGAGCCACAGAAAACAAGTGACCTCAGGGAACAATGAAAAGTAGAATGCACCTTCGGCATTCACCTCAATAACCGCAGCCGCGAGCCCTTTGAAAACTCAGCCTGCATTCAGGTCACGCGCTTTAAAGGTTATGCGACAATCTTGTCATTTGATGCTCAGAGAAATATCGCAGTTCGCTGCTTTGTATGCGTGACGAGGAAGAAACAGCTGAAGTCTAGCTCCAAGGTATAGAAAATATTGATTTGGAATTAGTGCTGGAAGCTGTTTGCATGCTGTGCAACCTTTTCCCAAGCAGCAAAGCCTTTGTTGAGTCCAGTTCTTGCAATCCAGCACCCTCTTGTGGTCATTTGTGGTGGCACCATAAGGCTGCTGTCTACAGTGGCCTTAAGGTGGCCTCAACCCGGTACCTACCTCTGCACATGAGCAGTGCAGCCAGCAGGCAGGGAATGGAGCAGACAGCATGGGGAATTAGATTGTGAAGAACTACGGCTACGCTGTCGCTACAGCACTGCAGTCATCGGCAGGCGTAGAGTGTCCCCTGAACACTGTGACGAGCCCTGGTATGCTCTCGGGGACCAGAAGGCTGCTTGCAAGGACTTACTCGGGCTACTTAGTCCATCCAACCCGGATAGCACTCTTGAAGGATAAAATGTAATTTTCAGAAAGGCACATGCATGATTTGCTGCTGTGGAGAAGTAATGCCCTTTGCTCCTGTGCCAGGCAAATAGTATAGAAAGAGCTCATAAGTTTCCTTTCAAAACTGGTTGTACAGCATACTGACTTTCAGCAAATATATTTTGGGAAATAAAGCTGTCAAATGAATTGATTAGCACCATTTTTTCAAAACCGCAGGAGATTTGTCAACCCTGCTTAGAGGCAGTCAGATTCTTTCACAGCCTGTGCCCAGTGCAATACGTGGCTGGAATTAACAACGTCATCACCCAGGCCCGCCCGGTCCTTGAAGCATCATATATTACCACCCCGTCATTGCCAAAGATCCTTGCAACAGCTCAGCCCCAAAAAACATAACCGGATGTGGTCACATCACTCGAGACAGCTGTTCCTTATGTTTCAATGCAACCAATTAATTCCTCCGCTTCTAATTTTCCGCTCTGCTGATTCTGGGCTTGACCTGTGACCCCATATTAGAAAAGGCTATACTCCGGGCATTTTTCGGCATGCTTCTAGTCAAGACCTTTTGATTTAACACATATAATGTATGCTGTTCCTCTGAAATGGAGGAATATATCCTTTTCATGCTTTGCAGCCGATCATGCAGTGATGGTAGCCGATATACGGCTCAATTATGGTTAAGTTTGAGGGACTTTGTGAGCCGATACACGGCATAATATTTGATAAGCTATTGCTCATATTTATGAGAGTAATTGATTTTTAAATTGAAGGCTGACATTGGGAACCCATTTATGGCAGAATGTTTATCAATTCGAAATTTGTATTTATACACTTTGACAATTGTTTTTCCAAATGTGGCGGCCGATTTTTGAAGGTGATTGTCCTATTTTGTTGTCCATGCAAAGAAATACCATGTGACTCACGTTCTGCCTCTTTAAATATGCCTCTTTCTGGCGCAAATTTTGTAAAACATTTGATTAAGGCATCGCCGAAACGCGTCATGTTTTCTCATGCTCGCAATGCAATAAATGGTTAAATAACTGCAGGAGTGTCCCGCTGAGTGCTTTTCCGAGTTCCTAAAAGTGACTGGGAGTGAGCGCGCATTTATAAACGCGATTGCACCTTCGCGTTTCAAAGCACCCGTCTACTCTACTGAGTGCGCTGGTTTGAAGGTGCGGACGGAGCAATGATATATATATATATACATATACATACATATACATATATACACACACACACGTTTATATACATATATATATTCACTGAAAAAAGCATAGGTTTTACAGAGGTTCTACTTAGGAATTAGCATTTAAAAAACCTTAGAAATTCACTAAAAAAACATAGGTTTCAGGGACGTTATAGTTAGTTGGACATTTGACTCATATAACACCAAAGAAATTTGCCTGTTATAGTTAGTTGAGCTAACTATAACTCGCACGCCCAATGATGTCACATATTACATCACTAATGACATGGTCAATGACATCACTGATGACATCACTGAGGACATCTCAAATGACATCACTGATGACATCATCCAGTGAATGTGTGTTTCTGTAAAGTTTAAATACTTTTCATATATATCTATGCCAAGGTGTATTGAAGAATGAATGCATTTACAAGTGCCTGAAGGAATTATTTAGTAGGTGCGTGACTGACTGTATAAGTGAGTGATTGAACGTGTCTTACTGAATGCATGGGTTAGTGACTACACTGGGTGAAAGTCTGTATTAGTCTCTCAGTTGGTGTGTAAGTAACTGCATGAGTTGCTGAATAGCTACATGAGTATCTATATGGGTTATTGATTTGTTGTCTGAGTATCTGTATGCGTCCCTGAGTGTCTGTATGGGTGGGTGGGGGGGTGTATGACTGTGCATAGTTGTCTGAGTGGGTGATTCACTGGTTGTATGGATTCAAAAGCGCATCTGGGAAGGGCTGTATGGATGAGTTACTGTGTGTATGGGTGTGTTAGTGAGTGAATGAATGTCTCAGTGGTAGATGTGTGACTAACCACATATTTTGTAAGGCACTATATGTGAGTGTTGGAGTATATAAATGACTATACATGAGAGTAAGTTATTTGAAGAGTTTGTGTATAAATGAGTGTCTGCTTGTATAAGTAATTGTATAAGACAGTAAATATGTGTTAGTATCTCTATAAATAAGTGATATGGTGTGTCTATAAATAACAGACTTGGTGTGTATAACTGTATACATGAGTAAATGGATATGTGATTGATTCTTTGCATGACTGACTAGGTGTGTGAGTAACTCTATGGATGAGCGGCGGAGTGTGACTGCATGTATAGATGTATGAGTGCATATTATACTACTGTATTGATGAGTAACTACATGTATAAGTGACTGGATGTGTGTGTAGACCTAGGAAACAGTGAGTGGTATGTAGTATATGGCATTGTTGTGTGTATAGTTTCAAAAATTGTAGTCTGCATTTTAGAATGGGTGTATCAAAGTTTATATTAGGGCATCAGTATGTGCATCAGATTATCATGTGGATGATGTCATCAGTGATTTCATTTGAGATGTCATCAGTGATGTCATCAGTGATGTCACTGACAATGTCATGAGTGATGTAATATGTGACATAATCAGCAGTGCATTGCGGGCGCACAAGTTATAGTTAGCTCAACTAACTAGAACAGGTGAATTTCTCTGGTTTTATATGAGTCAAATGTCCAACTAACTATAACGTCCCTGAAACCTATGTTTTTTTTCTGTGAATTTCAAAGGTTTTTTAAATGTTAATTTCATATTTTAATGTTTATAAAACCTATATTTTTTATATATTTTTTTGTAATATTTTGGAACTCTATTATACTTCTTTTTTTTTAACTTTAAAAATTAAGTAATGTTTTATATCTTCCCCCAAAAATATGTATATCCTTTTTTTTTTTGTTTTTGTTTTTTTTAAACTTCACTCCCATACCGGTAGTGTACCAAGCTCCATCACCACGCGAATCCTTTCCGCCATATTACTAAACTCGTAAAGGATGCGCATTTCGTATCCGACAGATTTGTGGCACCGCGTCCCGCGTAACATCATATACGTATGAGTTCACGGCAACTGCTACATAGGTATCCGACGGGTACGCAGTACCAAGCCACGCGTTACATCATGTACGTATGGGGTCGCGCCCGCTGCACGTTGCGTATGCGAAAAGTGCATGCTGCCAGGCCCTGCGTTACGTCAGACGTATGATGTCGCGCCGGGTACGCCATTCCCTCGGTTTTTTTTATGTCTCATAACTATATCTAAATAACTTTAAACTGAATATGATAGCAAGCAATAATCTAAAATAATTTAAACATTTATATATTTCTTACTGTAATAAACTTATATTATGATAAATATATTTTCTCAAAATCTTGTCGGGTGCGGCCTCCTTGCGCCCTCAATGCGCGATATAGTATAGTAGTGTGTCATATGTGAGACTTTCAGATTCACGTTTGGCATGCATTGCTTGACTATAATGAACGTTATCACTATTTATGACGTAGCCTCACTGCTGATCCTCCCTCCATCCGAGCACATTCACATGTGTGTGCTTCGCGATAGCAACACTTTCAATAATACCGCACGCCTTTGACATGAGTGTCTGCGCATATCCACAATCTTGACAACGACATTTGATGTTTGGCCATTCAATATTTTCGAACAGCATCTCATTAGCGATAGTTGCCGCCCTCCCAGTACTTTAATGTAAATTGCGCATTCTGCGACGTCAAAACTGCAACAGAAACACACATAAGTACACTTCCTGGCCAGGCAGGACCTGAACAACATCCAGGTCCCTGGAACTATTATTCACACCCCTACGCTCGCCTGCTGTACGCAAGCCCAGCCCACTTTGCGTACGTATAAATAGGATAACGACGACACCACATGTCCCAGTTCTTCTACACCGCCTCAGATGATATGGCCGCATCCACCTCGCATATTACAATGCGCAATAAAAAAGGGATCCATAAGGCGTACCCATCGTCGCAATCAACACTGCACCTGAATTGTGAACGCTGCTGCCCGTCGTGTTTGGACACACAACAATGACAGCAGGTGAGCAGTGGGGCCTGGGTGCACAGGGGCTGCAATTGAGCGCAATGCTGCGGGAGGGGTGGGGTGCATCAGCCTGGGTGCGCAGGAACAAACAAGCGATATTGCCCTGCTTAATAATGTGTTCTCTGACCTCATTTAGTTACATGTCTGTCTCATTTTAAGGACCTGCTGGACCGTACTGTAGGCCTGAGTCAGCGGGCAGCGCTGCCCTACAGACAAGTGGCGTTGGCTTTTGGGGCACTGTAGTGAGCTGATTACTAAGTGTACATGCCCACAGGCTTGCGCCAGTGCATTACACCCGGACAGTATCCTTCTACCATGCGCTCTGTTCCTTTGTATGTGAACGTTGGCATAACATAATATTTAACCTTCTGTATTCTCGTGCACTCCAACTCCTCT
Source organism: Triturus cristatus (assembly GCF_964204655.1). NCBI lineage: Eukaryota > Metazoa > Chordata > Amphibia > Caudata > Salamandridae > Triturus > Triturus cristatus. The sequence continues at coordinate 1,138,659,755 of NC_140593.1, read as the reverse complement.
TTGAACCACGATTACCACTAACAGTTCGAAGATCGTACTTCAAGAAGGAAGGATGCACTCAACTGGTTTTCTCTATTAACGTTGAAAGAAACCTTCATTTACCTCAAGACGTTGCCAACATTATATTTTTTCTCCCTTTTCAGACCCTGGGTTAGTGGAGCGAAAATGGGCGGAGCGGGTGCTCACCCCGTGATGATGCCCTTGGCATTCTGACGCCTTCCACTGCGGTATCAAGACACCGTCCCCGACCGGAGACCTGCTGGGCCACCCTGATAGTGGCACCCCGGAGTTGGAGCTCGTACCGGCACATCCTTGGACACACCGGTTGTGGCAGGTGAGCAGTCAAGCCTCGACGCGCAGCAGCTGCAATTGAGCACAGAGCGGAGAAAGGGGCTGGGGTGCAGCAGTCTGGGTGCACAGGTGCAGGCAAGCGATGTTGCCATAGATAATATTGTAATAATGTAATCTCTGGCCTCATTCATATCTCCGTTTCATTTTAAGGACTTGCTGGACCGCACTCTTTCTCTGGGACCCCAGCGTCCCAGACACACGGGTGACGGGAGGTGAACAGTGAGGGCTGGGTGCAGTAGGCCAGCGCTCTGTCTCCTCCTCCCTCTGTTCTTTTCACTCTCCCTCCCCTTCTCCCTTCCACCCACTCGCACTCTGTCCCATTCTCACGTTCCTCCGTTTATTCTCACTACCTTTCTTTTTCTCTTAGACATGGCACACATACTTATGTTTCTTTTTTGTCTTGCAGGTCTTGTACGCTGCTTCCGGAGGAGTCCCACCCACTTCTTTCATGTTTTACTGTTGTTCGAATAAACTTACATTTGCATTTATTTGTGTGGTGTTAATAAAAGTTATTTTTTTTTACCAATAAATGACTGAGTGTATGGGTCTTTTTTTTCTGACAACACTTGTCTGTAGTTTATTGTGAAAATCGACGGTTGATAGTAGGTTATAAGGGAAATTTTGTTTAATATTCCGGTGCACCTACCAAATATAAACTAACAGACTATTACATAAATGAAGCCTGGGTAATTGTACAACGGCAAGAGTTCTATGAGTGTATCACTTTATAACACCATGAGAACTGCCCGTGTGATTTCAGAACCAATAAGGCACTGCCTAGGACTGGCGAGGCCCACCCTGCATATTTAAATAAAGCCCCAGAGGTTGCCGATCCCCGGTCTTGAGTTGGCCTCGAAGCCCCCCGAACAACTCATAAACAATATAGTGTAATAGTATAGTAATAGTCTGCGAAACGTCTCTGTGCCCTCCCGCACCTAATTTACATGTGAGATTAAGATCCCCAGTGCTGCAGAGACCCCGCAATATAATAATAGGATTGGCCCCGGAACATTACCCACCACTGGGCTCATTTAAATGAACGGCTGAGACCCCGCTTCATTTTTTTTTTCTCCATTTTTACCATCCGGTTCCGCTTTATTGAAACGATACGAGGTTTTCCTCCTCTCGCTTCAACGAGGCAAACAAGAATTTACTTTCACAGGGTGCAAGCAATGCTCCCGCCCTGTAATAGCAAACATAAATGTCCCGCGCTTGCACACCCCAGGACATTGTATGACCTGCGCCTGGGAGGTGGCGCTTCATGGAACCATGATGCTTTGTTACAACCCAAGCAAGTGCAAAATCTTGGTGAGTGCTGCCTTCTTTTCACCTTCTCCCGCTCGTTGCCAAATTTATGTAGTGAACAGGAAAACATCAGTGGATCCGATAAGTAGATTTATTGCAGGAAAAGAAGACAGCTTAAACAGCCACCAACAGGGCCAGACACCAAGGCATCCGTCTTCTCTAGCACCGTGTACAAACTCCCCAAGATTCCCCTCATGACAGCCCTACATTCTAACATTACATACTTACATTATAGTATCATTACATACTAACATTGTACTATGACTTACATTGAAATAGTACACAGAGCACATCACTTTACAGCAATGAGCTCACGGTTTAATCCCCGAGTCTTCAGACAAGTAGGGGTGAGTAGTTCGCTTCCCACTCCCTGTATAGTATAAACACATACTAACACTACTTACAGTTATACTACAGCGGCCAGTATGCTACAGTGCCCACAGCCCATCACTTTACAACAATCAGCTCGGTTTGATCCCAGACTCTTCACACCGGTAGGCGTAGTACTTCGCTTCCCACTTCCGGTATAGTATAAAAGCATGGAAGAGCTCAGTAGTTCGCTTCCCACTCCCTGTATGGTATTAACGCCTACTAACACTACTTCCACAGGTTTCCTACAAACACCACAGCACATCATTTTACTTCAATGACCTCCCGGTTTAGGCTCTAGGTTTCATACCCGACTATAGCAGCATCTCATCTCAGCACCATGCCACTCTGAGCAACACCGCACTTTAAGAACGGTAGGTGTGACGACTTCGCTTGGCACTCCCCCACAGAGGTTACAGTGCTCCTATCCTCCTGTTTCCTACTCTCTTCGCCCTTTTCCCCCCTTACTCGCTTCAATGGAATTACAAAATGGCGGCCAACAATTCTTAGTTGCAACCGCTCGCAGCCAATAAGCAGCAAGCTCGTGCTTGTAACGCCTCAGCCAATCAGATGGCAGAACTCCAAAATATCGGTATCTGTAAATTTCTATATATCTCCAAAACTACTGAATGGATTTACACCAAATAAGCAAAAGCGTGCTTTCTAGACCAAGACCCTTCTTCCTGCCAAATTTGGGGCAATTCCGTTCAACCGTTCGACCTGTAGCCTTGTCTAAAGTTTCCTATGGAAAATTAACATGGAGAAATCACGTTTTGGGACCCTCCTTTTTTCTCGCCCGCCCCTTGACGAATCACCCCCACACTTCCCACATAGGAGCTGATATGAACAAAGAATTAGTTTGGAAAATTTCATGAAGATTCATGAAACGACGCCAAGGTTATAAACAAAACAAAAAAAATTCTTCCTATGGAAACATGGTCCTAACTATAACTACCTACTGGCGACCGCCAGTAGGAGATAGATAGATAGATAGATAGATAGATAGATAGATAGATAGATAGATAGATAGATAGATAGATAGATAGATAGATAGATAGATAGATAGATAGATAGATAGATAGATAGATAGATAGATAGATAGATAGATAGATAGATAGATAGATAGATAGATAGATAGATAGATAGATAGATAGATAGATAGATAGATAGATAGATAGATAGATCACAGCTACACAGGTCCCAACATAAGAGAAGCACTCGGGCATTAACTGCTCACTTCGAAGCTTCATTAGGTATGCACAGGCGCAGCACATCAATACCATTTAGCAGTTCTCTTGCCAGCAATGCCCGACGCGTTTCAGAGTGTCTTGTACTCCTTCCTCAGAGGCTTTGGCAATAAGAAAGCGCGCTGGACTCCACCCCCTTAAATATAATTGCTCAGATGCAAGCCCTAGATGGAACGCTCTGCCGCGATCTCGCGGAGCATTATGGGCATTGTAGTGTCCACATTTCACCACTGATGGGCCTCGATGTGCCGATATGCGCTCAATCCTTTGTTGCTGCCCCACGATTTCAGTCTGTTGCATTTCAAGCCGCGTGGCCCCCGTTCTCTGGGGTGGTGCTAGATATAGTATTTTATTCCAATATGAACAATGGAGCAATATCATGTGTACATCAGCATGTTGAATGAACATATACTGTATTCTGAATTAGGCACCGGTACTTTCAAAATCAAATAATTTTCATCCTACTGACCTGCTCCCCCTTTCCCTCGCCTCTTTTTCCTGCCTCTCCCCTCCCCCCTTTTTTCCTTCCCTTTCCTATCTCAGAGCACTTTTCTATTGCACTTGCACTTTTTGTGTAAAAATAGCATATTATAGAATGTGTTTTTGAAATATGTTTTGGATTTATGTGAATTGCTGAACTAAGGCTACTATGCTACAAAGGTTTGAAACATAAAAGCTACTTTACCATCATTCACGATGAATGATAGATGAATTTAGGTTTCTTGGTTGTTTTGACTTGTAAAGCATAAATGTGACATCCGATGTAATTTACTGTTATTTAAGAATAACGGAAGAGAAAAAAACCCAGTATGAATATAATTTGCAGCGAGAAATGTAGTAATTATCGATCTTGAAAATTAGATCTTGGCGATTTGCCTTTATTGTTACAAAAATATTCCCTAAAAATACTTCTTGATAAAAGAACGTGTGCAGAACTATATATATTCCACTCTTGAAATGTAAAAACTAAAATAAAAAAAGATCTTGCCGTTCAAATTGATGAATGATAGGTAAATGTCCCAGTTACGTGCTGTAGGTTCATTGATGGTGGGGGAGGCATGCTCCTTTAAATTGACACTCTAGACTAAGGAATTGAATGACCCTTTGGAAGGCTCACGCCAAAGGCGTACTTCATTTTTTTGCTGCACCGTATGAGAACATTTAATAAATAAGGAAGATTTCTGAAAACATACCACTCTGTGCCCCCTGCTTTTCTGTCCCACTGATGAATGCTGTTGGATTAACGCAAGCAGGGCCGCGAGGAGTTTTCATTTGACATATATATATATATATATATATTCAAATTCAGATATATATGATATATATGTATACATATATCTAAATATACACACACACACATATATATACACACACATATATATATACATATATATATATATATACACATATATATATATATATATATATATATATATATATATATATATATATTATACACGTATACACACACATGCACTTCCTTTTAATCCTCCTTTTCTATTGGCCTGCTATAATGTCATTTATGTTTTGCTTCCGCCCCCCCCCACAGCATGGAACACAGGGTCAGCCATCTTTAGCCATTTCCTGATCTCAACTTGAGGGGCAGCATTTCACTAGTGCACAATGTGCACATCCAGCACAAAGTAGTCCTCTTCAGTGCCAGGGTTGACTTGCTCGGTATGTGCTTGATATTTTACTTTCAGTTTGCCCCCCTTATGTTCTAGCTGCATGGCCGGCTTCAGCGTTTGAGGCTCCCGGTGCGACCATCTTTTTTTGCGCCCCTCCAATGACCTCTTTGTACACACACGGATTACCTCACTTCATCTCCACCAGTGCCCATCATCTCTCCATAGCCTCTCTCTCACAATCATTTCATTTTTTTTATAGCGCTACTCATTCCAGTGTGGGGTGTCAGAGCACTTTATATCAGACATACACTATACAGAGGTAATGAATCATATGTGTGAATCTGTCTATAGGAAATGTTACATAAGACAATGAGGCTTACAAGCTGTCTCAAACCCACGTCATCCTACTGGTAGGCAGTATATTTTAAGAGTGCTTGGTCTGGAGAAGTACAAACTCAGGATTTAAATGTAGCACAGTGATTGGGATTGCCTTTACTAATAAGAATGTATTTCTACCCAAACAAACCCTTTTTAGCAACAATAGGGAAATAAAAGGCTGTGGAAAAACATAACATTCTCATTTATACCATGCAGCTAGCATTCAGCGCTTTGATGACAGTTCATTTGTCACTGCGCTATATTAGGATTGTAATTTATGAACTGAAAGTAACTAAATGATCTCTGTGACAAAAACAGTGACCCATTGAGCTATCCACATAAAATACAACTCTGTGATCTGCATCGTACACATTCTTTGCAGCAGGGACATTAACCCTCTCCACTACTTTATGATAAGTAAAAAATGCCACTAGACAAAACTCTTCTCTCTCTCCAGCATGAACATTAATCACAAGAGTTATGTTAACATTTTTATTGTTGCCTGGAAACTGTGTGACATTTAGGGGTGGGCGGGATTTGCGAAATTCACTTTTGCAAATTATCGCGAAAATGTAAAAAATCTCCGCAAACATGCGGAAATATCGCGAAGATGCGGAAGTTTTTTTCCCACCCGTTCTCGGTATTTTCTGCGTGGTCGCGGCTCGCCAACTTACCCATGCGGTTGCTCACGGGCGCGGCCATCTTGTTTTCACTTGTCTCGCGGTGCATGATCGCGAGAAGAAAGACGTGATCGCGCGACGAATGACGTTACTGCGGGCGCGAACTGTCACGAGACAGCGCAAATGGCTACCAACAATCCAACATCTCGTGGAGAACGCGACCGGATCGGGAAAACTTGTCGGCGAACGCGGGGATTCAGGTAAGGCGATCGCGCGCACGCGAGAAAGTATTATTTTACAGCGCGTGCAAGCAAAAAATTTCCGGTAAAATGCGGATCGCGGAAATTTTGACATTTTCACGCTCTCCGCGGAAAATGTCAAATTATCGCAATTTCCGCAAGCGGAACGGATTTTTAGCCCAGGCCTAGTGACATTCGAGGAACTCTGCAGAAGTTGCTTTTTAAACCCATACTTTATTTCTAAACCAGCACCCTCCCCCACGAAGCACCCTAAAGCCGGCCCAGCAAATTTGATTTAATAATTTGTTGCAAGAGGGTCCAATAGCTCCCTGGACATTGCCACTGGCCCCTCCCTCGCTGATGGTTTGCGTGTCTCACAAATGGAAACCATGGCAGAGACAATTTAAGGCATAGGCAAAGTGGGCGCTGGCCCAGGGCCCCACTTCAAAGGGCCCTCTTATTAAACTTTCAGGACAGCTTCCACACTGTCTAGAGTTAAAAAAATAACCCGTTGGTTTACTTGCATTCCTTTTTAGTTAGGTCGAGCCCGAGCAGCGCATGCGCTGCTCTGCGAGGCATGCTGTATTCAGGTATGGACTTGAAGATCCGCCCATCTTTTCAGTTGGCTCCTGCTACTGTCCTTTCTAAATGGCTGCTTTTGATTCATGAATAGGCATAGTAGTCCCTCCTTAGTACCGCCTTGTCTGCATTTGTGACCTCCCATGAGGACTGGACTTTTTACTTGTGTTGTTACACAGTCTGTTTTATCTACAGTCTGTGAGCACTATTTTCTTTAATGATTTTCCCCTATTGCAGGCACGACATGCTTTCCTGCAAGGGTGCCCACTTTCTGTTTTTCTTTTTTGTTGGCCTGCCTCTGCTCATGTGTGTTATCTTTACTTCCAGCAGAAGGTTCCTGGCAGAATCATTAACCAGTGCGTCCTGGTGGATGCTCGCTCTGCACATGCTTTGTGCGGTTATTTTTTGTTTATTTAAACTATTACAGGCTTTGCTCTAAGTAATTTAATTTTGTTTTCGGGGTTGTCACTCCTCGCCACTCCCCCTCCGTGTTCACAATCGTCCTAACAGTGCAGTTTCTAGCTGCTCCTGCTGGATATATATATATATATATATATATATATATATATATATATATATATATATTGTATATTGATATTCCTGCAACTGTAGTCGTGTATTTTACATTTTATTGTTAAAGGCACTATCTAGCCGGAAATCGAACCAGATCCCTAGGTCCGAAGTCGGCAGCTGTGGCGGTTATACCACAGCCTCTCTCCTGCTTGTTTACTTTTGCTTTTGCTTGGTAAGCTGTGCGCACATGCACTTTCTGAGTCCCACTCCCTTCTGTAGCTGCCTGCATCTAAAAACAAGCATTTGCAATGCAATAGGTCTCGCATTTGCAAGAGTTTCAGCTATTGGCATTGTAAATGACAATGGCTTTTATTTATAATGTTGTTTTTTAAAACATAAATAAAAGGCATTGTAATTTACAATGGTAATAGCTCAAACTCTCGCGAATGCGAGACCTATTGCATTGCAAATGCTTGTTTGAGCCAGCCTAGGCTGTCTGGCCAGTCCGCACCTGCGTGAGAGAAAGAAAGACAAAAAAAAAAGCATTGGCATAGCCAATAGGTCTCGCCTTTCGGACCTTATAAGTGTTTAGCAATGCACTCCAATCTTGTATTTCCTTCCTTTTTAATCCATCCACCTTTCCTTTTTTCCTTGCATACATACACCCTTCCTTCTTCTATCTATGCGTGCATCTTTGCCTCCTTCATCTATCTTCCTTCCTTCTTTCTTTCTTTCTTCCCATTATTTCGGCTCTAGTCATTCACTCTTCTTTCCATCCATCCATTTCCCAATACCTGCTTCTCTCGATGCATCCCCCATCCATCCATTCTCCTCTCTAGCCATTCATCTCGGCATGCACCCATCAACCTCTCCATCCTCCTCTATAGCGCTCCTTCTGCCCCATCCTTCTCTCTATTCCTCCCTCTCCCCCACCAGCTCTCCCTTCCTTCCATTGCAAGAGCTGGAGTTTATGAGCTTCTGATCAAAGTCAACGCGGCCTTAAACACCAATTTAAACGTTATATAGTTATATGTTACACAGAACTACCTTATGGCACCTCCACCCCCAAACCTGGCAAAACCTCCCCCAGCTGCTAAAGGTGGTGGCTAAGGACGCCTCAGCTGTGAGTAGGTATGTATTTGTAAATAGTATCCCAGTGTGCTGTGCATGTTAGAGTGCACACAGGGAGTAGTGTGCCTTTCATGTTTGTCAGCTGTATGTGCTTGCAGGGAGTGGAGTAACTATTGGTGGTGTATGCTTGCAGGGAGTAGCGTGAATGTTGGTGGTGTGTGCTTGCAGGGAGTGCGTTGACTGTTGGTGGTTTATGCTTGCAAGTAGAGATTGAATGTGGTCAGTGGTGTGCACTTGCAGGGAGTAGCGTGAATGCTAGTGGTGTGTACTTGCAGGGAGCGGAGTAAATGTTGGTGGTGTGTGCTTGCAGGGAGCGGAGTGAATGTTGGTCGTGTGTGCTTGCAGGGAGTGGCGTGAATGTTGGTGGATTTGCGCTTGCAGGGAGTGGAGTAAATGTTGGTGGTGTGTGCTTGTAGAGACCGGAGTGTATGTTGTCAGTGGCTTGTGCTTGCAGGGAGCGGCTTGCGGACTGATCCCACACCCCGCCTTGCTGTGTCTGTGGTTGGTTGGTTGCGTCAGGGTGGGAGGGTCACAGGCTACCACCGCCTCTTAAGGGGAAGTTTAGTGTAAGGAGGAGGAGGCGGGCACACAAGGGAGGGAGAGAGAGGAGCAGCGGAGTTTAGCTCACACTGAGCCAGAAGGTTTTATGGTGAGCCCCCCTCCACTCTCTCGAGAAAACTGCTGGAAAGTGGTGTGGGGGGGAGTGGCGGGGTCAGGGTGTAACCATGCGAACCTGTGACAGGAAGAGGCGGGGCGCTGTTCTGAGGCACATGAGTGGGGATGGGGGGCAGGTTGACGCCTGGCCAGGAAAAGACTCGCCTTTTACAGGCGAGTGTGTGACGCGCAGGCAGCATTGAAGGCGACGACTGTAAAGAGTCGCCGATGAGAGAGGGGTGTGTGGAGCACAGGGGTCGGAAAGTTTCGAAGAAGGTGAACAAGCAAACTCCGAAGCTCGTGGGCCCAGTTGGGCACTCGCGGTGCCCCGGGGGCACTCGCAAGCCTCGGAGCGAGGCTGACAGTGCCCCGGGGAGCAGCGGATTTTTAGGGTTAAGGTGATAAGGGGTGGACTGCATAGGGAGATCGTGTTAGAGCTTCGTGAGTCCTAGTGAGCTTTAGTGCACTGCGCCCGAGGGGTGACGGAAGTGTTTGCATCACTAAAATTGGTGGCAGTCTTTACATTTTAGTGCGTAGCATTTCCGTTGTTAGGACACCAAAATGCAAGATGCAAAATGGCGTCGGGCTGTCCACAGTCCCTACGGACTACGGACACGCGCATGCTGTCTGCTATTGACAAATGGTAAGAGCAGCCATGTTTGTCCATGCAGACGTGTGCACGAAAGCCCTCGCCAGAATCTATTACAAAAGGTTCTTTCGATAACGAGAGCAGCGCATGCGCTGCTTTCGCCAGGCGAGTCCTAAAAAATACCTATTTTATTCTGGTTTGATTCAGCAAGCATGCTAACCTTTCAGAGTGCATAGACGCAGCCATGCTGCACTGGCCTTTGTCTGTATTCAGCCTGTGGACACTTAGGGGAAGATTCACAAACCTTTCATGCAACACCATGCAGAAAGGCAACTTGCTGCTATGCGGGAAAGAAAGAGAGCAGAAATGCGCCATATTCACTAATACTAAAATGCTCTATGTAGAGATCAGTGCACTGCCTCTGATATTCCGGTGAACCCGAGCGATGCTCCCAACCGGTGATGCTCACACCGGGCATCACCTAGCATTAGTAGTTACGGTGCTTTTACATCTGCCCTAGCGACTGCTTAAGTTATTTTGCCACCCATGTTTTCCAAAACAATCGCAATAAAAAATACAAATGTGTATGCACAGAGAGGCTTTCAGTCAGCCCCCTACATTCATTGATCTGTTCAAACGTCTTTAACATGAGTCAGCAACATAGGGCAATGGGTCAGCCCAATTCTCTTGAGTGCAAGTGAAGAAAGTATGCTCTTGCATAGCTGCACATCTGCCTAAAAGAAATTCACTCCAGTGGCAGGGATGGTGTGCCAATGCCTGCGTTCATTTCTAATGTAATTGTTTCTTTTTTTTACAATGTTATTTTTTCAAACCTATTCACACCACCTGTAGACAGAGACAATTTTAATTTTTACTTATTTTAGACTTTTAGCATCTATTGCATATGTTTTAAAAAAAGAAACCTTGAAAAACAAGGAGAGGGGACTCTTGAAGCCAAAGGCTGGAGTACCCAGAAATACAAGTATAAAAATATATATGCCTGTTGGCTATTGGTCGACCATCACTATCCTCTTAATCATCAAACACACTCATGTTGCACACTTTACTCACACCCTCACTGTTGGGTAGGTAGGAAGCACTTCTAATGAAACGAAATAGATAAAAAAATCTGTATTTTAATAATCAATATAAATTCATCACTGCTGTGTTATATAAAACATAATAAATCATACACATAAAGATCATATACAGTTAAAAATGATAAAAGCACCACACACTTTATCACAGTTGTTTCAAAACATATTCCATGCCATGAAAAGGAGAACAAAAATTGACAAGCAATGTGTCATACATCTGTCAATTTGGATTTTTGGAGGCAGTGTCAGACATAAAATACTGATCCCTGTCTTTCCCTAACTGTACCAAATTTAACACTTAAAAACCAACAGGCGTCGACGCGTTTCGGTGGTGAAAACTTCACTTAGAACCACCTTCCTCAGGACTCAAGCTATTTTCTCCTTGTAAATATAAGTGTTCAGTTATGATGTAGGGTTCACCGGTACAATTGTACTGCGGCAAAAGAGTCTCCAAAAGTGGAGTACTTGTAGAAGTCTGGACGGACGTTGGAAACTTGCAGAAATTGCTCAATTTTTTTCCAAGGGACGAAAAAGACGGGGTAGGTTTCAATTCATATTCAATTAGTTTGCCAGGGATGGTCTCGGTCACTTTCTTTTCTGGAGCTTTATTTATTCCAGATGGATATCGATCCCTCTTTTGTGTTCGGAAGAATAGACGAAAGACGGAGGAATACATACACGACCCCGATACACGAATATCAAGGGAGATGACAAACTACATGCTCACCCCTGCCTGAATAATAAATGAACACAAAAGAGGGATCGATATCCATCTGGAATAAATAAAGCTCCAGAAAAGAAAGTGACCGAGACCATCCCTGGCAAACTAATTGAATATGAATTGAAACCTACCCCGTCTTTTTCGTCCCTTGGAAAAAAATTGAGCAATTTCTGCAAGTTTCCAACGTCCGTCCAGACATCTACAAGTACTCCACTTTTGGAGACTCTTTTGCCGCAGTACAATTGTACCGGTGAACCCTACATCATAACTGAACACTTATATTTACAAGGAGAAAATAGCTTGAGTCCTGAGGAAGGTGGTTCTAAGTGAAGTTTTCACCACCGAAACGCGTCGACGCCTGTTGTTTTTTAAGTGTTAAATTTGGTACAGTTAGGGAAAGACAGGGATCAGTATTTTATGTCTGACACTGCCTCCAAAAATCCAAATTGACAGATGTATGACACATTGCTTGTCAATTTTTGTTCTCCTTTTCATGGCATGGAATATGTTTTGAAACAACTGTGATAAAGTGTGTGGTGCTTTTATCATTTTTAACTGTATATGATCTTTATGTGTATGATTTATTATGTTTTATATAACACAGCAGTGATGAATTTATATTGATTATTAAAATACAGATTTTTTTATCTATTTCGTTTCATTAGAAGTGCTTCCTACCTACCCAACAGTGAGGGTGTGAGTAAAGTGTGCAACATGAGTGTGTTTGATGATTAAGAGGATAGTGATGGTCGACCAATAGCCAACAGGCATATATATTTTTATACTTAAAAAAAGAAATACATGCCATATTTATCAAAGCCAGACAAACTGGCTTTGCCAATGCTTTTTCCCTGTTAGCTTTTGAAAAAAAAACTTGTCTCTGCTTGATGCTATCAGGAATCAAAGCCTACCTCCTACTACCTACAGACTATTTTACCTGTCAAACAACAATCGGCTGTTTGTGCAAAGTCTTTAACTTGTTAGCACCAGTTTAATACCTTTTTACAAGAAGCTGCAAGCAAAATGTGACCAACGACCATTTACAAAGGGTCTCCCTCTGTTCAGCAATATGTGTGCTGAACCTTTTTGTAAGTAATTTGCAGGTCTCACATGGTATTAGCTAAGTGTATATATACACACACACACACATATGTATATATATATATCTATATATACACATACACACACACACATAATATATATATGCACACACATAGATTATATATACACACACACATAGAATATAGATAGACACACACATATATATATATACACACACACACAGATATACACATATAAATACATACACATATACACACACACATATATACATATAAATACACACTGCGTACCTGTACTTACTGCTATAGAGAAAGGGAAAAGCACAGACACTCGCTCCTCAGCAGCAAACACGGACACTGTGCACCTGCACTTGCTATTACAGAGCAAGGGAAGAGTGCGGGCACTTCTCAGCATCAAACTGGGACTTTGTGCACCTGCACTTATTGCAGAGCAAGGGAAGAGCGTGGGCACTCCACAGCAGGACACAGGCAAACTGTTCACCTGCACTTATTACTGAGCTAGGGAAGAGCACGGGCACTCCTCAGCAGCAAACAGGGACACTGTGCACCTGCACTTTTTGTTACAGAGCAAGGGAAGAGCACGGGCACTCCTCAGCAGCAAACAGGGACATCCTCCTAGACCTCTCAGCGGCGTGCGACACAGTTTCTCACTGCACCCTAATACACAGACTCCACAACGCAGGGATCCAGGACAAGGCCCTCGACTGGATCCACTCCTTCCTCTCCGGCAGAACGCAGCGGGTCAGACTCCCCCTTTCCTCTTGGACCCTACACTTACCACCTGCGGAGTCCCCCAGGGGTCCTCCCTCAACCCTACGCTCTTCAATATCTACATGGCTCAACTCGCCCCCATCGTCAGAATCTAGGGACTCAACATTGTGTCATACGCACACGACACCCAACTCATCCTCTCCCTATCCAACGAACCCAACACCACCAGACACAACTTTCGAGAAGGCATGGAAGCCGTCGCCAAATGGATGAAAAACAGCTGCCTACAACTAAACACAGCTGCCTACAACTAAACACCAACCAAACAGAAGTACTCATCATGGGCCCAAACGCCAATGCCTGGAACGACACCTGGTGGCCCCGCGCCCTCAGAAGCTTGCCCACCCCCACGAACCGCACCCGCAACCTGGGAATCATCCTGGACTCCGAGCTCAAAATGGACCACCAGATCAACTCTGTCTAGTCCTCCGGCTTCCACACCCTCTGCCTCCTATGTAAGACCTTTAAATGGATCCCCCTCGAACACAAAAAGACCGTCACAAATACCCTGGTCACCAGCAGACTCGACTACGGCAACGCACTCTACGCTGAAATAAACAAAAACCTCACCCGCAAGCTACAGAACATCCAGAACGCCGCCGCAAGACTGGTTCTCAACCTGCCAAGACACTGCCACATCTCCCAGCACCTCCACACACTCCACTGGCTCCCCATCGAGGCTAGAGTCACCTTTAAGATGCTCACCCACGCACACAAGGCCCTCCACGACACTGGACCAGCATACCTGAACAGTCGACTCAAATTCCGCGCACCCCAAAGGACCCTACGATCAGCCCGGCTCTCCTATGCCGTGGTCCCCCACACCAGACAGACCAGATCGGTAGGCCGCTCCACCTCAGACAGACAACATCTCTCCCCATCTTCGCAAGAAACCTCAAAACCTGGCTCTTCGACAGACCCCTTCCTTAATAGAGCCGAACCTGCACCCCCCACCCCCAGCACCTTGAGACCCTTACAGGTGAGCAGTTGCGTTTAACAAACTACTGATTGATTGTGCACCTGTACTTATTACAGAGCAAGGGAAGAGCGCGTGCACTCCTCCGCAACAAATGGGGACACTGTGCAGCTGCACCTTTTATTACAGAGCCAGGGAAGCATACGGGCACTCCTCAGCAGCAAACAGGGACACTGTGCAGCTTCACTATTATTACAGAGCAAGGGAATAGCATGGGCATTACTCAGCAGCAAACAGGGACACTGCACCTTCACTTATTATTACAGAGCAAGGGATTAACATGGGCACTCCTCAGCAGCAAACAGGGACACTGTGCGCCTTCACTATTATTACAGAGCAAGGGAAGATCGCGGGCACTCCCCAGAAGAAAACAGGGACACTGTGCACCTGAACTTATTACAGAGCAAGGGCAGAGAGCGGGCACTCCTCAGAAGAAAACAGGGACACTGTGCACCTGAACTTATTATTACAGAGCAAGGGAAGAGCGCGGGCACTCCCCAGAAGAAAACAGCGACACTGTGCAGCTTCACTATTATTACAGAGCAAGGGAATAGCATGGGCATTACTCAGCAGCAAACAGGGACACTGTGCGCCTGCACTTATTACAGAGCAAGGGAGGATCGCGGGCACTCCCCAGAAGAAAACAGGGACACTGTGCACCTGAACTTATTTTTACAGAGCAAGGGAAGAGGGCGGGCACTCCTCGGCAACAAACGGGGACACTGTGCACCTGCACTTATTACAGAGCAAGGGAAGAGGGCGGCACTCCTCAGCAGCAAACGGGGACACTGTGCACCTGAACTTATTACAGAGCAAGGGAAGAGGGCGGGCACTCCTTAGCAGCACACTGGGACACTGTGCAACTTCACTTATTATTTCGGAGCAAGGGATTAACACGGGCACTCCTCAGCAGCAAACAGGGACACTGTGCGCCTGCACTTATTACAGAGCAAGGGAAGAGTGAGGGCACTCCTCAGCAGCAAACAGGGACACTGTGCGCCTGCACTTATTACAGAGCAAGGGAAGAGTGAGGGCACTCCTCAGCAGCAAACAGGGACACTGTGCACCCAAACTTATTACAGAGCAAGGGAAGAGTGAGGGCACTCCTCAGCAGCAAACAGGGACACTGTGCACCTTCACTTATTATTACACAGCAAGGGATTAACACGGGCACTCCTCAGCAGCAAACAGAGCCACGGTACACCTTCACTTATTACAGAGCAAGGGATTAACACGGGCACTCCTCAGAAGCAAACAGGGACACTGTGCACCTGCACTTATTACAGAGCAAGGGATTAACACGGGCACTCCTCAGAAGCAAACAGGGACACTGTGCACCTGCACTTATTATTACAGAGCAAGGGAAGATCGCGGGCACTCCTCAGCAGCAAACGGGGACACGGTGTAGCTGCATTTATTGTTACAGAGCAAGGGAAGAGCATGGGCGCTCACTCCTCAGCAGCAAATATGGACACTGTGTACCTGCACTTATTGTTATAGAGCGAGGGAAGAGCACGGGCATTTGCTCCTCAGCAGCAAACAGGGACACTGAGTACCTGCACTTATTTATTCTTATTTCATGCACATCCGGGAGGAAGCGTGAAAATGATGTGGCTGGATGTAGAACTGCATGGGTGGCTTCTGTGGTAGTGGCCCCGATACAAGCCTGCAAGGGGTGAGGGTCGGTGGGTGGGTGGGTGGATGTAGAACTGCATGGGTGGCTTTGGTGGGAGCAGCCCCGATTAAAGCCTGCAAGGGG
Organism: Triturus cristatus; assembly: GCF_964204655.1. NCBI lineage: Eukaryota > Metazoa > Chordata > Amphibia > Caudata > Salamandridae > Triturus > Triturus cristatus. The sequence continues at coordinate 1,138,643,746 of NC_140593.1, read as the reverse complement.
TGAGGGTCGGTCGGTGGGTGGGTGGATGTAGAACTGCATGGGTGGCTTCGGTGGTAGTGGCCCCGATACAAGCCTGCAAGGGGTGAGGGTCAGTGGGTGGGTGGATGTAGAACTGCATGGGTGGCTTCGGTGGGAGCGGCCCCGATTAAAGCCTGCAAGGGGTGAGGGTCAGTGGGTGGATGTAGAACTGCATGGGTGGCTTTGGTGGGAGCGGCTCCGATTAAAGCCTGCAAGGGGTGAGGGTCGGTGGGTGGGTGGATGTAGAACTACATGGGTGGCTTCAGTGGTAGCGGCTCCGATTAAAGCCTGCAAGGGGTGAGGGTCGGTGGGTGGGTGGATGTAGAAGTGCATGGGCGGCTCTGGAGAAAGTGGTCTAGAGAAAACCTACAATTCAAGGAGCGAGAGTCAGAGGAGGGTGGAGATATAACCGCATGGGTGGCTGTGGGGGTGGTAGCCGCGGAGAAAGGCAGCATAGAGTGAGGATGGGTGGGGTGCAGTGAGGCACTGGTGGGAGGAGGCCAGAGAGCAGAGATGATTGGACCGCGGTTTGCTCTACGTGCTCGTTTTATGAATGACTTCACTCACTCACAGGAGAATGACAGCCTGGATCAGAGCTGCAATGCAGTCCTGACAGGAGCGAATGGTGTTGAAAATAAAATAAAACCCCTTGCAAATTAGGGGACAGTTTTTCACGGGTTTCGTTTTGGTATTTGAAAGTTCTGTTCCAGGAATGGATTTTCTTTTTACGGAACGGAGTAAGTGTTTTAGCAAAATATGAGTGTATTAATTTCACCACAAAGCCAATTGTGTCTCATTCATACATTCATCTCACCGTAGTGCTGACAGGTTCAGAAACAGCTCTCGGGTTACAGTAGTGATTAATTTGTTCCGGTGTTTTCCGGTGCTCGGCACCGGTCTTTTATTTTAAACACCGACACTTGTTGAGAAAGTACACGGGGCGCTCTCATTCTATTTTTTTCAGCCCAGCATCAATATTTTTGAATACACAGTATTAAAACAATGATAAAAGTAGCACTTCATTCGGTGGTAGTGGCAGGAGCTGTGGGTGGTGCGGTAGAAGTGGAATACCTTAGCGCGCTGGCACTTACATTTTTACATATTAGGCACTGCAGTAAGTGATGGTTACACACTAGGGCACCTAGAAACCCCTGGCCCTCAGTGAGCCCTCAGCAGACATTACGCTAGGGAGGCGGAGGCCATGTCTCTAGTCCCTGGTGGAGGACCACCTGCCGTATTTGGAGCCCGCACCTCCTGGCAGTCATCTCTGTGCTGTGAAGTGAGCCCCCGTGTGGTGGACAAGGGGAGGGAAAATGAATCACAGTCATCCCTCCCCCAACATGGCGGGGCGACTGTCACGTGACTTGGCGCGCTGACCACCATATTGCAGGTTTTTACCGGGGAATCCAGGAGTGACTTCACTAGTGTAAACTTGCAGCTTTGCCTGACTAAATAAGGCGGGGGTACCAAGAGTTTGGGGGGATTGGGCCCCACCAATGTATAGTGGTACTTCTGTTCCGCCAGACTCTAAACGAGGTCCTCTGTGTAATGCACAATCCTCTTCATGGCGCTATATGCCGAACAGCAACACAAGAGCATCACTTTGGGTATCAGACACCACTATCCAACCAACCAGCCACAAGAGTGACATACTCTCGTGTCTTGGAGAGGATGTAGCCTTGCGGCTAGAGCTGCCGACGAGCTGGTGACCGGGTTCGAGTCTCAGCGTCAGCTCAACATCCTGTGATTCTGGGCAAATCACTTAATCTCCCCGTGCCTACCAAGTATGAATGTGTTCTTGTGTAACGTAACCGGTGCTCATGTAAAGCGCTCCAATACCTTTGGGTCGAGTTTGCCCTATATAAATCTGCACACAAAAAAAAAAATACACCAAAGCGTCCTATTGCGCCCTCCTCTGCCTATCACACGCTCAAGCGCAGTGACACATCACGTAATAAAAGCATCACTCTGGTCATCACGCAGCACAACATGAAAGCACTTCGCCTGCAGGGCACACCAGCAACCCCTAGTCTTCCAATCAGGCACAGCAATGGCTAGGGAAGAGGTGTGGCGCCGCGGCCAGGGCGACTGCCTCCGGAATCTGGGGATCACGGTTCGATCCCCGGAGCCGGCGGCAGATTAGTCCAGCACCCTGTGACTCTGGGCAATAGCTTGCTTAATCTTCCAGACGGCCCCCAGCGCCTAGAGACCCTTACGGGTGATTGTTCGCGCTTTACAAATGTGGAGTATTATTATAAGCGTAAGAGTCCCATCTCTCACTGCTCTTAAGGACACTAGGGGTCAAGGACAGTAACATGTCAAATATGATATGACACCACTTTAGTCACCAGGCAAAACACCACATACATAGTCCACACTACAAAACCATATCTTTTAAACTATGTGCAACTCTGGGAGTGCATGCTACTTGCCTGCCAAGGCAGTGTCGGCTCCTCCGCTAAGGCGGAGAAGCGTCGCCCCACTGCTCACTGAGTGAGCAATTAAAATGAAACTATAAAATGATAAGTTAATGTTATTATTATTTTATTTAAACACACAGGCTCAGTTATTTGGGGGCGGGGTTGGGCTGAGGCTGGGGGAGGAGAGGTAGACACTTTTTAGTGCGCATTACATTTTCGCCGGCTGTTACGGGCCGTGTCAAAATGTCATGTGCACTTTGCATATTCTCCACCCAGGCTGAATTACAGCATGGGTGGAGAACATGCCCGGGGTCCCATTCCCTGTCTGAGTGCCGAACCGCGCAGCAATTGCAGCGTTGTGATTGGCTCCGGGGAGCCTGGGTGCTTCCAAAGAAGCCAGGAAGAGGACGGACGAAAGGTGGCAGCCGGCCGCATCCAGGTAAGTGGGTGTTTTAAAAAACATTTATTTTTAATTACCTCACCCACACCCGTTTGGCAGCAGATGCTACAGTGCCAAGGTGCTTCAAAGCATTGTCAGAGATACGAAGCGCTATATACATCCAACTACTAAAAACTACATTGATCAATCCTAAAATTTTACAAAAATCAATGTAAAGTCATTGAGAGGCTTGTGTCTGAACCACTCTCACCCCATATTGGCAAATATGATCTTCTTGCCCCTACCACTTGAGCTTCCCCAAGAGGAGCGGGCAGTGTTTAATTTGTACAAAAAAAATAAGTGCCAGGGCTCTCGTCAGGAGGCCACTACAGCTTGCACCACACATTGCCCCTGCCAGTGATAGTAACACCACAACTACTAACCCTCCCACTCCTACAAGTGTGACAATTCGGACTATTCCAGCCCCCCAAAGCAATAAGAATGGCTTGGGTGGCAGGTAATAGCCATTTTTTATGTATATTGAATTAATATTTACTTGTTGTTTTGGTCATCTCTGAATTAGGCAGACAGCGCCACCATGTGGTAGACTGTCACAAGCACCGGTGTTGACAATTAAGTGCCGTTGCGGAACTCCGGAAACCACCGGCTCAAATTAAGCACTGTAAGCAGTGCCGGAGCAGCTTGTCGGACATGGATAAAGCCGACCTCCACCTCTTCCATCTTGATTTATCTGCAGCTTTTGACACCATTGGTCATCACAGGCTTTTCCAACCCCTTGAACTTTGAATGTGTTTCAAAGGAGAACCACTGAGTTTAAATCGTTCCTTACCAGGGACTGATGCTCGCACTTATGTCGCTTCACTGGTAGGAATTCACCTATCTTGTAATGACACTAAAGCTTATACGGAAATAAAGTCATTCCAATATATACCCACTCTGAATACCTTCCAATCGGAGAGGAGTTTGTGCTAATGAACTTCATGGGTGCTCAGTGTGATCTCCTGACATTCATCACAGTTCTGAGTGTGCACATATCAATAACCAGAGGTCAGGATGTTATAATAAACTTCAGAAGACTTCAGCAGACTGTAATGTGTGCCACGAAGCCTCATGAGAGCTCAGTCTCTGCCAATACACCTCAAGAGAGCCTACTGTATGTCGATAAATCTCACCAGAGGTTGGTGTGTGCCCATAAACCTCACGACAGACTAGCGTGTGCCACTAACCCTCACTAGAGCTTAATGTGTACCCATAAATCTCACCAGAGGTTTGTGTCGGCCACTAAACCTCACTAGAGCTTACTGTGTGCCACTAAACCTCACCAGTGGTTAATGTGTGCCCATAAACTTCACTAGAGCTTAATGTGTGCCAGTAAACCTCACTAGAGCTTAGTGTGTGCCACTAAACCTCACCAGTGGCTAATGTGTGCCCATAAATCTCACCAGAGGTTAGTTTCGGCCACTAAACCTCACCACAGACTAGTGTGTGCCCCTAAACCTCACTAGAGCTTAATGTGTGCCACTAAACCTCACCAGTGGTTAATGTGTGCCCCTAAACCTCACCACAGACTAGTGTGTGACACTATACCTCACTAGAGGTTAGTGTCTGCCACTAAACCTCAACAGAGGTTAACGTGTGCCCATAAATCTCACCAGAGGTTAGTGTCTGGCACTAAACCTCACCAGAGGTTAATGTGTGCCCATAAACCTCACCAGAAGTTAGTGTCTGCCACTAAACCTCACTAGAGATTAATGTGTGCTAATAAATTTCACCACAGATTAGTGTGTGCCGCCACTAAACTTCACCAGAGGTTAATGTGTGCCCATAAACCTCACCACAGACTAGTGTGTGTCACTCAACCTCACTAGAGCTAAGTGTGTGCCACTAAATCTCATTAGAGCTTAATTTGTGCCCATAAACCTCAGTAGAGTTTATTGTGTGCCACTAAACCTTACTAGAGCTTAATGTGTGCCACTAAACCTCAGTAGAGCTTAATTTGCGTGAATAAACCTCACCAAAGTTTAGTGTGTGCCCCTATACCTCACCAGAGGTTAATGTGTGCCCCTATACCTCACCACAGACTTTTGTGTGCCACTAAACCTCACTAGAGCTTAGTGTGTGCCACTAAACCTCACAAGAGGTTAATGTGTGCCCATAAATCTCACCAGAGGTTAGTGTCTCCCACTAAACCTCACTAGAGCTTAAGGTGTGCTGATAAACTTCTCCACAGATTAGTATTTGCCGCCACTAAACCGCACCAGAGGTTAATGTGTGCCCATAAACCTCACCACAGACTAGTGTGTGTCACTCAACCTCACTAGAGCTAAGTGTGTGCCACTAAACTTCACTAGAGCTTAACTTGTGCCCTTAAACCTCACTAGAGTTTATTGCGTGCCACTAAACCTTCCTAGAGCTTAATGTGTGCCACTAAACCTCACTAGAGTTTAGTGTGTGACACTAAACCACAGTAGAGCTTAATGTGCACGACTAAACCTCACCAAAGTTTAGTGTGTACCACTAAACCTCACTATAGCTAATGTGTGCCACTAAACCTCACCAGAGGTTGATGTATGCCCCTAAACCTCACCACAGACTAGTGTGCGCCACTAAACCTCACTAGAGCTTAGTGTGTGCCACTAAACCTCACCAGAGGTTAATGTGTACCCATAAAATCTCACCAGAGGTGTCTGCCACTAAACCTCACCAGAGCTTAATGTGTGCCCATATATCTCAACTGAGGTTTGTGGCTGCTACTAAACCTCACTAGAGCTTAATGTGTGCTAATAAACTTGACCACAGATTAGTGTGTGCCGCCACTAAACCTCACCAGAGGTTATTGTGTTCCCATAAACCTCACCACAGACTAGTGTGTGCCATTAAACCTCACTAGAGCTTAGTGTGTGCCACTAAACCTCACCAGAGCTTAGTGTGTCTCACTAAATCTCACTAGAGCTTAATGTATGCCCATAAACCTCACTAGAGTTTGTGTGCCCTAAACCTTACTAGAGCTTAATGTGTGCCACAAAACCTCACTAGAGTTATTGTGTGCCACTAAACCTAACTAGAGCTTAATATGTGCCACTAAACCTCACCAAAGTTTAGTGTGTACCACCAAACCTCACTAGAGTTTAGTGTGTGCCACTAAACCTCAGTAGAGCTTAATGTGTGCGACTAAACTTCACCAAAGTTTAGTGTGTACCACCAAACCTCACTAGAGCTTAATGTGTGCCACTAAACCTCACCAGAGGTTAATGCGTGCCCATAAATCTCACCAGAGGTTAGTGTCTGCCACTAAACCTCACCACAGACTAGTGTGTGCCAATAAACATCACTAGAGCTTAACTTGTGCCCTTAAACCTCACTAGAGTTTATTGTGTGCCACTAAACCTTACTAGAGCTTAATGTGTACCACTAAACCTTACTAGAGCTTAATGTGTGCCACTAAACCTCACTAGAGCTTAATGTGTGCCACTAAACCTCACCAGAGGTTAATGTGTGCCCATAAACCTCACCACAGACTAGTGTGCGCCACTAAACCTCACTAGAGCTTAGTGTGTGCCACTAAACTTCACCAGAGGTTAATGTGTGCCCATAAATCTCACCAGAGGTTAGTGTCTGCCACTAAACCTCACCAGAGGTTAATGTGTGCCCATAAAATTCACCAGAGGTGTCTGCCACTAAACCTCACCAGAGCTTCATGTGTGCCCATATATATCAACTGAGGTTTGTGTCTGCTACTAAACCTCACTAGAGCTTAATGTGTGCTAATAAACTTGACCACAGATTAGTGTGTGCCGCCACTAAACCTCACCAGAGGTTATTGTGTGCCCATAAACCTCACCACAGACTAGTGTGTGCCATTAAACCTCACTAGAGTTTATTGCGTGCCACTAAACCTCACCAGAGCTTAGTGTGTCCCACTAAATCTCACTAGAGCTTAATGTATGCCCATAAACCTCACTAGAGTTTATTGTGTGCCCTAAACCTTACTAGAGCTTAATGTGTGCCACTAAACCTAACTAGAGCTTAATGTGTGCCACTAAACCTCACCAAAGTTTAGTGTGTACCACCAAACCTCACTAGAGTTTCGTGTGTGCCACTAAACCTCAGTAGAGCTTAATGTGTGCGACTAAACTTCACCAAAGTTTAGTGTGTACCACCAAACCTCACTAGAGCTTAATGTGCGCCACTAAACCTCACCAGAGGTTAATGTGTGCCCATAAATCTCACCAGAGGTTAGTGTCTGCCACTAAACCTCACCACAGACTAGTGTGTGCCACTAAACATCACTAGAGCTTAACTTGTGCCCTTAAACCTCACTAGAGTTTGTGTGCCACTAAACCTTACTAGAGTGTATTGTGTGCCACTAAACCTTCCTAGAGCTTAATGTGTGCCACTAAACCTCACTAGAGTTTATTGTGTGCCACTAAACCTTCCTAGAGCTTAATGTGTGCCACTAAACCTCACTAGAACTTAATGTGTGCCACTAAACCTCACCAGATGTTAATGTGTGCCCATAAACCTCACCACAGACTAGTGTGCGCCACTAAACCTCACTAGAGCTTAGTGTGTGCCACTAAACTTCACCAGAGGTTAATGTGTGACCATAAATCTCACCAGAGGTTAGTGTCTGCCACTAAACCTCACCAGAGGTTAATGTGTGCCCATAAAATTCACCAGAGGTGTCTGCCACTAAACCTCACCAGAGCTTCATGTGTGCCCATATCTCAACGGAGGTTTGTGTCTGCTACTAAACCTCACTAGAGCTTAATGTGTGCTAATAAACTGGACCACAGATTAGTGTGTGCCGCCACTAAACCTCACCAGAGGTTATTGTGTGCCCATAAACCTCACCACAGACTAGTGTGTGCCATTAAACCTCACCAGAGCTTAGTGTGTCCCACTAAATCTCACTAGAGCCTAATGTATGCCCATAAACCTCACTAGAGTTTATTGTGTGCCCTAAACCTTACTAGACCTTAATGTGTGCTACAAAACCTCACTAGAGTTATTGTGTGCCACTAAACCTCAGTAGAGCTTAATGTGCGCGACTAAACCTCACCAAAGTTTAGTGTGTACCACCAAACCTCACTAGATGGGTGTGTCTTCTGCAGGGTATTGGGGAGGAGGGGTGACAAGTGGGGCAGTGTGTCTTCTGCAGGGTATTGGGGAGCAGAGGTGGGGCAGTGTGTCTTCTGCAGTGTACTGGGGAGCAGGTGTGACAGGGAAAGGGACAAAGGGGTGTGTCTTCTGCAGGGTATTGGGGAGGAGGGGTGACAGGGGTAGGGCAGTGTGTCTTCTGCAGGCTATTGGGGAGCAGGGGTGGGGCAGTGTGTCTTCTGTAGGGTACTGGGGAGCAGGGGTGGGGCAGTGTGTCTTCTTCTGGAGGGTACTGGGGAGCAGGGGTGGGGCAGTGTGTCTTCTGGAGGGTACTGGGGAGCAGGGGTGGGGCAGTGTGTCTTCGGCATGGTAGCAGGGGTGGGGCAGTGTGTCTTCTGCAGGGTACTGGGGAGCAGGGGTGGGGCAGTGTGTCTTCTGCAGGGTATTGGGGCGCAGGGGTGACAGGGGAAGGGACAAAGGGGTGTGTCTTCTGCAGGGTATTGGGGAGGAGGGGTGACAGGGGTAGGGCAGTGTGTCTTCTGCAGGCTATTGGGGAGCAGGGGTGGGGCAGTGTGTCTTCTGTAGGGTACTGGGGAGCAGGGGTGGGGCAGTGTGTCTTCTTCTGGAGGGTACTGGGGAGCAGGGGTGGGGCAGTGTGTCTTCTGGAGGGTACTGGGGAGCAGGGGTGGGGCAGTGTGTCTTCGGCATGGTAGCAGGGGTGGGGCAGTGTGTCTTCTGCAGGGTACTGGGGAGCAGGGGTGGGGCAGTGTGTCTTCTGCAGTGTACTGGGGAGCAGGTGTGACAGGGGAAGGGACAAAGGGGTGTGTCTTCTGCAGGGTATTGGGGAGGAGGGGTGACAGGGGTAGGGCAGTGTGTCTTCTGCAGGCTATTGGGGAGCAGGGGTGGGGCAGTGTGTCTTCTGTAGGGTACTGGGGAGCAGGGGTGGGGCAGTGTGTCTTCTTCTGGAGGGTACTGGGGAGCAGGGGTGGGGCAGTGTGTCTTCTGGAGGGTACTGGGGAGCAGGGGTGGGGCAGTGTGTCTTCGGCATGGTAGCAGGGGTGGGGCAGTGTGTCTTCTGCAGGGTACTGGGGAGCAGGGGTGGGGCAGTGTGTCTTCTGCAGGGTATTGGGGCGCAGGGGTGACAGAGGCGCGCAGTGGGTCTTCTGCAGCATTTTGGGGAGCAGGGATGACTGGGGAGGGGCAGTGTATCTTCTGCAGGGTATTGGGGAGCAGGGGTGACAGGGGTGGGGATAGTGGGGTGCATCTTCTGCAGGGTTTTGGGGAGCAGGGGGTGACAGGGGCGGGACAGCGGGGTGTGTCTTCTGCGGTTCCCGAGGGAGCACTAAACACTGCTGCAGCACAGGTGGCCAAGACCCCTGCAGGGCTGACACGGGAGAGGGTGTCATTCAGCAATGTCTGCACTTGAGCCCATGGGGTGACAAGCGCCATCATCTGAGGCCACTGTGCGGTCAAGTGAGGCCTCGCGGTATCTCGCCCCTGCAGGACGGATAAGACTGCTCTGTCTCTAACGGACTCCGCTGCCAGAGCGAGATAACCAAAGAACAGCAGATTGCTTTGTCTCGTCCCCCGGCAGCGAGGTCCAGCAGAGAACAGACTGGACAGTGGCGACTCTCTGCAAAACGTCACCAGATGTGCCTGGAAACGGAGGGGTGGGGCTGCTTACCACATCTGGCAGGCCCTGATAGAGAGAGAGAAAAGAAACTGTGATTAGAGATACCGGCTGACCCGCCCTCAACCCTGAGCAGAGCTTTGGAACTGGGGAACCAGGTTCGAGTCCTGGCGCTCGTCCAACATCCCGTGATCTTGGGCAAATCGCTCAATCTCCCTCTGCCTGAAAAAATTATATGAGCTTGTGTAATGTAACTGGTGCTCATGGAAAGCGCTCCAACGCCCCCTAGGCCGAGCTTGAGTAAAAAAAACTGTAAAGACACAAGATTTGACCAACACTAACTATGGAAAGAATACAACACACATAATATCATATGGGGATAGGAAGATTGGCGATTGAGTTCATAGGCAGGTAAAGGAGAAGTCTGATGTGTTGGGAGAAGAACTTATGGAACAGATGAAGGGTCGTGTCTGATGCGTGGTCGCACACTGTTCCAGATTTTATTTTTAATACTGATAAGATGCACAAACACCCAAAGGGGTCCTGACTCCTGGCCCAGGGGAGGAAGCGGGAACCAGACTGGCGGACCAGGGCGAGCTGGACCAGGAAACTGCGTGAACAGCCAAGCTTTACGTTTTTTCCTGAGTGCAGAATACATTATTTTCAGTTGCACAGGTAAGGGATCCCAGAGTCTGGAAGAGAGACAGGGAACAGCAGGGGCACCCACTCAGGTGTGTTCGATGAGGGGAACTGACGAGGGAGCTGACCTGAGAAGGAGTGGAGGCAGGGCACGAGTGGACATCTTCCTGAGATGTGCGGGACGGGAAGTATGGATGGCCGAATGGGAGACGGACATTGCCTTAAATTGGCAACACTTTCTCACTGGGAGCCAATGACATGTATTGTGTTGGGTCTCACAAGGCCTCAACTAAGAAAGAGTTTTACTTCTGCTCGCCAACACAGGTTGAATGTTTTAATAAACATACATTTTCCCCAAATGGTTAGTTGACACACGAGCCAACTGAATAAAACATTAAATCTCCAGTAACAGAACGGACACAGATACGCCCAAGGAAATTCAATAAAGAATGGCGCTAAAGTAATTCAATCAGAAAAAAGCTGAAAAGTCAGGAAATTAAAAGTGCAACTTACATGCACCCCAGGCAGCATGCGGCCATAAATATCGACTGCTGAAGTTAACACTTAATTATTTTCTTTTATCACCCATTTAAGGGTGAGTAAATAAATGGCTTTTAAATCCAAGAACAACATTACAACTGCAACACAGTCTGTGCCGAAGACAGGAACCCTCAGGCATACAACAGCCCTACATCGCAGGAGTAATGAACTGCCTACCCACAACTATGTGACATACTATTTAACCCCATAAAACCTAACTGAACCCTACAACAATACTGTGGCCTCCACAAGACAGACACGAAGCCTAAAATACAGCAGCTGGCCCCACTAAACGTCCCTGCATCCATGATTAATCTCCTGCATCCATGATCAATGCCCTGCATCCATGAAGAATGCCCTGCATCCAAGAGCAAAGCCCTGCATCCATGAAGAGTGCCCTGCATCCAAGAGCAAAGCCCTGCATCCATGATCAATGCCCTGCATCCTTGATCCAAGAGTAATGCCCTGCATCCATGATCCAAGAGTAATGCCCTGCATCCATGATCAATGCCCTGCATCCTTGATCAATGCCCTGCATCCATGATCAGTGCCCTGCATCCATGTTCAATGCCCTGCATCCATGATCAATGCCCTGCATCCATGATCAATGCCCTGCATCCTTGGTCAAAGCCCTGCATCCATGGTCAAAGCCCTGCATCCATGGTCAAAGCCCTGCATCCATGGTCAAAGCCCTGCATCCATGGTCAAAGCCCTGCATCCATGATCAATGCCCTGCATCCATGATCAATGCCCTGCATCCATGATCAATGCCCTGCATCCATGATCAATGCCCTGCATCCATGATCAATGCCCTGCATCCAACAGAAATGCCCTGCATCCAACAGAAATGCCCTGCATCCATGATCAATGCCCTGCATCCATGATCAATGCCCTGCATCCATGATCAATGCCCTGCACGTAGGCCCCATACTGCAGGACAATCATGTACCGCACAACAATCGTAAACCTTCTGACATGATTATAAATTCTGCAGCTCTGCAGGGCTGCGATACTACAGGACGGGAACAGTACACACACCCGACAGATTTCTGCAGCCTGCATGCACTCCCGGACCCCCACCCCAAGGCTGGGCGGTATCTCTGAAGAGAGGTGGAGGGAAGACAGGGGAATTAACAAACCCAATGATGGGCAAAATGAATGCTGATAAGGAGCATTTATCACTTTCCTTAGGAAAGTGCCAGAGAAGAAACGAAAGATTTTTTATAGACGGGTGTAATAAAAGCAATTGACAAAAGGTAGGCACTGCCACAGTCCTACAGAAGTATTTTTAAAAGGATTTTCTGGTGTAGCACACAAGTGGCCACAGATATAACTGGCAAGGCCACAGATAAGGGCAAACAGTGTGTGTGTGTGCTTATATATTACCCATTTGTCTGGCTTTATTTTAAACAAGCATTGGCATAGCCAATAGGTCTCGCTTTTGGGACCTTATAAGTATTTAGTTATACAGCACACTATCCTTGGTGCAACAACATCAAGTGTTGCATGGCTAAACACTTATAAGGTCCCAAAGGCGAGACCTATTGGCTATGCCAATGCTTGTTTTTTCTTCTAATGGACTTTTGTTGCGTCACATGTTGACTCTGTTTTATGACTTTGGGGCACCTGTGTTTCTTTCGGTGATTGACAAACTTCCCCCTCCTGTTAGCATGTGGTGGAGGCTCGCCCTAGTGAGTTGTATTTAACGTTAGGGCCTCGTCTGAAGGATTTGGAAAAGGGGAAAGCTGGGGACTGAAAATTTGTCTAATGCTACCTCCTCGAAAAGACCTCCATCACCCTTCCAATAACTCAAGCCCTCAGGTATTACATGCGAAAATCAAATTATTGAAATGGATTCTGAAACTGTTGCTAATCTGTGAAATGGTCGGTCTTGCTGGGTTGTTTCAAAGTTGGAAACAATGAAAACAGCCACTGTCAAAGTCAATAGGCTTGGTCTTTGTGAGATCTATTTGCTTTCTCGGTGTTTTGTTTTAGACATGTTGTCCAGCAAAGAAACAAATGACAGCAGGGGGTGGTAAAGAAACAACTGGCAGAGTGTAGGTTGAGGTGAGAACGAAATATCGTACAGTGGGATGATGGCAAGGGGAAAGAGACACAAAGGAGGGAGCAGCAAAAGTGGCGGGCTGAGGGAGAGGGACTGCAGACACAAGTATTCTAAAAGAGTCCATGTTAAAAAAAAATTAAAAAGCATTTGCAATGCAACATGTCTCGCATTTGTGAGAGGTTGAGCTATTGACATTGTAAATGACAATGCCTTTTATTTATATGTTTTCAAAACCTAAAAAAGCGTTAAAAAAAAGCAAATTGTTTTATGGAGGTAAAGCATCCAATACTCCAACTACTGTTTTTTCTGTTATATATAAATACCACTTTTGACTTCCTTTAAATGTGGCTTTTAGACAATGTATATGAGAAAAGCGGCGTAAAATAAAAGTTTTGATCCATTTTGGAGAGAAACACCAAGCACCTGACCCACTTCTAGGAAAAGTGGGTGTCTCATTCAGAAGTGCCTTGAAAACGTGCAGCCTTCTGACTAAACAATGACATTAAAAATGCATGCTGTAAAAAGCATCATCTTGTCCGATTCTGTTTCAAAGACTTATTGTTAGGTGTGGATGGGTTAACTTCCCGAAGATTCAAGTAACGGACGCACTCACTGTGACCCTGTGCTCACTGCGTGGTTCCAGTCAGGATATGTTTTAAAGTTTTCATGAGTACTCCAAAACTCCTCCCCATCCTTATCGCGCAATCTTGTGAAAGAGACACTGTAGAGGAGATGTGTAAAAGACAACAAAGTAGTGGGGTGCAAGCCTCCTTTTAAATAAGATGTAGACGTGTACTATTATAACACCCATACAATTTGAAACACTTCGCTCTTTGATTATAAAGTGCGCTAGAAAATGAGACTCAAAGCTGTTCTTTATTATATTTTTTTTAAATAATGTTGTCGTTGGCTGTGCCCTCCTTTGCTGTTCTGGTCCGTGAAATATCCCTATGGCAAGATGGCTGCAAGCTTTGGCTGGTCTGTCTTTGGTTACTTCCTGTTGTGAGTACGATCTAAAGCATTGCCCGTTTCAGGCTGTAGTAGCCAATACCGTGATGTAAATTTACAGTGGAACAGAGAGGAGACTAGGGGTAGGTGGTTATTGCAGTTATTTGGAAAACCTTAATAAGGAAGCATTATTTTGCAACAGATTGTCAACCCTACAGAGGAGATCAGCATTAGAGGCACACGCAGGGCAGCAGTGCAAGCATAGCATACTGCGCCCTAGTGCTTACGATGTATGGTGTCGCACGGCTCCAGCAGCACCTCCCCAGCCCCTTCCGTGCTGAAATGCCTCATGCGGTGATACCGCAAGCCCGGGAGTTGTGTGCGCGCGCTTAATTAGGAAGCTTTATTTTGTAAAAGATTGTTAACCCTACAGAGGAGATCAGCATTAGAGGTCCACGCAGGGCAGCAGTGCAAGCATAGCATACTGCGCCCTAGTGCTTACGATGTATGGTGTCGCACGTCTCCAGCAGCACCTCCCCGGCCCCTTCCGTGCTGAAATGCCTCATGCAGTGATACCGCAAACCCGGGAGTTGTGTGCGAGTGCGAGTGCGGAGCAAGTTGTGTGCGCACACGCACAAAAAGGAATTTTTAAAAAAGCACGCGAGTGGTGTGCGCGTGGCAGCAGCAAAAGTGATCACGCTACAGATGGCGCCTAGGGCGCTGAAAGCTGGCGGCTGGGCGCGTGCACGCGCACGTGAACGCAAGCTCTAGGCCACAGTGGTAGCATTTTCTGAGGCCCTTACTAAAAGTCTTGGCCAGAGCAGCGCATGTGCTAGCTCAGACGAGACCTAAAAAGCAGTGGTTTCAGGACCCGTATTTCACGAAGATGAAGGCATGCCTGTGTATGGCTTAGTTCCCGTCAATTAAAAACTTTATCCAATGGCAGTCTCAGTTCCTTTCCTTCAACAAATTAGTCTCCAGGCATGACATTACCATGAGCTAGAGGCAGCACCAAAACACAATGCTTCGCTTCACCACTGCTCTTTATTTGATTGCTATCCTCTTAAACAAAAGTAAATGAAACTTGTAAATTCTAGCTGCAATCAGGGCACATTGTTAGCCAACCAAAGCAGACAGAAGCTTCAAAACCCTCTCACTTCTGCAGAGAGAGAATGAGTAACATTTACTAACCACTCAGCCTTCACGCTCATGGCATGGGCATCATTTAGGGGTTGCCAGAGGTTGCAGCTGCAGCCCCTGGCTCGCCCCTTCCGACACCTGGCACTACCTTTGCGACCCCTGGCCTCAGAGGTGGCAAAATAAGTGCCAGGCACACAGTCGCAGCTCATCCTTGTGTAGGTGTGTTGGAGTTCCACTCCCTTTGTTTTCTCTCAATATTTTTATTACGCTGATTATTCACTATTAGGGTAATAAGAAATAGAGTACAATTAGCTGGAACAAGACCTTACCTGGCAAATGAGGTAAGTAAAAAAAAAATGTTTTTAAATGTAAGTTGTGTGCCTGCTTGCAGGTGAGTGTGTTCATGTGAGAGAGTATGAGCTCGTGTGTAAGTGTGAATCTATGTGTTTATGTAACAGTGTGTGAGTGAAATTTAAGGTCAAAGGGTGCGTGATTTCACTTCCGCTACTCCTGGCATTTTGGTGAATTGACGTTCATGGCTCTTGGTTTATATATTGTCATGGGAACCTCTCAATGGGAACCTGGGACCATAGTAAACATTTAAATTATCCATCCTTTCTCATATATGCATCTTTGTCCCCCTCTCCCTTTCTATATGCAGGGCCGGTGTACTAGCCAATGGTAACTTAATCCAAAAGAAGAAAACAAACAAATGGCGGCGGGACAGATGGGATTTAAAGCCTACGCCATCATATGCAAAGTTTTGATTTACCAAGAGCTTGCTTAGGTGGTGGAGCCGGCAGGAAGACGGCTGCAGCACTAGACCCCGCAGCTCCTCCCTGAACACCGCTCCAGCCCTACCTATCCATCCATCCATCCATCCATCCATCCATCCATCCATCCGAGGCCTCCACTTGTCATGAAATCTCTAGGGTTTCTACTTGATCAGTCCGCTTCCATTATTGGTCCACAGTTGCATCCCTCGAGTTCATCACACGAATGAGTTAAGTGTGTCCGACAGTGACCCTCTTTCCAACAGCTTGGCGGAATGCCAGGACACCCAGTACTTGGTATGTCCTTGGAAAGAGAGGTCTGGGACCTACGCTTCTGCACTGCCTCTGAACAGTCCTACAGCAGCACCCCCTGGGATACTGGTACATCAAGGAGAAACTATAGAAAAATAGGCCATTTTCTTTACACAGGATCTTTGAGTCACCCCATGCCTGATATAACTACAACTATGTCCTAATCCTGGCAGTTGCTTTTATTTTCATTTTTTTTTATTATAGCCTTATAGCCCGCTGACGAGGGCTATATCAGTTAGTAAAGGCCCAAGTTATAGGTCCGAGCCACAGGCGAAAGCCTATAACAATGGAGAGGGCCTTTAACAACTGGTATAGCCAGAAGCAGAAGGGCTATAAGGCTATTAGAACATTTCGCTCACTAAGGGTAGAATGGTCTAAATTAAAAAGGGAGAAACATTAAGCCAAACATTGGAATGTTGGAGATCCGGGCTTCTACCGGCCATTATAAGCCTGGAGCTACTCCATTGTCTTCAATGAAGTTCCAGATATTCCAATGTTCTAATATAGCCTTATAGCCCACCGTAGCGGGCTATACCGGCTAGTAAAGGCCCACTCCAGGGTTAAATACCTGAGCCGAAGGCGAGGGACTTTAACAAGGGAGCAGGACTTTAATAGCCGGTATAGCCCAGCTCCGAAGGGCTATAAGGCTATTAGAACATTCTGCCACTAGAGGGCAGAATGTTCCAACAAATAAAACAAAGGCCTCTCGGAGTTCGAGGGGTTTAAATTCCCTCGAGCTCCGAGAGGCCTTTGAAAACAACATTGGAATGTTGCTTTGCGGGCCTTTACCGGCCCGTAGAAGCATGGAGCACTCCATTATCTTCAATGGAGATCCCAACATTCCAATGTTCTAATATTCTTTATTAGGCGTATCTGTCTTCTGGCGAGCAGCATTAAAGAACAGAGCTGTCTCAATCGTTACACAGATCTCACCAGAGCTACAATGAACATTAGGTCGAACAGCAGTGCTAACCCCCAGTTAAACAGATTTTATAGGGTGACCACTGGAAAGCTAAGACACTCCTTATTTTGCACACATTTAGAGGGCCAGGCCTTGGACAAAAGAGCTCATCTCTGTTTTACTTCGGTTTTAAAGCCCTCTCGTTTTGACAGCAGAGACATTTCTTAAATTGGATAGATATCACTGGACCAGGATTCTCCAAGGTTATATACATCGTGTACACACATCCATGTCACAGGTAGTACAGATACTGGCTTGGACAAAAAACAGCAAGGCCCTATAAGCCCCGTTGCACAAATACAACTGGCATTGGGCAACAGGACCGTGTACTAGATACACTGATCCTGTACATTCAAGAACTAGGGCCTGATTAGATCTTGACGGACGGGTACTCTGTCACAATGGTGACGGATATCCTGTCCATCGAAATAAAAATCCCATAGAATAGAATGGGATTTATATTTCCGCGGGAGTAACCCGGCTGCCAAGATCTAAATAAGGCCCTTAGTCTCCAGTTCTAGCCAAGAAAACTCCAAAAGGAGTGAGAACCTTCAGGTTATCAGTTTTCCAGGCTCGGGCATCAGATAGCGTACCCTAAAACAGCAGAGCTGTCTCTCAGGTGACCCAGATACTGCAGTCTTAAATGTAAGCCTCACTATACAGACCACACAGGCCTTAGACACCATAGCTATGGCTTGGGTTCCACTGATCTCACAGGACTGATCATGTAACGTGTCAGTGGTTAGTGTGAGATTCAGGTCAAAACTTAATGTGGGGACCTCTGGATGCTGCTTCTATTTTGTTTTACAGGTGCCCTCAGCACCTCTTTCTAAGTCTTAAAAATAAATTGTATTCCAGGGAAAGAGAGAGTGGCACCTGGTCCCCTCTAGAGGTCTGGCCATGGAAGCGGCCTCATTCTTCGTGAAGATGGCAGGCTTACTTTCAATTAATAGCTATATATAAATGTTGCTTAAGAAGGGCGGGGCCCTGGAAAGTGCAAGGCCTGGCATAATGCCATCGCCGTGCCCATCATGCAACAGCCGTGGTTTAATCACAGACAGCAGACCTATCCCTCTCTTGATAAACTCTTAGGTTAGTGTCGCTGTTACCAACCCAGTCACCAAGCGGCATCGGGGGGCGTCCATCCCTGTGCGCGCGCTGCGCTGAGGCTCGTAATATGAATTGCCTTATCCTCCTCTCATGGAGTTCTGCTTTCATGAATAGAGCGCCCTCCTAAGTGAGCCATCCATCACTGCCATGCCAGAGAGAAGCATAAAGGCCTGCTTTGCAAATGTCATGGAAACACCATGAGAGATTGCAGCCTGTCCCCGCGCTCCTGAGGGTGCATTGTGTTATACCTGCTTACAGGGTACCGCTTTCCACAAGGGAGCCTAGAATAGCTTGTGTGGCAGACAGAGGTTCAAGCCTCTAATCTGCCCTATGAGAACCTTGCATCCTATAAGGACAGGCAGGATGTGTATCTTTATGCAGGGTCCAGAACCAGCCACAGAGGCGAGAGGAACACCACAGCCCAACGCAGAGGCGTGCCAGACACCACAGCCCAACGCAGAGGCGAGCCGGACACCACAGCCCAACGCAGAGGCGAGCCGGACACCACAGCCTGGCACAGAGGTCAGCTGGAGACCATAACCCAACACAGAGGTAAGCCACACACCACAACCTGACGCAGAGGTCAGTCGGACACCACAGCCCAACGCAGAGGCGAGCCGGACACCACAGCCTGGCGCAGAGGTAAGCCGGACACCACAGCCTGGCGCAGAGGTCAGCTGGAGACCATAACACAACACAGAGGTAAGCCACACACCACAACCTGACGCAGAGGTCAGTCGGACACCACAGCCCAACGCAGAGGCAAGCCGGGCACCACAACCCGATGCAGAGGTGAGCCGGATACCACAGCCTGACGCAGAAGCAAGCCAGACACCACAACCCTATGCAGAGGTGAGCCAGACACCACATCCCGACGCAGAGGAGAGCTGGACACCACAACCCGACGAAGAGGCAAGCCACACACCACAACCTGATGCAAAGGTGAGCTGGACACCACATCCTGGCGCAGAGGCGAGCAGGACACCACAACCCACTGCACAGGTGAGCTGAACACCAACGCCCGACGCATAGGCATGCTGCACCCCACAGCCCGACGTAGAGACGAGCCGGACACCACAGCCCCATGCTGAGTCGAGCCGGAAACCACAACCCAATGCAGAGGCAAATCACACACCACAATCTGATGCAGAGGCGAGCCGGACACCACAGCCCCGTGCAGAGGCGATTTGGACACCACAACCCTATGCAGAGGCGAGCTGGACTCCACAACCTGATGCAGAGGTGAGCCGGACACCACAGCCCCTCGCAGAGGCCAGCTGGACACCACAACCCAACGTAGAGGCGAGCTGGATACCACAGCCGGCCGCAGAAGCGAGCCAGACACCACTACCCTATGCAGAGGTGAGCCAGACACCACAACCAGATGCAGAGGCGAGCTGGACACCACAACCCTATGCAGAGGTGAGCCAGACACCACAGCCACGCGCAGAGGCGAGCTGGACACCACAACCCGACAAAGAAGCAAGCCACACAGCACAACCCGATGCAGAGGCGAGCCAGACACCACAGCCCCGCGCAGAGGCGAGACGGATACCACAGCCTAACGCAGAAGCGAGCCGGACACCACAACCCGATGCAGAGGCGAGAATTTTCCAAAAGCACTCTATCTGATCTGATGAAGTGCAGAACATTATCAAAGCTTAGTATGTACGTGCGTTGGAGCAGCTGGGTACAATGGTTGCAGCTGGGTACAATGGTTGCAGCTGGGTACAATGGTTGCAGCTGGGTATAAAGGTTGCAGCTGGGTACAACAGTTGCAGCTGGGCACAACGGTTGCAGCTGGGTACAACGGTTGCAGCTGGGTACAAGGGTTGCAGCTGGGTACAAGGGTTGCAGCTGGGTATAAAGGTTGCAGCTGGGTATAAAGGTTGCAGCTGGGTACAACAGTTGCAGCTGGGTACAACGGTTGCAGCTGGGTACAACGGTTGCAGCTGGGTACAAGGGTTGCAGCTGGGTACAAGGGTTGCAGCTGGGTACAACGGTTGCAGCTGGGTACAACGGTTGCAGCTCTGTACGACGTTGCAGCTAGGTACAACGGTTGCAGCTGGGTACAACGGTTGCAGCTGGGTACAACGGTTGCAGCTCTGTACAACGGTTGCAGCTCTGTACAACGGTTGCAGCTCTGTACAACAGTTGCAGTTGCAGCTGGGTACAATGGTTGCAGCTGGGTACAATGGTTGCAGCTGGGTACAACGGTTGCAGCTCTGTATGACGTTGCAGCTGGGTACAACGGTTGCAGTTGCAGCTGGGTACAATGGTTGCAGCTGGGTACAACGGTTGCAGCTGGGTACAACGGTTGCAGCTCTGTATGACGGTTGCAGCTGGGTACAACGGTTGCAGTTGCAGCTGGGTACAATGGTTGCAGCTGGGTACAACGGTTGCAGCTGGGTACAACGGTTGCAGCTCTGTATGACGGTTGCAGCTGGGTACAACGGTTGCAGCTCTGTATGACGGTTGCAGCTGGGTACAACGGTTGCAGTTGCAGCTGGGTACAATGGTTGCAGCTGGGTACAACGGTTGCAGCTGGGTACAACGGTTGCAGCTCTGTATGACGGTTGCAGCTGGGTACAACGGTTGCAGTTGCAGCTGGGTACAATGGTTGCAGCTGGGTACAACGGTTGCAGCAGGCTTTCATGGTTATGGAATCCTATGCTTCCATTGAAGATTCCTCAGAAAGACCAGACCTTTGTTCCTACTGAGTGGTGTCATAATACTGCCTGAAAAAAATATAGTCTCCCAAACATCATTCACAAAAATGTCGCCTGATTGGAGTGACTAATAGGAAATCCACACCAATAGGAACAATATCTTTGTAAGCAATATTTGGGCCATTTTTGGGGCCCATTTACAAGTCCCAGCTCCCACCCGAGTCAAGTGTGATCTGCGACTGCTGCCTTAACCCCACAGTCACGCGCCGGTAATACATCAGCTCATGAGGCCTCGACATTCAAAACTCAATAAGCGGGAAGAGGTGGATAAAGTCGACGCCTCAGCAAAGAGCCGGCACTTGGATGATGAAAAACACCCATTAGGAGATTGAACGCACAGAGACAATGCCGAAAAACGTCAACAAATCAAGGAGAAACGAAAATGCGAGGAGAGCGGTGGGCTGCCAGTCAAGGAGCTCGGAAGGCAACGGCCTGCAGTGCCCCGCGGTGCGCACTGAGACGCGGGAAAAGCCTCGTTTGCACCCCTCGCCTCACCTCACAGCCAGGGCCGTTTGTAGGCGTTTG
Organism: Triturus cristatus; assembly: GCF_964204655.1. Lineage (NCBI taxonomy): Eukaryota > Metazoa > Chordata > Amphibia > Caudata > Salamandridae > Triturus > Triturus cristatus. The sequence goes on along the minus strand of NC_140593.1, from coordinate 1,138,622,436 downwards.
GCCGCCCTAGGCGAGAATTGAAAATTGCCGCCCCCCCCCCCCTCCCTATTACTACCATCACTCTCTCCCCCTATCATCCAAGCTAGAAGAATGAATGCATTAGATATTCCCAAACTCAGGTGTTTTGCCGCCCTCCCCCTTTTGTTGCCCTAGGCGGCCGCCTAGTCTTGCCTAATGGTGGAAAGGGCCCTGCTCACAGCTCCCTTTCCAGCCCTATTCCAAGGGCGCTGAATCCAGATAAAAACAATGCCCTTCTGCGGCAACCACCATCTCCACCCTCGCCCCGTGCCCCCCCTTAACCCCCCTCCACACACACACACAAAATGCTTAAATCGACATAAAAGGCCCTTTCTGCCAACTGGCAGCGCGCAGCCATCAGCATCGCAATATTACCCATAACTCGGAGCTCGGTCTGTGATGGGAATCATTTAATTAAAATGCTAATTTCTGGGCACATTCAGGCAGCGCGCGCTCCGATAGTGCTGAAGTCCGGGCGCAACGATGGCAGATTAGCGCATCGAGCGCTTGGGTGCCCCTGGAGGGTGGCATCGTGGGAGAGGGGCTAACACAAGCCTGGGAGGGGACAGGACTCTGAAGGGGAGGGGCCTTGAAAATACAGGTGGGGGCAAGGGGGTGTTTAAGACTGGTAGAGACGGCCCTTGTGGGAGTCCTGTGCTCTCAGATTTCACAATTCATTCATTTATTTCATTAAAGTATTCATTCAACAGGGCCACTCCTGGTGGCACTGCACATAGAAGAATGCCAGCATCAAGGTGGCAGCCCACTAACGACAGAGTTGCCAAGCACTGACATTCCTATAAAATGTCAGAACATATTCATTCAGCAAAAATCAATCCCCGGCGCAAAGCAGAATCCACAATACAAACAGCAGCACATAAATCTGCAGGCATGGAAAATACGAGGAAAACACCACCCGGCCACCACCATCGCCAGACCAAGGACCATAGCAGCTACAGGAAGTTACCAAGAGCAAGACCATACCAGGCATGAAAAATACCAGACCAAACCCAATATCACGCCAAGATTCTACCTGTACCAAAATCAGAAGAATACTAGACTGAAACAAAACCAAGTGTAGACAATATCAGGCCAAGACCAAATACCGGCGTAAGGCAGTACCAGACCAGCACCTGTCGCAGACCAAAGCAAGACTGAGAACAATACCAGAGAAACAAATGCCAATCCTACACCAAAAACAGTCCAAGAACTTAAGCAGTACCAAAACCAGCACAAAACCAAGCATGACACCAATCACAGTGCAAGACTAGCCACAGATTAATAAAAGACCCAAAACAATACCAGAAACACAAAGGACAATCTTACACCGAGATCAGTACAAGAAGCCATGCAGTACCAACCTCAGCAGAACACCAGGCCAGACATCAATCACAGTGCAAAACCAATACTGGTCACAGAATAATACAAGACTAAAAAACAATACCAGAAAAACAAAGGACAATCTTACACCGTGATCAGTACAAGAAGCCATGCAGTACCAACCCCAGAAGAACACCAGGTCAGACACCAATCACAGTGCAAAACCAATAATGGTCACAGAATAATACAAGACTAAAAAACAATACCAGAAAAACAAAGTCCAATCTTACACCGAGATCAGTACAAGAAGCCAGGCAGTGCCAACCCCAGCAGGACACCAGGCCAGACACCAATCACAACGCAAGACTAATGCTGGTCACAGAATAATTTCATTTCTAAAACAGTACTATGCTCAAAAGCAATACCATGCTGAGAACAATACCAGCACATAAGAACAAAGAGTAAGACAGCACCAACAGCAAGACAAGATTCTAAACAATACCACACTCAAGCCAACAGCAGGCCAGGACATACGTACTAAGCACAGCCAGAAAATACCAGGCACTAACACATACTTGGCACAGGCCAATGTTAGGTGCAGACCAATCCAGAGAACAGACCAATCTCGGACGCAGACCAATCCAGGCGCAGACCAATCCAGGCGCAGACCAATCCCAGGCATAGACCAATCCCAGGCCAGGCGCAGACACATCCCAGGCGCAGACACATCCCTGGCGCAGACACATCCCTGGCGCAGACACATCCCTGGCGCAGAGACATCACAGGCGTAGAGACATCACAGGCGTAGAGACATCACAGGCGCAGAGACATCCCTGGCGCAGACACATCCCTGGCGCAGAGACATCACAGGCGCAGACACATCACAGGCGCAGACACATCACAGGCGCAGACACATCACATGTGCAATCCCAGGCATACTAAGCACAGTCGGAAAATACCAGGCACTAAAACATACTAGGCACAGACCAATGTTAGGTGCAAACCGATCCAGAGAACAGAACAATCTCGGACGCAGACCAAGCCAGGCGCAGACCAATCCCAGACCATGCGCAGACACATGCCAAGCCAGGCACATGCCAAGCCAGGCGTAGACACATGCCAAGCCAGGTGCAGACACATCACAGGCGCAGACACATCCCAGGCGCAGACACATCCCAGGCGCAGACACATCAAAGGTGCAGACACATCCCAGCAGTTCCATTTGTGTGCAGTGACGTTCTCTCTGAAACGAACTGGATAGGTGGACACATACCTCGCTATCACCAGACTGGAGCCGCACTCTGCCTTTTTACAAGGCCATTGGGCCTCCAGGTAAAACACCGTGACCGGGGTGGAGACCAGTGCAGAGGCAAAGCTGTCATCACACGGACATGGCAGCATGGAGGTGCCAGAGACTTACTTTACATTAAAAACACACAATGTGTATATCTATATATATTTCAGGCGGCATGTACTGTGGTACCAAACAACTGGTGCCCACATGCCCCCCCCTGCTGTAGTGCAGTAGCAGCCGCTCGGTACCTCGATACGACAATTCTTTCTTTAAAACACAAAGTACTCAGCCTAGCAGGCTCAGAAAGCTGGCCAGGGACAGCAGGAAAGAGGGCAGTGGCAGCACAACAGAGGACGGACTACGGAGGGCAGGAGGCATGAGGCAGCACAATGGAGGACGGACAACAGAGGGCAGGAGGAAGGTGGCAGGGGCAGCACGACGGAGGGCAGGAGTAAGGGGGCAGTGGCAGCACAATGGACGACGGAGGCAGGAGTAAGGGGGCAGTGGCAGCACAATGGACGACGGAGGGCAGGAGTAAGGGGGCAGTGGCAGCACAACAGACGATGGAGGGCAGGAGTAAGGGGGCAGTGTCAGCACAACAGACGACGGAGAGCAGGATGAAAGAGGCAGGGCATGCACATGGAGTCGGGGGAAGTGTAACAAACTGCCTAAATAGGGCAGGCTGAAGGGGCAGTGGCAGCACAAGAGATCCCAGAAGGTAAGATGGAGGTTGCAGTGGCATAAGAATGGAAAAAAGAGGGCAGAGGCAGGGCAACAAGCTGACAAGGAAGGGCAGTGGGAGCACAACAAGCCACAGAGGGTAGAGGCAGGGAGAGAGGAACGGGAACAAAAGGCGGAGGGGCGGGGCAGTAAGCGAACCATAAAAGGCAGGTGGGGCAGTTGGCAGCACAGTGGACCACAAAGGGGCAGGAGGGAGGTGGCAGGGGTACAAGAATAGAAAAGGGAGAGCTGAGAGGTTGGGGCTGAGACAGTAAGCTAACCATAAAAGTCAGGGGCAGGAGGGAGGTGGCAGGGGCACAAGAATAGAACAGGCATTGGCATAGCCAATAGGTCTCACCTTTGGGACCTTATAAGTGTTTAGTTATCCAGCACAAATCCTTGGTGCAATAACATCAAGTGTTGCATGGCTAAACACTTATAAGGTCCCAAAGGCGAGACCTATTGGCTATGCCAATGCTTGTTTTGAGTGAGGTATGCCACTGTGAGGTAGAGATGCTGCAAGTGCCTTTACAGGAGCCCCTGTGACATTGCGCCTCTTCAAAATGTATCTTGGGTCTGGTGTAATACTTCTAGCTCCTATTCCTGTCTTCTCGCACCAAATGCATCCTTAAATGTCCCATGTACAGCCGGGGTTGACACTCCTATTACCCCTGCCCTCCAGTGACACTTTACCTGTCTCGATGGTGGTGGACGTGGAGGTGGACGTGGTGGACATGGAGGTGGACGTGGACATGGTGGTGGTGGACATGGTGGTGGAGGACGTGGTGGTGGTGGAGGACGTGGTGGTGGTGGAGGACGTGGTGGTGGTGGAGGACGTGGTGGTGGTGGAGGACGTGGTGGTGGTGGAGGACGTGGTGGTGGAGGACGTGGTGGTGGAGGACGTGGTGGTGAAGGACGTGGTGAAGGACGTGGTGGTGGTGGACGTGGTGGTGGTGGACGTGGTGGTGGACGTTATGGTGGTGGTGGGTGTGGTGGTGGTGGACATGGTGGTGGACGTGGTGGTGGAGGACGTGGTGGTGGTGGGCGTGGTGGAATACTATTGGCTAGGAGGGTGCTGGCAGAATGCGGATGGAGAGGAGGATCTCGAAGGGGGCACATGGGAGAGCAGAAAGAGGCAGAATACTAGATACAAAAAACGGCGAGTAGCTAGAACACGAAACAGATTTAACGGGCTGGTCCCTTCTTATAGCACATGTGAATGTTCCTTAGCACCCTGTTTTTAGTAAACAGGGGGACCATGGGGAGATTAATTGATTAATCAAGCATGATGATCACGTGCGATTAATTGATTAATCACGCATGATGATCGTGTGCGGAAGCTGTTGTTGTTCGAGTCACGGCGTTGGCTTACCAATGTGTGATTCTGGGCAAATTAGTTAATCTCCTGTGCCTTCTAAAAGGCAATGTGTTCCTGTGTGAATGTGCTCTAGGGTAATGTAACTGGGTGTCTTGTAAAGGTCTCTACTACTCTTGAGTTCAGTTTGCGCTGTATGAATTTGCAAAACAAACAGCCAGCAGACCTTGTCGAGCAAGAGCCTATTATATCAGTTCATGCAGCAATGAGGGCTCTGTACAGCCCTGTACTGCACACTACACAACAAACAAATTTTCCGTTCATGTAGTGCACGGACAGCAATGAGGGCTCTGTACAGCACAGTAGTGCATTTAAAATTTAAAGCGCATTAAAGCGCAATGCTCTCCGGTAATAAAAAAAAATATGCTGTGCCTGCAGTAAGAGTGGCTCACAAAGGAAAGAAACAAGCCATGGCATCGCTCTGGTTGATGTTTGGGAGGTGGGAGGGGTGTTCTGTGCAGAAAGGCATTACGGCACTCTAGTAAATAAATAAATAAAACAAGCGCGGTACGCGAAAGTTAAAGCGACTGCGTTTGGAGCATAAAGTGAACTCTGTGCTTAATGAGCAATGGTGAGGGAGGAAAGCCGCGTTCGCTCCCACGGACCCTAGGCCAGGGAAGAGAGAAGGCGGGACATGCACCCGCCTTTGGCCAATTGCGCGCTGTCTTTCTTAGAAAGTCGCATGCAAAGGCCAATAGCAGGTGAAGAAAACAAAAGCACATGCACAAGCGTGTGTTCCAAAGTTTAACCCTTTTGATGCGCATGACGGAGCGGTTCCGTCATGCGCATCGGTCACGCTGTGCGGCTAACGGAACCGCTCCGTCACGGCCCCGCCCGTGCAACGAACCTTCAGCACGGTGCGGTAATCCGTGCCGCGCTGAAGGGGTTAAAGCCCTTACTAAATGTGTCGCAGCGCATGTGCGCTGGCTCAGGTGAAACCTAAGAAGGAGGGCTGAGGGGATGGGGCGGAGGCAGCAAGCTGACCAGGGAGGGTAGGATTGGAGATGAGAGAGGCATGAGACAGAGAGCAGGCTCAAAGGGTGGCAGGTGCAGCAAGGTGATCATTCGGAAGGCACGAGTGACAGTGCTGCACAACGGACCATGGAGGGCAGGGTGAGGTTACAAAGGAACAAGAACAGAGAGCGGGAGGGGCATGAGAAGGGTGGGCTGGGGCTCCATGGTGACCTAGGAGGGCAGGTGGGCGGGGGAATAGCAGCGCAATGGGCCCTAGATGGTAGGGCAGGGGCACAAGAACAGAGAACGGAAGGGAGGGAGGGGTTGGGGCAGACAGTTTACAACAGAGGGCAGACTGCAGTGGATTGGACACCCACGGGGACGGCACTGGTCCAATGACCCACTGCACATGGTCAAAGGTCGTGCACGGGTGAGGTGTTGGCTGAATATGATGATTTAAAAAAATTACTGAAAAAAACAGGGACTATTGAGACATAATAGTTATTTATGATAATATGATCTCACTGTACGTTAAAAAAAAAAACAGAACGTCCTTGAAAAAGACATTGGTTAAAGTAATGTTAAAGTTAGGTATCGTAATAAGATCTGAGTTTACGCTGAAAAAAACCACAGAAATTCACTGAAAAAAACCAAAGCTTAAAGAGACATTATTGATAGGTGTGCTTCAGCTCAAATCTGAGTATAGGAAGAAGCTGTGGGAAGATAAAAGGACGTATTTTGAAAATCGATGGTTAGTTGCTTTTAGTATCTGAAAACTAAAAAACACAAAGCAAGTTCTGGCATTATATCAACAGACTAGACGACTGTCATAACCTCCAGACACAAAACAGAGCAAGTATAGCTGAATGGCAAAAACTGATTTAGCAAATGTACAAAGACAATCATTACACACTGGAGAAAGTTACGGGTCTCACCTCAAACCCCAAACAGCCCCCAAAAGAAATTACAGCTGACCACAGTGAAGAGAAGATCAAACTCCGCTGCATAACCAAATACGCTCTGAAATGGTGCAGGTCAGATGGCACCGCGAGGCCTAATGGAATACCCGCTTCACTGTTTAAGGTTGGCAGACTACCGGGAGACCTGGTGAACACCTTTGTACAAAGCATCTCTCCAGTCATCCACTGCTACAGATCCTTGGCATGGCACCATCTAATTTCCCCTTTTTAAAAGGGCAACACATCAGATCCAGCCCCTTACCGCCTAGTAGCCCTGCTAGATATCAAAGGCAACGTTTACGCCAGGATCCTACAGAAGGAATTAAAAACTTGGAGAGTAAGCAAATTATTCCTTTTATTTAAACAGGCTTTAGACCTAATTGGCACATTTGACAGCATCCTGGCATTGTATCATTCTTGGTCCATCAAGCAATCACACACAGAAGTGGTCCTCCATCTGCCCGTGTTCACCAGATTTTATGGAGTTTCTGGCCCTCTTACTAAGGACCATAATTTTTTCATTTCGCTACAGTCCCAAACTTGGGTAAGAATCAAAGTTGGTAATGGCCATGGCATTTCAAATCAAACAAACATTGATAGCGGTCTCAAACAGGGGTGTGTATTAGTCCCTGTAAGCTTCTGCCTTTATACAGAAGATATCAGCAACGCTCTAAATAATGATAAATCATTCCAAACACGGATCCAGGATCACGGACTACAAATTCGACAGTACGCCAACAATATTATAATATCTGATCAAACTACTAAGAGCAAGTGCTTAATTTGAACCGGTGGTTTCCGGTACTTGGCATTGGCACATAATTGCCAGCACCGGGGATTATCACAGTCTGCCACATGGTGGCACTGTCTGCCTAATTTAGGTATAAGCACAACAACAGTTGTTTATTAGTTCAGTGTACATTTACAATGACTAATACCTGCCTCTCAGGCCATTTTTATAGCTTTGGGGGGCTGGAATAGTATGAATTGTCACACTTGTGAGTGTGATGGTTAGTAGTTGTGTTTATGCTGTCATTGTCATTGGCAGCTGGCAGGGGCAATGTGTAGTGCAAGTTGCAGTGGTCTTCCGACGAGAGCCCAGCACTTATTCGTTTACAAATTAAGCACTGCAAAGAGTTCTAAATGAACTATACAGCTACAATCTTGAAAACGAGGTAGAATTAAACTAACAAAAATCAAACCCAATGATTTTTGGGAAAATAAGCAAACAAATAAAAAAAACTGATATTTAATCTAGGGTACGTCACAGCCTACAACCACCTTGGAATATGGCCAACCGAAAAGCATATGCCGAGACATAAATTAGCAACCATAAAACAGGGAGGCGCCAATCTCGCATTTGGGTTGTGCAGACTAAACGTAAAACTCCGGAGTCCATCAGACAACACAATTCTGAAAGCAACAAGAGCAAAACTTCTGCCTGCCTTGATCTGTGGTCACCAAGGATGTCCAAGTCACTTTGCAACTACCTTGGACTTGATATAAAGCAACACTTTTAGAAAGATCTTTCATCTGGCAAAGAACGTATCGAGCGCACATTGGGTGCAAGCTGGTAGAGCTGGGAGAACTTGTTTAATCTATCTGTTGGTTTGTTTATTTATTTAATTAGGTGGTTTTATGTACCGCAGATATTACCCAAAGATGTTTCAGCGCTTTACAATAGAAATAGATAATTATGTAAATTATATTACCCAAAGGTACTGGAGAATTTTCAATAGACATAGAGGACTATAAGGTATAAATACAACAGTCACAAATATTGAGGAACAGGGCGTAATCAGGTGCCAGGTCCAAGATGGTTTCAGGTCAGGAGAGAACTGCAGGAGATAGCTCTAGATAGCATCAGTGATTGAACAAGGGTCTTGAAATCCTTCTCTGAGGGGAAGCGGCAAATTCCCTAGAGAAGACATAAGTGAAAATGTACATTTCAGGCCATGGTGTTGACTTGGGATTGTAGACTGTCGATTAAGTCTTTCGTCTAGGATAACTTCTAGGGAGTTAGCACCGTGAACGTGGGTAGGTTTACCGCCGAGAATGTTGAATGAGTTCATCGTGGACCGAGCTGGTAGTGGTGATTTTAGGGAGGAAATGAGTTTTGGATGGGTTCAGTTTTAAATGATTGGTAGTTACCCAATCTTGAACAGTCTTTAGAGTATTGGCAAGTTGTGTAATGGCATTTGGAGGGGAGACCTTTAAGTTGTATCAGCATACGGATGATAACGGATCCCCGAGATTCTCAGTAAAACTCCAGGGGTCGATGTAACGACTAAATTAATTTGGAGTTACGATAGACCCTTAGCAAGATCCCTTGAGTTAAGGCCACCAGTTACATTTTTAGCCCTTGAGACCTGCACGGATGTATGGTTCGAACCATTTAAGCACCACACCGTCAATGCCCATCCAATTTTCCAAAGCATAAAAAAGCATGCAGTGATTCACTGTATCAAAGGCTACAGAGAGTTCAACAAGAATCAGCAGACCGGAGTTGCATGAATTCATCTAGCCACTGGATCGGCGACAACATGGCCCAGTGCTGTCTCAGTGCTGTAACCCTGACTGAAACTCGGCTGGTATTCATGTAAGAATTTCTTGTCTTGGATGTATCGGGCAAGTTGGCTCCCTACACATATTTCTATGATTTTTGCAAGGAAACTGGATGAAAGTTGCTGGCGTCGCTTGCATTTGCAGAAGGTTGTTTGAGAAGTGGGGATGCTTGTCCACTCTTGAGACAGTTGGCAATCACTCGCAATCACTCCCTGGGTGAGCAAGAGATTCATCAGTTTAATCCAGCAGGGAGGCGTGTGTGCGGCAAGGTCCTTGGTAATGTTGCCGGCAATTAGGTCCATAAATTGGTTCAAGGGATTGGGGTTTGAGATATTTTGAGAGGAGCAGTGGGAATTCCTGCTTTTAATGTGATTGTCAGCCATGATTAGTATGTAAAATCAAAATAGGCTTAAGGGCAGAAATGTTTCTCGGAATCCTCTGCGTGCGCCTGGATTTGGGGGCGGCGTCCAAGGATTAAGTGTTGCAAGGGGTTTGTAGAGTGCACCAATCCTCGAGGAGGTACTTCAATCCTGCGGCTCAGACAACACTTCCAAACATTCAATATTTGCCTACTTGTGTCCTTTCTAGAAGTTTTACATCAATACCACGTAAAGTTTATGGGACGATGCAGTTCAAAACTCAAAGACTTGTGCTCATGTGATTAGCTGTATACCTGGGCATGCGCACTACATCCATGGCAAACCTCTGTTTAATAGCAAGGGGTGCAATTCAGGCCTGTGAAGAGCAGGCCTTCTCTGCAGCCAGTGAAAAAAGCCAATCCATACAGACTGCGTGCTCTGATTGTCTCACTCTTTTCGGCACCAATGCCCCCACCCCCTTCTTACGGGCACTGATAACAAAAGATCCTACTGTCCCGCTGAAAAGTCCACGGACTTGTGATCTTTCAAGTAATTTTATGTCTCTGTGGCTCTTACAAGTTTCGTAGAAGTGGGATTGTAAAAGTTAGAACATGGCTCTAACACGCAGGTTGTGCTCACTGGTTCATTGTGGCAATAGCTTCTGCCCACTGGCGTACAGTGGTGGTAGCTTCTGCCGACTGTTGCATTGTGGTGGTAGCTTCTGCCTGCTATTGTGCTGTGGTGGCAGCTTCTACCCACTGTCGTACTGTGGTGGTAGCTTCTGCCCATGTCAAGTGTTTGCTGCATGGCCCACTGTAGTTTTCCCTGTTAATCTAATTGTGCACATTGCAGGCCGCATTTTCATTTGCACACGCTACTATATAAACACGCTTGCTTTTGTGCCTCACTGTACTTTCACACAGAGCCTGCATATGTTTTCGTGTTCTGTTCTTATCCTGGGATTTAGTCCGAACACCAGACAAGGTCAAACAACAATGGCCCTTGTTATTCTATCTCATCAGAAATTAGCACCTAGACATAACACAAGAACACAGCTGCTGTTTGTGAGCACACGTCTTGTCATATAACTGAGTGTAAGAGATAAAATGCGAACACTGAGCGAGAACTCAGACAAGAGTGCTATGTCAGCTGAGATGTAGACCGTCCATCTGTGTATGCTAAGGAACGGGGTCTGCGGCTCATCCCAGAGATCTTTGATATATAATCATTTCGCTTACGGGTTCGGCTAATCTATCTTATAACATCAAAGGGGTTTTCATAGTATACGGTTTAGTAACCATGCAAACAGTACTTTTACTATGAATTTGTTTTCTGATTGTGGCACGAATATTGTATTTTAGGACACAATAGTTTGAATAAACATTCTAAACTTCCTTCATGTCTTTTGTTTATTTTGGTGTGGACGAGTAAGAGTGAGAGAGCAAAAGGGTGTGTCCTGTTACCGTGATCCTAGAGAGAGTCGAGAGTGTTGTGTTCTGTGGTGCCAATTCACTTGTCTCTTTAGTAAGGGTAGGAGGGCAAGTAAGGCACTATAGCTAGTCGGACTCGGGCTCATAGGTACTGAGGTAGTATGGCGACTCAGTCCCCACATGCCAATGTCCTGTGGTCTAAAGCATAGTTCTGTCCCCGAGCAGAATCCCTGCTACACAAACTGTGGTATTGTGGTGTCACCTTCTGCCCACTGTTGCATTGTGGTGCCAGTTTCTGACTACTGTCGAACTGTGGTGCCAGTTTCTGACTACTGTCGCACTGTGGTGCCAACTTCTGCCTGCTATGGTGCTGTGATGGTACAAGCTGTCCACTGTGGTATTGTGGCGGCAGTTTCTGCCTGCTGTAGCGTTGTGATGGCAGCTTCTGCCCACTGTGGTACAGTGGTGGTAACTCCTGCCTGCTGTGGTGGTAGCTTCTGCGTGTAGTGGTAGCTTCTGCCTGATGTGGTACTAGCTTCTGCCTGTAGTTGTACTGTGGTGGCAGCTTCTGCCCGCTGTTGCATTGTGGTGATAGCTTCTGCCCACTGTGGTACTGTGGTGGTAGCTTCTGCCCGCTGTGGTACTGTGGTTGTAGTCTCTGCCCACAGTCTTACTGTAGTGGTAGCTTATGCCCGCTGTGGTATTGTGGTGATAGCTTCTACCCGCTGTGGTGCTGTAGTGGTAGCTCCTGTCCGCTGTGGTACTGTGGTGGTAGCTTCTGCCGCTATGGACTGTGGTGGTAGCTTCTGCCTGCTGTGGTGGTAGCCTCTGCCCACTGTGGTACTAGCTTCTGCCCGCTGTGGTACTGTGGTGGCAGTCATTGGCCGCTGTAGTTTCTTGGTGACCGCCTTTGCCTACTGTCGTAGGATGCTGGCAGCTTATGCCCGCGGTGGTACTGTGGTACTAGCTTCTGCCCGCTGTGGTACTGTGGTGGCAGTCATTGGCCGCTGTAGTTTCTTGGTGGCTGCCTTTGCCTACTGTCGTAGGGTGCTAGCAGCTTCTGCCCGCTGTGGTACTGTGGTGGCAGCCATCAGTCGCTGTAGACTCTTGGTGGCTGCCTTTGCCTACTGTCGTAGGGTGCTGGCAGCTTCTGTCGGCTGTTGAGCTGTGGTGTTAATGCAACGATTGGCCCAAGATCACACCAAAGAAATGCACGGTCGCCGAATACACTTAGACAGCTAGCCGCACACAAACCACGCAGAAAAGCACGACTCATATTCGTGCCTTGTCCATGAGCATAAAAGCAGGACAGGCACTTTGATGCAAGGGAGATCGGAGAAGTTTAAAAACATGAGCTTTTCATAATGTTCAGAATGCAAAATATAAGCAAGGTTCTCCGTCTGCTGTTGCATCTCGACCCTCACAAGCGGGAAACGCCAGACGGCCGAGGACGGAGCTAGCGTTTCAGACCGATGTTCAAAGTGCTCCTCTGTGCCTGCTGGTCTCCTGTGCCACCCTGGCCTGATCTCTTGCCAAAGACCCTTACTCAGGGTGTTAAGTGGGATGAAAAAACTGTTTGGGGGGGAGGGGTCTCAAGGGGGCGTGGCCAATGTACTTAAGGGCGTGGCTTTAAAACACATAAGCAAAAGTTCTGTGCTTAGCATAGAGTGTCGCCCGACTTGTATTTCGGTGTTTGTCATTGCATCCAGATATGATACATAAATTATCATCATACCTACAAGTCAGAGCTATTGGCTTTGTCAATGGTTGTTAGTTGCATAAGATAAATAAGAAGCAACTATGGCTTGTATGCAATACTGAAAAAGCTTCCACTTAAAGCCCTGGTGACACCACGATAATGTTGCTGCTCCTGAGTTTCAAACAGAGAAGGGAAATCCAGAGAGAAAATGACTCTCGTTAAAGGATTTCCCTTCCCCTACAACGCTCACCTGGCATGACGTCATGCCGTAACTTCTCCACTAGTGAGAAGTGAGCAGTGAGAGCAGCGCACATCGATGTGCCTGCTGGCACTCCCGAAGAAAACGGACCACCTGTGCCAGGGCACAAAACAGAGCCAGAAAGAGACCCGTTTCGAGACCCCTTCAAAAAACTGCCGGTGCTCAGCTCCTGTGAGACCCGGCCCACTTAAAGCCCTGCCCTTAGTTGAGGGGGAGGGGTTAAACCCGCAGACTCTTTATTATGCGACAGGCGTTCTAAGGGCCAGACACAGACGGGTGACCCTGGGAAGGCTACTGCGGCACCAGCCCAGTGGCACACAGACGCAAAAGCAGAAGTTGGAAGGGCAGCTTCCTGCCGGCTTTGCAGAACACCATCTGTCTCTGGAAATTATACAAATCTACAGTATGCGGCTATCCAGAAAATATGGCATCATGAATGCAGCCTACCTGCACCTTCTTTGGACATCACGAAACAGACCCCCAACCTATGGTATCAACAAACAGTAATATACCCTTAGTCACTTTACAGTAGCAAAACACGTCCAATTTCATTGCTGATCCACGCTGCATGACCTAAAATAACGTGAACAGGAAATGTTAGACTGTGTGACTGGGCCGCAGAGGAGGTGTGGTTAATGGTGTGTAGGTGTCAATGTTTTTAGAGGAACCAGCATTTTTTCCAAAATAGTGGCTAGTCACGCTATGAAAAGAGTTGTCCAAATATTTATAATGTTAGATATTTTTAATTCTTCAGGGAGAATGCTCGTAAATGTAGACATGAAACTGAGTTTGGTTTGATGAAAGACCTTTCACAAATGGTGGCTAGCGGCTTCTAATAGGTTGCCTCTTAAAATGCTATAATCCAATATTCTTGTCTCTAGTTGAAGGGAAGAATATTCCACAAGTCAGCTAACTCCTTTGGGGACTGGTACTTCCCGCCTCATTAAGCTCCTTTTTATGCCTCGCCTAAGACAGCATGCATGGTCCGTTGCTTGCGAGAGATTTTGCTTACTAAAAGGGGCTTGGAGCCCGCCCACTGCTTACCATTTGTTGGCTTCATTGTCACTCTTATGTGCTGACTCCTAATTGGGCAGTGCGTGCCAGTTTCACTTCCTCTTTTGACCAAACAGCACCTCTTGCTTCATTTTACCTAGTGTCCTTCCGCTGCTCGCATTGTGACTAAGGTACTATTTATCTTTGTACTTCCCGAAATTGTCCGTGTTGCTTGTGACTTCTTTTCTCCCACCCATGTTGTTTCTTCGTTCTCACCCTCCTGTTTTCCATGATGCTTCTTCCCTTCCACCTCCCATTGTCTATGTTGCTCCCACCATCCGCCATAATGGAAAAAAAAGTGCTTGACGTAGCCAGCACTGCCCATGTCATAGTGTTCATTGTCCGTGTTCCTTCTTCCCTCTCACCCTCCCGCTGTCCGTGTGGCTTCTTCTCGCCTGTGTTGCTTCTTCCCTCCCACCCTTCCATTGTCCATGTTGCTACTTCCTCCCATCCTCCGTGATGTTTCTTCCTCCCATCATCCCGCTGTCTGTTTTGCTTCTTCCCTTCCACCCTCCCAGTCTTGCCCCCACAACCCGCCATAAGAAAAAAAGTGCTATGATGCAACCAGTGGTGGGCGTGTCCTAGAACTTTTTTTTTACCCTCTTGTTGCCTGCGTTGCTTGACCCCTCCCTCCCGTTGACCCGTTCCCTCCCACTCTCCCTACTGCGGTCCATGTTGCCACCCACCATAAGAAAAAAAGTGCTATGACGTGGCCAGCACTGGCCGCATCATAGTGCTTTTTTCCTAACTTTTAGCCGTGCTGCTATACAACATGGATAAAAGACAGTGGCAAAGCCAATAGCTCTAAGATAGGCGAGAGCTATTGCCTTTGCCAATGCTTTTTTGCTTTGTACTTGTGTCCTGAGTATCGGGGACAACACCTGCCCTCAGGTAAGAGAAGGCTGATGCTGCCTTGTAGCACTGTCACTAGGTGGCGTCAAATCACATGACAGTCTTCCTGTTGGCCAGTAATATAGGGGTCTTCTTGGATAGACTGGACCTATCTGTGGAAAAGGCACAAGCGCTCCAACGGTGTCTGCTCGCCCACCAATGCAAGCCTCGGAACACTGCGACACTATGCGCTGAGGGTCTGTTTAACACTTTAAACAAAGCTCTTTAAATGCGCCAATCAGCCCCGGACTGTTATTTTCCAAGTCCTGTACCCGTGGCAATTCTTAAACTATTCACACAAAAAAAGGGGAAGCTTCCATATATGGTGTTTATCACAGTCTGAGAGTGGGGAGCCCCAGGGGTTTGTTAATCCTGCCCTCACCCACTAGATAGTGGCATGCTTCATCATAGGGCCGCTACTACACCCTGCTGCAGACCAACATACAGGGTGGAGCGCAAAAATATATTTTTTTTAAACACTAGGGATCCACTTTGCAGAGGCAGTAATAAGTTAAAACTATCTAGGAAGGTACCCTCTCTACTGTTTATCCTGGGTCCTTCCTGACAGGGTTAAAAAAAAATGTGGGTGTACTTGGAGAAGTAATGTCCTTCTTACCCGCTCTGCTTTAATCGACATGTTTCGGCCAAATTTATCAGCCACTTAGGAGTCATTGACTGGGCCCATCTGTGGACAAGGCACAAGCGCTCCAACGGTGTCCGCTCGCCCACCAATGCAAGCCCCGGAACACTGCGGCACTATGCGCTGAGGGTCTGTTTTACATTTTAAACAAGGCTCTTTAAAAGCGCCAATTTTTTCTAAGTCTCATGCCAGTGCCAATTCTTAAACTACCTGTTAACCCACGCCCTGGCGTTGTTTTTAATATTGTTAACAGGCGCCTTTCTTTTTCTTTGGCAAATGACATTCTACGATGTGTAATGGAATTTAAAAAAACAGATTGCGAGCAAAGGGGAGCTATAATATGTCAAAAATATGAGGAACTTGTCTTTAAAAGAGGAAGTGCCCTTGACTGCAAAGTGCTGCCAAGCTGTCGTAATTTGCATCCGTCCCACCACAGAAAGGTGCCCCTGGAGCCATTACAGACCACAACTGCCACCAAGAGCTGCCCTCCACCCCATCCGGACCCCACGCCTCTTCCTCCGAAGGGAATATGTTCTTCCCGCTTTATCGCCTGCTACCTCCCGGCTCTAGAACTGGCAGTAAAATGTGAAAC
Organism: Triturus cristatus; assembly: GCF_964204655.1. NCBI lineage: Eukaryota > Metazoa > Chordata > Amphibia > Caudata > Salamandridae > Triturus > Triturus cristatus. The sequence goes on along the minus strand of NC_140593.1, from coordinate 1,138,606,308 downwards.
TGCACACACAAAACATAGTGGTTTGTAGTCAACAAGGGGTGGAGGGGTGAAGTGCCCAGATATCACCCTACACCAGGGTGTCAAACATGGGGTGCCGGCATTCCCAGGGGGTGCGAGATGAAATTTCAGGGGGGGGTGACAAAGAGGGAAAGTACGTGCTGTGTGCATAATAGGAATCCGGCCAGACTTTTGTAGGGGACATTAATCAAACATTTCCTAGGGGTGCAAAGGTCCCAGAACAGGCAGGGGCTGAGAATGGATACTACAGCTACCTGCCAGAGCCAGAGAAAGCAGACGCAGCCGCGCCCCAGACAAGCGACTACAGAAAGAAAGACTCCGAACACTCCACCGAATGACGTCAGCAGCCGAAGGACACTCCGGCCAATGAACGCCAAGAGCTGTGATAAATAACCAATCAGTCATCAACCCAGGAACTCTTGACACAAGTAATGCCATCCTTCCACACATGCCAAGTGTGGCCATCCTCTGTGCAATACACGACCCAATTGCTGATAAGGGAATAGAGAATTCCCACGCTATTAAAGTCAATAATCTAAAATGCACAACCTACTGTCATCAGTTAATGGCACACAGCCAACTGCTGTTATCAGTTCTGTGCGACACACCCCAACTCACGCACCAAGCACTGCTACATGCAGTCAAACTGCCATTAATGTCTCTGGGACTCTGCTGGGAACAATCTACCTTTTGTTGCCAACTCATCACACAAAACACAGAATGCCATCATTTCTGAGACACACCACAACTTTCGCTGTCAGCTCAGAAACACACAACCAACTCTTGTCATTAGCTCGGCCACACACCACCCAACTGTTATCAGCTGCTCTGCTACACACAAGCCAGTTATTGACAGCAGCTCTGTTATTGTCATCACTAGTCCTCCCACCATCAACACAACAAATGCCACCAGCTCTAGGGCAAACAACTGACGTTTGCCATTATTTCAGAGAGAAAAAATCCAACCGGGGCGCTCAATTCTGAGCTAACTCAACCCATGCCACTACTCCAGAGACAAACGAGCCACCCTGTGCCATCAATTCTGAGATAACTGAAGCCAGGCGATCAGTTCTAAAACAAACAACCCAACACACAACACCAATTCTGATATAACGAAACCCATGCCATTACTCTAGAGACAAACGAGCCACCCTGTGCCATCAATTCTGAGTTAACAGAAGCCAGGCGATCAGTTCTAAAACAAAACCCAACACACAACACCAATTCTGAGATAACTCAAACCATGCCATTACTCTAGAGACAAACGAGCCACCCTGTGCCATCAATTCTGAGATAACTGAAGCCAGGCGATCAGTTCTAAAACAAACAACCCAACACACAACACCAATTCTGAGATAACTCAAACCATGCCATTACTACAGAGACAAACAAGCCACCCTGTACCATTAATTCTGAAACAACTGAAGCCAGGCGATCAGTTCTAAAACAAAACCCAACACACAACACCAATTCTGAGATAACTCAAACCATGCCATTACTCTAGAGACAAACGAGCCACCCTGTGCCATCAATTCTGAGATAACTGAAGCCAGGCGATCAGTTCTAAAAAAAACAACCCAACACACAACACCAATTCTGAGATAACTCAAACCATGCCATTACTACAGAGACAAACAAGCCACCCTGTGCCATTAATTCTGAAACAACTGAAGCCAGGCGATCAGTTCTAAAACAAAACCCAACACACAACACCAATTCTGAGATAACTCAAACCATGCCATTACTACAGAGACAAACGAGCCACCCTGTGCCATCAATTCTGAGATAACTGAAGCCAGGCGATCAGTTCTAAAACAAAACCCAACACACAACACCAATTCTGAGCTAACTCAACCCATGCCATTACTCTAGAGACAAACAAGCCACCCTGTGCCATCAATTCTGAGATAACTGAAACCATGAGATCAGTTCTAAAACAAACAACCCAACACACAACACCAATTCTGAGATAACTCAAACCATGCCATTACTACAGAGACAAACAAGCCACCCTGTGCCATTAATTCTGAAACAACTGAAGCCAGGCGATCAGTTCTAAAACAAAACCCAACACACAACACCGATTCTGAGATAACTCAACCCATGCCACTACTACAGAGACAAACAAGCCACCCTGTGCCATTAATTCTGAAACAACTGAAGCCAGGCGATCAGTTCTAAAACAAAACCCAACACACAACACCAATTCTGAGATAACTCAAACCATGCCATTACTACAGAGACAAACAAGCCACCCTGTGCCATCAATTCTGAAACAACTGAAGCCATGGTATCAGTTCTAAAACAAACAACCCAACAGGCACCAGCAATTCTGAGATGACTTAAGGCATGCTGTCAGTTCTGAGACAAACACCCAATCCGCTCCATCATTTTTCAGATAACTCAACCCATGGTACCAATTCTGAGACAAACAACCCAAACCATGCCCTAAATTGTAAGACAAACAACCGAACCATGGCATCAATTCTAAGATAAACAACCCAATCTGTGCACTCAATTCTAAGAACAAGCCAACCAATGTCCTCAATTGTGAGACAAACAATCCAAACTCTGCCTTCAATTTCTAAAGCAAGCCAACCCATGTCATTAATTCTGGGACAAACAACCCAACCCAGGCCACCAATTCTGAGACAAACAACCCAACCCACGCCATTAATTCCGAGACAAATAACCCAACCCACGCTACCAATTCTGAAACATACAAGTCAACCCACACCATGCATTCAGAGACAAACAGCCCAGCAAATGTCATCAGTCCCGAAACAAATAACCCAACCCACGCCACCAATTCTGAGACAAACAAACCAACCTATGCTATCCATTTCGAGACAAACAACCCTACCCATGCCATCAATGCAGAGACCAACAACACAGTCTGTGCTGTCACTCATTCTACACATAACACAACTTTCATTGATAGCACTACATCACAGACCTACCCCCCCCCCCCCCCAGGACATTCAATCCAACTTTTGTGAGGTCTGAAGCATACACACCATGGCACTTATTATGACCTGAAACACAAACTTATGTCATTGGCTCTGTGCCACATCCTGTATAACATATTCAGCTCTGAGACACACAACCCAGAAAGCCCCAATTTTCTAATGTCTTATGAATGCAGAACAGTTTTAAATTTGACCAAACTACATGATCAAAACAATAATCAATGAGCAGCCTGCATTAGATTGACATCCTCCACACATACGAGAGGCTGTTTACATGTGTTCCTCAATGACTGGTGGGAATCCCATGTACACAGGGAGAATACAGGAAGTAGCCAGCAGACGACCCCATTGGTCACATTCCAACCAATCCTGAAATGTGATCAAGTGAATGTCCATCAGTTCTAGATCTGCTCAGGTCACAAATGATGCTCTGCTCGGCCGGCCCTGAATTACTGTATTTGGCGCTCTGCTCCCCGCTGTACTGTACAATTAAACATGCTAGGTAACCGACGCGGCCTTGTGCAATAGTGTTCTGCAAGAGATTGAGGTCTGAGGTTATACCGTCCTTTCTAACTCTTATTTACTAGCCTGCTACGAATTTCCAAAGTCTGTTTTTCATAAATTGGATCATTTTAAGGTCGTCTTGTGTTTTAGAGCATGTTCGATTTCCAGTATGGAAAACCCACCTTACTAAGAGGAGATTCTCAATACTACGTTACTGAGGTCATTTTTACTTGAGAATAAATTGATTCATGGACCCGGATCTTGCATTACTCAAATGATTTTTATGATTTAACCTGAACCTACTTTTTACCATGTCATTTTTAAATCATTTTTTGACACATATGCACTATGGTCTTCTGAATTGCTGCTGTATTTTTTAAGTCAGGTGGTCTTCGTTGAGATCGTGCTCTGCGTTGTTCAGCCATGAAGCTTCAGGTAGTCAGTATCCTCCACATCTGAGCAGGGCCATTTCAGGTCCCTGGGCTCTAGGTACATGTCAAGGGCCCTCACCACAGTTGCAGGTGCCTCCTTGCAAGGACTTCTTAGGGATTTCTTTGCTTGTGGCTCTAAGTCCCGCCCTCGAACTACAGTTGTTGGAGTAATGAGATGCATAGTGCAATGATCCTCCACCTTTGAACAGTGTGTTGGACTCCCTGCATTCCAGCATGAACTTCCCTGTTGCAGCACAGAGCCCTTTATTGCAGCCATCTTTTTCTTTAAAATAAAACGCCAGCTTATAAGTTTAAAACAAAATCACAAAGTTTCAATGCTTTAAACTTAAAAACTTTGCATACGCCTACCTATCACCTCAACAACACATGGGCCTCTACTATGAGCTCCTTGAGTTTTAAATATAAGTGGTGCTCCTTCGTGGCCTGTTGCAGTCTAATGGAGTGGGGCGAAACATATATGCTAATGACACCCTACTGGCGCATCCACTCAGTTGGTGCACTGCCACTGGCTCCGAGAAGCTTAGAGATCTTACCAAGGGTATACAAACTTGGATGTAAGATAACAGGTTAGCCTTAAAGGCCTGGAAAACTGAGCTGATGCTTAGTAAGAGCTCATTATGCTATTGATAACCTGGGAGCAAACTATAATTAATAATCACTTGCATAATAGGTCTCTATCTTGCACAAAGGCACAAAGTGACAACCATATGTTTCAAGTTTGACCCTCAACCAAATATGAAAGTCAAGCAACCCGAATGAAATAGAAGTAGGGATAATTCATAAAACAACGTTTCTTGCAATGATCCAACAATTAGGGGGACACAAATGAGTGCCAACGTTGCTACAGTTGGGTCCCGGTTATATTAGTATTAATAATTTGTAAAAGACAAACAGTGCTGGAAGGTACAAGCTTCAAAGTACTTAAACAGTCAACATACAAACAATATTAAAAACTCAATGTACAGCTACTTAAAGAGTTGAGAGTACACAACTGAAAACACAGGGTTCTATCAATACAAAAATGAACAAAACAATAAAATGTAGTTACAGATACCTTCCATATAAAACTCCAGAAGGTAGAGACCAGTGCAGAGTTCTAATTCAAGGTTGAACTGCACATAAATAGTTATTAACCCAGGTGGTCCCAAGAGCCAGGCACGGGAGGGAACCTCTGGTCACAATTACCTTATGAGCTTTAGAACTGCCCAAAGGTAAGCAGGAGAGTCCACAACGTGCCTCGTTCTACAATTAGTGACTGAAGTCTACATTTAACTTCCACTTGAGAATAATCACTTTGCGACCTGCCCGGCCCATGAGGCTCGGCTGTGCTTATTCAGATGTTTGGGCGCAAGTCTGGAAATTGGCTTCTTCTAAGGGGCGCAGCACCCTCATTTTGATCTGGAGGTTAAAGGTTACCCAAAAAGTTAAATAAGCATCTCCATATAGTTCTAAATCATGCTCCCAGAGTGTTGTGGGGGTAGCATGGCATGTTCTGGTATCCTCTTTGTAGGAAGGTGGAATCTGACTACATGGTTGCCCCCACTTTTTTCTGGTGTTTTGATGGTTTTTGACTTAGTTTGGCTGGGAACCTACTATTCAGGTCCACAGCCTATATGCTTTCTCTTATAAATTGATTCCATGTACCTTAGGTACACCACAGATTGGATTCTGGGGTACCCTAAACTATGTACCCAGAGCATAGGTACCCCAGAGGCCTACAGGGGCTGCAGCATGTATTATGCAACCCCTGGAAAGCTCTCCAAAATGACACCACAGGTCTGCTACTGCAGCCTGGGTAAGGTGGTGCATGCACCCCTTACTGAGATATAGGTTCACTATATCTCACCCTATCACTTCACATATAAGCCTATCAGTCACCCCTATGACAGGACTTATCGAGCCTGAAGGCAGGGTGCTTGGTTTTATGTGAGAGGGTGCCCATGCATGAGCAGAGCCTCTTTGCAGCCTTCAGAATCTATTCTCCGGGGTTGTCTGTGATGCAGCCTGACCATATACTCTTAAGTGCATTATAACCTTGCGGTAAATGCTAACTTTGGGATGGCTGCACAGAAACATGTTGTGTTTGGTGTCAAACACCTTGGAATCATACCCCCACACCAGTAACTGGTATGGGATTATGATCCCACCCTTCTAGAGGGAGAGACATGACAACACCGGTATACCCGGTACCAGCTAACAGAGCCCTGGCATCACAAAATGGATGCTGCCAGACACAGACACGAGTCTGGCCTCCTGCTGCTGACCCAAACTCTGGCAGGGGAGGCCTGGACAATAGGTTTCCTGTCACAGATAGGTGTTATCACCTCCCAGACAGGCATTAGTGGATTAGGGCTGGGTGGGTGCACACCAGGAGTGCTTTGAAGGCTGCACTGGAGGCACATTTGGTGTCCCTGTTCATAGTCCAGCTCAAACCAGTTGCAGGGGCTACCAGCCCCTGCTCTGGCACAAAACTGGACAAAGGAAATGGGTGTAGCCACCTCTCTTTCCTGACCCTCCCATAGGGGGGTCCCCAGAGTATGTCCAACCCCTTCCTTGGGTATAAGAAAGGAACCCCTGGCTACAGGATTTTAGATTACACCTGGACGAAACTCTGATACAGAAATTCTGGAACTTCAACGATCTACACGACTAGATGACTGAAGAATCTCCCTTGGAGTAAAGGAGTTACTCCCCTGCAAGGCAGGCACCAAAGATGCATCTGACCGGTTTGCATCTCCGAATCTCTCGCCGGACTCCGAAGTATTTGCAACCAAGGAGGTGGGTTTCAAGACTTCCCAGAGGCTGACCCGAGTCCCCAGCAAAGCTGAGACCCGTAGCCCTCGTGGGTACCGTGGAACTGGAACCCCTGGACACCGTGCACATTTGCAAGTGCGTTAGTCTCTCGACGTTCCTTGAGGCTGTGCATTGGGTTACTTGTAGCCCAGACCCAGAGCACCGTTTCTGCCGAGGATTGCTGGCCTACAATCCGTGAGCCGGCCCTTTGTGTTTTCACTCGCGGTACCTTCGCGATCCCTGGTCCGTTGACTGGTGGGTCCCTGTGAAGGCAACTTTAACTTTAATTGGGCTTCCCTGGTTGCTCCAGACGTGCCCTGACTCTCCATCGCTTGGAGAGTCCCCTGGACCTTGCTGGTCCGCACTGAAGCCTCTTTCCTCTTCCTGCGTGGGTTGCTGTTGCCATGGCTTGTTGTGTCCAATCCGGGCACCGACGCTGCAGCACTCGACATCCTGCGTGGGACAGCTCAAATCCAGCTCCTGGTCATCCTCGACGCCTCCTGGTCCTCGTGGCTGAAGAGTCAAGCTTCCCCTCTTCGCACCTGAGACACCTGACATCGGTGGGCATTCGTCTATTGTGCCCCTGGTCACTGGCAATTGACCCAGACTCTGTCCCCTCTGCTTTCAGGTTCTTCACACCTTCGATCCAGGCTTGGATCTCTTTGGACACTTCTCCTCTTCCTGGCAGCAGTACTTTTCAATATCCTGCCATTGAAACCGACGACGCGACCAGACACCATTTGACACCTATGCACCCGGCTTCCGTGGGTGAGGTAACACGAGTATGCCGGTGCTCCCGTGGGTGTTGGTCCTAGAACCATCTCAGTCCAAAAGGGTTTGTTCCTAGTCCACCTTTAAGTCTCCTTAAACTTTAAAATTCCAACTGCGACTTTCCCCATAGAAGCTAACGGAGCTCGCTGCTGTGTTCACACTGCACACGTCCCCCGTGGGTCCCCTGTGTCACTACCTTGGGTGGTTCCTTGGGGTCCCAGCGATTCTACAGGCTCTAGGCCTTGTGTCTAATCAAGTTGTGGTTCTTATACCACTTTCTTAAAATATGGTTTGGTTCGCCCCTAGGGCCGATCGTATATTGTGCTAATTTACTGTGATATTTGAAGTGTAACATATGCGCTTTGACCTCTAGTCTCATAAAGAGACTAGTCAGGTGTGTTTAGTAATAAATACATATATTTTATATACATACCTGGTGTGGTTCTCCTTTCATTTGGTCATTCAAGAGATTATAGACTGGTAAAACAAGCTGCTTTACATTCCTTCAAGACTTAGCCTGAAGGCTGCTCTCCATAGCTACCACTAGGATGGCTTTCAAATAAGGTTGTCTTTAACCTATCACCTCTAAGGGGTTGTTTGGACTGGTGCAAGGTGCCCACTTTAACTAGTGGACAGCATATACCAGGCCAACTTCTCACACTCTTCTCGAAGCACTGGTTGCCTCTTGCTGCCTGAACTGGGCGTAAGGCGGTCTCCATCATGTGTGATGCCACTGAACAAAACATCCAACAAAATAATCTAAATTTGAAGTGTATGTGTGAGCAAACCCCCTGAGATCCTTGGCCTTAGGACCATGGAATGGAGATCCATGGCCCTAAAGCCACTTAAAGAAGATATGTGACCTTGGGATTACTTAAGGGAGCTCCACGGCCTAATGAATTGTTAATGGAGATCCATGGCCTTGAGGCCACTCAAGGAGAGTCCGTGACCTTTGGACCACTTAAGGGAGCTCTAAGGCCTTCGGAACATGGAATGGAGATCCATGGCTTTGAGGCCAATTAAGGAAGATCCGCAACCTTGGGTCCACTTAAGGGAGCTGCATGGCCTTAAGAAATCTTCATGAATATCCATGGCCTTGAGGCTACTTAAGGAAGATCCGTGACCTTGGGTACTAATTAAAGGAGCTCCATAGCTTTGAGAATTCATTATAGAGAGCCATGGCCTTGAGGCCACTTAAGGAAGATCTGCAACCTTGAGACCACTTAAGGGAGTTCCATGACCTTAAGAATTCGTAATGGAGATCCATGGCCTTGAGGCCACCTAAGGAAAATCTGCGACCTTGCGACCACTTAAGGGAGCTCCACGGCCTTAAGATTTCTTAATGGACATCCATTGCCTTGAGGCCACTTAAGGAAGATACACGATCTTGGGACCACTTAAGGGAGCCCAATGCACTTAAAACATATTCATGGAGATCCATGGCCTTGAGACCATGTAAGGAAGATCCGTGACCTTGAGCATAACTTCCGCCAGATTTGTGTCCTTGAGACTATTTATGGTAAATCCATGGCCCACTTTAGGACTCTTGCTTCGTTAGGACCACCCTTGGTGGGACGCGTCTCCCGGTGAGAGGGCTCTTCGTTGAAATACCTCCATCAAGAGATTAAACCAATCCAAACACGCACCTGATTCCAGAAGACTGGCACACCTTGAGTTGGGAAACCTTAGATTGGCTGTCGCCTCTGCACGCACCCGACGGTTAGAGCATACCACAAGTGCTGTGGACTTTGGCACAACTTTGGGAGCATGAATCTGCAAAGAACTTTTTTTCTACCTTCTCAAAGTTTAGCTTTTGTGCTTTGCCGCTCCATTGTGAAAAATGGGAATTTTGCAACAATTTATTTTGTACACATCATTATTTATTAAATACTGTTAAATTGTGTAATGCTAACACCGGTTAAAAAAGCAGTGCTTAAAAATTGCAGCAGTGTGGTAAGAAGTGCTATAAAAACACCGCTTATTATTATTGTGGTTACAGAGTTATTGCCCGTGGCTGAGTCTAATTCTAATATTCCTCCATCGCTGTTTTTTTTTTCCCTTTCCTGGTAAACAGCCATAAATGACATTGATGGGCGATGACGTGGAAATGACAAGGATGGGCGGTGACGTGGGGTTCTGAACTCGCTTTGTCACAGGGGCTCAAGGCGCAGCAAGGCTGTAATATATCCGAGGTGGCTGGCAACCCCAAACAGAGGACACGTGGGCTAACGTATTGGTCTCAGCAGCCCTTCCCCGGCGCAAGGCTAATTTGGCGATACCAAAGGGGATGATGGACGGAGCGCTTGAGCTAATCAAACACTCACCCCCAGTCAACTGATCTGGGTTTAAGCCATCATCATTCTTTAGCTCACTCCACCACCCCAGTTCAGACAATGGCCAGTCCTTTCCTGAAACCGGAAAAGTAAGCAGAAAATGGTGGAATGGAATAGCCACAGAGAGTATCTTTAGGCATCTTTATTTTGCATTTGGGTCAAATTTCACTATGATTAGGCATGGCTGTGGTCATTTTTGATAGTTTTATATTGTTCTAAAGTTATTGAATGGTGACACAATGTTATTACACGAAACAATTACAATTTTCAGGCAGCCCCCCCCCCCCGTTCACCCTCGCGCATTTTCTCCCCCTCCTGTCGTGACAGTCTCAAAAAAACTTCAAAGGGTGACGCACACTATACAAACTACAGATAACAAATACGTTTATTGGTAAATTATAAAGAAATGGCACTTGAAGCGCGACTTTTCTTCCATCGCCTCCTCGGGGGTAGTAAGCGCTATATAAATGCAAATCCAGTCACAATCTCTTCACACATTCCCCCACTCCAGTTAAGAGCAGGCTCCGCCCACGAACACAAGCTCTGGCTGCACTGGGCCCCAAGCCCCGCCCCCACTCGGGCTTCTGCACTGGGCCCCAAGCCCCTCCCGGGCTGCTGCACTGGGCCCCAAGCCCCGCCCCCACCCGGGCTTTTGCACTGGGCCCCAAGCCCCTCCCCCACCCGGGCTGCTGCACTGGGCCCCAAGCCCCTCCCCCACCCCGGCTTGCCTCCGTTTCCCATCTTGCTGCTACGGTCCGTGCAGAGTTCTTGTAAAGATAAGGCGATCGCATGTTCCGATAAGGTTCAGATTGGAGATGAGTCAGCAGCCTAGATAACTACACAATAACTGTTCCGAAGAGACCAAGAAAATGACCCCAGAGCTCCCAAATCTAATTTAGCACCGCGCGAAGTCATTAGCCGGGAGAGGACATGCTTTCAAGTCAGGTTAAGGCTTTCGCAGCCCGGGGCTGGCCGGAAAATGTCACGCTGAGAATTACATCAAACCCTGAATAAAGCACATACGTGGTTATTGTTTGCTGCGTTGCAGCAGGTGCTCAACCCGCTGAGCTAGTTTATTAGCTGATGTAACTGGAGAAAGGGCTGGCAGCTTCTATACACGTGCCCCGCTCTGACAGAGGCCTGGTTGTATGTTTCTAAAAGTGTGGCGGTTTCCTACGCTTCCGCATCACAACGCGCTTCAGTGTGGCTAAAAGTTCACCACAACATGATTGTAGCGCTAGCGCCCCTCTGAAACTCACTACTACACAACCAACGCCTACCACACAGGCGACAAAAAGCGCCTACTCTACCAGCCAAGCACAACAAACACACGGCCTCTATCCTGGCCTGAAAAGCGCTAAGAGCCTCAGCATGTGTATGAAGCGCTATACCAATTCTATCTGGGATTGCCCCTTAAGCACCATATGCGCTAAATCAATCCCCTCTAGGCGCTGCAGTGAATATGTGGCGCGCTTGTGAATAGTGCTTGATGGAAACCACTAGTGGGGTAAACCTGCCAGTCAGAGGGCCTTACTCCTGGCACAGGGGGTGGAAGTGGACTTGCAAATCAGGGTCCGCACAATCTGTGAACTCGTTCGAAAGGCCTCCATCAAGTGATACAGACTGTCTATTCATTTACAATCTGGTTTTAATCGAGAAGCCTAGAAAATGAGTAAAGAGTTGTAAAAATAAAACAAGCAGAGCTTTAGGGAAAGGGGATGAAAACAGGTTGTGAAACTTGAGGCCCTGGTCCCAGACATGTTGGTATCCAGGTTTACAGGTTACGACGTCCCTTTCACAGAAAACAACCTTTCCACAGATGGCAAAATAGGGCATTACCACCACACACAGATTGTTAGGACTTATACAAGGAAGAATAAGAAAAATAATTATTTACGTACTAAAATACACTGTGCAGATCAAAATGATCCTGCAATAGTCAGAATACCCGGTTTACAGTTATGAAAAATGCGATACAAAATAAAAAAGAAATAGAGAAAACATCTAAACAAGATATGAAGATCCCAAAAACACTACAAGATATGAGGTTTAAAGTAAGAGCGGTTTTACTTCAATTAAATAGACGAGTAGGCATGCATAAGGTAGCGGGGCCCGTCTATACACCACATATGTAGAGGAGAGAACGATGGTCACACTACATGAGGATTTACCACTAAAAAATAATAGACACTGTTTCATCTTAATACACTCAGAGAAAAAACATTTTAAAGAGAGTTTTCACCCAAAAATGTCACCGAAAAATCAGACTGTGTAGTGCCCCTGCATTGATATGGCCATTAAAAGTTATTTTGATATATCTTGAAACCCAAACCTGAGCAAGGCAGAGACCCCAAAATAACCCTTGATTCTAGCCAAAACTCAAAGCTCTCACTCACCCCAACCAAACATGGTTCTAACTCTGTCCTTAACTTTTAACCTGAGCCTAACTTTATGCAAATCTTATTCCTTACTACCATAATCATGCCCTTTCTTGGGTCTTCCGTACACCCATCTCTGGTCCTAATCTAATTCTAACCTCAATCACAGCCGAACCATAACCCTGAGACTAGCCCTCAGCTTGACTTTAATCACTATCCAAACACTAACACCTGAGATTAACCCTAAAACGTAACCCTAACTTTTACTTTCAGCACAACCCTGACACTTGACCTTTATCCCCAGCCTATCAATGACCCTAAACTTGACCCGGAACTAGAGGCTGTCCTTGAACTTTACCTTCCCTTGAATCTAACCGGCTCCCTAGTCTTAATCTAGAGCCGGTCACTCACCATATTATCCTAATTTCTATGAAACACATTTCTCAAATTTGTATGTCTTCAACTTTTTTCTCAAACAAATCATCTTTTAAGTAAGGGCTTCCTTGAGCCGGTTTTCGCTGAAATGTGAATTGATGAAATGAGAGTATATAGTTAAAAATGAATCTCTACAGCAGGGTCTCAAACTTGCCAAGTAATCTCCGGGTTAGTTCAACAAGTTGACGGATCAATATTGGCCAATATTGGCCACGTTCGATATAGAAACAGGGTGCGATGAGGAACAAGAAACTAGGTGTGTGATAAATTCCAGTTTATTGCTCCCAACTTCTGCAAATTTCTCTCGAAATGTTCACAGGTTTGCCAAGCTGCGAAGTTTTACTTCACACTTCGCCATATTTGTGTGAAAATCGTGACTCTTGAAAATAATGTCACAAAAGGTACATTTACAGCGGCAAAATCTGCAAACATTGGCCACTGAGCACAGAAAATCTAAGTTTGAAGAGGAAAAAGTCTGCATGCATTTTCCATCCTGACTGGGTTTGATTAGAGTACAAATTATCCTGTAACACAATGAAAATAAACTCGAAAAATGCTGGAAAACTGCATTGGTGAAGGCGAATTTAAAATTGGAAACATTGTGAATGAAATGAAATCGTGGAATTCGCAAAACTTTGGCAGTGGGGAAAAAAAATCTTTGTTCGTGCTTCCATAAAAAGGCAACTCCTGATTAATGTTTAAATATGCAAGAATATTTACATACACCTTTGTTTAGCAAAAGAAAGGGAAGTCAATCGCTTTAGAAATAAAAGGTTATCTTGCAAACAGAAATGGCAAGCAGGTCATGCCAAGTTTCATGTCAGGAATTAAAATGTACGAGAATACTAAATATTCAACATACATTTGTCAATGCGCTGTCAGTTTTTCGAGTATTCTAAGTGACTGACATTTAAAGGAAATATTTGTTTCAAAATATTAATTTCTGTGGGATCAACATGTAAGGAGGAGAAAGAATAACAAGTTCATACAGGTGGATTGATGGATACACCACCGAGATGCGGTTGGCTAGTAGAGCCTGGACTTTGAGGCACATCCTCAATGTCAATGTCTCTTTGCTCTGTCTACTTTCAAGCTCAAGGCAGGAGTAAAGCTGGAAACCATGTGAATGATCTAAAAGGAACTGGGTTGCATTTAAAAAGCCTCATTTTATTCCAGAGGCACCAGGTGCAGTGACACTGAAGGGACCACTCCACCCTAATTATACCAGTTTTATTTTTACTGCCAAAATGGCGGCCCAGGCCCAATTTCCTTGTTTGCATTATGGCTCAAGGTAGCTTTTCTATGCCACTGTTGATTTCCTACGCCTACTGAATTGATTAAGTGTTTTAAGAAAGCGCTGGACAATTGTTTAGATAATTCTTCCAAAATAAGGGGGAACTAGATCCAAACAGTGCAGTCCTAGTTGAATTGTGTGAAGCGTTGCAAAGAAGAGGCTGGCAGATGCTCCTACGGTAATTCAGAAGGAGAAATCAACTTGGGATGGCAAAGTTTTGGCACAAGGTGGTAAAAATAGAGCAGAAGAAATTTTGACACCGGACGAGGAGAAGAAAGATACAGACTGGAGGTCAGAGAGGGGAAATAGATTGCAATTAACACAAGAATAGAGTGTGGTGGGACCGGGGAAGCACATCAAATGTATGGCTCAAGTAGGAAAGCATCACCGTGAAGACTAGATTTGAACTCTGCATATTCACTGCTCTGACATACGCACAGTGAAACACCAAGCTTACACTTCACTGTTCTGATATCGCAACGAGGAAACGGATACTTCCTCTGCTTTCTCCCGCCTTCCTGGCGAATAACAGATCACCATCTCTCCGACCTTCCCCATCTTCCCTCTGGTCTATGAAGACCCAAGGGAGGTGGTGGAAGACCGGTGATACCAAGTCACGGACAAGCAGCGTCTCCCCTACCTTCCCCCAACTCCCGCGAGTCACTGAAACCTTGATGGAGGTGGTGGGAAGACTGGATGATGCGGTGTCACTGACAAGCGATACACAAACAAATGATGGACGGAATGCTGAATAAATCTTAAATTCACCCCCAGTCAAAAGATATGGGTTAAATCCATCGTTCTTCTGCTCACTAGGCCACCCCAGTTTGGATCTAGCTATATGCAAATCAGTCTGACCCTGTGCCTCATGGCAACAGTCCAGCCCGAACTACCAAGCCAGGTCCTCCCTGGACCAGAAACAAGCATCCTGGGACCGGTTTCGAGGTAACACCCCTCATCAGCCAGGCTAGTTTGAATCCAGTGGCAAAGTGAGCAAGGGACTCACGTCGGGGAATACCCATCCCATTTAGGGCGAAAAGTGAGACGCAAACAAATGATGAACGGAATGCTGTAGAAATCATACATTCACCCCCAGTCAAAAGATCTGGGTTAAATCCATCGTTCTGCTCACTATGCCACAGGTGGAATGGGTATGCCCAGATGTGGGTTCCGTGCTCTCCATGCCACTGGAGTCAGGCTATCCTGGCTGATGAGGGGTGAAACCAAATTACCCTGAGTGTCACTGACAAGCAGCATCTTTTCTACCTTTCCCCCCCCCCTCCAGTGAGTCTCTGAAGACTCTAGAGAAGTGAGGGGGGTGGGGGGTAGATGGGGTGATGCGATGTCACGAACAAGCAGCATCTCCTCTACCTTCCCCCATCTCCTGCGGATCGCTGAAGACTCGAAGGCAGTGGGAGGAAGACCAATCATGCTGTGTCACTGATGAGCAGCATCTCCCTCACCTCCATTATGTCCATGGAGACCGGCCACAGGCTTCGGATGTCTCCACGCGTGTGACCATGGCTCTAACATAGCCACTGCCGACATTGCTCCTGCACTCTATGCTCTTAGGCATCTGAAAGCACAACCCACGGGGAGTGGGAGGGAGGAATGACCCAATAAGAAGTAGGAAAGACAGGCAGGATCCTAGACATCAGGACATATCTTCACTCCTTTTCCTCGAGAAGTCCTTGTCCTTTCCCTTACTGGTGTCTCTACCCCCTGGCAATGTCTCACCGCTCCCTGCCTTCAACCCTCTTACTCTCGACAAAACGGATGTTAGTTTTCATGCTATTTCCTCTGATTCTCCACTCGACTAATGATTTGCTACTATCATATATTTCAATCAAAAATAGGGAAGTAGAAGGAGCTGTGATCCATTCAGCTTCCAGCTAGTTAGTTGCAATCAAAGGGAATGGATCACTTGTAGCTGGCACCAGGGTTCGGGTGGTTGTTTCCGATATTTGGTAAAAAACCCTCATTCACGTAAGGCAGTTAGTGGGCGGTATATCTTGATTCTCCGCCTTGATATCTAAATACGTGACAGCATCATCATAGGGTTTTTCCCCATGCTTCCTCCAACCCGGAGGGAACCACTGGATGTTACAGTAGTGATCAGGGAAAAAAATAAAAAATAAAAAGGAGCTGAGAAGTGCTCAAGTGTAGTGATTGGTTATGTTAAAAAATTCCTCAAGCTACCTATATTCACAAATTTTTATTCTATTAGGTGCAGGGAAAAAGATAAAAAACAGCTAGTTGCAGAGTGGACATGTAATGAATCCGCTGCAGTTTTAGTCTGAGTGGTCGGTCGACATGTTTCAGCCCCTAGAGTACCCAGAAGGGTCGGGGGGCTTTCTTCAGGACCTCAGGTGAAAACAAAGTGAGATTGGTATATTATACAATACTAGGTTTTAGTCTTGATGACATCATTTTCTACATAAATAGTAAGGTCTAGGAAGTCTAACCGTTCCTTGTCAGCGTTGTAGGTGAACTTAAGACAGGGTCTTGGATATTGATCCAATCGTGGAATTCTTGTAGGTTTTCTTTGGTGCCATCCCAGAACATGATGACATCGTCTATGTACCTTTTCCAAAAAAGAATTTTGGAAAGGAATGGGTTGGTGTCATTTTGGATAAAGGCACTCTCAAAATTGCTCACATAGAGACCCGCCACGCTGGGAGCGAAGGTACTTGCCATGGAAGTCTAAAGGGAAGCTTCCCATGGAAGTACCGTGGCATTGTTGGTAGAGAGTGCCTTCGTATTCAAAAAAGTTTTCAGTCAGAGCCATTCTGCAACATTCTAAAACGAAATGTCTTGGTGTATGATATGGCCATTCCTGTTGAAAGAGTAGATCTTCAAGGGTATTGAGAGTGGCTTGTGGTAGGCTCGTGTATAAGCTTTCTATATCGAGTCCCACGAGGAGCATCGTCTCACTGGAAAAGCTTTTGTCTTTAAGGAGGTTGAGGAGATCGAGTGTCTTTGAGGTACGTGGATGTACGTTGTACCATAGGTCTTAAATATTGGTCAGCGAACTGAGAGAGAGGCTCAAGGACTGAACCAATGCCAGAGACTATGGGACGTCCTGGTGGGGGTCGCCTTGCTTTATGCACTTTAGGAAGAGAGTAAAAGTATGGTGTTCGTGGGAGAGGGGTACGTAGAAAGGAGGCTTCATTCTTAGAGATCCAACTATTGGTCTCAGCTTCTTCAACCATTAGATTGATAGTTCTTTGTAGTCTTGGTGTTGGATCGACGGTTATTGCTTTATAGAACTTGTTGTCAGACAACAACTCAAGACATTGTGCATTATAGGTTTCTTAATTTAGAATAACTATCCCTCCACCTTGATCGGCAGGTTTGATAATGATATTTGGATGTGATTTGAGTTCTTCCAAGGCGCCCCGATACATGTAACGACTTATCGTCTACAATTGGCCCATTATTTTTGCACTAACCTTTGTTTGATAAGACTAACAAAATCTTTATCGACTATACGTTATGAATATCTTCTAAAAACTGAACGGTCTGGTTCTAATAAGAGTGCATGTACATTTCGTTCCCAGCACTATCTGTGCACACCTCACTTACCTGTTTTTAAACTTACCATTTTCTAGCGTAGATGGTCCGAATCTCCACTTGCTTCTTAAAAGATGTATACCAACTGTATCTAAAGATTTGCCATTTATACTTGCTTTTGTATTGCGATTTCAGCTTTACCAAGTAATGACTTCGTCCTTCTTGCACTAACCAAGGACGTCTAGGTTTACCTTTCTTCCTCCCCCCCTCCCCCCCTTGAACGTAGGTACTATCCTTGATGAAGTTCATTCGAATAGTATTGGAACTTCCACCTAGTATTGGATAATATACCAATCTCACTTTGTTTTCACCTGAGGTCCTGAAGAAAGCCCCCGACCCTTCTGGGCACTCTAGGGGCTGAAACATGTCGACCGACCACTCAGACTAAAACTGCAGAGGATTCATTACATGTCCACTCTGCAACTAGCTGTTTTTTATCTTTTTCCCTGCACCTAATAGAATAAACATTTGTGAATATAGGTAGCTTGAGGAATTTTTTAACATAACCAATCACTACACTTGAGCACTTCTCAGCTCCTTTTTATTTTAAATTGTTTTCCCTGATCACTACTGTAACATCCAGTGGTTCCCTCCGGGTTGGAGGAAGCATGGGAAAAACTCTATGATGATGCTGTCACGTATTTAGATATGAAGGCGGAGAATCAAGATATACCGCCCACGAACTGCCTTACGTGGATGAGGGTTTTTTACCAAAAATCAAAAACAACCACCCGAACCCTGGTGCCAGCTACAAGTGATCCATTCCCTTTGATTGCAACAAGATTTGCTACTATCCTCAAAGCTTTATTCCACCTTCTCAGCCAAGCCATTTCACACACTGGTATATGTCCTGCCACGTCCCATGGAAGAAGGTGATCAGCATGCCACTCTTAAAAAAAACTCTGTGTACCCCAAAATCTCAGAGAATTACTGCCCTATTTCTCTTCTCCCTTGACAATGCCATCTTGCGGAGAATGAGGTTAATGCCCAGCCATCTAAGAATCTTGGGTCTTCTGATATTTGAGCCCCACCCGGCCTCGTTTCAACCCAGCAAGTGGGGTGATCATGTTTTTGGGCCGCTTTAGATTATATTTCCGGCTTTGTAGATAATGGCTCTACTAAGCTTTTCTTCCTCCTTTGACACATCTGCCTCCTCCTCTTCACTCGCTTGAGTGTAGCCGGGGTTATAAACAATGGTTTGCAATGGTTCTCCTATATTCTTGAATGACCGGGAGCAAGCCGCTGCTCTTCCTCCTTTTAGTTTCCTTTCTATGAGGTCCCGTTAAGGTGTCCCACTGGGTTTGGATCTAAGCCCGACACACTTCAATCTTTATTCTCCCCCTAACGTCCCCACCCCCTTCCAGCTGATTATGAGACATAAGGCCTCATTCAGAGTTCCTCTGACTGCAGACTCCATTAGAAACATGGACTTTATCCCAGCCGCTGTATTACAAGTACATTATTACATATGGAACCTATGTAAAAAAAATGTGTGTGTAAAATGTGTTTGTACTTATATAGCGCACAGCTACCCCGGACCGGGGTCTCCCGGCACTGTATTCATACTGCTAGGGAACCCTTCCTGGCTTTTTCCCTGTGAAATGTCCACTCCTGGGCATCCCAGGGTGAAGCCAGGCATCCCCAGCTCTGTGGGGCCATTGTGGAGATTAAGCAAGCTATTGCCCAGAGTTGCAGCGTGGGACCCATGATTAGAATAGGCACTCAGGCGAGAATATCCGGTCCGCGGAATTTATAGCCCGAGACCCTGCCGCGACGGGAATCGAACCCTGGTCCTAGACCAGTGCTCTGCATCGAGGTCTGCCGCTCTAACCATTGAGCCACACTTCTCCACAACCTATACTCTGGCGCACATGATAACCGGCCATTTGTGACAAAGTATGCCATCCACCAACATCTAAACTCGGCGTAGAGGTCACGCAGGCTAGAAGCCCCGGAGCAGTACCCTCTGTTGGCTCAGAGGCCGCGCAGGCTAGAAGCACCGGAGCAGTACCCTCTGTGGGCTCAGAGGCCACGCAGGCTAGAAGCTCCATAGCTGTAACCTGTGTGGGCTCAGAGGCCACGCAGGCTAGAAGCCCCGGAGCAGTACCCTCTGGGCCCACAGAGACCACGCAGGCCAGATGCCCCGGAGCAGTAACATCTCTGGGCTCAGAGGCCATGCAGGCTAGAAGCCCCGGAGGAGTACCTTCTGGGCCCACAGAGGCCACGCAGGCTAGAAGCCCTGTAGCTGTACCCCGTGTGGACACATAGGACACGCAGGCAAGAAGCCTGGGAGCAGTACCCTCTGTGGGCTCAGAGACCACTCAGGCTAGAAGCCTGGGAGCAGTTCCCTCTGAGGGCTCAGAGACCACTCAGTCTAGAAGCCTGGGAGCAGTACCCTCTGGGCCCACAGAGGCCACACAGGCTATAAGCCCAAAAGAAGTACCTTCTGTGGGCTCAGAGGCCACGCAGGCTAGAAGCCCTGGAGCAGTAGCCTCTGTGGGCTCAGAGACCACTCAGGCTAGAAGCCCCAGAGCAGTACCCTCTGTGGGCTCAGAGACCACTCAGGCTAGAAGCCTGGGAGCAGTTCCCTCTGAGGGCTCAGAGACCACTCAGTCTAGAAGCCTGGGAGCAGTACCCTCTGGGCCCACAGAGGCCACACAGGCTATAAGCCCAAAAGAAGTACCTTCTGTGGGCTCAGAGGCCACGCAGGCTAGAAGCCCTGGAGCAGTATCCTCTGTGGGCTCAGAGACCACTCAGGCTAGAAGCCCCAGAGCAGTACCCTCTGTGGGCTCAGAGACCACTCAGGCTAGAAGCCTGGGAGCAGTACCCTCTGTGGGCTCAGAGACCACTCAGGCTAGAAGCCTGGGAGCAGTACCCTCTGGACCCACAGAGGCCACACAGGCTATAAGCCCAAAAGAAGTACCTTCTGTGGGCTCAGAGGCCACGCAGGCTAGAAGCCCCGGAGCAGGACCCTCTGTGGGCTCAGAGACCACGCAGGCTAGACGCCCCAGGGCAGGACCCTCTGTGGGCTCAGAGGCCACGCAGGCTAGAAGCCCTGGATCAGTATCCTCTGTGGGCTCAGAGACTACTCAGGCTAGAAGCCCCAGGGCAGTACTCTCTGTGGGTTCTGAGACCACTCAGGCTAGAGGCCTGGGAGCAGTACCCTCTGTGGGCTCAGAGACCACTCAGGCAAGAAGACTGGGAGCAGTACCCTCTGAGCCCACAAAGGCCATGCAGGCTAGAAGCCCCGGAGCAGTATCCTCTGTGGGCTCAGAGACCACTCAGGCTAGAAGCCCGGAGCAGTACTCTCTGTGGGCTCAGAGGCCACGCAGGCTAGAAGCCCCAGAGCAGTACCCTCTGTGGGCTCTGAGACCACTCAGGCTAGAAGCCTGGGAGCAGTACCCTCTGTGGGCTCAGAGACCACTCAGGCTAGAAGCCCCGGAGCAGTACCCTCTGGGCCCGCAGAGGCCAAGCTGGCTAGAAGCGCCGGAGCAGTACCCTCTGTGGGCTCATAGGCCACGCAAACTAGAAGCCCCGGAGCAGTACTCTCTGTCGGCTCAGAGACCACTCAGGATAGAAGCCCCGGAGCAGTACTCTCTGTGAGCTCAGAGGCCACGCAGGCTAGAAGCCCCGGAGCAGGACCCTCTGTGGGCTCAGAGACCACGCAGGCTAGACGCCCCAGGGCAGGACCCTCTGTGGGCTCAGAGGCCACGCAGGCTAGAAGCCCTGGAGCAGTATCCTCTGTGGGCTCAGAGACCACTCAGCCTAGAAGCCCCGGAGCAGTACTCTCTGTGAGCTCAGAGGCCACGCAGGCTAGAAGCCCCGGAGCAGTACCCTCTGTGGGCTCTGAGACCACTCAGGCTAGAAGCCTGGGAGCAGTACACTCTGTGGGCTTAGAGACCACTCAGGCTAGAAGCCTGGGAGCAGTACTGTCTGTGGGCTCAGAGACCACTCAGGCTAGAAGCCCCGGAGCAGTACCCTCTGGGCCCACAGAGGCCACGCAGGCTAGAAGCGCCGGAGCAGTACCCTCTGTGGGCTCATAGGCCACGCAAACTAGAAGCCCCGGAGCAGGACCCTCTGTCGGCTCATAGGCCACGCAGACTAGAAGCCCCGGAGCAGTACCTTCAGGGCCCACAGAGGCCACGCAGGCTCGAAGACCTGTAGTGGATTCATAGGACACGCAGGCTAGAAGCCTGGGAGCAGTACCCTCTGTGGGCTCAGAGACCACTCAGGCTAGAAGCCCCAGAGCAGTAGCCTCTGGGCCCACAGAGGCCACGCGGGCCAGATGCCCCAGAGCAGTACCCTCTCTGGGCTCAGAGGCCATGCAGGCTAGAAGCCCCGGAGCAGTACCCTCTGTGGGCTCAGAGGCCACGCAGGCTAGAAGCCCCGGAGCAGTACCTTCTGTGGGTCAGAGACCACTCAGGCTAGAAGCCTGAGAGCAGTACCCTCTGGGCCCACAGAGGCCACACAGGCTAGAAGCCCCGGATCAGTGCCCCCTGTGGGCTCAGAGGCCACGCAGGCTAGAAGCCCCAGAGAAGTACCTTCTGTGGGCTCAGAGGCCACGCAGGCTAGAAGCCCCGGAGCAGTGCCCCCTGTGGGCTCAGAGGCAGTGCCCATTATATGCCAGAGAGTGCAGCGATTCTTGGTGACCATCTGCAGCAGAGCTCGATCAGGGTCTGGCACCAAAATGGAGCATTTGTTTTCACCTCATTTCATCGGTGCATATGTTGTATATGAAATTAATTACACGGGTGTTAATAACACCGAGAGAGAGTGCTAAAAGTGTAAAAACAATTCTCAAGCAGTTATTTATTGTTTCTCCGGAGCGGGGCGAAGTGTTTCACGTCTGTTCAGCTTTGATTAACTTCACCAGCACAGTTGAGGGGCCTCGGAGCGCGCCGGGCGCAGTCCTGAGCTGTCGCTTCCGAGCCTGTCAGTCACCGGCCTCGGAGATCCGCGAACATGGAGGTAAGGACTGCGCACCTGTGCAGCCGGACCTGGGAGATGTGCGCATGTCACCGAGAGCCGTCATCGTCAACACCGGATTCTATATCTCGTAATTCACTGCAATGATTAAGCAACAGAGGGGAGCAAATGTCACCTCATAAAGGGATTCCAGCCCCTCGGACAGGGCTCCCAAAAAGCCCGTCCACATGGTGCCGGCTCCCTGCTCAGATAGAACAGAGAGCACAGCTTCGGGAGGGCCCGGAAGGTATAGAGGGCGGTGGTCTTTGGTCTTGTTGTCTATTTGATGTCACTCAGAATCCCTTATTGGAAATAATTCCCGTTATTCGCGATTACCCATTTATAATTCGGTCATTGGGGGCAGCTTCCAGGCAGGGGGATCTCTTGGTTTCAAGCAAGAGCCCTCAGTACCCTGTTCTGCCACTTGCCCTTGTATACGTGTCAGACAGTCCATATTAGTGAAATGTATGGGTTCTTCCCCAAATTTGCAAGAGGGTCCTAGTCATTTGGCCCTGTGCCACTGACTTGGGCACCCTGCCCTCGATACAGCTGAGAGGAGTCTGGGCTCTGAAGCTCATCGTGCATCTGTGATTGGCTCTGAAGCTCATCGTGCATCTGTGATTGGCTCCTGTGATTGTCTTTGAAGCTCATCGTGCCTTCTGTGATTGCTCCGAGAGGTCATCATGCCTTCTTTCACTGGCTCCCGATTGGTCACAAATGTAATGGCTAATTCAAGGAAGAGTTCCTACTAGCCATGGGGCCCTTCTACAAAGGAGTCAGAGAGGGTAGTAGTGATATCTGCCATTGGCCAGGCGGGGGCAAGGAAGAGGCCACCATTTTTTTGTGTTTTGTTTATTACCTTTATTTTTCTGACAGTTTAATGCAGACTGGGTACTATTTTCTATATATGGGCATTGAAGTTTTCCCATTCTTGAACCATGTCAGTCGCCATCTGTAAGCATGCCAAGGACAACACTTTGGCAAGACCAACAAAAAATCCTAAAACTCACATTATTTAAATATATTTCCTTTTCCTATTTTATATCCTTTGCTTGAGCAGTACTCCCTAGACCTAGGAACCTTGTGACAAAGCAACGCGCAAAGTTAGCAGTCTTACATACACAACAGAAAAGCCTGAAAATAAAAACCCTCACACTCTGATCTACCCCTCCAATAGTGGCAAGCAAGCAAGCTTGGCAGACCCTCCATAAAAGAGGTTCTTTCAACATTTCATTCATCCACCCATCCTCTTAGCCGTCCATCCATCCATCTGTCCATCAGTCCATCAGTCAGTCCATCCATCAATCAGTCCATCCATCCATCCATACATCCATCCGCCCATCCTCCATGCATCCATCTGCCCGTCCATCCATGCATCCATCCGTCCGTCCATCCATCCATCCATATATTTCACTCTTCCATAAACCCTTTCACCATATATCCAGACCTTCATAATCCCATTCATCAATTTACCATTCAATTCTTCCATCCTTTCACCCATTCTTCCTTTCATCCCACTAGCCACCCATCCAACCATAAACCATTCCACCGTTTCTGCCACTTACACACCCATGTTTTACCATGATAAATTAATTCCATCCACCATTCTTTTAATCATTAAACCCTTCCTCCCATTTACCTATTGATCATTTTACCAGCGGAACCACCCACCCTTCCTTTCATCTTTCCACCCATTCATGCATCCATGAATCCATGAATCCACACATCCTTCTATTCATCCACCCTGCCAGCCATTCATGTAACCTTTTTAAATATCCATCTATCTGTTCGCCCAGCTACCCCTTTCACTTTTTATTTCCACGCATCCTTTCACCTTTCTATCATGCCTCCCATCCACCCATACTTTCACCCTTTCACCTGCCATCATTTCCCCATCCATGTATCCATCCATCAATCCTTTCACCCATGACCCATCCATTCTTTCATCCAATCATTGACTATTCCATTCATCCATACTTTAACCTTTCCATCCACCCATCATACCCTTGCTCTACCTTCCTTCTTTACACCCTCCTTTGATTACTTTTCTCTTCCCTTTCTTTCTTGTGCCCTTCGGTTCATCCTCCCTGATTCTTCCTTTCTTGTGCCCTTCCTTCCACCCTTCTGCCAGACCGTGCTTGTCTCATGTCTCCTATGTACCCATTTTTCCTTCCTTCCCTCCCTCCTTTCTGCTTCTTTCTCATTATTCTATTTTCCCTCCCACTAGTCGTCTCGTTCTCTGTGTATTCTCCCCCCCCCCCCAGTTTCCACATTTCTTCTTCTTAAGTCTCCTTCACTATGCTTGGTTCCTCTGACAGAGCCCCCACACGCCTCTGCAATGGCATGGCCTTCCCTTAAATTGACGTTTTTGAGCAGGTGTCACGAATCAGCCTCTTCTCAGCCAGCCCATTGGTCCAGGGCCTCCCCGAGGCCCATTTTAGCTGCTGAAGTTGGGGTTCCACTTTACCACTCGTTATACACAGGGAATAGACGATCTCAGCTTAGTTCACGCTTGGATCTGGTGTTCCTAACTGGGACAAGGCTCCCTGGATACCCACTTCACGGAGGCTTCCCTGGACAGCAGCTTTCTAACCCCCCTCAGTGCAAATGCCACTTCAGGAGGCGCTAGAACAGGTATGTACCCCTCACTGCACACCTGTAATCAACTATACCATGGGGAACATTCAACTTTTCACCTTTCTGTGAGCATTGCCAATCCCTTCTTAAATCCACTCAATTACTGTCGTTTAGTCGCCCACCATAAAATAATGCCGTTTTTGATCTCATAGGCAGTGGGTTTCTTGGCGCTATAATGAGATGAAGAATCACTGGTGGTGGTGGATTGAAATCTAAATTTGATGGAATATTCACTGAAATTCACCCATTGCTCTTCAAGACTTCCGGATCATTACAGAACAGGAGGATGTTTCCGCTAACTTCAAGAGAAAATACTGGGTTTACTAACTGAGCAGGCAAAGTTTGGAATTAGCCCTTTTCTAATAATTGCAGGTCGCTCAGGTTGGAAATGAAAAGTTTTGATTGAACAAAATAATGAAAAACACAATTAGTTCAAATCAATTGGTTCTTAAAATAATTTATCCAAAAACAATTCGTCGGATTAGATAGAACACTTTAAAAAAGCAATTAAAATAACCGCTTCCAAAATTAAAAAACAGGTCACATCTTTGTAAAGGGCAGTGGAGGGTTGGACACAAAGGGGAGGGGTAGGTTAGAGTCAACAGCAGGGGGTTTCAATGAATTGATTCAAATTAATTACAAATACAGCTCTATTTTAAAATAATTTAATTCAAACAACCTTCTTTTAATGCATTTCAAATCACTCACTATTGATTTTACCGGTTAATATTTACATGGAAAAGTGAAAGTACTATTTACTTGTGTAATAAGTATAGCGTGCACTACAGGCTGAATAATTATAAAGCACTTCGCATTTATTGATCACACCTGCATGCAAAGTTTGCTGGGCGGGAGGGGAGCAGTGTGAGGTAAGGACCTGGCATTGACTGCAGGTTCTATGAGATCACTGGTAGTCTTTCTTCCTCTCCTTTGCTCAACCCACCAATCAAAAGGGATTGGTGGAGGTTGACTGACTTGGACGTTTCGGCCAAGTGTTTTCCGTACAGAGGTGGGTCTTCAGCACCGTTCTGAAGTAAAGAGATAGGAGTGGCAGAACATACAGAGGGCATGTTTGTTCCAGATCAAGGGTGCTTGAACAGATAATCTTCTGTCACTGTGCTTTTTACATGCTGTAGTAGGAGGTGGGACTGGGAGAGAAGCTGGTTGGCAGTTTACAAGCAGCTCTAAGGTTTGTAGAGTAAGGTTGAGTGCCTTACTGGGGTGATGCGAACACTCCAAGTAATATATGTTCGACTTCATGGTCACAGATTTAAACTCTGGCGGGTCCATTCAGCCTTTCATTCTTCAGAGGGTGATGAAATAAGTAGCACTGAGTTGGGTAAAATAAACATCTGCTATTCAGAGCCTAGATGCTAGAATCTAGGCACCTAGATGCTAGAGTGGATGAATGTGCTTTTTACAAATATGCGATTATGTTGTGTTTGAAGCATTTGATTTTTCTGCAGAGGTTGGTAGGAGATTTGAGTCTGGTGGGACGGACAGAGGGTCTTTAATCTGATCTGGAATCTGAGCAGGAGCCAGTGCAGTTTTGTAGGGTTCCATATATGGACGCTCCCTTTCATTGGGTACGTAATGGGGTCTATGACAGTATTCGGATGTGTTGTAGGGGAAAATGTCCTTGAAGAAGCTAAGGATTGGGCTGTACTGAGGGGCTGCAGCTTATTTTAAAGGAACAGCTTAATGCTAAAAAAATACATTTAACTGTTAATCTGAAGAACCAGGGTTTAACCCAGCGGCGTCAGGGGCACGCCTAAAATCTTCGAGTTCACCTGTCTTGGTATACAGAGACACGGAATACTTCTGGATGGCATCAGAGACCAAGTTTATTAGCTGCAGCTAGTAACAGTGATCCTAGAAATACATCACGGTGTAAATTCTCAGGAGACTGCTCATTTTACTAAGGTGAGACGTCTCCTTTTATACCCAATATTCACATTATAAATGTACACCCACTGCACAAAATTCTAGCCAATGAAGTACATTTTCAAACAATGTGTCACATAACAAAAACTCAATTTACAGTATCCCAACCCAAAAGTTAATTATTAGGAATGTCCCAAATTCAATCTCCACAAGCCGGACAAACCTATAATTGAAAGCATGACCCATGTAATGAAGAAACATAAAAAAAGAAACGGTAACAGATGCTGAACAAGATAAGGCATGTGCAAGGAAACTAAAAGTTAACGATGTCCTGAACATTGATTGGCAATCTCAGACAAAGATCGATCAGGGAAATTGGCTTTGCGGGGTCAGTTTCAGGTGCAGAGGTCAGTTTCTTACAGTTCATTTCAGAGTCAAAAAGAAACCTAGTTAATGTATACATGAACTAAGAAGACCAGGCCACTTTATTCGCCAGGCTACCTTCACAGGCCTACGTGAGGGCAACACAAAATGGTGGCACAGAACAAAATGGAGTCAGACTCGAGAATTACAGAACCTCAGACCCTCCTTTTGCCATTACGTAGGCAATAACCTAAGACTCATGTTAATCTGAATCTAGGTCTATGTCGATATTCATTAGGTCATCAAGGTGTTGCTGTAGCATCATCTTATTATTCTCTACTTCTCTCGGGACAGGTCTCCGAACACACATAGTAGCACAAAGACTACAAATGGCGGGACCACACTGGATGGAAAGACAAGAGAAAAGGATGGTTAAAACCATACCAAGGAATGTCAAAATCTTCCATCCCCATTTGGACAGCAGTCCCCAAAACCATCCCGTCAATGACCAGTCTCCTTCTGTTGTAAATTAAAACAGCAATGTGATTAAGCATTTACTGAAGACATTAATGCTTTCCCTTTAGATCATGTTTTCTCCGTTATGTTGACCGAAGTTC
This sequence comes from Triturus cristatus, assembly GCF_964204655.1. Taxonomy (NCBI): domain Eukaryota; kingdom Metazoa; phylum Chordata; class Amphibia; order Caudata; family Salamandridae; genus Triturus; species Triturus cristatus. The sequence goes on along the minus strand of NC_140593.1, from coordinate 1,138,578,322 downwards.
GGAATCCATTTTGTATTATCATGTGCCACGTGTTCGCCACGAGGAGAGTCCGACCTTTGTGTTAGTTGCTCTTGTAATCTGCCTAGTAACAGTTTATAAATAGCTCTCTCTTGTCCATTTGGCGCATGCCCAGACTTGACCACATCTGTTATAATTAGCCTTGCTTGACCATGTGTTTCGCGGGCTCAAGAAGTGTGTTGGCTCCGCCTATGTATTGATTCAGTATCGAGAATGACCATAAATGGTAATGTTCTTCGGCCTCATGTTGTATCCACCCACTTATGAGCCCCTCTGGTGTGTATAAAAGGGGACTGTGTACGCAAGTTCTTTGTGCTACTCTATGCAATGCTGAAGGGTATTGTGTGGATTGTAGGACCACCCTTAAGGGTTAATAAATGCTGTCTTTGTACTTTGCAGTTTCCGTGCCAACTTCCTTATAGATTCCGTTACAGGAGAGCGAACCCTTGTGCCTTGCGGGCCTAGCTGGGGCCTGTACACATCAATTGGCGCCCGTCACGTGGGGCTCATCGGCGACTCGGATGCTCGAAGGACTGGTCGCGACGAAGGTGAGGAGTTTGGCCGGGGACGTGATCACTGCCAGCGGCGTTTTAGCCCTGGCATCCCGAGGTTTTTCTTCCTTCCCTTCCGAGCTGACCGTCTGGGTGGCGCCGGTCCTCGACTGAGACCTCTTCTGTCGGTCCTGCCGTGAGAGCCGTTTGGGCGATTGTGGAGCTTGGCAGTTGGAATCTGGACTCTTGATTGGTAAGAACCGTTGTACGGTACTTGCTCCGAGTTTTTGAAGCCTGGGTTGGCTATTTGAGTTTGATTGATGATGACTAGTCATATTTTGTATTTGTCTTTGTGAAAATATATGCGTTGCAACACATATAGGCAGGTAATGTGGAGAGATTTCTCCAGAGTTGTGTAACTTTGAACGGCGCGACGATTAAGCGCCATTTTTTATAATATTGCATATTTTGCATTATTTCTGAGCATGCCTGCTTTCAGCGCACTCCGTAAGTGGTGCTGCTGTTTTGGAAACCGGTTGAACCTCGAGGAATCTGCTCCAGCTCCCCCAGAGGGCACGCCTAATAGGGATATGTATGTGAAGCATGGTCTTTCTTCCATAATGTACAGCACAGTATGGAGGAAATACACGAAGAAGGATCCTGAGTTGCGATGGCCTTTGTATGGATCGTTTGATATACGTAAGATTGAGTATGTGGAACAGTGTATGTGTAAGCGACGTGCTCGTCAGGATATGTTTGAGTGTGTGCGATTATGGGTGAAGGAAGTGCGTGAGCGAGAGAAGCGTGAGAAAGCGCTGTATGATAAAGACCAACGGAAGAATGATCATGTGCGAGCACAGGAAGCGAAGCGTCGGGAGGACAAAGAGCAGGCGGACAGACAAGAGAAAGAGCGTAGGCTACAAGTTTCGGGTCAATATGTTGTTCGCCAGCCACTTTATCCTGTCCTTAATAATCCTGATGATGATTTTTATTTGCTAGATCGCTCTCCGCCCCCTTATGTTGGCGCATCTGCTCCGCGGCCGCAAGATTCTGGCCCGGCTTCGGGTAAGGTAGACACACGGTCCATGTTATCGGCCGAGCATATGGCTGAGCTTCGGAAACTTTCCCTCCGTGCACTTAAGGGCAAGATGTCTAAGGAGGAGTTGTTCCATACTTGGGGGTCGTGGCAAGATAGAGAGAGGGTGTATTTTCTGTCTCATTTCGCGGATGAAGTAATTGCTGCTTTCCGAAAATATTCTAGTGTCCTTGAGCCTGACGAAGTGTCTTCGGATGCCGGAGCATTACGTAATGGTGTTTTTTCTCCCCCTAAGGCTCCTGAGGCGGCTCGGCGGTTGTTCGCTTTGCGGGACGAGGTGCTGGCCCTTAGAGAGAAAGCACGCCAACAAACGGAGGAGGAGAAGCAGTCGGATTCGTTTGCAGCAGGGGGCCACTCATCCACCTCCCAGTCAGATAAGGATGACGTAGTGCATGCTAAACCAATGCGAGAGGCGGCGCCTTTGTATGTTCCTCCTAAAGGAGCGGGGACTAGCTCGGACATTAACTCCGCCGATGCTAGGGGATATTTTGTGTATAATTGGGTTTATACTCCATGGCATAGGGCCGATGTTATGGCGTTAAAGAATGCATTGCCTGACCCCCGCAAGAATCCAGCGGCCTTCTATGAAGAAGTTGAGGGGGCCTTGAATTCTTGTGTTATGACTTTAGCAGACATAGACCTGTTCTTTGGCCTTATTCTACCACCGGATATGTGGCGATCTGTACGAAAGGTAGATGATATAGTTGCCTTTAAGGCCCGGTGGTCTGAGCTTGAGGATGAAGACAGGGAGAGGAAGCCCGCGCAGAAACCGCCGCAGAGTATTTTAGATCTCCCTGCTGCTATTGTGACTAAGCTGAAGACGATTATCCCCCCTAAAAAGATTGACTGGAATATGTTAGCCGCATGTAAACAGAAAGCTGACGAGTCAGTTGCAGATTTCTTCACGCGCTTTGAGGAAACGTTTCATGATTTTAGTGGCCAGTCGCTTACTGACGACACTGGCCGCCACCTTTTCGCGGACAAATATGTGGCTAATCTGTTACCGGCAGTTGCGGCCCGTTTAAAAGCGAGCGAGAGTTCCTGGTCCTCCGCGACGCCGACGGCCCTTCTGACTATCGCTCAGTATTATGAGCGTCAGGAGCACGAGGCGAAGGGCCAGGAGGAAAAGAAATCGAAAGATCTTAAGACTAAGGTAATGTTGGCACAAGTTTATGGCCCGCCCCGACGGGGTAATAATAGAGGAAGGGGAGGATCTTATGGTCCCCCTTCGGGCCGATCTGATTTGAATAGGAACCAGTGTGCGTATTGTAAGCAATTGGGCCATTGGGCCAGGGATTGCCCAGTGTTGCGTGCTTCGCGTCAGGGGCATACTCCGGGTGGCCCGAGAGGTAGAGGGGGTTCCTCGAACTTTAGAGGGAATTCTAACGATCATGTTCGTTTCGATACCGCTGGGCAGCACCGAGATAGCTCAAATGTTTTCGATCGCCAGCATCAGTATCACGTATCGGAGATTGATCGATCAGGATATCATGATTCTCAGCATGCATAGGAATGCGTTGGATGGGGGTCTGAATCAGTTGAGGTGCCGGTCGATCAGACGGGTCCTTATGTATCGGCTGAGGTTTTAGGTTCTACTGATCAGTTCCTAGTAGATACAGGAGCGACACGTAGTGCATTGTCTAGGTACTTGGTTCCGGGGGCTCCCCCATCCGGCTCAGTGGTTACATCGGTAGGGTTTGACGGTACACTCTCCCGAAGCCCTCTTTCACAGCCCCTTATATTTAAGGTTGATTCTTTTTCTGCGCCCTGTCCGTTTCTGCTTGCTCCGTATACACCGGATAACATTCTGGGCCTTGATATGTTAAAGCACTTTAGGGCTACGATCCGCTGCTCCCCTGAGGGTGTGAGGGTGATCTTAAATGACAACTACCCCCGGTCAGAGCGGATGTGTACGATATCAGAGGATGCGTTGTTGGCCACCCTCCCTCGAGCTTTATGGGCGACTTCGGACACAGATGTGGGACAAATGATGATTCCTCCGGTCCACATTAGTGTCCAGGAGGGGGCGGTGTTGCCGCGCCTCCCGCAGTATCGTATTTCCCAGGAGGGCGAGGAGGCTCTCATACAGATTGTGCAAGATTTGATCGCAGTGGGAGTAGTGGAAGAAGTTCCCTATAATATCTGTAACAGTCCGATTCTCCCTATTCTGAAAAAGGACACGGATGCAAAGGTCTATCGGTTCATAATTGATTTGAGGGAGGTAAACAAGATCGTGATACCTCAGTACCCGGTGGTTTCCGATATCACGACGTTGCTTACCTTGGTCCCGCCTACGGCGACCATGTTCTCAGTGATTGATTTGAAAAATGCCTTCTTTTCTATTCCCATTCACCCCGATAGCCGATTTCTTTTTGGGTTCACATTAAACAATAGATCTTATCGTTTTTGTAGAATTCCCCAGGGCTACACAGAAAGCCCTAGTATTTACAGTCAGGCTTTGAAACGACAGTTGGATTCCTTTGTTTTACTCGAGGGGGTCGCCCTCATTCAATATGTCGATGACATCTTGTTGGCGGCTGACACCCTGGAATTGTGTGAGAGAAGCACGCTATCCTTACTTTCCTTTTTAGCATCCCACAATCATAAGGTATCTCGGAAGAAATTGCAATTCTGTAGACCAAAGGTGACTTATTTGGGTCACCTTTTGTCTAAGGAGGGACGTGCACTCACACCGGATCGTATCCAAGTAATTTTGGATACACCGAGACCATCCACACAGAAGGATGTGCGTGCATTTTTGGGCCTCGTTTCTTTTTGTAGACAGTGGATATTGGGGTTTTCACACATAGCTAAGCCATTGTTAGCCCTTTTGACAAAGGATACACCTATCCCAATCCCTTGGTCAGATGAGTGTGATGCTGCTTTTCAGCAACTGCGACAGGCCCTTTGTTCAGCACCAGTGTTAGGGACCCCTGATTATGCAAAACCCTTTTCGTTGTATGTGCATGAGAAAGATGGATGTGCATTGTCAGTTTTAGTGCAGATGCACGGCGACAAGCAGCGCCCTTGTGCATGTTTCTCGGCTGTACTTGATCCTGTTGCCCGAGCATTGCCTGGTTGTTTTCGCTCGGTTGCGGCGACAGCTGTGTCAATACGCCAAAGCGAGGGAATTGTGTTATCTCACAAGCTGTTGGTATTAGTCCCCCATGCTGTTGATGCCCTGCTTAATCAAACAAAGACGCAGCATTTGACCAGTGCCCGTTTGACGGGATATGAGTTGACGCTTTTGGCTCCTCATATTACGTTGAAAAGGTGCGTAACACTAAACCCGGCAACATTGTTGCCATACCCCGAAACTCAGCCTGAGGCGCGGAAAGCGCATGATTGTATTCTTGTGACTGAGGAACAAACAAAGGGTCGTATTGATCTCCAGGATACGCCCTTTCCAGATGTAGATGGAGAACTGTGGGTGGATGGATCCTGTCTGAAGCTACCAGATGGTACGACTTCAGCAGCATATGCAATTACCACATTACAAACGATAGTGGAGACAGCACGCATACCACAGAAATCAGCTCAAGCAGCGGAACTGATAGCATTAACACGAGCATGTGAGCTTAGTACAGGATTATGTGTGAATGTTTATACAGATAGCCGCTATGCCTTCGGAGTAGCGCATGACTTCGGCCTACTCTGGAAGGAGAGAGGGTTTTTAACGTCACATGGGGCACAGATAATGCATGGAGAGTTAGTTCACAATCTTTTAACCGCATTGACATACCCAAAGAAAATTGCCATTGTTAAGTGTAGCGCCCATAGGAAAATAGTTGATAAAGTTGGAGAAGGGAATGCGTTAGCAGATCGAGTAGCACGGGAGACTGCGATGCAGCCCGGTGCTACTGCCATGTATGTAGTAAAGTCACAGGTGGAAAGATGGCGTGATGCGAAGGAGGAAGTGCGAGAAATGCAAAGGACCGCTTCTGATAAAGAGCGGGAGCAATGGGCTAGCGAGGGAGAGTTGGATGATGAGGGTTGTTGGAGAAATAAGCAGATGGATAGATGGAAGTTACCCACGGCTTTCGTACAACCTATGGTTCAGATGGCACATGGGCTAGCACATGTTGGAGCTTCCGCAATTGTGAAATTGCTTACCCAAGTCTGGGAGCATCCAGAGATTGCTAGCACGGCAAAGAGGGTGGTGCAGACCTGTATGATCTGCCTGAGATACAACCCAGGAAAGGGGACTCGAACTCCAGCAGGAGGGTTTGTGACACCCACTGCACCCTTTGAGGTTCTGCAGATGGATTATATCCAGCTTGAGCGCTGTAATAATCTGAAGTATGTTCTAGTAGTGGTCTGCGCTTTCAGCAAATGGGTTGAAGCGTACCCTACGAAAGACAATACTGCAATGACTACTGCGAAGCTGCTGCTGAAGGAGTTTTTCCCCCGATATGGCGTTTGTAGACTTCTGTGGAGTGATAATGGCCCTCACTTTGTAGCGGATGTTATAAAGTATGTCTTGAAGGGTCTAGGCATCACCCAGAAGTTCCACGCCGTGTTTCACCCTCAGTCTGCAGGCCTAGTTGAGAAGTATAATGGTACACTGAAGCTTAAGATCGCCAAAATTCAAGCTTCGACGTCTTTGACTTGGCCAGACGCCCTGCCACTGGCGTTATTGTCAATTAGATCAGTACCGCACTCTCGAACTGGCCTTACGCCGTATGAAGTGGTATTCGGACGCCCAATGAATATTTGGGGTCCACCAAGGCCTAAGGCTGTGTATGATGTACCTTGTGTAATGATGAGTGATTATCTGGCACAGTTAACGGATAACTTGGTTTCTATTCATCAACAGGTCCGAGAGGCGCTCCCTGATCGGTCTACCGGTGAAGGACATGGTCTCCGGCCTGGTGACCATGTAATGGTGAAAGTCTTTGACAGAACGAACAGCTTGGAACCGAGATGGGTGGGCCCTGAGCAAGTCCTCCTTGCAACGAGGACGGCTGTGCGAGTCTCGAACAGGAAGAATTGGATCCATTCCTTGCATTGTCGAAAGGTACCGCCCGGATTGGTGGAGTCTGCCGTGCTGACCGATCAACGAGAAATCCTGGCAGCAGAGACAGGCCGTGCTGCAGAGCCAAGTGACACTGAGGAGCTCTTTCCGGACCACGCGACTTCTGGAGGAAGGCGATATCATCTTCGACCACGGAAGTGAGTTTTCCAGTACCGGGACACACTGTCAGAACGGCCCTTGGGTTAGTGAAACGGAGAGCCGATGAGGCAAGGGGGGGGGATCAGCCCTGCATTAGTGTAGCGACACCCGTCTTGGCCCGCTGGTGAAGAAATCAACCGCTGCCCAAGGGGAAGAGTTCTGACAGACTTTTTAGTTTCAGGAAGATATCAGGGTATTGTTTCCTTTGACATGGAGAAGAAGAAAATCCTTTGTGCGTTGGGGTTCATGCTAACAGTAGCTATTGTTGGGATAACAACATGGTTTGTAGAGGAGGTAACTCCTGCTCGGAAACCACTTGTGTTGACGACTCCGGTGCCTGCGGAGCACTACTTCTATACATTGCCGTATCAAGAGTTGAAGCATCGACAGTCTTATTTGAATAACACTTTCATTCAGATGCTGCATCATACCCACGTTGCTACAAACGCTACGAACTGTTGGATATGTGGGATGATGCCGGCCCATCAGAAGAAAGGAGGTACGCCATTCATACCACTTCCTTTCTCTCATAATGGCTCTTGTAGAGCATGGTACACCTTACGGTTTGCCACTCGGAAACCGACAGTGGGACGATTGCTTTTTAGACTTAATAAAGAATGCCATCAAGACAAGAAGGGGTATCCACAAGCGAATGGGACAATTTGGGAGTGGGAAGAGTACCGACCAGACAATGAATCCATTCCCTACATCTTCACGAACACCAGAGACACTGTGGGGAAGGACAAATTCGTGATCCAAGTGGCACAGGCTCAAGCGGACCTGTGTGTCCAGAGTGTGGGTTTTATCCCTGTTGGTGTCAGTGATTGCCTAACTGTCTTGAACATTGATGGGTTGAACAACAGTACCTTCCTAGCGTCCCATAATACCTATTTTGTGTGCGGAAATAAAGGTTATTACCGTTTGCCGGCTGGGTGGTCTGGGGTATGTTATGTATCCTTCCTATTACCTCCTGTATTCCTAGCACCAGCATCTTACCATAAGGACTTGAAATTGTTGAATAATGTGACTGTAAATAGGTATAAACGTACTTTATCGATTGATGATGTGGATCAAACTGATACCAGCTTGCAGCAGTATATTGATTTTAACTTAGGACTGTTTTTCTTTGTTGGAGCCGCTTTGAATAGTAGGAAGATCCGAAGATTAACAAGAGTGGTAGAAGCTGTGACAAATCAGACTGCTGCTGCTCTTGGGAATCTTACGGAAGAGTTACAAATAACTAGGATTGTTGCATTGCAGAATCGTATGGTATTAGATGTAATGCTAGCTGATCGAGGTGGAGCCTGTAAAATTATTGGAAGCAGTTGCTGTGTGTTCATCCCTGATCATACGCCATCCGTTTATAACGCCATTAACAAGCTGCATAAAATAGCAGCTGAAATCCACACAGAAAACGGCACTTGGTCCTTTTCTGGATGGTTTTGGGCATTGGTTACTGCCTGGGGATGGAAGGTCTTAACTGGTCTCTGTATTATTATAGCAATTTTGTTCTTCTTCTGTATGTGTGTTCAATGTGGACCATTGTTCTGTTCCGTATGCATTTCACTCTGCATCCCGGATAAGAAAGCTATTGCCGATGTTGCTCATCAGAAGCGTCTAGCTAAAGAGGTTAAAGGAATGATGATAATTGACATATATGATGATTTTTGGAAACCGGATGTCTTCAGTAAATGCTGAAAGGGTCGTCTGTTGTAAATTAAAACAGCAATGTGATTAAGCATTTACTGAAGACATTAATGCTTTCCCTTTAGATCATGTTTTCTCCGTTATGTTGACCGAAGTTCGGAATCCATTTTGTATTATCATGTGCCACGTGTTCGCCACGAGGAGAGTCCGACCTTTGTGTTAGTTGCTCTTGTAATCTGCCTAGTAACAGTTTATAAATAGCTCTCTCTTGTCCATTTGGCGCATGCCCAGACTTGACCACATCTGTTATAATTAGCCTTGCTTGACCATGTGTTTCGCGGGCTCAAGAAGTGTGTTGGCTCCGCCTATGTATTGATTCAGTATCGAGAATGACCATAAATGGTAATGTTCTTCGGCCTCATGTTGTATCCACCCACTTATGAGCCCCTCTGGTGTGTATAAAAGGGGACTGTGTACGCAAGTTCTTTGTGCTACTCTATGCAATGCTGAAGGGTATTGTGTGGATTGTAGGACCACCCTTAAGGGTTAATAAATGCTGTCTTTGTACTTTGCAGTTTCCGTGCCAACTTCCTTATAGATTCCGTTACAGGAGAGCGAACCCTTGTGCCTTGCGGGCCTAGCTGGGGCCTGTACACATCACTTCGTCTACATGGATAGACTCAGAGATTTTATACAACCTAGAGATGGCTTGGTACACTGTAGGGGCATTATCTGGTATGTAAACACAGCAACTGGATCCAATCAATTTACATACTCCTCGATCTGCAAGTATGATGTCTAATACCATACGGTTCTGCAAAGTCCTAAGGCAGTCCGCTTGAAGCTCAGCTGTAACATTACTAAGAGCACCTGCGGTCTCATTAATAGTAGCTTCAACAACGCAGACAAGCTGTTGAATATGCCTACTATTGATCATAGGACCCCAAAAGGGCAAGAAGCCCTTGAAGAAATCTCCTACTTTGTGTGCTGCGGTATCTTCCTTATGGAAGACACCTCTACCATATCTCGTTCAATGATAGTCTGAAGCAGTAGTGTATGTAGGGGGAAGTAGAAACGCCACATAACACGTTCCTGAAAAATCAGGTGGCAACCATGTGTAGGCTCTGTCATGACAAACAAAATATGTGCCTTTAGCTGGCACAAACGGTGGAGAAGTCCGAGATGAATAGACATAGGTTTGAGCACACACACTCTTACCTAGCTGAGCTTTCAGATTCCGACCATTACCTTGAAAACAAAAGTGGCCTCGGTGGGGTACAATCCAAATAGGGGAGAGACCTGTTTCGTCTCTCCTTCTCTGTCAAACTGGTACTATATCCAGTCACGTTCCAACCAATGTAAGCCTGCACCTCATCCTTAGGGATAGCATTATATGCATCAATATCTCGGATCATAGCTACTATTCCCTTTATTAAGGCACTATTGCTCGAGTTATCTTTAACCCCTTCGGCGCGCTTGACGGAACAGTTCTGTCATGCACGTCGGTTGGGCTGTGCTTATGACGGAACCGTTCCGTCATGGCCCCGCCCGCGCACGGAATCTTCAGCGTGGCGCGGAAATCCGCGCCGCGCTGAAGGGGTTAAGGGAACGTAAGGGGCGTACCTCATTTGCATAGATAAACATGGTCTGAAAAGCCCACACAGACCCATTAAAAGAAAAAGGCAAAACCAAATATGGCATACCTTTATCTGTCGTATGAGGCATAAGACCACAAACCCAACAATTAGTGGTATTTACTACTAACTGATGCTGATGTAACAACTGTATAAACGAGTTGTTGACAAATTCTGATCTCCTTGTCTGTTCATATTCAGGCAACGTATAAAACTGGTGCAAAGAAACAGTAGTGAAAGAAAGCATAGGTTGGGAGGTGGGTGCAGATGTCTGTTATGTAGCATAGACAGTCCAACCCACACAAGCTAATGTGATACTTAAAAACATCAAAAAGCACAATATTATAAAACATTTGCTATGTATCAATGTACAAAATCTTGTCTTAAGATCTATTCTCTCAACATCTCTTTCAGTTACAAGAGACTCCATCCTCTAACGTGCTGCTCGCGGCAATTTTCCTTCTTCACTCAAGTGTGCGTCCAGGCGTCCTAGACGTCCCTAGAACCGCAGACCTTTTGTCAATATGCGGGCCACCCCTTAAGTTCTTATACCGCGACCCTGCAGCTGAACCCGGATGGTGGTTCGAAAAAGAAAAAGAAAAATAGTCTCATGTCTGAAAGAGTGTAATTCACAAAAAAATTCAAATTTTATTTGTCCTTTTTAGACCTTAAGTTGTAGCTTTCTTTACCAGGCACAGTTTGATCCTGAAAGAGTGTCTCTGGGTGCGTAGTATCATGTCTCAAACACGGCGGCACAGCTTCTTGCAAGACTTTATCATCCGCACATTCTGACTGAGTCCATTCCAGATGTGCATCGCTAAAAGGTACAAATCTCGGAACCCTTTCACTCTCGGAATCGGCAACACCTTCCCGGACCCACTTATCGTACGGTAAGGGCAAAGGTATCTTCTTACAATAGGTACCATGTACCCAGTTTTTCTTGCCAAACACCTAATAGCAGTCCGAGTTGATAACAGGACTTGGTATGGACCGGTCCATCTTGGTTCCAAGTTCTTTGACCTCTGGAAATTCTTGGTTAGAACCCAGTCGCCAGGTTGAATCGTGTGGCCTGCGTCTACAGAAACTGAAGGCAAAGTGTCATGGACCTGTTGGTGAAGAACACGCAATTTAGCAGTCAAATCATGTAAGTAGTCAACCAACATAGGGTACTCGATATCACTGTACTTCTTAGGCCTCGGCACACCCCAGACATTCGCCGGGCGTCCAAAAACAATCTCGTATGGGCTAAGTCCCACGCGAGAATGTACTGTCGTTCTCGTGGACAAAAGTGCCAATGGTAAGGCATCGGGCCATGTAAGACCAGAGCTCGCTTGCACCTTGGCCAACTTCAGCTTCAGAGTGCCATTATAGCACTCGACCAGGCCTGCTGACTCGGGGTGATTCGCAGCGATTTTTTTTTAATACCCAGACCCGCACATACTTTCTGCATAATCTGACCCATGAATTCACTTCCATTATCACTCCATACCATCCTCGGCAAGCCATATCTGGGAAAGAATTCTTTAAGCAAAACCTTGGCTGTAGACAAGGCAGTATTATCCTTTAGGGGGTAGGCCTCTATCCATCTGGAAAAGGCACAAACAACCACAAGGATATACTTCAAGTTATTGCATCTTTCCATATGAATATAGTCTATCTGCAGCACCTCGAACGGATACGTTGGAGGAGCAAAATGACCCGCTGGAGTTGGGGTTCCCTTTCCAGGATTATGCATCAAGCAAATCATGCAGTGTTTAACCAAATTCTCAGCACACTTAGGAATTCCACCATTCTGCCATACCGGAGCCAACAACTTACATATCCCTTTTGAACTAATGTGAGCCAACCCATGAGCCATAGTAACCACCGGAAGCACATATGCATCCGGCAACAACCATCGCTGGTGCTCTGACAACTCAACCCAACAGCCTGTTGAATCCAACATTCCCGTACTCTCTCTCCACATACTCAATTCTTTCTCAGTAGCTTCTGCCTGAATCATCTTCACACTTTCTGTTGTATCTTCACACATTCCTCCTTCCACAACCCATCTGGCAGGAACTGCAACATACATCCGACTCGTCACATCTTTCGCCGTTTCTCTCGCTACTTCATCTGCAAACGCATTCCCTTGACCCACATCATCCGTAACCTTCTTATGCGCACTACACTTCACTATCGCAATTTGGGTCGGCAAAGTAAGTGATTCAAAAAGTTCACTCACTAATTGTCCATGCTGAATTTTCGTACCATGGGAAGTAAGAAATCCTCTCTTTCCACAAGCGACCAAAACTGTGAGCCACGCCAAATGTAATCACTTCAACATAAGGTCCACTCTGGTCTACTGGAACTGACACTACTCCCTCCCTTTGTCCATGGCTGTCCTAACTATCATTAAAACCAGCACTCTCACTTCCAACATAATAATCGTCATTGTAGTACTGAGCGGACTGGACGGTTGGAACATTTTGTTGGTCAAAATAATTCATAGAATTCTGAGGGGAAAAGGAACGTTCATTCTGGTGAAACGTACCACGTCCCCTACCCCTAGGTACTTGTTGGAAACCACCACGACCTCTCAGACCAGACATGCCATTCGCACGCTGTAGCAAGATCGGGCAACTATTCTTGAAGTGACCTTCTTCTTTACAATAAGAACACTGACTAGGGCCTAGCGGGAGTCGCGAAGCAAAAGACTCAGGCTTCTGCAACAGTTTCTGAAACTGTGGGGGTTGCTGAAACTGGGAAGGTTGCTGAAACGGACGCTGATTAGGGCGAGGCGGATAAGCCTGCTGCAGAAGAACTTTCGTTTTTAATTCTCTAGTCTTCTTCTCTACTTTATCCTTCTCATCTTTATGTCTATTCTCATAGTATTGTGCAGTAGCCAATATCTGAGCCGAAGAAGAAACAGCCCATGAACTCTGAGTCCTTTAACTTATTAGAAAGTTCAGGAAGTAAATTAAAAACAAACTTATCTACAAACAACCTTTGACCACCTTCTGTACTCCTATCCTGACCACTATGATCAATGAATGTTTCCTCAAACCTAGTGAAGAAATCAGACACACTCTCGTCTTTCTTTTGTTTGTATGCTGCTAACTTGTCCCAATTCACCCGCAGAGGAGGCATCATAGTTTTCATTAAATTAATAATCCTACCAGGTAGTTCTGCAACTAAGGGTTCAGGTTTGGCACCTCCTACCTGCCGACCATCTGCAGCAGTAATATTAACCCACGTATCTCCTAACTCTGGCGCGTGATCCTCGTGACGGATCTTCGCCCACAAGGGTTGAGGAACTACATTACCCATCAACATATCTATGTCAGCTAAATTCATAACACTCGCATCAACTGTCTGAGACAACTCCTTATAATAACCAACAGGATTTTTACGAGGGCCAGGAAAAGTCTGCTTAAGAGCCAGGACCTCAGCTCTCTTCCAAGGGACATGCACCCACACTCGCTGAAAATGAGCCGGTGCAGCCGCAATACCATGAGCGGCATCAGCCACAACTGCCTCTCTCCATACAGGGGGAACCTCTCTCATACGATACTGCTTCACTTTTCTCCTAATAGAAGGGTCAGGTTCGAACAATGACTGAGGTGGAAGTCTAGACCTAAAAGTGAGTAGTGTCTCTACCGCTTCCTCAACATCGGAACCCACTATCGTCCCTTTAGCAAATTCAGACTGAACATTAAGCAATTCCAGTGGAATTGAACCCAACTCATTATCTTCCCACTCCTGACGAAGGAAGGTACACATGACATCAAAAACATACCTTTGTTTTGGTGCCTCCCACTGTAGGAAGATATCCATAACCACTTGTGGACTGTACTTGGAGGTATTCGAAACCCATCTACGAGGAAGGAGATCTAACACTGCCCGCTCTTCGGGACCAGGGAGCTGACTACGTCTCTGCTTACGTTCAGAAACAGGGGTAATATTCAGTGACCCAAAGAAAGGAGACAAAAGACTAGTGACAGTCTCAGTCATTCGTTGCCGAGCAGAAGGAGAAGAAGTTGACATGAGGACAGGAGACAAAGTGTTTTGAGGTGACAGAGACGTAGGGACAGAAATAAGAGAAGTTGAAGATAAAGGAGTGTAAGGCAAAGGAGTTTGAGGCAAGGCTGGCGGCCCTGGAGGGGGCTGCGCCGGGGGAGGAAGAACCACCTGTGAAGCAACGGGTGGCTGAACAACAACAGGGGGTTGAACGACAACAAGGGGTGCAACAACTGGAGGTAACGGAGGTGCAGTAGTACCCTGCACATAAGGGGGTGGTAATCTCAGTAAATGTGACATCAAAGGATCCTTTTCAGGGTCTATAGTCACATTTGAAAGGGGAGGTGGCAAAGCCGGGTAACATTTGTCAATGGCCATGCAATGTTGTCTATCTGACACTTCAATCACACGATCTTCTTCATCTTCCTTAAACTGCCTAGCAGCTTGCATTACCGATATATTCCTTTCCTTCCTATCTCTCTTAGCTTGCTTAATTTCTCGCTGTTTGGCTTCCTTACGCCAAAGGCGGAAAGAGTCAAACATTGCCGGACGGGCTTTCTTCTTAAATAACGCAACTTCTAGGTTATCTAAAACATCTGATTCAAAACTACCATGTTGGGGCCATCGTAAAACACCATCTTTCCTTGTATAACGGACCCATACTTCATTAAAGGTAATGGGACCTACACCATGCTTTGAATAGAGCTCATAAGTTGGAGTTCCAACCGGAGGTATCGGACACAAGTCCTCCAATCGGGAATCACTATCACAACTACAACAAAACCATTTCCTAAATTTGCTAAAACCAGGCATCTTTTAGCTCACTAGTCTTGCTTCAAACTTCAAGGGGTTATCAAAAATGATAGACTCGCAAATATACGAACCCCCCGGCTTCGACTATTGCAATGGCCGAATCAAAACCAAGAAACAAAACAAAGTCGTGGGAGCGACCCACTTATACTTAACCAAAATGTCTGTCACGCCACAAGAAGACCGTCTAATGTCTCGCCTTACAAATCATCACAAGAGGGTCCAAGACAGGGCGACAGTCAGGGCAGCAGTCTTTCGCAGCCGTCGGAAAGGGGACGCCTCGCAGAAAAAACCTTCGGTCCACGTCGACATGCAGGGGTCGATGAAGTGGCGGCCGTCCTCCAGAATTTCCTCACGGGGCTCCTCACAATCTTCGGACTTGGACCAGTACCTCTGAAGTCGCCCCACGCTGGGCGCCAGTTGAAGAACCGGGGTTTAACCCAGCGGCATCAGGGGCACGCCTAAAATCTTCGAGTTCACCTGTCTTGGTATACAGAGACACAGAATACTTCTGGATGGCATCAGAGACCAAGTTTATTAGCTGCAGCTAGTAACAGTGATCCTAGAAATACATCACGGTGTAAATTCTCAGGATACTGCTCATTTTACTAAGGCGAGACGTCTCCTTTTATACCCAATATTCACATTATAAATGTACACCCACTGCACAAAATTCTAGCCAATGAAGTACATTTTCAAACAAAGTGTCACATAACAAAAAATCAATTTACAGTATCCCAACCAAAAAGTTAATTATTAGGAATGTCCCAAATTCAATCTCCACAAGCCGGACAAACCTATAATTGAAAGCATGACCCATGTAATGAAGAAACATAAAAAAAGAAACAGTAACAGATGCTGAACAAGATAAGGCATGTGCAAGGAAACTAAAAGTTAACGATGTCCTGAACATTGATTGGCAATCTCAGACAAAGATCGATCAGGGAAATTGGCTTTGCGGGGTCAGTTTCAGGTGCAGAGGTCAGTTTCTTACAGTTCATTTCAGAGTCAAAAAGAAACCTAGTTAATGTATACATGAACTAAGAAGGCCAGGCCACTTTATTCGCCAGGCTACCTTCACAGGCCTACGTGAGGGCAACACAAAATGGTGGCACAGAACAAAATGGAGTCAGACTCGAGAATTACAGAACCTCAAATCACTCACCAGTGATAAACCAACCTTGGTTGGAAAAACGTCAAAATAAATCATCTCACACATTTATGTATGATTTGAGGCAATGTAATTTTCTTTTCACATTTGTATGTTGTTGGGCAGATTACACACATTTGAGAAATATTTTTTTTTTTTTATCTGGCTCGTTTTATCTGACCGATATGCCTAAGATTTCTGCAGGGACAGGTGGTCTGCAAAGAGGAAAATTCACACGAAGACCCCAAAATCAGGACGGTCCCTCATCTCTGTCTCAGGCCTTCTCAAAAAATATAATAACCATTTGGGCTTGGCTCCCCTTTAGCTCAGAATCCTCCCTTCCCGTCTGACCTCTCAAAAGCATTTAGAATCTTCCCTTTTAAACTGTTTCTGTAAAACCATAATCTTGGTTTTATGAGGATTGTGATCCATGTTATTGGCATTTCATGCAGTATATTCGTGGTTTTGTTTTTACCGTTATGGAGGCATTGCACGTCACTTGGTGACTCGTGGGTGGGGGCTGCTTAATGAGCCCTGCAGGGGCAGCTGCAAAGGGTCTCCTGAGACAGGAGCCAAGGGTCTCCTGAGACAGGAGCCAAGGGTCTCCTGAGACAGGAGCCAAGGGTCTCCTGAGACAGGAGCCAAGGGTCTCCTGAGACAGGAGCCAAGGGTCGCCTGAGACAGGAGCCAAGGGTCTCTAAGGGGCCCCTGCAAAGGGTCTCTTAGGGGCCGCTGCGAACGGTCCCTTAGGGGCCGCTGCGAACGGTCCCTTAGGGGCCGCTGCGAACGGTCCCTTACGGGCCCCTGCGAAGGGCCTCGGAGGGGCCCCTGCGAAGGGCCTCGGAGGGGCCTCTGCGAAGGGCATCGGAGGGGCCCCTGCGAAGGGCCTCGGAGGGGCCCCTGCGAAGGGCCTCGGAGGGGCCCCTGTGAAGGGCCTCGGAGGGGCCCCTGTGAAGGGCCTCGGAGGGGCCCCTGCGAAGGGCCTCGGAGGGGCCCCTGCGAAGGGTCTCGGAGGGGCCCCTGCGAAGGGTCTTGGAGGGGCCCCTGCGAAGGGTCTTGGAGGGGCCCCTGCGAAGGGTCTCGGAGGGGCCCCTGCGAAGGGTCTCGGAGGGGCCGCTGCGAAGGGTCTCTTAGGGGCCGCTGCGAAGGGTCTCGGAGGGGCCGCTGCGAAGGGTCTCTTAGGGGCCGCTGCGAAGGGTCTATTAGGGGCCGCTGCGATGGGTCTCTTAGGGGCCGCTGCGATGGGTCTCTTAGGGACCGCTGCGATGGGTCTCTTAGGGGTCCCTGCGACGCTTCACATTCAAGGCCCAGAGGAGTCACTCACAAAGGGAAGATGAAAGAGTCCAACGTTCTTAGTCAAGCACAAAAGGGTGTCGGGGGACTGGGGGATGCCAGGCGCCTGAGATCAGACAGCAGCCTGCACCCCGGCAGGGACCCGGGCTTGTCGGAGGCAGGCTGGGGTCAGACAGAACCCTTCACCCCGGCAGGTGCCCGGGCTTGTCGGAGACACGCTGGGGTCAGACAGCAGCCTTCACCCCGGTAAGAGCCCGGGCTTGTCGGAGGCAGGCTGGGGTCAGACAGCACCCTGCACCCCGGCAGGAGCCCGGGCTTGTCGGAGGTAGGCTGGGGTCAGACAGCACCCTTCACCCCGGCAGGTGCCAGGGCTTTTCGGAGGCAAGCTGGGGCCAGACAGTGGCCTTCACCCGGGCAGGAGCCTGGGCTTGTCGGAGGCAGGCAGGGGTCGGTATGGGAGTCGCCTAAGGGGAAGTGGGAGTCAGACTGAGCAGAGGTTACCCAGAGGCGCCTAGTAGCATCAGAAAGTTTCGTTAGTCTAATCTCGGGAGGTATGTAGGTCTGTGAGGTGATAGCAGAGGTCAAAGGTCGTGGCAGAACCAAACCTAGTTCGCCAGAGATTTGCAAACGGTACAGCCTCGGGGACAGAGGGAAGCCGGCACGGAGGAAAGCCCGGTACAGAGGAAAGGCAAGGGCCGAGGAAGCCGGAGACAGAGGAAGGTCGGGGACAGAGTGAAAGCATGGGACAGAGTGAAGAGGGGAACGGAGGGAAGCTGTGTGTGTTTTGCTTTCTCGCCCTAAGTGTGCCGGGTATGCCCAGACGTGGGTACCGGGCTCACTGTGCCACTGGATTCAAGCTAGCCTGGCTGATGAGGGGTGATGCTCCGAAACCGGTCCCAGGATGCCTTTTTCCGGTCCAGGGAGGACCTGGCTTGGCAGTTCGGGCTGGACTGTTCCCATGAGGCACAGGGTCAAGACTGATTTGGATATAGCTGGGTCTAAACATAACATAACATAACATAACATAAACTGGGGTGGCGGAGTGAGCTAAAGAACAATGGATTAAACCCAGATCTCTTTACTGGGGTGAGTGTTTGATTTACTCTAAATTCCGTCCATCATCTGTGTGTCTTTTGGGGTTAGACAGCAGCCTTCACCCTGGCAGCAGCCTGGGTTTGTCAGAGGCAGGCTGGGGTCAGAAAGCAGCCTTCACCCTGGCAGCAGCCTGGGTTTGTCAGAGGCAGGATGGGGTCAGAAAGCAGCCTTCACCCCGGCAGGAGCCTGGGTTTGTCGCGGGCTTGGATTGGTATGGGGTTTGCCTGAGGGGAAGTGGGAGTAAGACAGAGCAGAGGTTACACACAGGCGCCCAGTAGCATCAAAAAGGTGGGTTAGTCTAATCTCGGCAGGTATGTAGGTCTGTGAAGTGACAGCAGAGGTCAATGGTCATGGCAGAGCGGGACCTAGCTTGCCAGAGATTAGCAAAAAGGAAAGCAGAGGACAGAGGGAAGCCGGGGACAGAGGGAAGCCGGGGACAGAGGGAAGCCGGGGAACAGAGGGAAGCCGGGGAACAGAGGGAAGCCGGGGAACAGAGGGAAGCCGGGGAACAGAGGGAAGCCGGGGAACAGAGGGAAGCCGGGGAACAGAGGGAAGCCGGGGAACAGAGGGAAGCCGGGGAACAGAGGGAAGCCAGGACAGAGGGGGACCCGGGAACAGAGGGGGACCCGGGAACAGAGGGAAGCTGGGGACAGAGGGCATCCAGAGACAGATGGAAGCCAGAGACAGAGTGAAGAAGGGAACAGAGGGAAGCTGTGTGTGTTTTACTTTCTCGCCCAAGTGTGCCGGGTATGCCCAGACGTGGGTCCTGGGCTCACTGTGCCACTGGATTCAAGCTAGCCTGGCTGATGAGGGTTGATGCTCTGAAACCGATCCCAGGATGCCTGTTTCCGGTCCAGGGAGGACCTGGCTTGGCAGTTCGGGCTGCACAGTTTCCATGAGGTACAGGGTCAAGACTGATTTAAATATGGCTAGGTCTAAATTGAGGTGGTGAAGTGAGGTAAAGAACAATGGATTTAACCCAGATCTCTTGACTGGGGGTGAATGTTTTATTTGCTCTTCATTCCGTCCATCATCTGTGAGTCAGACAGCAGCCTTCACCCGGCAGGAGCCCGGGCTTGTCGGAGGCAGGCAGCGGTCGGTATGGGAGTCGCCTAAGGGGAAGTGGGAGTCAGACTGAGCAGAGGTTACACAGAGGTGCCCAGTAGCGTCAGAAAGGTGGGTTAGTCTAATCTTGGCAGGTATGTAGGCCTGTGAAGTGACAGCAGAGGTCAAAGGTTATGGCAGAGCCAGACCTAGCTTGCCAGAGATTAGCAAAAGGAACAGCCTCGGGGACAGAGGGAAGCCGGTGACAGAGGGAAGCCGGGCACAGAGGAAAGCCAGGTACAAATTTAAACCAGGGACAGAGGGAAGCCGTGGACAGAGGATAGCCGGGGACAGAGGGAAGCCGGGGACAGAGGATAGCCGGGGACAGAGGATAGCCGGGGACAGAGGATAGCCGGGGACAGAGGATAGCCGGGGACAGAGGATAGCCGGGGACAGAGGGACGCCGGGGACAGAGGGACGCTGGGGACAGAGGGACGCTGGGGACAGAGGGACGCTGGGGACAGAGGGACGCTGGGGACAGAGGGAAGAGGGGTACAAAGGAAAGCCAGGGACAGAGGGAAGCCACAGGGAGAAGGTGACTACGGAGAGAGGCCAGAGGGAGACAGTGCGCAGGTACAACACAATAACGAGAGAACCGGTGCAGGCAGAGATAATTATAGGCAGAGGGTATCCTGAGGGCAGACAGTGCACACCTAGAGGGCTGCCAGAGATAGAGAACAGCCACTGGGGACCTGGAGGATTATACAGAGAGCAACCAGAGGGCATCGCAAGTCATGGGAGATTCCAGAGGCAGCCTACGTCAGGGGACATCCAGGCACAGAGGGCAGGTATGAGGCCAACACAGAAAGCGTGGAGACAAGGAAGCAGCCAGAGACAGTGGGCAGCCAGGGGCAGTGGGCAGGCAGGGACAGTGGGCAGATACAGGATCAACAGAGGAAAGAGGGCAGGCGGAGAAAGGGGGGGCCAGGGACAGGGGGTGCAAAGAAAAGCAGGCAGACAGAAGACAACCAGATGGCAGAAAGAGGGCATCTTAAAAGAGGGCCGAGCCAGAAGAAAGACTAGAGGCAGCCAGAGTCAGTGAGGCTACAGACCTTCGACAAAAGCAACAAGCATTTGCAATGCAATAGGTCTCCCATTTGCGAGAGTTTAAGCTATTGGCATTGTAAATGACAATGCCTTTTATTTATCTGTTTTGCTAATTAACACGTAGAGAAAAGGCACTGTCATTTACAATGCCAATAGCCCAATCTATTGTAAATGCGAGACCTATTTCATTTCAAAGCAGCAGCCGCCATTGTCCTGGGCTGCTTGAAAAGTTAAAGCGCGCATGGGGTGCTGAATGTTGCAGGTAAGCATGTTGTGAGTGCAGTAGCAGAAACTCAAAAAATAATGCTTCCAGACCGAGTAAGACATACTATGTAACAACAGAAGTAAAAGGGCCAGTCCTCATGGGAGGCTACAATTGAAGACAAGGCGGTACTAAGGAGGGACTAACAAGCCTATTAATGAATCAGAAGCCAGCTTTTACAAAGGAGAATGACACAAGCCAATGAAAAATGCGGGGGGAGAGTAGACAGAGCTTCATGTCCATACTCAAATAGAGCATGCCACACAGAACATGTGTTGCCCAGGCTCAACCTAAAACGGCCACAGGCCAGAAAGGGAAGTCAGAGATACAGAGCAGTCAGAAACACAGCACCCAGAAAAATAGTGCACCCAGAGACGGAGGGAGCCCAGAGACATGGGGCGCCCAGAGACATGGGGCGCCCAGAGACAGAGGGCGCCCAGAGACAGAGGGCGCCCAGAGAGATGGAGGGCACCCAGAGAGACGTAGGGCGCCCAGAGACAGAGGGCGCCCAGAGACAAAGGGCGCCCAGAGACAGAGGGAACATGAAGACAGAGGGCCCCTAGAGATAGAGGGCACCCAGAGACAGAGGGTGCCCAGAGACAGACAGCACCCAGAGACAGAGGGAATGTAGAGACAGAGGGCGCCCAGAAACAGAGGGCGCCCAGAGACAGAGAGCGCCCAGAGGCAGAGGACACGTCTGAAACATAGGGCACCCAGAGCCAGAGAGCTCCCAGAGCCAGGGAGCGCCCAGAGACAGAGAGCGCCCAGAGACAGAGAGCGCCCAGAGACAGAGGGCGCCCAAAGACAGAGGGCGCCCAGAGACACAGAGCTGCCTCAGAAAGCTCCAGGAGAACTGGCGGCTCATGGGAGTGCCAGTGAAATAAATTCCCCTACTTCTCCTTTTCAGGGCCAGTTAATGACAGCCCGCTTGCCCGCAGGTTGGCAGAAGTCACAGGTATCAAGGTTTGTCTTGGCAGAGAGCAGGCAGCACCCGCCTACCCCCTGTAGGGCTTCCAACAGGACCGCCTATCCTGACTGTATAGCGATAACCCGCTCTTCCTGCCAATAACAGATAACTGTCTTTTCACACCTGAAGCCTGCCGCCAAGGACATGCCCAGCATCAGGCACCTGAGGTCACCTGACCTGGCAGGGCCGCCAGGCACACACACTACTGCTTCTTGCATCTAATAATAATATTAATATACTAGGTGTTGGAAGCTGCCAGAGCCGCCTTCAGTTCTTGGCTCGCACCCAGGCTGCCCTGGGATCTCCTGGATAAGCCTGCCACTGCCCCATCACAGCGACGATTGCCTGCCCGGAGCCTTCTATCCCTAATCCACTGTAGATGTTCACACCGCTCATTGTTTCCAATTCACCGCTTTGCATGGTGTCCAGTATGGAGCTTTGCTAGATTGCTTCTTTTCCAGTAAGGCTGGTTCTGGCCTCCTGGAGTCTGCACCTTTGCTCCTGAACACCTCAAACCCTCAAGACAATGGCAACAAATCCCTCTGATATCTGGGCCCAGCTTCCATTCAGTCCCGGGCTTTCCCTTGGCTGCTCCAGAGCTAGTTTTATGGCAATAACCCTTATTTAAGAAAATGTGTTATCGCAACAACCAATATAAGGCCTATATTGTTCGCATTGGCATATATGAAGCAAGCTGCAGAGCCCAGGGTTTAAAAGACTTCTTTTTGGCCACATCACTCACTCTAGCAAACATTAAGCCTAGGTGGAGTTCTGCTATGTGGAACTTCGCGAAGTGCAAGAAAACACTCCGCAGCACTACGCGGAGCTCCGCAAGCGGAGGAGTGCGTTGGATAAATCCTGGTCGCAGTGATTTTCAGTGCCAGGTGCTTGTCTGCACTGTGCAATCATCGCGAACTGAACCATGCACAGGGCAAGCGGGCGCGGCTTCCTTTTTGCCGCTCGAGTAGAATTTTACTTCAGCGGCAGCTTTCTCAATGCAAGCAGACAGTTTCTCAACACGAGCGGTCGCAAGCATACGCAACCACTCGCAATGCGAAATCGGACCGGCTACATTGAGAAATCTCACCGGGAGGTTGATTTTCCACACTCGCGCTCGACAACTTGATGTTGACGATCGCGAGCGAGGAAAAATCTTGTCGGAGGCTGATTTTCCTCGCTCGCGCTCTCCAACTTGAAGTTGACGAACCCGAGCAAGGGAAAAAACTCTGCTCCTTTTTCGGAACTCCGTGAGCACCGTGTAATGCGGAGAGCGGTAATTTCCGCGAGCGGAGCGAAGTTCACCCCCCAAACTTAGCAAACAGGCAGTGCTATGCATGCAGTATCAGTTGTAAGTGCGAATATCGTTAGCAAAAATATTGTCTGATAAAAATATTGTGTCCTAAAAATTGTTTAAACATCTCCCCACTGAGTGTAGATTTCCTTTATTATTAGGGTATTCTGGTACCATACAGCAATGTTCGCCTGCAAAATTCATGGGGAAAAAACCCTCCTGCTACATTCAAGCTTCATGCCAGAGACCTGCATCCCCTCAGTTCTTTGGATGACCTGCTACATCCAAGCTTAGTTTAAGTGAGGATGATCTCCGTGTCTTGTGCTCTTTGTACTTCTTGCTACATCCAAGCTTTATTCAACAGAGGAGAACCTCTGACTGACAAGCACCTTGGCATTCTGATACACCCAGGGTTTAACGGAGGAAGGAGGATGTTCATCCCACAAGCTCTTTAGGCATCCTCCAACATCCAAGCTTGATGCAACAGAGGCTATCCTCTAACTCATCAGGTCTTTGACATTTGGATACACCCAAGTTTTAATGGAGGGAGGATGGTGTTCATCCAACGAGCTCTTTGGACATCCTCCAACATCCAACCTTTATTCAGGGGAGAATAACCGGAGTCTCATCAGTTCGTTGGACCTCCTGTTTCATTCAAGTTTCCTTCCAATTCTTCTTGGATTCATCCAGGTTCTGATCAACCAATGGTTAACTCAAGTTTTTTTGAATTCCAACAATATCACACTTTATGAACTTTGTCCAGAATTTCCCCTTGTTTTCAAGACCTCTTAAGTGAGCCTTGAAGACCTGCAAACCTCCCACTCTGAATTCACCACAGGCACCGGGAGTCGACAATATCACCTCCGGCCCCGACAAGACTGAGGGGCGCTGGAGAGGCTACAGGAGACTGAGAAAGCAGTAGTATTTTAACCATAGACTGGGTGGAAAAGTTGGGACTTCAGACCGTTTTAGGGAATCTTTTTTAACTTTAAGTTTGCAGGTAAGTAGTTGTGGGAGGAGATATCCGATTCCATCTTAAAGTATTTCTACAATTGTACATGCCCAACAGCCTCATCTGAAATTGCAGGTTTTACTAACTCCCCAAGTGGCCTGGTGGGCTTACACTGTGGTGCAAGCTTCCCTCATACACAAGCAGAACAGGTTCATCACTGACAGCGGAAGTGAGACCTTTTTATTTTGTCTTCTCTCTTTTTTCCCTTTCCCTTCCATTTTCTCTCACTGCCCCTCTCTTTCTCTCACACACACCCACACCCAGATGCAGCACAGTGCAAGCTTCTCTCATACAAACAATAACACTTCAAACCATGGCAGGGTTACAATCTCGCGCACATCCAATATCCTGTCGGCTATACAAATCAATATCTGGAAGTGCTCTAGGGAACATCAAGGGGAACAGCCACCTATGCCCCAATGTTCCTTCGTCACAAAGTAACAGAAGGAGAAAACTAAAGAACAAAAAGATGCTCCCGAGCAAGAACAAGGCAGTTGAGCCTATAAGCAACAGTTCTCATTAGCATCATTAGAAACACCAAAATAGGTCTTGGTTTTTTCTGGTGCAGGGTAGCACTGGGTGGATATTTTTCTCTTTTATTCATGGTTGCTTATTTTACTTTCACCTTGAGTCACAATTGCACTAACTGCTTGTACTCAGATTTTGTGAAAATATTATGTAAAAGTGGGAGATATTTTGAATAGAACAATTTTTATTGTTATTGTTGTAGCCCTGAGGAAGTCGCCGGGCAACTCACCAGAGACGAAACACGTGTTGGCTACCGATCCTATTTTGGTGTTTCTAATGATGCCAATATGTCACTGTGGAAGATCTGATAAAGAATAAAGAAGACTAAGGAAATAAAAGAAGAAATCTGACTATTTGATTTACCGGACTCTGAATCATTGTTTTTGTAACTACTAATGAGAACTGTTGCTTATAGGCTCAACTGCCTTGTTCTTGCTCGGGAGCATCTTTTTGTTTTTTTTTTCTCTCATACAAACACACGCACAGCACAAGCTTCTCTCATACCAACGAACAGAACAGATACCACACAGGCATGAAAAGTACAAGTTTCCCTCATATCTACTCAAAATTGATTCAGATATGACAGCAGTAGTGCAGGTTCCCTTCAAAAACACACACACACGTGCTTAACAGCTACATCACTAGCAACAACAATGCTAATTTCATACTCACATACTTAGCGGCTGAACAAACTTTGGTCACACAGATGCAGTACAACCAAGTCTGCAGCAGGGAACGCTGGGTTCAGCTTCCCTGCACCACTGTGCTCCGAGGGCTCTCCTCGGAGGACGAGAACGAGGCTCAGCCGCCATGTTCAATTGATTCTTGACATCTGCTGAGGCGGCAGACGCAGGCGCTAATTAATGGCAACCCTGATGGAGCTTTTTAGGAAAGCTGACAGCTCCCACACTTGGGAAACCACTGAGACCGGCAACACGGAAAGCTCAGAGCAAATTACCGGAAACCAATGACTTCTCGACATTACTGACCGGGCATTAACGCAGCCTTCATCCGATTAAACCTAGAGACGGAGAAACAGGACAGTTATTTATATTTATACATATGCTATATGGAATCAGGAAGTCTGTAGCCAGGGGTCCGCGAATGTCTTTAGGAAGATGGCAGGGCAGCGGAAGTGACATCATGCACCATGCCACCACTTATGTCACTGATGACAATAATGGGTTGGCCCTTGTTCTCGCTCATAGGTCTTCAACAGGGTCTTCTTTGCTGCTGAAGGCCAATGGGAAAAGGGCAATAGTCGTGGCTCTAAGAGAACTGTGGTCTGTTCCTGCCTTCGTGACCCTTTAGACAAAGGGTAGTGAAGGCAGTGTTTGGGCCATGGATTTATAAGCCTGGATTAGCAACTTCTATGCCTCACTGACCACCATGTTTCGATCGATCTCCAATCAGAACCAAAAAACGCTTTACGCTGTGGAATGCCATTCCCTGTTCCAAGATAGCCAAGATCTCACAGGATATAAAGTCAAGCCATGCCTTGAAAGTACTGGATCAGGGCCAAGAGTGACTTGCATACTTCTGGGTCCAAACCGAGGTGGCATGGTGGGATGAAAGACTCGTTTACGGCTCCGAGCGACTGCCAGTGGCTGAGATTAATTCAAGCATTCCATCCATCGCATTGTCTTGGATGCCCTGAGTGTACGGGAAGATTGGGTCCAGCACAAAGGACGTGGCCAATGGTTTACCCTTATCCCTGTACATGAAGCAAATAGAGTGTGGCCACATCCTGTGGGTGCAGATGGGAGTTTAAAGGGCAAAGTGCATGGCTCAAAGTCATGCTTTCAGCACAGTACCTGTAGGACACAGCCAGGCACCGGGCAGAGGTCACAGACCTTTACCAAACCCAACAAATTCACAGATTATGGATCCCTCCGAAGATCACGCACAAACCAACCGTTTAGCAAAAATATCTGCAATGACCAGAAAAAAACGTCAGCTGAAGGTAGTTTCAAGTTTATTTTATTTAAGCGCAGCTAATAAAAGCCATTGCAAGTTTGTGATAAAAACCGTTACAAAAAATATTTCTAAAAACATTTAAAGTAGGGACGGAAGTGACCAACTTGGGTCTACTGGCCAAGTAGTTATAAAATATTCAGTTGAATAATAAAATACAAGTTACAGATGCATCTCGCAAGGCAGTGATTAATAAATAAAAGGGTAGTAAACGCTGCTGTGGCATAATTATGAGTCCATCGAAATGACAGCTTCATCATTATTAACCCGTTCGGTGCGCGCATTGGCCAACGGCCGTCGCGAGCACTACCTGGCTAGAAATGCCCATGCGCGGGCGTCCGCGCATGCGTTTTTGTGAAAAGAAGTTGCCGTCAACGTGGAAGAGGGAGCCCCGGGATGCCGCACTGCAGGTAAGGCATTTTATCTTATATTTTATCATAGTTTACCTTATTTTGAAATGAAGGCGGGCGGGAGGCGGGCGGCAGGCAGCTCTGCTTCGCCCTGGCGTGTGCGTAGCACTGCCTGCTACGCCTACTTCGTAAACCGCGAAGCAGGCAGCGCTACGTACACTCCGTGGGCAAAGCGGAGTACTACGCCCGGGGTTAGTTATAGTCAGCTATTAAACCAAAACTTAGCCCTGGCCTACGATCTTTGTACCCAAGGGCCCTGAACTCAGCTTAAAAAGGGTTTGCTGCTATTTTAAAAAAAGCGTAGGCTATGTTTTTCAATCAAAAAACATCTTCTGAAAACACAGCTGGATGTCCTCCCAAAAGTCATCATCTCTTTCCAAAATTCCCAGGGTGTCAGTAAAAGAATGATCCAAACAGGTCCTAGAATGTAACAATAACAGGCTGGTGCTAAGGCCGATGTTCCCTGTGAGCTTTATTAAGCATCTGCAAGCCCACTGGAATCATGTCATTTTGTGGCTGTGGCTTTTTCTGCATGATTACGGATTTGCCGCATTTGCCACATAATCCATCATCTGCCGGATAATCTGCAGATTTTAACAGAATAAATAGTTTCTAGCTCCAAAAGATACTAAAAATGCTGCAACATGTGTAGCTGTGCAGTGAAACCCCCTTTGTAAAGTTTGACAGGCCTCCAGTGCTTAATTTGAGCCGGTGGTTTCGGCACCAGCACTTAATTGTCAACACCAGCACTTATTATCATCGGCTACATGGCAGCGCTGTCTGTCTAATTTAGAGATGAGCACAAGAACTGTTGTATATTAATTAAATACACATTAAAATTGACTAATACCTTCCGCCCCAAACCATTATTACAGCTCTGAGGGAACTGAAATAGGCTGACTTATCACACCTGTAAGAGTGTGATGGTTAGTAGCTGTGTTGGTACTCTCAATGGCAGCCAATGGGTGGTGCAAGCTGCAGCGGCTCCCGACCAGGGACCTGGCACTTTTTTTTTTTTTTACAAATTAAGCCCTGCTGGACTCTCTCCTGTTGCTTATTGCTGTATTTGGGTGTTAAACTGGAACTGATGAGCAAGAAACGTTTGTCCAGACAGTGTTACACTGTGAGAAAATGATGGAATTAGGAAGTAATACTAACACAAAATTTGCATGCATCGTTTTCCTTTTCTTGCTGCTTAACTTGGCCCTCCTCTGCCGCATAAGTCCAGTTGTCCTGCGCATATGTTTTGAAAGTATCAAGTTTCCTAAAAATAAAATAAGCTTTTTAAAGTCCACTTGGATCAACAGATATCTCACTGCAGGGTAAGCCTTTGGGTGTCAAACCGAGGACATATGTACGAACACATTTTCCCATAGACGCAGAAAGGTAAAAATCCTTTCAGGGACACCTTAAGGATTTTGTGGCCCTGGGCCAAACATATTTTAGGGGCCCCTGTTCGGAACAGCTTTGAATTTATGATCCAATTTCAACTTATCATGCCCTCTTTAGCCAGGTCCCTGAGATGCAGAGGCACACTCGTTTAAAAGTGTTTACTTGTAATATTCAGGGCTAGTGAGGTGTGTTTTTTAGTATTGTAACATAGATTGTTGGCAGTAATATAAATGAACTTCTGCTATGTGACCCCCACCCATTTCTCCTATGTGAGATGCTGCAGATATATGAGGTCCTGTTTTGATGTAAAAGAACTTTTTTATGGATGTTGCCTGAAACAAACACATTTCTCTGCAAATAAGGCTGCAATAGACTCTCATACATCACCCATATTGAAAACAATATTTAAAAAATATATATTTAAGAATAATTCACGGTCCTCAGGGCAAGACTCTGCAGAACTGAGCTGGCCCTATGAGGGGCGCCTGAAAGCCTGGCGCCCTGGGCCAGAGCCCACTTTGCCAACCCCTTATAATGTCTCTGACCCCTTTGATACATGGGGTCCTGCGACCCTCCCTGGGGCCGGCCCTCAGGGAAGCGCCTCATATTTCTTTGGTATTTTTCTAACATTTGTTCTTGCTGTGAGTTTTCCAAGTTGCTTTCCTAGCACCCGCCGTGACCTGACTGCAGGCATTTTCTATAGGGTTGATTTTAATAACACTAATAGTAATATCTCTCCACCGCGTGCACGCCGGAAGTCCCTTCCCCGCGCCATTAATCAGTACATTCATTGTGGCGCCGCAGCGCGTGGGCTGGGAGAGAAGGCCCCCGCGGCGTCCACTTCTGCATCACGGTTTCCACAATCAAAGGACTGCACCTGTGTGCATATTCACCCCACAATCAAATAGATATTTAAATGTGTGTGGAGTCTGTACCGGGCCAGAAAGGCCCAGAAATCAGCTCAAAGATGCAATGCAGAGCCAGCACTTACAGGAAGGAGATGGCGCGACAGCGTGTGGCCACTGCCGTCCGGTGACGTGCAAGTGCCACCACTGCCACAGTCGGATAGTGCACCAGGCCCGGCTCCAGGAATTTTTAGGTCTCGCCTGACCCAGCACATGCGCTGGACTGGCGAGACTTATTGAGAGGGCTCCAAAAGCCTGGAGCTACAGTGCATGTTCGCGACCGCTTTGCATAGCCAATAGGTCTCGCTTTTGGGACCTTACAAGTATTTAGTTATGCAACTGTTGCATGGCTAAACACTTATAAGGTCCCAAAGGCGAGACCTATTGGCTATGCCAATGCTTGTTATTTGGGTGAGCCAAGGGTGCATTTGGGTGGGCCACTGCGGGCTCGATTTGTGGCATATATGTCTAGGCAGGCCTGCTTCAGGGCCCTCCTTTATCTCTTCTTAGTCTTACAAGGCCCAGTAAAACGCACTCTTTTCCAAATCTCTTTCAAAATATTATCACTCTCAAAAACTGTTTTTCTATGTAATTTTCCTTTGATGGGAAGAGGAGGTTTCTGAGGTGGTAGTATCAGGCAAGTGACACTACTTGGGCTCCCTCTGTTCGAGCCTTCGTGGAGAATCCCCCTTCATTACTACCTCCACCTGACCCCGGACTCTGCAGCGCACTCCCTTAAAGGCTCCCTCTGTGCGAGCCTTCAGGGAGAATCCCTCTTTATTACTACCTCCACCTGACCCTGGACTCTGCAACGCACTCCCTTACAGGCTCCCTCTGTGCGAGCCTTCAGGGAGAATCCCTCTTCATTACTACCTCCACCTGACCCCAGACTCTGCAACGCACTCCCTTACAGGCTTGATTATCCACTACTCCTCTCCAGTGCACCTTATCTCACAGCTGACCTTGGGCTCCAGCCCCAAATCAGGCACCATCGGGCTCCATTTTTCCTGGTAAAAACATTAGTAAAATCACCTTTAAACTTAAAACATTGAATATAGCAGTAAATATAATTAGCACACACTTTAAAGTATGTTCCACAGTTGCCCTTATGACCCGAACGCTAATTAAATAAACAAAAGCAGAGAGGCCATGACAGGGCCGTCGCGCTGATGCGAAAGTCTTTTTTGGCGCCGCACCAATAACCTCTTTCTCCGTAAATAACCTTTACTACCACCTTCCAACAGTGCCCCTCATCCCTCAATGGCCCCTCTATTGACCTCCTCCTCAGATTCCCTCACTGCAATACGCCACAAGTGCCCCTCATCTCCCCATAGTCCCTCCCCCTCATGACCTCCTCCTCAGACTCCCTCACTGCCACCATCCACCAGTGCCCCTTATCTCTCTGTAGCCCCTCCCCCTCATGACCTCCTCCTCAGAATCCCTCACTGCAATACGCCACACGTGCCCCTCATCTCCCCATAGTCCCTCCCCCTCATGACCTCCTCCTCGGATTCCCTCACTGCCACCCTCCAACAGTGCCCCTCATCTTTATGTAGCCCCTCTCTCATATGCATTTCATTTGTTGTGTAGCGCTACTCAGATCAGTGTAGTGTGTCAGTACTTTACACCACGCACACATTATACAGAGACAACGAATCATACAAGTATGTAAATCAGCCTACAGGGAATGTCACATAAGCCAATGAGAATTACAAGGTGTATGAATCACATGTCATCCATACTGGTGGGCCGGTTATTTTAAAAGGGTTTGGTCTGGGGAAACACAACCTTAAAATGTGAAGAGTATTCCATGGGGGTCAGCTTTACTGATAAAAATGTATATCTGCTCAAACATACTCATTTTAGCAACATTAGAATAATGAAAGACTGAAGAAGTTCTAACTATATCACAAAACAAAAAAGGCGAACTTCTAACTATACCATTCATGTTTGTCTGCAGCTCTTTGATGACAGTTCATTGGTCACTGTCCTATGTTAGGATTGTAACTTCTGAACTGCAAGTAACACAAGGATCTCTGTCACAATGACAGTAACCCACTGAGCTTCCACATAAAATACAGTTCATCTGCATTTAAAAACTACTAACAGACAAATGATTGCTCTCCAGCAGGATCATTAATAGCCGGCGTTATTGGGGCATCTTTTATTGTCTTATTGTTGTCCTGCATCAGCCATAATAATGATAAAAACTGATTAAATGAAGCACACACGAAGTACATGTCCTGCTGGGCCTGTGCATATTTTAAAAAGAAAAACAAATAGTGACACATTCTCTTACCTACTCCATTAGTCAAACTTAGTGTCGCAGCCTGAAGTGATCAGCAGCTGCAGGGGTCGGGAAAGGTGAATCAAAATAAACAAACTTCTTTTCTCCTGCACTGCATAGAAAAAGAATATCCACGCAGCAGGACAGTGGGCAAAGGTTACCGCGGCCAAAGAAAGGATGTGTCGCCTTTCGCCATGCCCCTGGTGGAGATGAAGGGGTGAAAAAATAAACAAAGCCTTGTTAACATGTAAATGGTCTTTTAAAGACCTGTGAAGTACTCGGGTGGGGCTGCGATAATCTCTAAAACTGTCTGTGTGTGTGTGTCAGGGAAGCGGTCTCAGCCCGGGCGCACACACACGACGGGGGTGGGGGGCTTTGAAGCACTTTGAGCCCCATGGCGTTGCGCGCCTGCCTTCAAGCCCTCACTGCGAGGGCCAAGGCTCCTGTTTGGGCCTGTAGTGCACACGTGCAATGCAGAGCCAGCCAGGGCCAGACTGGCCATAGCGGGCACTGGGCAATCCCCCGGTGCGCCGCACGGGTGGGGGCCGGTTTTGGCCCCCTAGGGGACATTTTTGTTACAGGGCCGTTTTTGCAGCATAGCTGCAAAATCGGCCCTGTAACAAAATCGTCCGAAAACCGGCCCTGGCAAAGAGCTCGGCGGCCCCCCCAAGCGCCGGGGGGCCGGCCGAGCACTTTGCCAGGGCCGGTTTTGGTTCCCAGTCCAGCCCTGGAGCCAGCACTTACAGGAAGGTGACACGGCGCAGACAGCGCAGGGCCTCGGCTGTCAGGTGACGTGCCACTGCCACCTGAGTCTTCCACAGTCAAATAGTGCACACGTGCAATGCAGAAACAGCACTTACAGGAAGGTGACGCGGCGCGGACAGCGTAGGGCCACTGCAGTGTGGTGACGTGCCACTGCCACCCGAGTCTTCCACAGTCAAATAGTGCACACGTGCAATACAGAAACAGCACTTACAGGAAGGTGACGCTGCAGCGTAAGCGCAGGGTCGGTGGCCGTCAGGTGACGTGACACTCCCACCACTTCCACAGTCGTTTAGTGAACACGTGCAACGCAGAAATACCATTTATATGAAGAGGACATGGTGTGCATAGTACCGCCCTCCACAATCAGATACACCACCAGAAGTGCCAGAAATTCCGCACTCACTGCAAAAACAGCACTTACAGGAAGGGGCTATAGCATGGGCCACACATATCACCACAGGTGCACGTGCAATGCGGAAACAGCATTTAAACAAAGGTGTCACGTTATGCACAGCACATGGTAAAGAAAGGAAAGTAAGAACCGGGGCTGAAGGTATTTTTGGGGACTCCACTGCCCCCGCCAGCACTGGCAAAAGTCAGTAGCCACACTACTACTAGTCAGTACACTCCTACAAGTTTAACAGTTTGGACTATTCCAAATTGTCAGATTGGCCTGAATGCACTGGGATTATTCATTTTTAATGTTTAATTGTTAAACACGATACTGGGGTGTAACCTCAAAAATAGACAAATAGCGCCACCAATTGATGGGACTGTCAAAAGTGCCAGTGTTGAGACCCAGCAAACATCTGCTCAAATTAAGCACTGCGTAGTCACTACAGGCAGGCACGTGCCACCATTTCTGCTATCAATCGATCAATCAAAATTCTTTATTTTGCAATGTTTCCAATGCATATAAAGTACACAAGGTAAAAACAACTGTAATAATAAAATATGTACATATCATATGGATCATGGTGACAGAATTAAGGTCCATATTTCAAATCCGGAAGTTAAAAAGACAATCATCGTCATCAGAATTGATCATTGATCGCCTCACTTTTGTCCTTCGCGCTCCCATTCTATCCTGGTCCTTCTACTATTCAAGGAGGACCTGAGAAACAAAGACGTAGCGTGACATACAAAGGGACTGGACAGTTGTTTTATGAAGTGGAGAGCAGGTCGACACTGTTTAAAATGCAATGTATGCAAAAGAGGGAGAATAAACATTTTCCTTTGTAGTTAATAAAGACTGCAAGAGAACAATAAATGCAAATCTGACTGGACTGGACTTTCCTTTCGTCACAGGGTCAAACTGGTGGATCGTGTATGAGATTCAAACGAAACCCAAGATAATTTTTTGTTGTTATTTTTTGTTTAGAATTTTATATAGCCGAAATAGACCCGAGAAATCGGGTATCAAACCGCTTTACATGAGCACCAGTTTCGTTACAGATGGATACATTCATGTTTGTTAGGCACGGGGAGATTAGCAGGCACATGCATCACAGCTTTTTGGGATTGCAAACGGTGCGAATCGTAAAAATCTGCCGTTTGCGATTGCAAAATTAGCTTTTGCGGTGCATGAAACAACTTGCCACTTGCAATTAAAAAAATTGCAATTATTTGCGATTTCTTAAATTGCGATTGCATTTAAGGAATCGCAAATTGCGATTCCTTAAATGCAATGCAGGATGCCTTTTAAAAGAGCGATTTCGCAATTTGGGCCCGCTATTTACCGCAAAATCATACCAGATGGTAAATAGCGGAAACTTTGAAAAATGCACTAAAGTGCATTTTTCAAAGTTGTAGGTTACACACACATATGCCCTTGGGACATGTGTGTGCGCAACATATGTGCACAGATCAATTTCAGGGGAGCAACAGGGTGGGCTTTTGACACCCTTGCACCCTAGAAATTGCATGCGCAATTTGCGAGTACCTATTGCAATTACCCATTCATTCCTATGGGCCTGTAGGCCCATAGGAATGAATGGTAAGCCATTCCTCATTTGTGACTCGTAATTTGCGAGTCGCAAATAAGGAATGTGTAGGAATCGCTATTTTTATAGCGATTCCTATATGCATAGGCTTTTGAGAGTCCCTAATTGCGATTCCTTAATAATCGCAATTAAGGACTAGCAAAATCCTACCTTGATGCATGTGCCTGTAAGTGATTTGCCCAGAATCACAGGATGTTGAGCGTTGTTGCCGAGACTCGAACCCGGGTCCCCAGCTTCAAAGTCGACCGCTCTAGCCGTAAGGCTACAACCTCGCCCAATTTTGGGGGTTAGACACAAATACTTAGTATGATTCACCAATCAGACTGGAAAGGAGACACGTAAGGTACAGCTTTACTGATGATTTTTTTGCGACTAGATTCCTCTCTCTCTCCTGCCGTCTTCTCAATGAAGATTTGTTTGATTCTTGCTTTGGACACGATCTACAGCTCGATGGATTAATATATATCTCCCGGACCCCGGGATCCCAGTGTGGACTTCACATATTGCAACCAAGTGATCTTATGCACATTATCTAGGGCTAAACAGTCCCTGATAATATTTTAGGTCAGGCTAACAGTGTCTCTCCTCCAAATCGAGTGCCATAACAAAATAGATGCTAGCCGCACAATATCGGCAATGTATGGGGCCTCTAGCTCTGTCTGACGGTAAGAATTTTAGTAAATTCTAGGGATGGCTAATAATCTTTTGTAAAAATCATCCTCTAGTTTTTGTAAAGGGTCAATTGCCACCGTCCCCCACACACACCCGCTCCGTACGACGCTATTGCGATAGATTTTGCTGCGTACACCTTTTTTGTTACCTCGATCGGTATAGACCCCAGCTTTCTGCTGTCAGATACAGCGCACATGCAATGAGGAACTAGCACATATAGGAAGGCGACGTGGCACGCACAGCGCAGGGCCACTACAGTCCAATAGTGTACAGGTTCACTACTTCTGCAGTCGGATACTGTAAATGTGCAATGAGGAACTAGCACTTACAGGAAGGTGACAGCATGGACAGCGCGGGGCCACCACACCACCATATCGGCAAAGGATTGAGGTGCATGTGCAGGGCAGAACATCCCCTTCCAGCAATTGATGGCATTGAAAGCTTCATAAAATAATAACTATGAACCAATTTGTGCAATCTCCAAATAGCTAGATTTCCAGGCTATTTAGAGTTCACCAAAATTCACAGTTTTTTTAAAACTTGGTGAAAAATCCAAAGATCCCAGGCAGAAAGCATGAGCGTGCGGCTACACAACAGATCAAAAGGTACTACAGCAAGTTCTGCCTGCAGGTTTTCTCATAAAACCAAATTTTCCCCTTGATCCTATTACAGAATTTGTAAAACAAGTGGAATTGCAGGCATCTTGACTGACCGAATGTTATGTTATATATTTTAGTACAGCGCTCAAATACCCATGGGTGTGTTGGCGCTAGCTAGTTGCAGCCAGAGTTAAGCTTAGCAAGAAATCTAACAAGCATTGGCATAGCCAATAGGTCTCGCCTTTGGGACCTTATAAGTGTTTAGCCATGCAACAGGTGCATAACTAAACACTTATAAGGTCCCAAAAGCGAGACCTATTGGCTATGCCAATGCTTGTTTTAACTGCTGCAATCTATTGAAGCCTCACGGAGAACATCAAAGCGGCCGTGCGGCCGCGAAGGTGATCGCGATCAAACATCAAAGCGGAAAAGTGCGACGCGTGCGCCCGCGCACATGCACTGTAGCTCTAGGCTGGCCTGGTAGCACTTTTTGGAGCACTCACAAAATGTCTCGCCAGACCAGCGCATGTGCTGGGTCAGGCGAGACCTAAAAAGAGGAGAGCAGCCATGTTTTCAAAGACTTCCTGAAGAGCAGAAGACTGGGTTGTGATGTAATTGGACATGGAAGAGCATTACAGGCTTCTGCAGGTTAAGTAGAAAACCTCTGCCACCCCAGGTGGCACGCTTAACTCATGGCACGGCCATCGTTTTAGCTGTGGCTGAGCATAGAGGTCTGACAGGAAGGTACCAAGAATTTTTTCTTTGAAGAAGCTCAG
Organism: Triturus cristatus; assembly: GCF_964204655.1. Taxonomy (NCBI): domain Eukaryota; kingdom Metazoa; phylum Chordata; class Amphibia; order Caudata; family Salamandridae; genus Triturus; species Triturus cristatus. Next base: position 1,138,541,922 of record NC_140593.1, on the reverse strand, counting down.
ACCTTGTTCGTACCAGGCCTCGTGAACAATGCAGAGAGAAGTAAAAAGTGTCCTTTGCTAGACTGGTAGCCAGTGACGTATTCTGATGGAGCTTGACATAGAGCGATATTTGGGGGCTTTCAGGGGCAATTTAGAGGCTGCATTTTGCAAGGTCTGAAGTTTGTTAAGAACATGTTGATGGCCATTCAGGTACAGCCCGTTGCTGTAGTCAATCTGCATTAGCACTAAAGAAGAAACCAGAGTTTTCTGAAGATTGGCGGGAATAAATGGGACGATCTCCTTGATCATCTTAAGAGTAAAATAGACAGTAGAAGTGACGGCCTTGACCTAGTCATGACAAGAGAGTTTATTGTTGATCAGAACACCAAGATCCTTGGCCACCCTTAACCGGGATAGGAAGGGATCCCAACTCCGAGGGCCACCAAAAGGAGGGCCGGGGACCGAAGAGAACAACCTCTGTCTTACTTGAATTTAGTTTCAGGCAGTTCCTAGACATCCAGGAACTGACTGCCCTCATACAGCTGCAGAAATTGGCCCGGACCGGCTGTCCTCAGAGTCTACTTTGACTGCAAGTTGAACGTCGTTCACGTATAATGTTAGAGAGAAACCGAAGCATCTCGCCAGGTCTGCCAGTGGAGTAACATAGATGTTAAATCAGGTTAAATAAGGTGGGGCTGAGTGAGGACCCCTGGGGGACCCCGCAAGGCAGACTGTACACACTGGATCCAAACTCACCCACACGGACAGACTGTTCGCGACCGCTGAGAAAAGAGTTGAGCAGCTTTTTGGCAGAGCCAGGAATTCCAATCCTAATGAGACTGACTTGGGTAAAATAACTGGAATTTCATTAATAAAGGTGTGGAAATGTACTTTTTTCAGAAGAGGTTTTGTTGGTGCCAAAACTCCTCCTTCACACGTGGTCCTATTCATGAGTAGTAAATCTGTGCTTGCGGATTTACCTCCGCGTGTGGGTGCAGACCGACTACTTTTTGTAATTCACCACCTCTCAAGGAATCCCCATGGAAAGATGCACGTGGAGCAGGTTGACGTGCACATTCCCTGGGAAATCATCTTCCATCCAGGCTCAGAATCCACCATCTGTACCAAGTGCTCCCCGCTGGAGAACTCTGCATGGGGGGATGGATTCCCGGGTGCAAACCCATGTTGCTTTCTTCATATTCTCCTCAGCAGGAAGCCCCTACCCCATACATGTGGCCAAATGTGGGAGTGATCCTTTCTCCTTCTCACTCTGGACAGGGAGCTACGCCAACCTTAGAACAAAATATGGCATTTTCCAGAAAGTGCCTAATTTCTGCCTTCAAGCGGGAGTCCATACCTGGATAAAGTAGACACTGGTCTAGGGGCTGAGTATGGGTAAAGACCACTGTGGTTTACTCGTTCTACTGTTTAGATCTGCCCTATAATCCTTCGAGGATGGCTTTTCATGGGTTTTCTTGCGGAAGGCCTTTCTCATATCCACAGCGTGAAGACACTCGGTGAGTGCTTCAGAAAACAACATCTTAACCTCACAATTATGAAGTGCCTCTCTCTCGCAGCCCTATAATTCACCCTACAATCTGTTTTACGCTGCAGCCAGAGCTCTCCAAGGCCATTATTTGTACCTTTCGCTCTTTCATCTTTCACTATAAACTGTATTTACTTCAGACTATGTTGCCTTGGTGAAGAAGCTGGGAGAATCCATTGTGAGATGCCCACGTTGAGATGCACAGATTCCACAACTAGGTCTGGTCCCACCTAGCCTGGTGGTCCTTATAAATTCCTGGTGTTTCACGAGAGGTTATCCAAATGTTGGGACTGGTGTCTCTAGGAGCTGCGGTGACGATCTGGCCCATACACGGCTGGCCCGAAGATGACCCTACTTTGGTACATCTCATCAGAGAGGGCTGTGAGATGGGGAGACACGTGGAGGGGACACCTAGATTGCGTACGACTAACATAAGTTATAGCAGTCCTCGCCTAAGTCCTTCCTACGTTCCCACTCTAGAGGTCCTAATCTTCAGTCCCGGTGATGCTTGGGAATGTGCGGGAAGTTTTTGGGACAGGTAGACCCTTTGTGGGTGATGCAACCATCTCAGAGGACCACTGGATGAGTAGCAGGCACCGGACTAGGGAGAAGTGGGAGAGGAATCTAAGGGAATGGGCAAGTGCAGAAGAGGAACATATCAGAAAGACAGGGAAAGATGATAATCTGCCTGAAGCGCGGCTTGCATGGGGAATGATGCTGCGGGACTTGGCGGATCCGGCTGACAATATACACAGCCCAAGCCTGTACGGACAGAGGATTCGGGACAAGAAGGTGGGTTGGAGGGACTGGACCAGACGAGGCTTGCCCCTGTCTGATAATAAAAGTATTATGGGTGGTCCCATCATGCCAATCAAATATTCACCATATGTACAATACAAAATACATGTAGATTGTGTTATACATGGAAGCTTCAAGGGGATAAGGGGTTATAAGATGATATGTTACAGTTATAGAGTTTGCAAATGGTTATTTGCTTTACATGCCACTCGGTCAGATGAGATGGTCGATCAATAATTTCCTGCATGTGAAGATTGCTAATAAACTGAATAAAGATAAACTTTTAAAAAAAAATACATCTTAGAGGACTTGTTTCGTGAAATGGCTCACCGGTCTCAGAGGTGGAAGCCACCTCAATAGTAGAGGCAGTCATGAAAGTAAATTAGCGGTAGCCAGAGGTGGCATCTTCTAGCCCTGCTTGCCTCTTGGCACCCCTAGCTCTAACCCCGCTGTTGCTAGACTTCTGGGCCATAAAGGCAGAGACAGAAACAGAAAGAAAGCAAGGCTGGAAGAGCCCTGCTCAGTTTTGACTGCTTGCCCATCATTGCTCCTCAGAAGCAAATGGAAGGCCCTTGAGAGGCAAAGCCTGTGGCAGATATTCAGCCCTGTGACGTCACTTGAGGTAAGAGAGTGAGTGTCTGGCAGATGTTCAGCCCTGATGTCACTTGGGGTGAGAGAGTGAGTGTCTGGCAGAAGTTCAGCCCTGTGACGTCACTTGAGGCGAGAGAGTGAGTGTGGCAGATGTTCAGCCCTGTGAGGTCACTTGGAGGTGAGAGTGAGTGTCTTGCAGATGTCCAGCCCTGTGACGTCACTTGACGTGAGAGTGAGTGTCTGGCAGATGCTGAGCCCTGATGTCACTTGGGGTGAGAAAGTGAGTGCCTGGCAGATGTTCAGCCCTGTGATGTCACTTGGGATGGGAGAGTAAGTGTGTGGCAGATGTTCAGCCCTGTGATGTCATTTGAGGTGGGAGAGTGAATGTGTGGCAGATGTTCAGCCCTGATGTCACTTGGGGTGAGAAAGTGAGTGTCTGGCAGATGTTCAGCCCTGTGACGTCACTTGGGATGGGAGAGTAAGTGTGTGACAGATGTTTAGCCATGTGACATCATTTGAGGTGGGAGAGTGAGTGTCTGGCAGATGTCCAGCCCTGTGACATCACTTGAGGTGAGAGAGTGAGTATCTTGCAGATGTCCAGCCCTGTGACATCACTTGAGGTGAGAGTGAGTGTCTGGCAGATGTTCAGCCCTGTGAGGTCACTTGAGGTGAGAGAGTGAGTGTCTGGCAGATGTTCAGCCCTGTGACGTCATTTGAGGTGGGAGAGTGAGTGTCTGGCAGATGTTCAGCCCTGATATCACTTGGGGTGAGAGAGTGAGTGTCTGGCAGAAGTTCAGCCCTGTTACGTCACCTGATGTGAGAGTGTGTGTGTCAAATGTTCAGCCCTGTGACATCACTTGAGGTGAGAGAATGAGTGTCTGGCAGATGTTCAGCTCTGTGATGCCACTTGGGGTGAGAGAGTGAGTGTGGCAGATGTTCAGCCACGTGAGGTCACTTGAGGTGAGAGAGTGAGTGTCTGGCAGATGTTCAGCTCTGTGATGTCACTTGGGGTGAGAGAGTGAGTGTCTGGCAGATGTTCAGCCCTGTGACGTCACTTGGGGTGAGAGACTGAATGTGTGGTGGATGTTTAGCCCTGTGACGTCGCTTGGGGTGAGAGTGAGTGTCTGGCAGATGTTCAGCCCTGTGACGTCACTTGGGGTGAGAGACTGAATGTGTGGTGGATGTTTAGCCCTGTGACGTCGCTTGGGGTGAGTGTGAGTGTCTGGCAGATGTTCAGCCCTGTGACGTCACTTAGGGTGAGAGAGTGTGTGGCAGATGTTCAGCCCAGTGACGTTACGTGAGGTGAGAGTGAGTGTGTGGCAGATGTTTAGCCCTGTGACGTCGCTTGGGGTGAGTTTGAGTGTCTGGCAGATGTTCAGCCCTGTGACGTCACTTAGGGTGAGAGAGTGTGTGGCAGATGTTCAGCCCAGTGACGTCACGTGAGGTGAGAGAGTGAGTGTGTGGCAGATGTTCAGCCCTGTGACGTCACTTGAGGTGAGAGAGTGTGTGGCAGATGTTCAGCCCTGTGACGTCACTTAAGGTGAGAGAGTGTGTGGCAGATGTTCAGCCCTGTGACGTCGCTTAGCTGATAGTGTGTGGCAGATGTTCAGCCCTGTGACGTCACTTGAGGTTAGAGAGGGAGTGTACGTTTGAATTCACTTTTAATACCTCTAGCCTTTCGGTGCATTGACATCTACAGAGACTATCTGGAAACGGATTGTAGATTTCACCTTACCGAGGAGTTTGCAGATCTCACGTCCCTGTGAGGGTTTCCAGTCTCGGCGCCAAGGATTTATTAATTTACTTTTGTGGCCCCAGGCAGGTAGAGCAGCGGAGCAAAGCAGCAAGTGATGGATTGCAGCGGGGACAAGAGAGGGCAGACCCTGTCGGATCAGCAGCACGAGGCTGTCTGGCTCTACACAGAGCTTCCCACAACACTGAACAATTATTCGAAACCCATGCTTGGGTTATTCTGTGTGCATGCTTTCAAACTTAATTTAAAAAAATGGCCTTCCCTGGCTCGTAAAGTTAGCTTCCATCCATTAAAAAAAAAAAAAAAAAAATGCTGTGTGCCCAAAACCAGGCAGAAACCAGCAAAACCACATGTAGCTCTTGAATTTAAAACCAGCCAGCGCCACGAACAATACTTCCAGGCCCAAAGTTTTAATGAGACCAGTAAAACTACATGTTCATGCTAAAAGTAGAAAGCTGAAGAAAGATAACCGACAAAGACATCCCTTCCGCTCTCCGTATGACAATAGGGCTACTAAACAGCTATGGTTCAATTTAGCATTGGCAAAGCTAATAGGTCTTGCCTATGCAGGAGCTATTGGCTTTGCCAAGGTATTTTACCCATGTTGTACACCAGCGTGGCTGCTGTACAGCATGGCTGAAAGTTAGGGGCTTAGAGTACAGTGTGTGGAGTGGAGTGCAGGGCCGGACTGGCCGTAGCGGGCACCGGACGTTTCCCCGGTGGGCCCCTGCGGGCCGTTTTTGTTACCGGGAGCCGGCAATATCAGCCCCCTGTAACAAAGTCAGCCGAAACCGGCCCCAGTAAACAGCTCGGCCGCACCCCCAGGGGGCCGCCCAGCAGTTTGCCAGGGCCAGTTACGGTTCCGAGTCCGGCAAAGAGTGGAGTGGCGAAGAGTGGATTAGAGTAGATTAGAGTAGATTAGAGTAGATTAGAGTGGATTCGAGTGGATTCGAGTGGATTCGAGTGGATTCGAGTGGATTCGAGTGGATTCGAGTGGATTCGAGTGGATTCGAGTGGATTTGAGTGAGTGTCGTGGAGTTGAGTGTCGTGGAGCTGAGTGTCGTGGAGCTGAGTGTCGTGGAGCTGAGTGTCGTGGAGCTGAGTGTCGCGGAGCTGAGTGTCGCGGAGCTGAGTGTCGTGGAGCTGAGTGTCGTGGAGCTGAGTGTCGTGGAGCTGAGTGTCGTGGAGCTGAGTGTCGTGGAGCTGAGTGTCGTGGAGCTGAGTGTCGTGGAGCTGAGTGTCGTGGAGATGAGTGTCGTGGAGATGAGTGTCGTGGAGCTGAGTGTCGTGGAGTTGAGTGTCGTGGAGCTGAGTGTCGTGGAGCTGAGTGTCGTGGAGCTGAGTGTCGTGGAGCTGAGTGTCGTGGAGCTGAGTGTCGTGGAGCTGAGTGTCGTGGAGTTGAGTGTCGTGGAAAGGAGGGTAATGGAGTAGAGTGTTGTGGGGTAGAGTCGTGAAGAATGGAATAGAGTGGCGAAGAGTGGGGTGTTGTGGAGTGGAATGTCGTGAAGCGGAGTAGAGTGTCGTAGAGTGACGGGGCGTAGAGTGGCAGGATGCAGAGTAGCTAGAGTGAGGTAGAGTCTTAAAGTGGAGTGGCGTATATTGAAGTAAAGTCAAAGAATGGAGTGACGTAGATTGTCGTAGAATGGCATGGAGTAGAGTGCATTACACTGGAGTAGGGTGGCATAGAGTGTCGTGGAGTGTCATAGAGAAAAGTGCCGTAGAGTGCCCTAGAGTGAAGTGGCATCGAGTGGGGAGGAGAGTGGTGGAGTGTTGTGCGGTGGAGTGCTGTGTGGTGGAGTGGAGTAAAGTGTTGTAGAGTGGAGTAAAGTATTGTGGAGAGGAGTAGTGTGGCGTAGAAGGCAGGAGAGTAGCGTAAAGAGAAGAGGATGAGAGTGGATTATGGATTGTGTGGTAATGCACTGCCATTACAGGCAACACACTTTCAATTAAAATGAGCATTACATTTGCACATACAGTTTTACTAATAAAACTATACAGCGCACAAACGATAATGTGTGGAAATGGTATCACCTAGTGTACTGATTTGTTATGATCGTATTAAAATATTTGTTTCCACCACACTTCAGAATTACAAAAAAATGTGCTTCATTCGTGCTTTCCTAATTCTGAGATAATTCTGAAATATTTCCACACAGTTAATTTACAGACATTTAAATTTTGTTGTGGGCTAGGAAAACAACCTTTTGTTTCCCGGCACCCAGAAAGATTGTGAGATACATCCTCTCACTTTGAGGTCAGAGAACTCCTGCTGAAGATGTCAAGTCACAAATGATATGAGTGTTCCCAGCGATTATGTCTGAATGAGCAACAGTGGAGAAAATAAATTCATGCAATGAATACAGTTTAAAATGTTTATTTTTTTCCCATAAAATAGAAGAACGCCATCTACTGCTTTTTACCACTACACTTTGTTTTAGGTCTATAAATATTTTAAAATATTGAGTCTGAAAGTTTTCACTATCGTTTTTGCCCCCCCAAGTCCCACAGAATTTGTCTTAACTTCCCACAGATATAGACTGCCACTACCTAAGGGTATAGATTATGATAAAAGACAGTGCGACTAGGAGTAGATGACATGATCAGCAAGCAGCGCCACTGAAATCATGCAATTCTGCAACTGCACCATTATCTGCCTAATTATAGATTTACTCCAATGCCACTTAAACCCCCATCTGTTGCATAATTTTCACCAAAAAATGATTCTCATTCAAACAGATCCAAAAGTACCAAAAAAGGGTGCCATACTTGGAGCCACAAAATGGCTGACCATTTTCAAAGGATACGCGGTTGCGTCATCTTGCGGATTGCGGTGTTCAGTTACTAAAATAGCACTAGCATGGTTGTACATTTGTCCAGATAGTGTCAATGTGTGTTAAAGTGACAAAATAGTGATATAACAGCACCACCGAATGCGTAACATTATGCAACATCATTTACTTTCCCAACCACATAATTCAGTCAATCCTGCCGCATAACTTGGTCCCCAGCTGTGCAAGCTTCCAGTGGCCCTGCCAGCGAATCATCTCAACATTATGGTGCGGATTAATTTTGACTGCCTCCTCCAATTCTCAACAGCACGCTTGCGAGCTACCGCACGCATAAGCCCAGCTCCAGCTTACTCAAAGGGCTCCTTTCTTTCGAAGATTAAATCCTTATGTTTCCTCTGGTAGAAGGACAAGCTGGGGATTGTCAGCCTGTGATGTTTTAATTGCTTGCAGCTTTATCTTTACTTCTGTACGATGATCATCAACCCAAGCAATATGGCTACCGGGGGAGGGGTAGAAAGCATATGGGGTACAGAAGGCTCAGTGAATTATGTCTCAGTCCCCATCAGTCGCTCATTATGTCCATCCAACCATACAAAAAAAGCCATGTTCCGCGTCCAAAGATGGTTGGAATGCAGTGTGAGGTCTCAGCCGCCATCTTTGGGATGAAAGACCATAGATCGACAACTCCCGCGTCAATACTCTATGATGACTATTAATTGTCGTGGCTTCCATATAATCAGAAATGGCTCACGGAAGAACCTTCTGCTTATGAGACAGTGCGTAGCCCTGCGACCAACATTAAAAGTAGTACTCCCACTTCTGTAGTATTTTTTTTTTTCATTTCCATCAGTATTTATCCAGATTTATTTTGTCCTCATCCTAATGCTATTTGAGCACTTTCAGTAAATGCTATCCGTGCCTCTTAAACCCCCTATGCTGTCAACATGCACATCCACTGGCCCTGAAGTCTTGATTGACAGGCAGCATGAGGAAACACTCAAAGCAAATCTGAGATCTGTGTTTTTCCTCTATACAGACAAGGAAACAGTTTGCTTCCCCATCTGTATTTATGTAAAAATAACTACTGTGCGCTTTATTTCAAAAGCCATGTATGTTGTCTATTGCATTTGTTTACAGTCTTTGTAGAATGCAATGATTTGTCACCTCCATTAAAGCGAAACAATGGGTTATAAAGCCCTACAGCAATAATGCCATGTTCCTGATCAGGAAATGTCTGACACGTGTGGCACTTTCAAAAGAAATCCACTTCTAACACTGACCAAGTAAGCGTCAAATTTGTAGACAGTAGTACAGATAGGAACATTTTTAAGCAAAGATATTTCAAATTACCTTAGAATTTCATTTAAAAAAAACATTCTCACCTTGTTTTTTTAGCGGTTGCAGTGAGACAAAAATAAGTCTCAGGAAAATGCGATAACGAGCTATTTGCAGTAAATATCCCTACACTGCTTCCCAAAAAATAATGGCATAAAGTGGTCAAGACCTAAAAATCTCAAACAATATCATAAATGGTAACTAAAAACTCACATTCATACCTGCATCTAACTTAATTTCTTCCTTAAAATTTCAACCACATCACACATAAAAACAGTTTGTAATTAATTTAAACGAAATGTAACCGACAGAAGCATTCATACTGTCCTCAAAAACAACAAACTATGTTTCATAAGTGGATTTTTACCACATCCTTAATTATTTTTAGATTTTTCAGGACTTCTTTGAAACTTTTACAATAAGATCATGAGAAATGGGGAACAGTACATATTTCTCTTAATCTGTATAGTTACCAAATACATAAGAGGGACCTCTAGGAGCATCCTTCCTCTCTAATTCCATCCAAGCACCTGTATCCTATTAGAGCTGAAAGACCCTAGTGAGGCCTCCCTTACACACACCTGTGACATTACATAGCAGGGCAGTTCCCTCTGGCAGATAAGGTCATGATCTCTTCCTATATAAATCACTTTCAGATCTTACCACTTTCTCAGACTGTCCATCCTTAAGACGACATTTAAGAAACACAATTTCTCTAATTACAGAACTAATTAAAAATATAAAACAGACATCAATCTGAAGAAACATGTAACAAAGTGTTGTTAAAGGTCAATAATGTACACTATGTTAAAACATTTTAAACATTTCCGCTAGCATCACATTTGTCGTGAGCCACAACCTGTGAAAATGAAACAAAGAATCATTCAATTTACTTGCATTAAAGGAATATCTGGGATTAAGAGCAGTGAAAAAAATCAGATGTGGGAAGAAAGTTTATCTCCACTCCTGTATCACTGCAATTCAATTCTTCCTTTTTTAGGTCTCGCCTGACCCAGCGCATGCAAAGCAGAAGAAGTTTTCAAGCAGAGGGCATGGGCAAAACATGGGATACGGAAGAGAGGTAGGAAAGAAGCTGGGCGGATGTCAGCAGAGTGAAGTTTAAGGAAGTCTAGGACAGCAGAGGAAGGGGTGTGGCTGCAGTATCTAGGGGGGTTCTCTTTAGAGATTGCCTGGTAAACGGGGTCGTAAGGCAGTAGTAGTGCTGCCAGCAAACAAAGGCAATTGGTATCTTCACCTCACTTATGTCCTTACCTTACCTGCTTTTACTTGCCATTTGTGATGCCAGTCTCATGTGCCACGCACAAACAATCATTAACTTTTTTTTTAACGTCACCAAGACCTGCTCAAGTGCATGCGTTAGAAAAGAGCACATCGCGGTGGCGGAGGACTGACAGCTAAAAGAAGCTCAGCAAAATGTGTTCATGTCAGCCCCCTAGAGCACTGAGCAAGTGCGTCTCCCCTCTCCAGCAGGATCTTGGGACGGGGTCAAAAACTGTGTGGGGTTCCCCAGTGCCAGGCTGAATAGACAATGATCCCAAGATATACCACCCGTAAAAGACGCCCCTGGTCCCCAGCCTAATGGGTGTTTCCCCTTTGTCCCACAATGCCAGTTCAACCCTGTTTCAGGAGGAGCAGGGTTCACCCACCTCCAAATTATGCGGACAATTTATATTATTCCATGCAAATGTCGGTCTTCATTCAAGGAGGGGTTCTGGGTCTGGCACCACTCGTCCCAGAGCCGCAACCATGTGGCGGTGAAACTGCACTTGAGGGCCACAAAGGCCCACGGCATCTGTCAGTGGCCCAGGGCCAGCTCTTCCAGCCTGGAGGGATGTCTTCAAGGTCTCTCCGAGAGGGGCTGAATCTTAGACGCTCCATAAAGCAATCACAATAAAAAGCATTACAGAGCCAGCTTGGCTCAGAACCTTCGCTTTTAGTCAAATGACAACGGCTTTGGGTCCCGCGCCAGCCCTTTGCCGTCGCAGCCAAGTAATATCTGCTCTTTGGTCCTGGAACCCGCTGAGCTTGTGCCTACTGGATAAGCAGAGACATATAAGATGGTAGGTGAAGAGAGGCTGCAACGTAGCGTTTAAGCAAAGGGAATGTGAGAGAGAAAGAAATGGTGCGTGAGATTCCCTTGAAGAGGAATTAAATGGAGAATACTTCCTTAATTGGGTTCCTCTAAACATGCCTCCAACCATCCACAACAAAGTAGTTACAGGTGGGTGAAACAAGACTTAATGCAGCAGCCATAAAAGGAAGCGTGTTCTAGAGATGACATTCTGGACTAGGAGAGACGAGGCAGTGGAGCTCGCCCCGCCCCACGCGCCCCTGTCCCGCGCGCTACCACGTGTGCGTCACTGAACAATGGCGGCCGCCGCCTGTCACGAGCCAGCCCGGAAAGACAATACTTAAGGAGAAATGCTTAATTAGGGGATCAGTGAATGAGTTCAAGGAAGGGTACAGACCGGCGCAGAGGAGTGGAGAAGACAAGAATACCAATTAATAGACTCGGGTAAAATGTCAGGTGGTCCTGTTTCACAACAGTGGGAGGGGAGAGGGAGGAAAGAGAGGGAGAGGAGAGGGGGAGCAAGCGAGAAAGAGGGGGAGAGAGAACGAGCGAGACACACGAGAGGGAGGTGAAACAGAAGGAGTGGGTGAAGGAAAAAGACTGGAAGAGAATGATTTAGAACGACCAAAGGAGAACCAAGAGATGGGAAGCGAGAAAGAAATGGTGATAAAAGGAAAGAGAGAAGATGAGAAAAAGAAAAAAAGAGGGAGATCGAGAGAAAACGAAGGAAATGAGAGAAACTGAAAGAGAACGACTGAGAAAGACCAACGAAGAGTAGAAGAAAAGGAGAACGAGAAAAGAGATAGGTAGGGAGAGAATGACAGAGAAAAAAGAGAGAAAGTGACAGAAAGAAAGGGAGAGAGAGTGCATGGAAAGTGTGGATGGATGAGAAAGAAAATAGAAGACAAGGGAGAGGAAGACAGCGGTGTAGGGAGAAAAATGAAAGTGAGACATGAGGGAAAGGAGGTGTGAGGGCACATTGCAACCCCCCTTCCCCCCCACACACACTTTTTATAAGTGACTCTTTCCTCTACCGGAGTGCCCTGAGGGACAGAAGTCAAAAGCGCAGATGGAGCGGCGGCTCTCAAACGCCGGCCGACCCTGAGACAGTTAGGTTATAGATTAGTTTTTCTTGATGTTTAGATTTAAGTTCATAGTTAGTCATTTCTAATCCTCCTCCACAAAGATCCCAGGCACTACTATGCCTGACCAGAAGTGCAGATGAGGGGCGATGCACTGTGCAATAGAAGTGAGCCCCTGGGGCCTGTGCATTGGGCTTAGTATAGGATAGAAGGGCTGATGGACACTGCCACCTTCAGGGAGTGAGGTCAGAACGCCCCCCCCCCCTTCCCCCACCAAACGGGACTGCCAGTGTAGAGTACCGATTGATAGCACTGTAAGAAACTAATAGCTTATATATCTAGTGTATTTGGGAGTGCATTTATTGTAACATTATGTTCAAAAGATGTTTCCTATGCTACGCGCTGTCAAAGAGAAAAAAAAGTGATACACTATAGAGGAAAGTGCCCCTTTTTCCATGGTTACCCAACACTTTTTGTCTAAAGTTGATGCACATTGACTGAGTGTGCCCTGCGTTCCTGCCAACAAGGTACCCAGGGCCCATGTTCTTTCCCTGAACTGTAATGTTGCAAAACCCAATTGGTAACTCTCTGGCAACATGTAAGCCCCTTGTAAAATTTACAATGGGTACCAAGGGCACTGTGACCAGGGAAGGCCTCTCAGGGCTGCAGCACTTATTGTGCCACCCCTAGAGGCCCTGTACCCTAACACAAACACACTTCCTTTGCAGGCTGCATGTTTTGGTGCAGAGCAAAGTGAAGAGTTGACACGGCACACATCCCTGTATGCCATGCCTACAATCCACTGCCCTGGCATAGGTAAGCCACCCCTATAGCTGGGTGCACTATACCAATGGTGAGGGTACAGGTGCATGAGCCCTGTACCCCTACAGTGCCTAAGCCAATTTTTAGACGTAAGTGCAGTAATGCCATAAAGAGTATATGGTACTGGGAGTTTATCATTTTGAACTCCACAGCACCATAATGGCTTTACTGAAAGCTGGGAAATTTGGTATCAAACTTCTCAGCACATACACCCACACTGATGCCAGTGTGGGACTTAATGAAAAATGCACTCAGAGAGAATCTTAGAGATGCCTCTGAAAAATGACCTGACTCTACTGTCCTGGCTGAGTGGCTGCTCTCCAGCTGCCACCAGCAGACATGTTTGTGGACCCCTGGGCCGAGCGCCTGCTGCTCTTGAGGTCCTGAAACAAAGCACACTGTGGGTCGAGGTGCCAAGCCTCCTCCCCCAGGATGGGCAGGGTCCACGAAGGGGAAGCTTCAAAGGCGGATGCCTTTGTGAGCTACCCTAGTCCTTTGCGGCTTCCAGCAACTGGCTCCCACCGTTTCTGACTCCCACTTTAGGCGGGAAAACCAAGATAGGAGGAGAGGTGTGCCCACCTTTGCCAACCCCACCCCTCAGGTGGGGAGGCGAGGTGAAGCACACCTCTCAGTCCCCGCCATCTTGAAGATGGGGGGACCCAGCCAACCAGAGTGAGGCTTATGCCCCCTTCCACTGGAGGGTGGCATAATATAGGGTGTACCCACCCTAAGTAAGGGACCCATTGGTCCCAACCTGCACCTACCTGTAATGCCCCTAAATGTAGTATTTAGGGACAACCCTGAACCTTTCCTCCTCAGACAAGAAGAAACAAGAAGAAGGAGCGAAGAGCCATGCTGAAGGAAGAAGAGGAGGACACCAACTGACTTGGCCCCAGCCCTACCAGCCTGTCCTGACCTCGACCTGCTCCAGCAAAATTCAGATGTGTCCTGCAGCCAGCAGCCCCCAGAACACAGAGGACCATCCCTGCCTTCCCCAACCAGACTATGTCTCCCGTGAGCACCGGATTTTCTCACCAACAGACTCTGGCTCCGGCCAAGTCGACGAGTCTGCACCACTCTGCACCCGATGCCCACGGCCCGAGTTAGAGTGGCCCAACACAACGAGGAGGTCTCCCCGACGATCCTGACCTGGGACCTGGTGATCCCTGACCTGCCTCAAGTCTCCCAACAACGACTGCAGCCCCTTTCTGGAGGATCTCCCCGACCGCGACCAGAGCAGGTAAGAAAAACCAGACGCCAAAAGACATCCCAGCACCCGACGCCCCGTGGTCTTGGGTGGCCCGACCGACAGTGTCCCGGCATCCCTCAACATCCCAACTTACATCTCCAACTGGTGGTCGCCTCCAGAAGATCTTCGTCCCCAAACCTGCAGTGTTGCAAACGGAGAATCCACATTGAACACAACAGGGCACCCAAGGCCAAAACAGCACCCTGTACCCGGCCGCCCATGTGCCACTGCGGGTGCACCTTGTGTGCTAATTCGGATCCCCTTTGCCCTGAGCTTAATTCCAGGAGTTTTGCTCCCACAACCCCGTGGCCTGCTCGTGAGCAGCCACCAACCGGAGGCCCCCTACGCCCCATTGCATAACATTGAGCCTTTTATCTAGGGAATGTCCCAGTGTGATATCTAGGCATTTCACACTGAGTAGAAAAAGTTACTTAAAAAGTAATCTGAAAAGTAACATACACAGTAATGTCAATAGTAACTGAAAAGTAATTCCAACTGTTTTATGAACAAGTGACTTACCTGTAACCAAACCAATTGCATTCAACTGCATTTAAACCGTGTTTAACTGCATTATTCTTGCAAAGTATTATTATGACTTACCTGTACCAGGTCTGGCTTGGTTCTAGAAAATAAAATACAACTAAACAATATTTTTATACAAACAAATTGGTCTGAGTTCAGTCTTTGAGCGTGTGACATAATTTCTTGCCTGAGTGTGTACAATAAATGCCTAACACTGCCCTCTGATAAAGCATTACTGCTCACCCTCACTACCACAAATAGAGAGTAAGGTATTATCTACTTTTACCTCTGCCTAACTTTGGGAATCCACTGGACTTTGGTATAGTATATACTGAGCCAGCTTCCTACACGCTAGAATTGTTATATTTGAAATAACAAAAATGCCAAAAATAAAGATCAAAAAACACAACAAGGAAAGGAGGTGGGAGAATGAGGAGAAAGATACCCAAGGAGGGAGCAAGCAGGAACAAATAGGCAGGTACCACGGCAGGCATGGCGGGGGTATATCTAGGGGAAAATATAATACAAAACAATGGATGCTAGAGAGAAAGAGCGAGGGTGTCATGGTCCGAGCCGGACAGCTCTCCATACGGTATCATGCACACAAGATCCCTCTTGTACAGTCCCTCGCTAAGATCTGCCTTGGGTTGTCCCTCAGGTAGCACTGTCTAGGACGCTAATCCAATGACATCGCCTCGCTCCCGGCTCTCCTGCAGACTCTTTCATCTTGTTCTGGTTCCCTTAGCATGTCTTCAAAGCTCAGCTTTATTAGCTCATTTAATGTAGGCACTGATGGGAAATAAAAGGCTTTTGCTGAGGACAAATTCCTAGAATTTTAAATCATCCTGCTCCAAGGGCTTCAATCAGATTTCTGGTGGGCTCTCGCTCACGACGGTACAGGTGGAGTTAAAGGCAGGTCTAACATGGATATTTCTGCTACAGCACCTCAAGGGGCTTGCAGGAACTGTGGTTTTCACAAACAAACGTGAGCAGAATTCTCGGAGCTTTGATAAACGATGATTAATGCAGAAATACCTGCAGGCTTGGGTTGCCTGGAATTTGTGGATCTGTGATTCCGACACCAAGGCGAAACATGAATATAATTTGGGGGAAAGAGGTATGGATCTGATGTCCACGTGTGATCTTGGCTGTCCAGGGTCATGGACTGTCTAACCCCTATAAAATTCCATGGGGTTGAAACCGAGAAACAATTATTTGCACCAAGGAGGTACTTATACCAGGCACCGGCACTGTCTACCACACAACTGCACTTTTACTTTCCCAATGAAACTTTTATTGTGGGAACTTTTGCATTCCCCTAATAATAGCTGCACCTCACTGCATATGAAGTGCTTTTTGAGAGGCAAACAGAACTACACTATTGCCGCACAAAGATGAAATAGCACACACTATGGCCTTGCTCATCTGCATCAGAACTCCCCTCCAAGATGGCTGCCGGAATCGCTGGTGTCATTAAAGACACCGAAAAACGTAAACATTTTTTTTTTCAAATTTATGGCATAATCTTGAGCACAAAAAACATTTTGGGGTCAAAATATTGGAAACAAAATGGAGGACCAAAATATTGAGAAGGTAAGTGCGTAAACGTAAGAGTTAGTAGTCTAAACTCTACATCTATGAATTAGAGAGAGAGAGATATATATATAGACATCTATGTCACACTATTTTGTTAATTGTCTCTATACTTTGCAGTCGATATGTTGGTGGGTACCAGGGGCAGGAGACTGCAGTGCCTCTTTTGGGCCTTCATTCATTGAACCTAATCAGAGTTAAAGCTGAAATCGGAGGTGGAAATTCTTTCCAAATTGCATAAAGAGTGATGGTTAGGGCATGGAGAGTGTTCATTGTCATCTGCACACATTACAGACATTTTAAGTCCAAGATGCACCTTTTCCTGGGGCAGCATATTTCAGAAGAGGGAAAGTGCTAGCTTGTTTTCATTAACATTGCAGCCGGGCAAAGTTTATAATGGACCACAGTGTGGAAAAGTGGGGTAACAAGAAGGAACAAATCAGGGAAAAGGGCGAGAAAAGCACAGAAAGAAGAACATTACATTTGTAAGAATAAAATGACAGAGAAATACAAGGCCAAAAGCGTAGCTTACAAGATATCTTCTGTTCAGCTATCTGACGTACGTTATATTTTATTCTGAAACATTTATATGAACTGTACCTATAATTACAATAGAGACCAACAGAAAAAGAGCATTCATTAATTTAAACACTGAGTGGCTCTGCAGTTTGGAAACAAAAGATGGGAACGCTGTAGCACTTCTGTTGTTAGAACAGAGCAGTAGAGACTTTAGCAATGGCGCCTGAATGCTGAAGCTTGCTCTAGTCCAAGATGGCCGCCGTCAAGTGATTTACAGTTGTGTAATTAGAAAATAATGGAATGGTGCACCTGTAGCAGTAGTATGTTTACTACCGTCAAATGAGTGAGTCCGGAAAAATCTCCAATTTTGTCAAAGTACAAAAGAGCATCATCCAGCCAACGCGTTTCGTTCAAATTGGTTGCTTGAACTTCATCACGGCTAAATATCACTGATCTAAGGGTACGTTTATCCAATGGTATCCTAGGTCTCATACAACAAGAGACCATGCATCCGAGACTTAAGATAAAGCCATACGGCAACCAGTTAAGTACATTAAGTGATTATTCGCAAGTGGCCATCTGATAATGCCATAGGTCAGATAGCCCAGACGCGATATTCCGGTAGTCAGAGTCGAATGAGCTGTGGTACAGAAAGCGTAATTATGTTATTAGTTGGATATTGCTATAGTGTTCCGAGGATCACAGCGACACTGGTACTGATGACAAAGGGCGTGGCTGGGCGGGAGTCAAAAGTGGAGATACTGTCCTGTCGTAAAATGGCAGCCAAAGATAAGTGTTTTATTTTCTTCTTGGCCATGTTCTGCCATAAAACTCGGCTGATTTAGTGTGTGGCCATGAGACTAAAAGCCACCTCTTATTTCTGGCAATCCAGAGACACCAAATGGGGGCAGGTGCGTCCTCACCACAAAAGCACTGAAGGGGCAGTTGCCAACATATTTATTGGGCATTGATTCTTCAGGCTGAAAATAGGCATACAACACCTTGCTGCCTTATGCGGGCTCATTGTGGTACCAAAGGGGATGATGGACGGAGCGCTTGAGCAAATCAAACACTCACCCCCAGTCAACTGATCTGGGTTCAATCCATCATCATTCTTTAGCTCACACCACCACCCCAGTTCAGACATGGGCATATGCAAATCAGTCTGACCCTGTGCCTCATGGGAACAGTCCAGCCCGAACTGCCAAGCCATGTCTTCCCTGGACCGGAATCAAGCATCCTAGGACCGGTTTCTGGCTATCAGCCGTCATCAGCCAGGATAGCTTGACTCCAGTGGCGTAGTGAGCACGGGACCTGGCTTGGCAGTTCGGGCTGGATTGTTCCCATGGGGCACAGGGTCAAGACTGATTTTCATATGGCTGGGTTCGAACTGGAATGGCATGGTGAGCATAAAAATGATGGATTTAGGCCCAGATCTCTGTACTGGGGTGAATATATGACATTGTTCTGCATTCTGTCCATCAATTGATGTTTTTGCATTTGTCACCCCGAGTGGGACGGGTATGCTCAGACGTGAGTCACGTGCTCTCCATGCCACTGAAATCAAGCTATCCTGGCTCACGAGGGGTGAAACTCCGAAACTGGTCCTAGGATGCTTGTTTCCAGTCCAGGGAGGACCTGGCTTGGCAGTTCAGGCTGGACTGTTCCCATGAGGCACAGGGTCAAGACTGATTTGCATATGGCTGGGATCTAACTGAAATGGCATGGTGAGCAAAAAACCGATGAATTTAAGCCCAGATCTCTGTACTGGGGTGAATGTATGACATTGTTCTGCATTATGTGCATCAACTGCGTTTTTGCTTATGTGGGCTCATTGGCATGAGTTCTTTACAAAAAGTAACAAAGACCCTCCTTCAGAGAGCAGCAGGCGGCCCATTGGCCACTAGGCCAGTGGTTTCTGATTTCTTATATTACCAAATGCCAGCACCGCCATCACGATTCACGAGACAATGGCGGTGTTTACATATTTTACCAAAGGCAAAAACTGCCAAAAGAGGACACCAATCAACCGCCCTGCTTCCATATATTACCAGATGCCAGTGCCTAGTTGGGCTGAGGCAGAAGCTTGTACACATGATTTTAACAGGAAAATCCCCCAACACAAGGCACCCGCTGCAACACATGAATTATTCAGGCACCTTCCAGAAAGAAGTATTTGCAGTCCTCTCGTCAAGAATGTTTGCTCAAAACAAGGATTTACAGTAGCAGTAATTATGAAGCAGCGTCTGCAGTGCACACAGGGGCAGCCACCCAACACTTCCGGCTTGGCTGGGTGCTTGGATGGAACAGAGAGCCAGGTCTGGCAAAGAGGGCAGAGGCAACAGCACCAGAGGCACCCTGCCAAAGCACACCAGGGAATCCATTAATGATATACACAAACACTGGAACTCAAAACACACACAACACTCACACGCCACAGGTGAACTGTGCACACGTGCGCATACACACCAAACATTCACAGCCGTGTGCACAAGCACACATATACATGCAAGCACACCAGGAAATCCATTAATGATATAGACAAACACTGGAACTCAAAACACACACAACACTCACACACCACAGGTGAACTGTTCACACGTGCGCATACACACCAAACATTCACAGCCGTGTGCACAAGCACACATATACATGCAAGCACATCAGGGAATCCATTAATGATGTAGACAAACACTGGAACTCAAAACACACACAACACTCACACGCCACAGGTGAACTGTTCACACGTGCGCATACACACCAAACATTCACAGCCGTGTGCACAAGCACACATATACATGCAAGCACACCAGGAAATCCATTAATGATATAGACAAACACTGGAACTCAAAACACACACAACACTCACACGCCACAGGTGAACTGTTCACACGTGCGCATACACACCAAACATTCACAGCCGTGTGCACAAGCACACATATACATGCAAGCACATCAGGGAATCCATTAATGATATAGACAAACACTGGAACACACCACACATCAGCTGTGCACACAGTGCATACACACCAAACATTCACGGACGTGTTCACATACACAAACACACATATGCGTGCTCGCGCACACACAGAATTGTATTATGACACAAGGTCAGAACTTTGCTGTCTGTAATAGCAAAAAGACTCTTATGATTTAATTACTAGTAATTCATCATTTTAGGAGAAGTAGACAGTTTTCTAACTTTGCCTCCCCCCAAAAAGTAAGGGGTGATGTAATAATAATAATCCACATTTGTAATAATCCACATTTGTAAAGCGCAAACAAGCACCCGTAAAAGTCTCTAGGCGCTAGGGGCCGTCGGGAAGATTGGGCAAGCTATTGCCCAGATTCACATGGTGCTGGGCTAATCTGGCGTCGGGGATCCAAACGTGATCCCCAGATTCCGGAGTCAGTCACCCTGGCCGCGGCGCCACACCTCTTCACTAAAAGCATTTCAATATAGGCTGTAAGTTAGAGGTGCCCATGTTCACACAGGGTTGTTTAGTGAGGTGATGGCAGTAGAAGAATACATTGAGGGGTGGGAAGGCGTAGAAGGAGTACAACAATATTGGGAGCCGTCACAGACTCATCAAAACAGAGAGCGGTTTGGGGGAAGGGATCTGTATCAGGTTATTAATTGAATGTGGATCATTGGAGAATCGTTTGACCACCCACAAGCAAAACCATAGGGTCTGTCAAACAAGGTATCAAACACCACCGTGTATCCACATAAATAATTTAATAATATAGCAATCCAAATGTCAATTTTCATAAACTGCTTCATGTCCTGGTAGTGAAAATAAATTAGGCCCAATAACATATGTTATTTAGAGCAACTGCACTAATACACACACATTCACACATTTATTACTACTGGGTAGAGGTCAGTTCTGAAGATTTTACAAAACTAAAGCAAAGAAGACATGCCTCACAGATCTCATGTAACTATTACTTTACATATGGAAATACATTTTCTTATAGTCTTAGCTCTGCGTGTGACTTCGCCTCGCTGGACAAATCGAACCCCTTGAATGCTAGTTTTGGTTAAAACAAATAAAAATGAAAAAGAAAAATGGCATGAGGTTACCGCAGGTGAATCGTGGGCTCTCCGCTTACCTGGCAGTGGTAATAAGTGGCATAATATATACGCTTTATGTTGGCAAAGGCTGCAAAAAAAAATCACAATAGACTCCCACAATTCACCTCCAGCATAAAAAACATCAAGAAACATGTAATAAGTACAAGTGACAAAGAATCCATCAATTTAAATACTAGACACTCGGAAATTTATTTCTGGAACTCCACCAGTTCACCCTTAAACTAACTCTATCCTGCAGCTGAAACTTTTCGAAAAAGCACAAAAATCATAACTTTGTGGTTGATAATCACATTGTTATAGTTATTAAGAACAAAATACTAGACATATGCTCCAGTAACAAAAAACAACAGAAACTTGCATCTCCTGGCAACATGCCCCACACCCGCTCCTTAATTTCACCGACTCTAGCACCGGCTGAAAGTTAAAAACTTTGTCACCAAGCAATAAAAGTATTTATTTTCCACAAGTAATAAAAGAGGTACACCACATTACAATGCAGTGTGGGAAGGAGTGAAGCAAACCTGAAGGGTTTGTTCATGTAATTAAATGTGATTATAGAAGACAACGCCTGAAATACTTGTAAAAGAAAGCAATTAAGAATACAGAAGAGATATTCATGCAGCTGGAGGGAAAGAGTTTACGCCTGGCACAAATGAAGGGACATTGCTCTAAAACCCATCAAGCAGTTTATGCCTTAATGAGAACTAGACAATCATAACATAAGCCAGGAAAAAAAGCTGAAAGACTCCTGGCCCGCATGGCACAAAAGTTAAAGTCCACAAAGAAAATATACAACAGTCACCATCATAACACACATACACCTCAACAGATACTGCAACAAAAGTATACATTCATTGTTTATTGCATAGGTCTCGCATTTATGCGAGTTTGAGCTATTGGCATTGTAAATTACAATGCCTTTTTTTTATGTTTTGGTTTTTAAAACATAAATAAAAGACATTGTCATTTACAGAGCCAATAGCCTAAACCCCCACAAATGCGAGACATACTGCATTCCAAATGCTTGAAGGCATCTCTGAGTTGCCCCCTTCTGTCTGCTAGGGCCCCTGAAGAGCTTACGGTTTGCTACGAGTTAAATAAACAAGCCGTTGGTCACAACAGTGCACGAGAGACCCTCATGCAGTACGAGAAACTCATTAAAGTAAATAGTGCTTACAGACTAAATAAGACGTAGCGTGTAACAACCGAAGTAAAAGTGACAGTCCTCATGGGAGGATACAAATGAAGACAAGGCGGTACTAAGGAGGGACTAAGAAGCCTAATAACGAATCGGAAGCCAGCATTTAGGAAGGACAACTGACACAAGCCAATGACAAATATGGCCAGAGAGTGGGCAGGGCTTCAAGTCCATACTCCAATACAGCATGGCTCGCAGCGTATGCGCTGCCCAGGCTTGACCTAAAAAAATAGTGTGTATCCCTGAACACAAGAAAAATAAAGACTAAATGACCTCCTTAGTCTACATAAAAGAGTTTCAACCATTAGGTGACCCTAAGAATAGACTTCTAGAGGAAGAAAATAAATTAAGCTGGGCACGTCCTAATACAATGTGAATGAGATCTACCCTAATATAGATATATTTTTGGGAGCATTGTACACGAAACAGCTTTAAAAATATCCCCTCTACTCAAGTTATGATCTGTTTTGTCAAAACAGAAATGGCCGGATTTATGCTTTTACAGTAATTTCTCTGTCAGGGGGCCGAGGGCGTTATGTCCGCCACTCACATGGACAGAGGACCGCCTATTTATTGATCACCGCTGGCCCAGAGGTGATCTGTGTATTTGCACAGGACCTGCTGCCACACCAGTTCCTCTGAAGGTGCCAAAACATTGATGGATGTCCACAGACGGGTTTGAGCGGGTTCCACCAAACATTTTATTTTACAAAAACAGACACCTAAAGGGGGAGTTTGTTGTTCAAAACCACATAACTAATGGCTCCACACCCGGGGAGTTTTTTCCATGGGATTATTATTTTAATAATGACCCAAACGGTCATTATTTTAGGTTTTCTGTTTGCCCCCGCCAAGTTTTCTCTGGCAATGATGGCCAGAAAAAAAGACCAACAGACTACTCAATGAAGGGCAGTGTGATGATATTACTCCAATGGCCAGCACTCCATCATGCCATTAGAGTCAGCTCTCCATCAGAAGAATCAGTGAGGGCCCCACCGACGGAAAGCAGACAGACCACCTGATTTTCAATAGTGCAGGCGGACCAAGAGATTTTAGGGGATGGGGTACTACATCGGGCTTGAGACAGAGTACCCTGCCGGTCAACTCTAAACGAGTACTATAGGGCTCAACAATCAGCCAAGCACTGATGCTGCGATCGCAACAGCTTGTCGAGAACTAGAAGTCTCCATATTACAGATACATTGCCTTCATAAACACTAATGCTCAGAACTGCCAGAAGACACGTTTTAAGGTGGTGAAAAAATTATCGGATGCTCGTTCAATATCCCCCATTCCCCTTCTTTCCCGAGTCCCTGAGCGAGCTCTTTTCTTTACTCGAAACATTGAAAACATTCACTTGCAGTTGGCCGAAAAGCAGATCCCAACTTAAATAACAATATTCCAATCCGGGCGGTAGCGGAAGCTAATCTCCAGCAACCAGAGTCAGTGTGTGGCATTAAATTAAACAACTGGTCTCCTATGGATCTGGCATCCTTGTTTGATATTTTGGGATCTATTAAATCTGGCTCTCCTCGTGATCCCCTACCTGCTGATAAGCTCAGATCACTGGATAGGACTCTCTTGATCACAATATTGGAGCTTCTCAATTCTTCACTGAGAGAAGGGTCTGTGCCACAGAGATGGAAGCACGCTATGGCCCTTCCACTCCTGCAAAAAGCTCATTTGGATCCCTGTAGTTTCTCTAGTTTTCGGCCTCTCTCTTTACTACCAGTCTTTTCCAAAGTTTTAGAGAAACATGTGAATGCCCAGCTAACTGCATTTGTTTAGGCCCAAAATCTTTTCCATCCCTCGCAGTCTGGCTTCAGGACTGAACATAGTATGGAATCCTCCCTTTTGGGTGTCACTAAACACCTAAGACAACATCTAGGTGAGGATTGTGGCACCGCAGCACTAATTCTTTTAGATTTGAGTGTGGCTTTCGATATGGTGTCCCATTCAATCCTGTTAGCTGAACTGCAGGTATTGAGTTTGGGTGGTTCAGCTTTAGGATGGTTTGCATCCTTTTTAAAAGACCGTCTGTTTCAGGTCTTTTTGGTCAATGTGTGCTCTAAGCCTCAAGCCCTGACCTCTAAGTTCCACACAGCTCTGTTCCGAACCCCCTGCTATTTAACATCTATGTCCGCCCATTGGCATTCCTAGTAGAGAGTTGCGAACGTACCCTTTTTTTTCATATGCCAATGATACTCCGATTATTTTCTCCTCAACATCAGCACAGAACCATGACTCTTCGATTCTGAACCAGGGCTTGAATAAAATGTTGACGTGGATGAATAAGAACTCCCTCAAGCTTAACGGTGATAAGACGGAGGTCATGATTGTGGGTAAGAACGCCTCTCTGTGGGGTTCTAGACATTAGCCAGGCCACCCTATCTCACCCTGTCTCCTTTGGTGAAAAGCCTGGGTGTGTTCATGGATAATAAACTTTGCATGAAACCACAAGTGGCTAGAGTTACTGCAACTTGCTGTGCAGTTCTCAGATGGCTGAAAAAGATTCCTTGGCTGATTCACTTAGTCTTAGCGGCTCAAAGAACAGTCATTCAGGTGTTACTCATATCCAGACTGGATTATGGTAATGTGCTGTACCTTGGTGCTGATATGGCCCTGATTCAGCGTCTGCAGCTAGGCGGCTCTTTCGTTTACCAGAAGCTGCCTCAGTTTCCCATTTGCTGAGGGAGTTGCATTGGCGTCGGATCATCAAACGCATTGAGTTTAAAGCACTGTGCTTTATGTTTAAAGCCAAACAGGGCTTAGGACCGCCCTACATTCACACCGACTCACACCCCCGAGATCCTCTAATCAAGCCCTCTCCTCGGTACTGAGGTTTCGTTTAACTCGTATGAAAGGTTGTTCTTTTGCATATCTCGGCCCTAAATTGTGGAACTCTCTTCCTGCAGCTTTAAGGAACTGTAATTCACTTCTGAGCTTCAGTAAGGTTCTGAAGAGCTGGCTATTTTATCCCACTGCTTCGGACCACTTATCCGTACTTCTGCCTTGCGCCGGGAAACCCTTTGGGGTAGCTGCACGCACTGTAGGTTGCATGCTAATAATGAACCAACCTTCAGGCATCAAAAGTCAAATCTTAACACAGCTGCTATGAAATTAACTATGCGAGATAATTAACTGCAGCTCAAATGAAAACAAGGCGGCTCTATAAAAAGCACCCTAGGGAAGGTTTAGGGATAACCTTAATTCATAATACATGGTCTAAGCAGCACTTTAAAGCAAATGCGGAAAAAGTTTTTTATAGGGTCAAGTAGCTCTAAAAACATTTGGTAAGGGTCTTGCCACGTGATTCAAAAGTGGTAGTCAGAAGTAGAGTCTGGAGTTTTCATAACTGGCTGGTTTATTCGCTGGCCAGCATAAAGTGGCCTAGACGCGGCATGGCTATCACTTTCATACCAGTCCAGACCGATTCACTGCGATTCAAAGGGCTTTTGTTTTTTAGTGGAAATTAAATAAAAAGGTAAAGAAACGGAGGACTAGCAAAGTGCAAACTTATGTAGACTTCGGTAAAAGGCAACAGGTATTCCCACCAAACTAGCAGACACATCATGGGTCTTGGGTTATACAACGAATATGGAAAATACTGCACTGGAAACATCACATTCTGCTTTAACTAACAGTTTATCGAATAGATCCAACGATGGGCGTGAGTTTAGATACAATAATTGAGAATACATTTCCCATAGGAACTAAACAAACAGTCTACCTCCCCTAAAAACAATTTTAAGGCAACAATAGAGAAAAATAACAACAAAAATCTAAAAAGATGGCCCCTCCATTAACATTAGTTGCTGTGGGTACATTGCATACAATGAAAAGGATTGTACCCAAGTAACAAATGGATGCATTTAGATTTTTCCCTTGTAAACCCAGCAATATAGTGTTTACAAAGTCTTCTTCTGTTGGATATGCGAGGCTCAGAGTAGGTTGTAAAGCAACACGTTTTGGGGGGGAAATACATAAAATATTGATTAAGATGTTCTTCATTTTATTCAAACCTGTGAACTTATGAAAGATGCAACAAAAGGATTCTAAATTGGATTCCAATGTCAATCAGTGATCTCGACGAGGGTTCCTCAAACATCGCACGGGGCGGGCCCATTCTCTTTGTCGTGGCCTCCGGAGAACACCTGCATTTCACATCTTGCATCTTCTCCTTGGGAAATAACTTCCATTTCTGGGTCTTACCATCATGAAGCAGCAATTCTCCACCCTAGGTGGTGTGAAGATATTACCAATGAGATACCGATATAGGTAAGAATTGAAAGAAAAGTCGCACAATCGATTTACGCAATTGAGAAAGAACTTCGGATCTCACTGTATAAACAACAATACAATGCAACACAAGACACACAATACTTCAGTTCACAGATAGATCGAATTTAACCAGAGCTGTGATGAGATTAGCCTCCAATAGGCGCATAATGATCACTAAAGCAGCCGACGAAGCAGCACAGGGGTTTTGGAGCTCTGGGCACCCCAATTACGTCTGTTTATTCACAAGAGGAGCAAGGGAACCTGTTCTGCTGCCTTGTAGTAGGACCAATGGCGCCCTCGCTACGCCTCGGATTAGAGAAACAAACCCTAACAGCAAACATCCATGC
This sequence comes from Triturus cristatus, assembly GCF_964204655.1. Taxonomy (NCBI): domain Eukaryota; kingdom Metazoa; phylum Chordata; class Amphibia; order Caudata; family Salamandridae; genus Triturus; species Triturus cristatus. The sequence goes on along the minus strand of NC_140593.1, from coordinate 1,138,515,327 downwards.
ATGAAAGATGCAAGCAGATGGTGGCTCAAGTGTAATGTCCTTACTTCCAGGTAAAGGTACACCTTCATTTCACAAGGGAGAATACTTTAAAAGCAAATAAAGGCTTTAGGTGTCCAATGAAATCTGGTAACAATGAAGTAAACTGGTTATAGAAGCAAGAGGAGGATGCAGTGTGTAACCGCATAAAGTATATTAGAACCACTTGGGGACATTGCAACCATTTCCAGGTAGATTGATGCTGTTGCCCTAGGAACTTCCACTAGAAGGAGGGTGTGTGAGGGCTGGATAGGGGAGACAGGGCTTGTGTGCACAGTGAGAGGGCTGGGGACCCTGCATACAGGACCTTGCACACTTGTTCCCCTCTGAGCCTGCTTAGTGGATTAATCCATAATCCCTTTCAGAAAACAGAAAGGCTAAAATCCTAAACAGACCAGGACTCCACAGAGGGCTACCTGTAGTTTTATTAGGCTATGCTCTCCTCCTCTCCCCATCCTCCCGTGGCTCTTTCTGGGAACCCTCTTGCCCGCCACCTACCACCACCATACTGTCTGCCCCTTTCAATCATCCAACAAGTAATTCAACATATCACCCAGAGGGAAATGCCTGCTAAAGAGGTCATCGCTCTGCAGGTCAGCAGAAAAAGCAATGAGACCTGCAGAAGGAACTGGGTGAGATTTGTCGGTCTGCAGCAGCAATTTGTGAGACTTGTAGGTTTGCAGCAGCGAGATATGGATGGGGTGAGGCCAACAACGGGCATGGGCGATGCCTCTATTATGTACGGGCAAGGGCTGCAATGGGAAGGGTCACAACGTGAGGCCTGCAAATCTTCAGCAAGACGAAGGAGACCTCTGAGACGAGAAAGCGTGAAGCCCACATGACTGCAGGAGGCAATAATGACGACCATTGGTCTGCCGCCGGGATACGGTCTTCATAATGGTGTGTTATGTTAGTGCTCAAAAAGTTCTATGTGGGATGAATGAATGAGGAGTTTGGAAAGCACTCTCTAGGACAACTGTAGGAGAGGCATAACAACAGAAGAGCAGATAAGGGCTGACTTTTCAATTGTCTCACAAACAAAGTTAGGTTCTTGATTTAAAGTGAAGGGGGGAGGGGGGGGGGGGGGGGGGAAGTTTCCAGTCTGCAGTAATGATCACCAATAGATCGCAACCTCTAACCCTGGATCGACAACATCTAGGCGCTGCAAGTAGATGGGGATTCATAGAGCGCCATGATTGACAAATGTTATAGAAAGAGAAAAGATGATGCATGTAAGTGGGAGCCGCAGCATGACTCTATAGCATGAACAGGGAACCTTAAAGAGGTTTGGTTTGCATCTCGGTAGAGGTGTAGGAGACCATATAGGATGGGATGTGAGAATGAGTGCTGGTCAGGTGGAAGGAGTGAGGCCTGCAGATCAATTCTGCAATAGAAGGGGTCAAGGCTCAGAGGTCAGCGGCAGGAATGAATGATGGTTGTACCTATGCAGGTGGAAAGAATGATGGTCTGCAGGAGAAGAGGGTACAGTCGTATGGTTTGCAGCGGAAAAGAAAGATGGCTGTCCACCTGCAGGTGAAAGGAGTGAGGCCTGCAGATCGAGGTCTGTGGACTTGCAGCAGAAGGGGGTAAGGCTTAGGGGTCCGAAGCAGGAAAAGATGCAAGATGTGCAGGGCAGCGGCAAGAAACGTGACGTCTATGTGAAGAGTGTACGATATTCAAAATAACATCACATAACACAAATTGCTTCAGGTTCCCCTGTGGGTCTTCAGACAGTGTGTTTAAGCCAACCCAGGGGTCTGCACCGATATTCTTTCTTTAGTGCCCCCAGGGGACCAGGAAGTCATCATTTCTGTACTGTACTAAGAGCAGAGCAATAGGTCTGCAGCCAGAGGTGTGCAGCATTCAGCAGTTAGTAATGTTTCCTGCAGGTCTCCCACCGGAAGTGACATGAGGCCTGCAGCTTATTTTAAGATCTGCAGCAAGAAGGGCACGGCCTTTAGCAGCTGACAGAAGATTTCTGACTGAGCTCTGAGTAAGTTTACTCAAGGGCGAGCCTGGAACACCACTGAAAGTTTTCAAAGTTCAGTACATATGACGGGACACTCCAGCAGCGCGCCGATACCTTTCACTGCCTCCACATATACGAGTTACGGACGTCACCCTAGCAAGTGAAGGGCGGGAGCTTCAGGGCTGGCTGCGTGAGCACGGTGGGGGCAAGGCTTGGGAGGGCTAATGTCTTCCAGAGGCAGGAAGAAAGGAGAACCAACCACCCCTGTCCTGGAGGGGCCCCTCTCCTTTCAGTGGAAACATGAGCAGACGTGAGTGGATCCTTCCGATGCTGTTTAAAATTTAAGAAACGAAAGACATTTAATTTTCACTTTCTGGTGGCCCACCACATACAATGTTTGCAGCTCCCAGCTCAATTCCAGACTACAAAAAATAATATTAGTGTATGTCTTCCAAGTACAGAGCATGAAGATTTGTATTTTTAGCTCTGTGCCTTCTATGAAATGAGAGTATTCCTGGCAACAGTGTAAGGTTACAAAGAATAACCAAGCATTGGTAAAGCTAGTATGTCTGCCACTGTCTGTCGTGTTTGCCTTTGCCAATGCTTGTTTTGTCATGGCTTTTTAAAAAAAACGTTATAGTTGCGGAAGCTGCAAGCTGTTTGCTAAGATCAAAAACATTGGCTAAAAGCAGAAATACATTTGTCTCAAAAAGCACACACTGCCGTAGTAACTAACCCATGGCCCAGAACGGAACTACTTTGTGGGTGGATGTGCTCGTTGTAAAACGGAAGAACGCTGCCACTCGTAGTGAAGTTAACCAATGGCTGAAGTGGACTGACCCATTGCCCCATGCTGTGTACCAGTGATACTCAAAGTACGGCCTGTTGCTGCATTCGGCCCTCCTGACCTTTACATGTGCTGCTGTTTACTTGACCAGGCGCGCAACGCCCATTGGGCTCAAAGGGCTTCAGCCCTCCCCGTCGTATGTGTCAGCCCAGGCTGAGACAGCTTCCCGGGCACACACACAGCCACACCCGAGTACTTCACAGGTCTTTAAAAGACCATTTACTTGCTAATGAGGCTTTGTTGTGTTTTCACCCCTTCTTAGAGCCCCTGCATCACCACTCTGCGTATTGCTGGAAGAATCACCCCTCCCCCCCCAAATTTTAGTAGCCCCTCCTCCCGAAATTTGGCTCCAGTTGCGCCTCTGTACTTGACTCAGCACTAACAATAACAAATATATTAAATAAACAGGCAACCATTTATTTAAAGGTTAACTGAAGTTAAAGAAAAATACTAACGAAGGTGTACCACTTAACTTTAAGAACACCTTCATTTTTAAAGACCTCTTATAACTAACGTATAAAAATATGATAAAGTCTCTTCAAATTCAAAAAGAGTAATTCATTAACACTTTGAACAATTTCACATTTGTAAATCAGATTCTATCATTGCATTTAGGTATATATATTTTTTAAGTTAATAGTTTTAATTAACCCCTTGTGTGCCCCGCACTTTCCCCGCCCTGTGCCGGGCGTTGAATTAGCGGGCGGGGTTCATGACGAGATAGTCTCGTCATGGGCACAGCGCAACCGCGGCCCATGACGAGACTATCTCGTCATGGGCACTCAAGGGGTTAAACATTCATGCTTCACCCCTACCTGGCAACAATGCAAAGAGAAACAAGTCAGTTATTATGTGCACTCTTTGGTTAGCCTAGGTTGCTATTATACATGGACAACATTAAAGTCGGGGTCCACTGGAATTATGCGGCAGGGATAACTTAATTATGCGGCAATGAATGGCAAATTATGCAGCACAATGCAACACATTGTATGATAGTACTAGTTCATTAGTTTGACATTTTTTAACTTGTTAATACTATCTGGGTGTATGTTGCACCTCATTAGCACCAGTTTAACAAACAAACATTGGAATAAGCAACAGAAAGGTGACTGATCAAGCTTCTGAAAGGGCCTTCAATGGTGCGTCAACACGTGTCGCTGCATATTAACGCTTGAACTGTTTGAGCTACATTGGTCCCAGGTTTTCTGGTTTCACAATGTGCAATTGAGCCTTCAGATGAACATGCTTCCCCTACGCCCACCTTACACAAGCCTCCCAACCCGACTGCCACCCTGCAGGCATGAATGTGGCCCTCGGCCACACCACAGAACAAACATTTTGGCCCCCGGGAAAATGTTTGTGAGTACTCATGCTGTACTAGGCGGAAGAAAATGTGACACAACAGACCAATGGGTTAAGGCACTTGGATGAAAGCTCCAAAAGTAATTTAATCACATATGCAATTTTAGTAAAATCAAAATGCCTTGGCTAATGCCAGAGCTAAAGAAAAAGAGCAGCAGCTTTCAATCCTGATCGGTCAAAACACTATTTTATTAATTCACTTATTGATGTAAAAATAGTGATAGGGCCCCTTTCAGCGGTTTCTTACTGCTGCTTTTGGGGTGATGGGAATATGCGGAGAGTAAGAAACTAGACATTGGTTCTACCATGCCTTTTGAGCGGGATGGTTGTCAAATGTGTCTGGAAGCCCCCGTTACATAGGAGACTTTAGGATACAAGAGCCATGGAGCTAGAGCAGTGAGCACCACTCAGGCGGTGCACTTGCCAAATGATGTTGGAGGTCGCGTCCTGGTTTATCCTTCCAGCTTAGTGCTGCGAAGGACAGACTGGGTCTCTTTTCTAGGCAACTGGGAAATGTCCGGTCCAAAACAATCTGCGAAAACGTCAGTTTTCCAGTCGCGTTCGAGCCGGAGGTGATATGGGAATGTGTTCTGGAGTAGGGGTGTCCAATGTTGGTCCAGGATGAGCAGGTCTACGCCAGATCTACAAGATATCCACATCTGTTTCAGAAGTTCGACCTTGGGTCAGCAGGGATCTGTGTAAGCGTTTGAAGCTAGTCGTGCCTCTGTCGAGCACGCTGGAGCAGCCGGCCTCCGAAGGCAGCCAGATTGGAGTATGGACATTTTTGAAGAGTTAGCCCAGAAACTGGCCAAGCCGTGCTGTGAGCATCACCCTCAAAACATTGAACTGTGAGCTTTTTTTAAAAGCCACCGAGTGGTGGGTCTAATGGGCTATTAACCTCTGATGCTACATCCAAGCCTGGCCACATTCTACCACCTGATCACTACTAACTAGTCATAATAGATTGTGCCAGTTCTGATACCACTTCTGTAACAAATGGTGTCCCACAAAAACATCGAGGTGTAAGGACACACAAACAGCCAATAGATCAACAACGAGACTAAAATACTACCGTAGGGGGATCCAAGATGGAATTGATAGTGTCTCTAGCCAATGCCTGAGGGTACCGGACTAAAAGAAGCCAGTGACTGAAGAAAGCTGACCCAAATCCCCTTAATGCAAGTATGGAATGCAATAGGTTTACTGTGAATGCCACAAGCATTACACCTAATATAAAGGGGATTTATTCCTTAACCAGACAGCACCTCCCAAACTTGAGGGGATCTAAGCTTCAGCCACCAGGTCGCGCTATCTGGTCTCCAGATCCGTAAACTCAATGAAAACGTTGTTCCCCGCCTTCATAAAGCCCCACCGAGCAGATACCACAATGGCAGGAACGGACCTATTCCCCAGTCTTTTGTTCATAGCCATATTTGTCAGAATCCATGCGGGCTATCTCTGTCGCAGAAGGCTTTGAAAACATTACACATGTGACGTAAGAGTGTTGACGGCCCTTTCGCAACACCCAGTCGATATCCCTCCGCTATCACTTCCTGAAGCACAATCACAAGGCAACAGGCCTTCTCCATCTATGCAGCAGCATCCGGAAAAACATCCCTGTATCCATCAGGTCCACCCCAACGCTGCTCCTATTTCAGAAAGCGTTCAAGATACAGCTCATCAAAGAACACTTCTACGACATCACAATGTGTTAACTTGCCCCAACTCCGCTACCTCGCCTATCACTCGCTGACTTCATGCTCGTCTTTGACTCTGTACAGCTCTCCGCTACCTTTTGGCTAGGTTTGCGCTATAGAAATACTATATACATACAGACATAAGGTCTGCCCTGATCCCAAGAGAGTATCAGGGCCACTGGATTTGTAAACTGGATTTACACCAGTTCCTCATTGATGCTTTCTTGTTCTTCCCTGTGTTGCTCTTCCAGAAAGCTTCCAGTCTCACCTCACAAGTGGCATTTCATGAGTTTCTTCACTGGTCTGGACCCCTCACTCTTTCCTTCAGTTTTCGGTGCCAACATGGCACTGTCTGTCACCTGTGTCAGCTGAAGAGACATTGTTTCTGCCTGTTGAGTTATTTCATGCAGCTCCTTGACAAGCCTCGAGTAGGTCCCTCTCACCCGCTGTTAAATGGTAGTGGCAGTCGTAGTCGATAACCTTTCAAGTATTGCCCGGCGGTAATCGCCTCTTATACCATTCGATGCTAAACCAATAAAGAGGCAGGCGCCGGAGACTGGAAGGCAGGAAACAAAGTTTTATTCCGTCGGAGTGGAACACATCAGATCAGACAGCGAGGTATCGTCACGAGGTGCTCTAACTGCATCTCTGAGGCCTGGCCTCTTATACACAGGTTTATGACTTTATTGCAGGTTTATCATACATGGCACATTCTTGAGATTGTTTTGATACATGAAAGAACATCCTCGGAATCCCCACTTCGAGCTCGTTCCCACACATATCTACAGTGGAAGTCCCCACCCCATCCACAGTAGGAGATGGCTATCACACAGCTGGTCATTCCACCAATTCCCGGGGGTGTGTGCGACCGGTCGGGTCTCAGGGGGTGGGGGGCCTTGATCTACTGTAATCCCTTTGATGTGGGGTGTTTCCCTTACAGTAGGGGCAATAAACTGCATCCGCAGGGCTAGGTGATGGCCTGGGATCGGTTCGGACAATGGGGCGCAGAGGAAGGGGGTTATCAAAGAGATGCATGACCATGTATGGGATGTCGGTCAGGCGTGGGATGTGGTTCCATGGCAGGGTCGCGCAGAAGGAGAGGGTTTATGGCCCGTGTATGAGAGAGCGGGGGTGGCCGGCGCGCGGGGGAATGCTTGCAGCACCAGGGGGACGCGCTGGCGATCGGTAATGAGCAGGGAGAGACCAGGGTGCCTAAAATGGCTGCCGTGCGCTTTCCTGTGTGTCGCGCTGGGGAGAGACAAGATGGCGCAGATAATGTTCAGTTCGCAAGCTAAATTTCCACAACGCTGTCTGCCTGTGTTTCCTCTTGCTTTACTGTGGGTATTTGTTTCACTAATGCGTCATCCGGTCGTTTCTTAGGAAGACCCCGTGTTTCATTCCCACAAACATCTGCTTCTATTGCTGCGGTAGCAAGTGACACACTTGTCCTAGCACAGGTAGTGTGCGTAATGTTGTGTAGGTGTCAGTGATGACACAGTACCGTAATTACCCCACTCTTTCTGTGCTGTTAATGATCCGAGACGTATCAGACATCAGCACTTACGCACTCGCTGCACTTTATTTCCCAGTGGTGTTTACTTCGTGTTCCTGGTGGTTGCCAGACCCCCTCACTGTACAGTCTTCGTACTCCTTGTTCCTGGGGTTTTTCTTGGTGTACCGGAATCTTTTGTTCCGACAACCTGCCATTATCTCTTTGCCACAACTGTTCTGCAAGGCAGAGAGCTGGACCACTAAAGGGCTCAAGTGAACAAAGGCACCTCGGTGATGGACTGATTACAAGAGGAGAACTGTTTTGTTTAGGAATAAATAGCGATTCTCCAAATTTGATGTCAAGAGAATCTGAATTTCATTAAAGACACGGAGGCTAACATTATGCATTATTCCTTTAATGCTACTCCACACAGCACTTGAACGGATTATACCTCACAAAGAAAAACATTCCCGAATAGAACAGTCAGTCCACACAAGAAGTCCATGCAGTCGATATTCTGTCTCTTTTAAATGCAAAATGGAGCTTACATCCAAAGCGAAAAAAGAGAACAAATGCTCTTGAATGAAGAAAAACTAATTCTCATGAACAGGGACAAAACTGATAAGAATCTCTCTGTAAATTACCAAATTACTGGGAATTTTCTAGAACAAAAAAATGAAAATATTATCTCTCCAGGAATGTAGAAATATTTTGAAACAATACGTATATGCATATTTAACAAGCTAACAATTACTCATTAGAATATATTCAAAATACAGAGAATTAGAATCTCTATCAAGCATTTTGTTATGTTCACCTGTTGTGTCCCTGCGAGGACACCTTAGTGTGTTGCATTTATGTCCCTTCGAGGACTCCGTACTGCTCTCTCTTTTTCATCAGCTGTCAACGTCATCAGCTGTTTCGGTTGACAGTTGATAGCTGATGTTCCGACAGCAGCGCGCACCTGAGCTCCGCTCCGGAGCCTGTGTTGGTGTCGTACTTAATAAAGAACTCGTTCCTCTACATTCTGTCATTGAGTTCTTAACACATTTCATTAACAATTTCAAGTATTACCAATTCCTCAGCTACTACTTATTACAAATAAAAATGTGTTTTATTACCTATAGACAGGGCATGGAGGGTGTTATAATGTTAGCCTCTGTGTCTTTAATGAAATTCAGATTCTCTTGCCATCAAATTTGAAGAATCGCTACTTCATTACAAGACCGGTGCCTACCATTATGCATGTCGGTAGCCCCTAAACATTACCTCAAACATATGTTCAATTGCCTTACTTAACAATAATGCTGTAGAAAGGTAGAGGAATTGGACCAATCAGTCGCCTTCATAATATCCTCCGACTTGTCACCCCTGAAAAAACACTGGCTAGCCATTGCCCCCCTCAAAGAGTGAGCTCGAAATTTCTCTAAATCTACACCGGCCTGTTGCATAATGCATTTTACCCGCCTTGCACTTCTAGCTGTGGTAACCTCTATGTGAGGTTTAACAAAGGAAAGAAGAAGCTGATCAGACCCATCTGATCTAAATTCACTTATTCTGGAGTCCTACTCCGTCATGCAATCCACAACACAGAGCTTTTTACAAGAGTCAAAAACAGGATAAAATATGGAATCGGACATAGTCTTCGTTCTTCTGGTTCTCTCAAAGGGAACACCAAAGGCATCTCCAAAGCCTTAATATCCGATACTCCACGACAAAATATAAGGCAAAGTAAGGAGGCTAACTTCACAGAGAGTCTCTTCAAATTTAAATATCTATTAGTGGGCCAAGACAAAAGCAGAGAAAGGTCTAAATTAACGTCCCAAAGTGTTTCACACCTAGCTTCTGGAGGTGCCCTCAATCTGACGCTTTTAAGACTCTACAGGTCAAAATATTCTTTCCATACGGACCTGCCATTAACTAAACAGTGACCTGCAGATATTGCCGACCTATAGCAGTTTATTGTTCTATAACTTATTCCTCTATCAAACTGTTCCACAAGGAAGTTGACCACTTGAACTATAGGCGCGTCCACGGGATCAAAATCCCTTTCTAAGCACCAACGAACCCATGACTTCCAGATTCCACTGTATCTACTGTGTGTACCGGGGCCAGGATGCGTGAAAGAGATCATCAGCTCTTGTCGGAAGACCTGACATTTCTGTAGATCTCCTGATACTTTCCAGGCAAGAAGGTTCAAAGTCCCCATAAACACCAGTGGATGTTCTTCCCCGTCTGCGTTTTGCAGAAGGCCTGGAACAGCCGGAAGTAAAAAAGAGAACGTTGCAAGCAAGCTCCAAAGTCATAGGGAAGCAAGCTTGAGACCCAAAGCAGGGTTCTCGGGACAATTAAGCACTTCTCCTGCCTTATATTCTGTAAAGCTCTCGGGATCATTGCAAAGGGGGGAAATGCATATGCATTTGTTCCCGTTCGCAGCTAGAGCACCTGGATCTGGCTTCCAGCTGTAATAATCTTTCAGATGAAACATCAGCCTGCTCGCAAAAAGATACAACTCTAGTGGACCTCAAAACTGATTTAGTTTTCTTAAATATTAACAATTCTGTTTCCAATTGCTGAAATCCTGTTAAAAAAACTTGAATTCCAGTCTGTGGAAACATTTACCTTCCCAGGTAAATTATTCTGCCCTGAAGGCAAGAGTCTGTTTGCTAAATCGGATAGATCTGAGAATCTGGAACCGCCCAAGCGATCTCTATCAGCTACAGGAGAAATATTGTCCAACTTTGGCAAAACTGCTCTCCCTTGTAAACAATGTCTGAAACTAATAAGTTATGACACCACCGGGTATGGGTTCCCAAGCAGCAAGGCCAAACCACTGCCTTATCTATATACCAAAAAATTGCCAAGGCTGCTAAGCTTAATAAAGCTAATTATTTAGGCTTCTCACCTATGAGCAAAACTATAGGTGGGTTGGACTCACGTTGTTAGATTCAATTTTATTTTTGTATTCAATTATTATAAATTTCTTTGGTCATTTATTTACCAAATTTTGACGTTTCACAAAAATCATATACAATACAAATAAACAAATTTTGTACATTAAAACATCCCCCTCATACTACTCATACACACTATCACTACTATTCTCCATCAATCATTCTCATACATACCATCATACACACTGAGCTTATTTTATCAACAAATACAACAATATTTTATCAAAACAAATTTTTCACAGTGCCATAGGTCTTGGTATATACACATAAGTATATCTTTCATAAATTTGCAATTTTAATTTTTCTCTCTTCTGACACAAAATATAGGGTCTACGCGTTTCAAACTCCTAACAATCATGGAGTTCTCATAAGGACCATCCACTGAAAATGAAAAAAAGGGGGGGGGGGGAAAGAGACCTGTGTTACTAATATTGTTTCGAACCAATAAAGAAACCACTACACGGCACAACAGCCACCTCTCTGCTGCTTACCTCTTTCTTTATGGTAACTGAATTACCCTTTGCAGTAGGACCGAAACAATATTAGTAACACAGGTCTCTGTTTATTTGTATTGTATATGATTTTTGTGGAACGTCAAAATTTGGTAAATAAATGACCAAAGAAATTTATAATAATTGAATACAAAAATAAAATTGAATCTAACAACGTGAGTCCAACCCACTAATAAGGGCATAAAGACCTGCTGTCAACTCTAGATAATTTATGTGATGCACTCTCTCTGCGTGTGACCACAATCCACCAGTATCGAGAACCCCTAAGCGAACACCCCAGCCTGTCAAACTAGCATCAGACTTGAGGATAAAGTCCGGGGAACAACGAAATTTCGGCCTGCTATTCCAGGTGTCCAAGTTCTCCAACCACCAAGACAACTCTGATCTGCCCTCCCATCTAGACATACCTTGTCTCCATAGCACAGGCCCTCCCGAAGAGCCTTTGCTTTTACCCTCTGTACGGCCCAATAATGCAGCGGGCCTGGAAAGATTGCCTGAACAGAAGATGAAAGAAGACCTAACAACCTGGCCAGTTCCCTCAATGTTAGATACTCCCACTTGAGGACAGACCTCGTCGCTTTTTGAATCCTGACAATCTTCTTTAAGGGTAAAAGTGACATTACTGTCACCGTATTTACAGTGAAACCCAAAATCCCTAGGGATCTTGAAGGACTTAAGACAGACTTTTCCCTGTTGATCAAAAATCCCAAATCTTCCAAGAGGGACATGACCATGTGAAAAGTCACTCAAAATCTGCTGTTGACATTGTGGCATAATAAGTATGTTGTCTAAATAAACGATCACCCGAAAATCTCTCTCTCTGAGATGGGAAGCTATAACTCTCCTTAATTTGGTAGAACACCACGGGGCTGAGGAAAGACCAAAGGGGAGCGCTTGAAACTGATATAGACGACCTTGCCAGGTGAGCTGAAGATAAGCTTGAAATTCTTTTGACATAGGAATTGTGAAATAGGTGTCCTTCAGATCTAGTTAAACTAACCAATTCTTGCTTAACAACATATCCCTCAAAAGGTGGATCCCTTCCATCTTGAAATGTCTATAGGTTAGGACCCTGTTCAGGTCTCTCAAACGTATCACAGGTCGCCACCCTTTGTCTTTCTTTTCCACCAAGAATAAGGTACTCTAGTGGTACCTGAAGGATTTTTCCTTTTTGTAATAAGGTTTTTACCTCTTTTTCTACTATTTGCTGCTGTTCAGCGGCTAAGGAAAGATCTCTTCGGGTAACTACCTGAAATACCTCTTTCCAGAATTCTATCTTGAACCAATGGACGGTTTCCAAAACCCAAGGTTCCAGTGTTATAGTCTCCCAGACGTGGGAAAAAAGAGTCTTAGGTGACCCCCTACTTTTCCCAGGGAAGAAGGTAAAGTTGCAGTACTCACCGTGGTAACTGGAAGAGCCTTGTCCTCTTGACATAGTTCCTCTTCCCGGTGGGAATGTCCTCTTGGGATTAAAAGGAGCCGGTCTGGAAGCCTCCGGCTTGGTAGCATCTTCCAAAACCTCTTGGTTGTCTACAACTGAAGTGAGGCCTCTGAACAACGGCCGGCCGAAAGTTCACCTTCTGCCACCCCGTCAAAAAACACTTGTATTGAATACCCTGCACATACTACTCTGTGCCTTATCAAGGGCTGCAAATGTTGCTACATATTTACTTAATGCCTTAATCATGTCTTCCCCAAATAGGATTCTCAGATGGTTCTTTTTCGCCAGGTCACCAAGTTTCTGACTTATTTTCATTAAAACCACCTTGTGCCTTTCTGAATTCAAGACAGCATTAGCATTCCCTAGAAAGACCATGGCTCTTTGACTCCACCCCCTGAAGAGGTCCATGTCTAGAGTGGGGCCATTAGCGGGTGCCTCCTCCACCATATCTATTATTCTTGCCAGGGGCGCGACTACATCAAGTAACCAATCCTGGCATGACTTCAGGGACCTCTCCAGTCCCTCCCTGGGGTCCAGACCCAGTTTTAAAATGAATGTTATCAGTTCCGGGTCAAGATTGGGAGTAAGGCATACCATTTCCGGAATAACAGGTCTAGAGAATTCAGCTCTCAATACATTTCGTGTCCCCTTGTCAAGTGGATTACGGATCCAATGTTTTATCAACTTTGCAACACGAATCTGCGGCCACCATTCCGCACTATGCGGGTGCCTGATAATATCCGGGGAGAATCTTTTCCCTCCTAATGGATATTTTATTGGACTCATGGAGGTAGAGGGGGACTCTAAATCCACAAAAAGGTCATCCTCATCTAGATCCCCTTGATCTAAATCTAGGACATATTCGTCGATGGGGCTCTCGTGAAGAGGTTCTTGCTCTCCCACATCAGAGACCATACTCCCACTTGGGATATCGGAGAGCGTTGTGCCGCGTGGGGTACCCTTCTTGTTTGTGTCACGTAGGACACCCAGACTCGGAGAGGTGCTTAGACCTCCTGATCTTCATGAGGCGCTTAGACCTCCCAGGCTCATCGAGGTGCTTGGACCGCCCATCTTTTTAGAGGGCATAGCCCCTTTTTGTGCATGCTTGCTATTTCACTTCCTCTTACCTGCTTTACCTATCGGGGTCGAGACTTCACTTGAGGAGGACCCAGGATCCTCTTCACTCTGAACACCTCTCAAAGCCAAGACTCGATCAAGTGGGAATTTCGCTTTGAATAGCCCTCGTAATCAAGTCTTCGTTTAAAATCCCCAATGGGGTGTCATGAATTTCTTGGACACACATATTACCCAAATTATATAATAATACTCTAAGAGCACTCTGTTAAAAAAAAAATCTTTAGTCAGAAAGGCCAATGAGCATAGGTTCCTATAACATGTATTTCAATAAATTAAAAGGTATGCCGCTGAGCAATCTGTAGTAAAGGACCAATAATTACATTGGTTCATAAAACCTGTATGTAAATAAAGGTTATCCTTATAAGCTTAAAAATATCCAAATGCTTTCAAATAAGTGTTCCCAGATTTGACAATAATCCTTCAGGCTTAGCGCCGATCACCTGATCACTACGGAGGAGAGACTGTAACGTCAACTTTCAGCGTGGACGCGTTACAGTGATCCCTACTGGTAACCTGAGCGAGCGCCTTGTGATTGTAACTGCTCTAGGCCCAAGCTGAAATGGTGCCGTGCGACATCTCGGGGCCTTTGCCCTGTGCATTTCTCTAGGGTCCGACACAATGGTGCGGCTTACCGCTGCGGGCGGCATACCGCCTCAGAAGCCAACGAAATGAGTGCCGCTTGGACGTGGAGCACGGACCATCACATTGCAGCCCATCGCTTCAAAAGGGAGTGCAACGGACGGATCAAGTGGGCCGTGTTTCGGAGAAACAGCGGCCCGCCACACTGCAGCGATATCAGGAAGACTGCTCTTCAACTAATGGAGCGGGTTTGCCTGATGACCCTCATAAAGAATACCATAAAAATTAGAAAAGCCGAAAACTACGAAGGGGAAATGTTTCCATAAATTGGAAACAGTATAACAAAAGACTGAAAGGATATGAAAGGTACGCAGCGCTTCCTAGTAATAAGCAGCGCTCGCCTAGTTACTTATGCTCTAAACAGAAAAGAACATATTCAAGGACAGTAAACCTAGACGATAAGAAATGGAGGTTACTTCTCTGCGAGGAGCAGCATTTAAAAGAGACAAAATATTGACTTTGTGGACTTCTTATGTGTACGGACTGTTCTATTCTGGAATGTTTTTCCTTGTGATGTATAATACTTTTGAGTGCTGTGTGGAGTAGCATTAAAGGAATAATGCATAATGGTCGCCTCCGGTCTTGTAATTAAAATATGTTATCAACTTAATGAGGAACAATGGTTAGTTGTGGCGCCTGCCTGGGTTCTTCAGAAAACTATCCTACAAGATGGCAGCCTGCACAGATTATCACTCCCAGGCTACACGCTGCACTGCACTCGGGTTGATGGACTGTGATTCCGGGGAAGATTCTCATAATCTCTTGCAAATTCCAGTTCACTCACCATGTGTGACCTTGAGCAGGTTTCCAATAGGAACATGCCACCACATAGATCTAAGACAACCATGCCCCCTCCCAGAATATCTATCACAGGCAGTGAATATTTCTCGACAGCTCCCAATAGAGGACTGACTTTCACCTAAAACCAATCGACTCACCCGGAAGTGATGTAATTCTCCCAGATCTACGTAATCACCGCGCCATTCGGCTTAAAATGAGACGCACTCATTGGTGCGAATAGATAACCTGCAAACTATCCCCGTGTTTATACAAACATAACCTGTCTGTTAAGGGGGTTTTACAGCGGAGTTGCTGTTCCGAGTGATCGGAGAGGTGAAGAACACGCAGCCTTCGAGGCGCGGACGCTGGTGCAGTTTTTAACTCCAGATAAATTAAACTTTCTTCTGACGCTTTCACTTCCGCCTTGGGGGCGGGGTGTCAGAAGCGGATATCCTGTGAACTGCGGTTATCGGTCCGTGCTGCACCGAGGCCTCTGCAGCTGGGGCTCCACGGAACCACCGCACAGATATCTATTGCTGCAGTCGTTAGCTAGGCTGCGCCTTGAAGCTTCCAGCGGTGCAGCCAGGCGCCTCACCAGCGCTGGCTCCATCCTATGCGTTTAATAAAGGAGAGAGGCGGCTAACATGCAGCGCCGTTTTGTCTGTTTTTAGACAGACAATATTTAACCGGAAACGGCCATTTCCAGAAAACGCACTTCCGTATATAATTCATAATGAAACATTTAATATCTCCAAGCAAACAGCTAAAATAAACACTACAAATGCAGTTTCTAACATTCATTAAAACATACAAATACATAAGAAACTCGTTCAGACCAGTGCAGTTCAGTCAGGGAATGCGGTGGGGCATGACAAGTCAGAACACGGAAAGATATTTAACCTAATGATTTATTAGTTTCACATGGTACGTCCAGGATGTTCTCAAACTTTTCAGGGCTAGATTCGTGTGGGTCTGTTAGTGCTTTGACACAACAGTGTACCCACTCATATCATGGAGAGAGGTTTCCGCCAACACTTCCACTCACTTTAGCTTTGCCCTCCATCATTGGAGCTGACACACCTGTACAGTGACACCTGGAGCTACCACCCCCAGGCCTTAAAGGGTCATCAGGTGTGATGTCTCAAACACCAAGAATGCATCACAAAACAAAGGAACATTCTAGAATGCCTGTTGTTGCTGTTTGTAGCCATGCAAGGCTGGGTAAAGAATTGTTGGAGCGCCGGATCTGTGCACATTTTTTTAGCGTATCCCTATTTAGATAAATGTAGTTATCTTAAAAATCTGGCTTGGATCTGGCCCTCCAGGACCGACTTTGGCGAACCCTGGTGTACAGTAACCAGCCTCATCTGAGGCTTTCGGCCTTCATTCTGAGGGCACCAGTAATTCCAATGGGGGCAGAAGAGGAAGTAATCACCTTCTTCAGGATTATACAGTCGATCATACCTTTGTGGACCCAGACACTTCGGCTGCTGAAAGTTCAGCTTCACTGCACGGGAAGTTTAGCACTGGTGTGCTACCTGCGCCTCTGCTGGGGCACCAGGGCCTTCCTTGAAATAAAATGTACGCCGCCTCTCACCACTCGTCTTCCTAGTCGACAACGTCTCTTTAATGCACAACAGCTCTCTAGCACAAGCAGTGCAAACACAGTTCAAGCATCTGAATTAGGTTCTGATGCTCTATAATGAGTCCCCGGGCTGAATCCTGGCGAACACCTGCTCAAATTAAACACAGCCTCCTTCCGACCATGATCCTGGCTGTGTGGCATTCTGTCTGGGTTTTGGTGCAGTCATATCTTTACTGGACAGTATCTGTGGTAATTATTGTGGATTACTATTGATGGCCTAGCTCAGGTCATATTACACCCCAAGAGGATAATTAATTACTCCCTTTGTACACTCGACCTATTTCAAGGGTAGCGAAGTTGAGCAGTCAAAGCTTATTGGAAGAGGTTTAGAACTCAGACACGGTTGGGCAGTGTACTCACGATAATGTCCAGTCAGACCAATGTTTTTACATAGTAGAGGTAATTTTTACTTGTATGGCATATAGGCACCTCAAAAAAAAATACATAAGATCTTGGAGCTGTTTAAGACAAGAAGATGACACCGATCAATATTACACTGTAACAGGATAGAGACGGTGTTTGATGTGCACAGGTGGTGGGCGCTGGCTCTCACTTTTGGGGACTGGAAGTGCTTAATATGTGCCGGTGGTTGCCGGTGCTCAGCACCGGCACTTAATTGTCAGCACTGGCTGTAGTGACAGTCCACCAGGTGGTGGCGCAGTCTTTTTAATTTTGAGATGAGCACAGCAACCTTGAATATGAATAATACCAGCCACTCATGCCATTATTGTAGCTTTGTGTGGCCTGTAACAGTCTTAATCCTCACACTTGTAGCAGTGCGATGGCAGGGTATGGGTGGTGCTGGCTGCAGTGGCCTTCCGAGAATGGCCCTGGCACTTAATTTGTTACAAATTAAGCACTGAATTATTTTTCATCTACAGGCTTGGACTAAAGCTGGAGAGACAATGGCAGAAATGTGAAGAAGAGAGAAGAGAAATTTAGTAAAATGGTGACCAATGGAGAAAGCAGGGACGAAAAAGAGCCTGCATGAGTGAGATAAAGAGACAGGAAGTGTAGAGGGTGGAATTTGGCAACCCCAGGATTCAGCAGCCCTGGAATCCTACTAAAAACTCTGGGCCCCTGCACTTGTGAGATTTTTAGAAAGGAAGCCCTATGTGGTATATTTAGAATAACAAGTGTATCTTTAAATGTCTGACTTTTGGCCTAGTTCCTTAGCAGCCCTTGGTGCAAGGAGGCATAGCTCAGTGGTTTTGAATCCAAGTGGCTTATACTCTGCCAAAAAGTCTTACAAATCCAGTTTGTGCTGCAATGATCATGTTGTCACAGAGGGCACCATTCACACAGCACACGATCCCTTCCAAATCTATAATAAGATGCAATGCATGCAACAAAAAATGTGCCACAGGCCACATTCCACCACATTCACCATTTACAGACAGGTTCAGAAAAGGTCACCGGAAATGGGAAACAGGGCAGAGTTTACACAGAGGTGGCCAGGAGACTCCTCCCCTAGGGATACAGGTAAAAAGTCCCACCCATCACTAGAATCTCAGCTGCCACTCACCATCAATGTCCCTGCAGCCTGGTGAGAAGTCACCCACCAGAGGGGGTTCATATGGGTGCACCCCCATTTCACCGGAGCTTTGCTCACTTTAGGTAAAGAAGCACATACAAACATTCAAGGAGGCTCGCAGGTGCAAAGTCCACTGGGATCAGACCGGAAGTCAAACAAAATGGCGGATGGATAGCTCGGTACGGGCTTTCGTTCCGACCGTCATCTAGGGTGATCAGACGTCCCGGATTTGCACGGACAGTCCCGGGTTTTCACCAGCTGTCCCGGCAGATTTCGGCAACTTTGGTTCATGTCCCGGTTTTTAGAGGGAGTCGACTGATAACAGTGAGAGGCACTTTTTTGAGTGTTCTAAAGCTGTGCTAGTTAGCAGTTGTAATAAGCAAGCAATTTAATTAATAGATATTATGTTGGTTGTAGAAATTATATTTTATTTATTTTCCTAATGCATCTTCTGTGAACCTATGTTGATGAGAGCGGTCATTCTGCGCCATTCCGTGGATGAAAAATTGTAGTCCTTTTATTTTTCCAAAATGTCCCGGTTTTTGGTTCTCAAGATCTGGTCATCCAACCCTCATCACCCCCTAACTTGTTGTCCTACGCCCTAAATAGGTGCACACTTACCCACCAATATGGTGGCCCAGAAAGTGCACACCCCCCTCTGTTCCTCTACCCGCACCTGCTACTACCTCCCTGACCCTCCACCACAGCCAAGTATGCTCCTTCCCCCCACGCGACCCCCCCCCCCCCCCCCCCCCCCCAGGGCCCGCGAACACCAAAGACGATCCTGACGAGTTGTGGTTAGTGACAGTGTGAAGCGTGCAGTGTGCTTGCAGATTACAGTGATACTGTGGGCAGCCGAGCCGAGCGTTCACCCGTGGCAGTTCAAGGCTCCAGTCAGCCCACTCGGTGCATGCATGCAACCGAGCACAGACCGGAAACACGGGGTCCTCCTTGCAGCCGCTCCGCCTCCCTCCCCCCGGCCACCGAGGCAAGGTTCTATATAAATACAGGCAATCCAAGGCCCGGGCACGATTGTTTTCCCTGCCTCTCTCCCTTAGAAAATGCTATCTTAGAGATGGTAGAATCCGAGAGCCCCCTCTGACATCCCCTCTCTCCCACATATGGTACCATCAAGATACAGGTAAGTCCAGACAGGCTTATACATAAAGGGTATCCAGGGCCCTCGACTTCCAGCACCCCCCCCCCCCCCCTCCATGCCATGGTACCATCCAGAACAGGGGACCCAGGGCCCACGACTGCCAGCCCCTCCCTCCCTCCCAGCCATGGTACCATCCAGATAGAGGGAATCCAGGGCTCTAGGCTCCCAGCCCCTCTCAGCCATGGTGCCATGCAGATACAGGAATCCAGGGCCGTCGACTGCCAGACCCTCCCTCTCTCCCTGTCATGGTACCATCCAGAACAGGGGAACTAGGGCCCTCGACTGCCAGCCCCTCCCTCTCATGCATGGTACCATCCAGATACAGGGAATCCAGGGCCCGCGACTGCCAGCCCCTACCTCCCATGCATCGTACAATCCAGATACAGGAATCCAGGGCCCTAGGCTCCCAGCCCCTCCCTCTCAGCTATGGTGCAATCCAGAACAGGGGACCCAGGACCCTCGACTGTCAGCCCCTACCTCTCTCCCAGCCATGGTACCATACAGATACAGGGATTTCAGGGCCCTAGGCTCCCAGCCCCTCCCTCTCAGCCATGGTACCATCCAGAACAGGGAATCCAGGGCCCTCAACTGCCAGCCCCTCCCTCCCATCAATGGTATCATCCAGATACAGGGAATCCAAGGCCCTAGGCTCCCAGCCCCTCCCTCCCATCAATGTTATCATCCAGATACCGGGAATCCAGGGCCCTAGGCTGCCAGCCCCTCCCTCTCAGCCATGGTACCGTCCAGATACAGGGAATCCAGGGCCCTCAACTGCTCGTTTCTTTCTTCCTCCCAGGCATACTACCCTATAGATGGAGATGGGGGCGGGGGGCGGCCCTCAACCGCTAGCCCCATCCCGCAGGCATATTATCATACAGATACACGGATCGGAAGCCCACACCCGCCCACGGATGCTGCCATACAGATAGAGGGAACCCAGGCCCTTGCTTGCAACCTGCACAAGGTCGCATCCAGACAGGCATGATTCTTGGGCCCAGCACTGCATCAGAACACGATGCTAATGCTGTTATTCATGTGCTGACGGGAGCCCTCATACGAGCAGCACCCCCTCGGACCCTATGAGGGGTTAGGACCAATGCATAAGGTGTGCGTCGGTCCATAATGGCGCCCGTCGCTCTGCACTCCTTTATCAAAGCCAAAATGCTGCTACGAGGTGATTGGTCCGTTTCCCTGATTTATCAGCAGAGGAGTCAGCATTCCATACTGTGTGACCCTGGGCAATCATATTACTTCCACGAGCCATAAACTGGACGCCTTATTAATACAATATATTATACTAAAAGCGCCATAATAACAAAAGACTGAACATTTATATTTAGAAGGTGAAGTCATGGGGACTTTTGGATTTGTGTACATTTCTACTGCTGTCATACATTAATAGTTTAATTTAAAAAAATCTGAAAACCTACACTTTTTCCTACTCCTAATCTGTTTAGAGACTTGACTTCCCTTGCTCTATTGAACTGATCTGTGTCCAAAATATAGTTTTGCACTTATCAACATAACGAGAAAGAGGTCACATTACAGAAACTATGCAAAAACAAACAAAACACAGGAAATCAGTTTACACCGATTTTTTTGTGCGTCGCACATGGAATATGTATTTGCAACGGTGTCAAAAATGGAACAGGCGACATTCACACTGGTTTGGAGTGTTTATATAATAGGACACTTATTAACGGCATATCCTGCATTTTTCAAACGTGAAAGGTGTAAATAAGCGTGAGGTGATGTAGTTAGTTCCCTTTTCATATAATAAAAAGATGCAAAATAAGTTTGCTCAATTTGGAAGAAAAACACAGATCTCAGTAACTTTTTTTTAAATTAAAACCTTTGTTACGCAAGTATAGTATATAGTTAAACGGTGTCGTAAATATTTAATAACGAGTCTGCGATCGTCTTTTTCTCAATGGTTGTTTTATTGCAAAAACGTTTCTCTAATACGAAATGCGGCAAAAGTTTGCCTGATTGCATTTCACACACAGCAAAATAGCAAACATTTACCCTGGTTTTGCACTGGTGCAAAGTTTCTTTAATACAGTCACCGGGGTTCTTTCTGGAAAAACAAGGGTGCATGTGTATTGCTCCTCAGTCCATAACAACTCTGATAATAGCCCCATTCCTTAAAATATTTTATTTGCTCTTGCCTTCTTTGCTCGTTGTTCCCTCTTTGGTTGTTTTCTATATATTTGACTCGAATATGGGTGCACGTGGCCTTACCTTTTTTTTGGTGTCTTATTAAAATATGGTGTATTCTTTCTCTATTTTTAGGCCTGGCTTGATGAGCGCTCAGCTGTCTGCAGAACTATTATTTGCAATTTTTCAAAATATACATAGAAAAGGGCTTTGACTCCTCTCAGAGCAGAATGACCAACTCACTGTCTGCTATTGACTGTTTGGTGTCATTCCACGTTCTAGGAAGTCCTTCCATTGTCGTGCATGAGGGATTTTTATTTTACTTCAGAAGCTTACACTCAATCATCGTAGTGTTCGTGACATCAAGTTATCACCTATATGCATTCTATACAGTATAACACAATGGTCCAGCACTCCACTCAAAGTAAGCAATAATCAAGTTCAACAAATTTAAGGTCCATTCAGCAGGTCTTTGTATAGAGGTTCTTTATTCTGAATCTTCTTAAAAAACACACGGCCGTAGCCAACGCGTTTCGTCCCTAAGGACTTCTTCAGGGCAGATGTAATATCAGTAATTTTTTCTACGAGTTCCTCAGGATAGTGCTGGCGATCAATTGCTCTCTCTTCTAACAGCCACCTAGTACCTGCACCGGATCACACAGCGCCCTCACTTTACAAATCACTTCGGGGTGAAAATAACTTGTGTATGGGTATGGTCCGTGGCACCCTGATATTAGTATTATTATTTATACCTGATTTTTGATAGGTGCAGTGATTATTGCCCCATACCCTGTGTTCTTTTGTTGATTAGGTATGCATTCTATACAGAACGCTTTTGTTTCTGCCGCCCTTTTCCCCCTAGAGTTGGCAAAGCCAACAGGTGTGGCTTTACACAGCATTTGCACGTCACTCATGCCATCTGTGTGTGCTTGTGATTGGGTGAGTTAGGACATTACAGTCAGACCTATGAACTTTGCCAATGCCAACAATACTGTCATTCCTGACAGGGCGCTACTCGAATCCCCGCCAGCAAGGACCCCTGAAATCAGAGTAAAGTGAATCTTTGGCCGCGCAGTGCCAGAACCCTTGGCAGCAAGGTACTGGAAACTTCGGCCGGGCGGGCACGATGGATGGCAGCAGCTACAGAACATAGATGGTATGGTACAGGAATCAGGGACGGTACTGGAATCCCCAAGAGGAAGAGGGCACTGAAATACCCTAGTGGTGTCTCCTCCAGGCTGGTGACAGGATTCCTGGGAGTCCAGAAGTGCCAGAATCTTCGGCAAGGCAGGGACAAATCCTGCACAGGACAGTACCGGAATGCCCAGCGTGAGTCTGGGGTTGGTGGGAAGGTGCCAGAATTTCAAGGGGGGGGGGCAGTACTAGAATCAGCTGCAGGATGGTACCCGTGTACAGCAGCCGGAAGCCCCAGCAGGACATTGCTAGAACGATTCCAAAGGGTGACATAGTAAAGTGGATGGATGGAAATGGATGGATGGATGGAAATGGATGGATGGATGGAAATGGATGGATGAATTACCAATTTCTGGACGAACACAATTTTACAACCATGTAAAGAAAAAAAGTAGCGCTGTATAATTTACGAGAAAAAGAGGGTATTAATCGTCGCTAGGATTAACGGGAAATCCGCCATCCTGCCAGACAGGGAGGGGGCGATTAAAGTCAGTGGACACGCGCAAGCAGAGAATTATTGTCTGTTTTGGGTATTATTATCGCGTTCTAGTTGTCTGGTTCAGTACTTTGATTGTGCAACCTTAACCAAGCAGCGCCTTCTTAGAAACTGCAGTGGAGTAAGGCAACTGACACCCCCACCCCCACCCCTCCCCCCATCCTCGCGGAATGTGACGAGGGGGTCTGTAGTCTCCCATATGCACAGATATTCTTCGGCCTTAGGCTGAACGGGGCCCTTGAAGGATTGGGGGGCTACAAGGCTGGAACTTTCCCCCGCGCGCAGGGGCTGGTGACTGTGAACTCTGGAAAGGGCGGGACAGTTTCTACCTGCACTCCTGTGCTGATCTCTAGAAACCAAAATAACTTGATATTAAAACATAATTTTGGGTGTTTAAAGAGAGGAACATGCTCACTTCTTTAAGATGTTCTGTCCTCTGACGAGTTTCGAGTTTTTATGAAATTCTGATGACGTTGTAAAAGGAATTAAAGTATAAATGGGGTGATCCTGTATTCCTCAGAACCTGGTTATCAATCAGCACATAAAAACACACGGCTACGTAGGAGCAGAGAAACTAGTGTGCATAGACTTACTAGCTGGATAGCACTTTCACTTAATTGCACTTAAGGAGCGTCCGTCTCTCACACTGATGTGAATCAATTTCCTTAACCATCATTTGAGTATATGAAAGACTGACTATACGTTAAGCAGACCCCTGTGTGCTTTATTCTTTTGTGGGGTTTGTCAATGGTTGTTTATGCCCTGCATGTACAGATATTACGTAAATGTGTGCACACTAGCTTCTTTGTTCCCACTGAACCATCGGTTTCTTTGTTGGAAAAGGAAGTAGGTTTTGCAGAAATGAAAGGCATGCTTCCAGAGTGGGCGGCTGACTTTGAGCGGGAAACCAGTACAGGGGGTATGTTGTCCCAGTGAAAAGAGGAAGGCGGGGCCAGCATCGGCCCGCCGCCATTATGGTGGTTGCCCCCGCATTGGCAGGGGGGCCGTGCCCCGGAAGCGATCCGGACTCCGCCGCGCCCTGGAAGTGATCGGATAACTTCCGGGGCGCGGGTGATCCCCTCACCAGGAACCAGTTTCAACTGGTGGATGTGAGGTGGTATAAAGCCGGGGGGAGCGCGAAGGGCAGTCTCTTTGCTCTCCGCTCCCCTCGGCAGCACACCCGTCGTGTGTGCCTCCTCCCTTGGGAGGACCTTTACCTTTTTCCCCACCCACCATCCCTGAGATAGATGTTTGTTGAAGTGAAATATGTTAGTGTGTTTTTTCCACAGGGTGTCAATTACGAAGACAATTTGTATGTAAATGCCTTTTTTGTCGTGTTTTAGGCGGTATTTCAGGTCAGGCGGTAAGGTCATCGGTTGGACAGACTAAATTGACTAATCTTTTGGGGCGCCTTATTAAGTGGGGCGCCCAGAGGGGAGGGACATGTGGCTCTCACCAGACTCCAGGGGCAATTACAACCCGTTGGTTGCAACAGTGCGGGTACAAACGGGGGTTACGCTTTCCATTGGCTGGTTGGCCACCCCGCACGTGGGCGTAAGTGAGCTGCGCTGTCTGCATGGCCCCTTTATGGAGTAAGTCTTGAACGTATGGGGGTTGCCTGTAAGGAACTACTTCCGGGTCAGCTGGGCCCCCTGCGCATGCGCACCCTGGTTGGGGGGCACGGGACAAATATGGAGTAAGTCTTGAACGTATGGGGGTTGCCTGGAAGGAAGTGCTTCCGGGTCAGCTGGGCCCCCTGCGCATGCGCACTCTGGTAAGGGTGCGCGGGACAATTTGGATTAAAGGGGGAGGGGCCAGCGTGTTGACCTTGCCGTAGGCCCAAAAGGAATACGCAGAAATGTGATCAGCAAGATGTTTAGACTAGGATAGGAACATTATGTATTAGAGCTTGGTTAAAGCTAGGAATGAATCAAATGTACCGAATCCTGTCTTATCATTTCATTTCTGCGTAATTATATATTTGTGTGCAAATATGTGGGTTTGTTAATAAAATATGATCGGGGGTCGAAGACCCCCTATTCCAAACAAAAATGATTGTATTGGTTTCTGTCACAATAGAAGGGAGGAGGGGGCGGTAGGCCGTACCGGACCATAGAAGTCACGTGGATGCCTTATAGCCGCAGTTCATTATCGAGATCTCCTTTGATTCTACATCTGGTTCAAAGGTCACTTGGATACTAACAGACTTCTCCCCTACTCTTCAGTAGAGAGCAAGCCTTGATATGCCCCGACTGAAAAGAAAGTTGAGGAGAGAATGTGGTCTTACGGCTACAACGCTCGACCTCGGAGCTGGGGAACCGGGTTCAAGTCTCGGCTGGACGCTCAAAATCCTGTGATTCTGGGCAAATCACTTAATTTCCTGTACCTAACAAAACAAGCATTGCCATAGCCAATAGGTCTCGCCTTTGGGACCTTATAAGTGTTTAGCCATGCAACAGCTGCATAACTAAATACTTCTAAGGTCCCACAAGCGAGACCTATTGGCTATGCCAATGCTGGTTTTAACTGCTGCAATCTATTGAAGCCTCACGGAGAACATCAAAGCGGACGTGCGGCCGCGAAAGTGATTGCGATCAAACATCAAAGCAGCCGCGTGGCCGCGAAAGTGAAAGTAATTGCGGTAAAGCGTGACGCGCGTGCTCGCCCGCGCACATGCACTGTAGATCTAGGCTGGCCTGGTAGCACTTTTTGGAGCCCTCACAAAATGTCTCGACAGATCATCGCATGCACTGGGTCAGGCGAGACCTAAATGAATGTGTCCTTCTGCAACGTAACTGGTGCTCATGTAATGTGCTCTGATACCTCCGGGTCTAGTTCGCACTATATAAACACCACCAATAAAGTTCCTAAAGACATCTTTGGAAGGCAGGGCTGACAGGGGTTCGAGTCTCCCTGCAGGCACTGGAGCAGCAGAAAAATAAACAAGGTAGGGCTGGGGTCGTAAAGCGCTCACCCAAATACTCACCCGGAGTTCATAATTTGAATTTCTGGTCTGTGTTCATGTTTCCCCACAGCAACTCATACAATATCACCAGGCCACAACCCACTAATAATGACGTGAAGAGTTTCTTGGGAGCAGCTCGTCATACACCAATGATACCGTGAGGAGGGCCGGGAGAGCACAGAGTCACAGACCAATGATATTGGGAAGAGGACACGGGGAGCACCGAGTCATAGACCAATGATACTGTGAAGACAGCCGGGAGAGCACAGAGTCAGGCCAATGGTACTGTGAGGAGGGCCCTGAGAGCACAAAGTCAGAAACCAATGATATTGGGAAGAGGACACGGGGAGCACCGAGTCATAGACCAATGATACTGTGAAGACAGCCGGGAGAGCACAGAGTCAGGCCAATGGTACTGTGAGGAGGGCCCGGAGAGCACAGAGTCATAGACCAATGATACTGTGAAGAGGGCCGGGAGAGCACTGAGTCACAGACCAATGATACTGTGAGGAGGGCCCGGAGAGCACAGAGTCACAGACCAATGATACTGTGAGGATGGCCCGGAGAGCACAGAGTCACAGACCAATGATATTGGGAAGAGGGCACAGGGAGCACCGACTCATAGACCAAGGATACTGTGAGGAGGGCCTGGAGAGCACCGAGTCATTGATGAATGAAAAAAGAAAAGAAAAGTCAACTGTAGGAGAGTAGGGTCTGCTATCCTATGGTCACCCCAAATTTTTGCTTTTTGCTTCACTGGTTTTCGACATATTGAGGCTGTGGGCCTGCTAATCAGACCCCCAGCCTGCTGTTCTCTCTACTAAAATTACACTATGCACCCTAGGTGCATAACCAATTGGAAGTGGATCACCCTGTGAGCCCCTGTACCAGTGTACACTAGGTACCCAGGGCATTGGTGTATCTAAGGCCTACCAGGGGCTGAAGCATGTATTGTGCCACCCCTGGCCTGGCCTAACAAATTTCACACAACTGGCTGATCACTCAGCTGGGGTAAGTTGGTGTAACCACCTCTTACTTAGGTGTAGTATACCTAACCTTAAATGGGACACATGTTAACCTATCAGTCACTCCTATGGCAGGCCTTGACAATCCTGAAGGCAGAGTGCTTGGTTCCATGTGAGATGGTGCTCTGGCATGAGCTGAGCCTGTCTGCAGTGGTCGGAACAACTTCCTTCTACTGTTTCCAGATATCGTCATACCATATACCCCGTATGGGGTGATTCAGGCGCTATATAAAACCCACAAATAAATAAATATACTCTTAAGTGCATTATGAACCTCGCGGTTAAATGCTATCTTTGGTTTGGCTTTATCAAAACATGTCGAGTAAGGTGTCATACGAATTGGAATACTAACCCCTCGCCAATTCTGGCGACGGGGTTAGCATTCCACCCTTCTAGAGGGACACGACATGTACAGTACCTGTAACCCGGGTAAAATTAGACATAGCCTCAGCTCCACAAAATGGATGCTGCCACCACAGACACAAGTCTGCCCTCCTGCTGCTGGGAGTCCTTCCAGCTTGGGAGATGTGGACAAAGGGTTTCCTGCCAGGGGAGGTGCGAGCACCACCCCAGACAGGATTTTGTGTATTGGTCAGGTAGGGCTTGAAAGAAACCAGACATGCCTGAGGCTCACAAGGAGCCTCGGTGCATATGCCAGTTCAAACCGGTCCTGGGGCACACCAGCCCCGGACCTGGGGCGAGCTGGACAAAGGATTGGGGGTGTAACCACCCCCCTTCCTGGTCCCACCCTTAGGGAGGGACCTAGCAGGTAGTCCGGCCCCTAGAATCCGCTTAAAGGTAGGAGCTGTGTCCTAAGACTTCAGACATCCTGGAATCAACTTAACAACAAGAAGAAGACGGGAACTTCGACGCTCTGCTGCACAGAGGACTGAAGGAAATCTCCCCTATGGTCAGGGAGTGACCATCTTGCTAACGCAAGCACCAACCAGCTATTGAACGTCTGCTTTGCCGCCGCCTCCTGCCGGAGCCCGAGCCCAGAGCCCGACAAGACCTGGACCTCCAGACCTCTCACCGCCCGATCCACAGTCCCTGAGAAGAAGGAACCCGTGGAGGCACCGAGACACGTGGAGCCAGCCATCTTGGAAGACCGACGACAAGCTGCAAGCGCAACGACAGAGGCTCCCTCCGAGTTGTGCTTTGGGTCCTGAGAAGCCCAACCACCGAGCAGCATCTGCACCAAAGGTGAGCCCTCCAGCATCTCCGCGATCTGCGTGGGGCCCCTCTGCACTTTGCATCTCGACGCGCCTGCCCGGTCCCTGGCCCGTTGGCTAGTGGCCATTTTGGCGACAAAACTTGAAACTAACGACGTTGGTCTGGTTGCTCCAGACTGGCCCTAGCGGCTCTCCAAAAGAGCAGCCCCTCTGACCTTGCTGGTCAGAACAATCAGCTTTCCTCTCTTTCCACGACTCCTGCCTTTGCCAAGGCTTGTTTGCTTCTTTCGAGTCGCCGACACCGCCGACAGCGAGAGCCTGCGTGGGACAGCTCGTGACTAGACTCCTGGACGTCGTCGACCTTCAGGGACCACGTGGCTGCGGAGACAAGCTACACCTCATCACCTGTTTGCACCCGACATCGCCTGGTACCTACCTGGTGCCACGCCGGTCACTGGCTAGTGACTGTGAACACTGTCCCCTCTGCTTTCAGGTCTTCTACAACTCCGATCCACCCTTGGATCCACCGCATCTCTTCTGGACCGACCGCCTGCAGCATCTTTGTCATCAGGCTCCATTGAATCGATAGGAGAAACCCGACGCACTTCGAGACCTATGCACCCGCTTCCTGTGGGTGAGGTAAAGCTGGCACTTCGGTGCCCAAGTGTAGAGAATCATCTCTAGTGTCTGTGTTTTGAATCCTAAGATCGTAGTCCATCCAGAAGACCCTTTCTGCAGTAACTTTGTAACTTTTACGCACCCATTGAAAACCTATGGGAGCCCGCGTGTGACTTTCCTCACTGCACACGCGACCCGTGGACCTCCTGGTCACTAACTGAAGTTAGCTCCTTGTAGGCCCAGCGATTCTAGAGGCCCTAGGCCTTTTCACTTTCCTGTTCGTGGTACTTGTACCACTATTTTAGTATATGGTTTGAGTGGCCACCAGGGCCCATCCATATAAAGTGCAACTTCTGTATATTATAACGTTGTCTTGTTTAACGATTTGTGCTCCTGTGCTCATAAAGAGTCTAGGGGATACTTTGAGAAATAAATACATATATATTTTCAATATATATATGTGTGGTGTCCTTTCATTGGTATAAAGGGGGGTTGCATTTGGTAAAACAGCCTGCTTAACACGCTTTAACGAGTTTAGCCTCAAAGACTGCTTAGCCTACGCTACCACTAGGGCAGCTAGTCCGAAAAGGTTGACTTACAACCACACCATAAGGGTTGCTTGGCATGGTACAAGGTGGTCACTTTAACTAGTGAACATCATATACCAGGCCAACTTCTCACATCAACTTTTTTTTATAACACCATTTCCTTTAAGGGAAACGCACTGCATTAAAAAAAAAATACTTTACTTTATTTAAAGCTGGTCACAGACATCACGGTCTGCTGACCCCACCAGGCCACTATCCTTGTGAGGGCCACCAATCCATCAATTGTTTACAATGTGCAACCACCCTCCTTAACATTCATGAGGTAGGTAAGATTACAACCTGTACCTAATCAGAATTTTACAAAAAGACCTAGTAGTCCCTTGGTCAGGTGATAAAAACGTCTATACTGGTCACAAACTGCGACCAGCTTTTTGTCACCCGCACTTAATACATTTGGCCCTTCACTGCTCCTTTGAAGAAGGAGCCAAGGGCCATTATAAAAAGCAAATGGACAGAGAAAAAAAAATGCCAATAAGTGAAACAGCCAATGCAAAGCAGCTAAACTCACACTATGGACTGAAACATAAACCGACCTACCGTCTGGGTTTCCCAGCACACTCTTGTGCAAAGAACCAACGTGCCTCTCTTAATGAAGTAAAGAAGAGGTTTTGGTTCAATATCTTCAGCTGAGCCACATTGTTGCTCAAACTTTGGTTTTTCCGCAGCTTTAAAGGGTCCATCCGCAGCTGCGGCCTGTGCAGGTAAAAGCGGTGGGGCCCAGTGGGGGGGGGGGGGGGGGGGGGGGGGGAGGAGGTTTATGACAAATGATGCAGAGGGAAAATTAATGACTTCTCTTTAACCACTCGCGCATCTCAAACAATGCTTCACAATAGGCAATCCACAAGGCTGCTTTGTTTGATGACGTCTACTGCGGTTTTGAGATCTATAGTGACATCATTCACCGGAAGGCCCCCTTTAACCATACCAGAGGGGCCTCCTTTCTCCGTGCATGCCGCGTACACTACTGGGTGGCTGCCTCGACTGTGGTTTTGAGATCTATTGTGACATCATTCACCGGAAGGCCCCCTTTAAACCATACCAGAGTGGCCTCCTTTCTCCGTGCAAGCCGCGTGCACTACTGGGTGGCTGCCTCGACTGTGGTTTTGAGATCTATTGTGACATCATTCACCGGAAGGCCCCCTTTAAACCACACCAGATTGGCCTCCTTTCTCCGTGCATGCCGCGTGCACTACTGGGTGGCTGCCTCGACTGTGGTTTTGAGATCTTTTGTGACATCATTCACCGGAAGGCCCCCTTTAACCATACCAGAGGGGCCTCCTTTCTCCGTGCATGCCGCGTGCACTACTGGGTGGCTGCCTCGACTGTGGTTTTGAGATCTATAGTGACATCATTCACCGGAAGGCCCCCTTTAAACCATACCAGAGGGGCCTCCTTTCTCCGTGCATGCCGCGTACACTACTGGGTGGCTGCCTCGACTGTGGTTTTGAGATCTATTGTGACATCATTCACCGGAAGGCCCCCTTTAAACCATACCAGAGAGGCCTCCTTTCTCCGTGCATGCCGCGTGCACTACTGGGTGGCTGCCTCGACTGTGGTTTTGAGATCTATTGTGACATCATTCACCGGAAGGCCCCCTTTAACCATACCAGAGGGGCCTCCTTTCTCCGTGCATGCCGCGTACACTACTGGGTGGCTGCCTCGACTGTGGTTTTGAGATCTTTTGTGACATCATTCACCGGAAGGCCCCCTTTAACCATACCAGAGGGGCCTCCTTTCTCCGTGCATGCCGCGTGCACTACTGGGTGGCTGCCTCGACTGTGGTTTTGAGATCTATAGTGACATCATTCACCGGAAGGCCCCCTTTAAACCATACCAGAGGGGCCTCCTTTCTCCGTGCATGCCGCGTACACTACTGGGTGGCTGCCTCGACTGTGGTTTTGAGATCTATTGTGACATCATTCACCGGAAGGCCCCCTTTAAACCATACCAGAGAGGCCTCCTTTCTCCGTGCATGCCGCGTGCACTACTGGGTGGCTGCCTCGACTGTGGTTTTGAGATCTATTGTGACATCATTCACCGGAAGGCCCCCTTTAAACCATACCAGAGGGGCCTCCTTTCTCCGTGCATGCCGCGTGCACTACTGGGTGGCTGCCTCGACTGTGGTTTTGAGATCTATTGTGACATCATTCACCGGAAGGCCCCCTTTAAACCATACCAGAGGGGCCTCCTTTCTCCGTGCATGCCGCGTACACTACTGGGTGGCTGCCTCGACTGTGGTTTTGAGATCTATTGTGACATCATTCACCGGAAGGCCCCTTTAAACCATACCAGAGTGGCCTCCTTTCTCCGTGCATGCCGCGTGCACTACTGGGTGGCTGCCTCGACTGTGGTTTTGAGATCTTTTGTGACATCATTCACCGGAAGGCCCCCTTTAAACCATACCAGAGTGGCCTCCTTTCTCCGTGCAAGCCGCGTGCACTACTGGGTGGCTGCCTCGACTGTGGTTTTGAGATCTATTGTGACATCATTCACCGGAAGGCCCCCTTTAAACCATACCAGATTGGCCTCCTTTCTCCGTGCATGCCGCGTGCACTACTGGGTGGCTGCCTCGACTGTGGTTTTGAGATCTATTGTGACATCATTCACCGGAAGGCCCCCTTTAAACCACACCAGATTGGCCTCCTTTCTCCGTGCCTGCCGCGTGCACTACTGGGTGGCTGCCTCGACTGTGGTTTTGAGATCTATTGTGACATCATTCACCGGAAGGCCCCCTTTAAACCATACCAGAGTGGCCTCCTTTCTCCGTGCATGCCGCGTGCACTACTGGGTGGCTGCCTCGACTGTGGTTTTGAGATCTATTGTGACATCATTCACCGGAAGGCCCCCTTTAAACCATACCAGAGTGGCCTCCTTTCTCCATGCCTGTCGCGTGCACTACTGGGTGGCTGCCTCGTCTGTGGTTTTGAGATCTATTGTGACATCATTCACCGGAAGGCCCCCTTTAAACCATACCAGAGTGGCCTCCTTTCTCTGTGCATGCCGCGTGCACTACTGGGTGGCTGCCTCGACTGTGGTTTTGAGATCTATTGTGACATCATTCACCGGAAGGCCCCTTTAAACCTTGCCGGGATGGCCTCCTTTCTCCGTGCATACTCCGTGCATACCCCGTGCAGCACTCTTGGGTGACTGCCTCGTTCCATATCATCATGGACACTGTCCCCAGCACTGAACTTTTCACACACAAATCATTGATTTCAGGTGTGTTAGTCTAATCAGTTCAACGGAAGCAAACAAAGCCTACAACACCCACAATGCACAAAGCTTTCACACAGATGTCCCAGACCGGAAGCAGTGTCCATAATGTCCTGGAGGCAGGAGGTCACTGTACCCAAGCCATCCAACCAGCCTGGCAGCGTGTGGGCATGTAATGGGCACCCGCAGCAGCATCCGAGCGACATGTAAAGCGATGCAGCGGAGCCCGGAAAGCACAGCACTGCACTGCACCAGAGGGAGAGCCGCAGCACCAGGAACGGAGAACCTCTGCTGGGGGATTTCTAAGAAAGCGGCATGAGGCGAAACAGAAATAGACGGAGAAATTGCAAGGAGACTTCTTAAAATGGGCACACAGCGTAATACAAAGGGAGGCAGACAGCGTGAATAGAGAAGCAGAGCAAGCGCCCTTTTATTTCATTTAGGTTTCATTCATTTTGCAAAATGGCCTGCCACGCGCCATGCTGGAATCCTGCGCGGCGGAGTGTGCTGCAAAACGAACAATACAAATATCTTGTTTTTTATGTAACGCTTCACATCACGCGTCTAAGCACTGCAGATAACAGATATTACTTTAATCCAATTTAATGGTGTTCAGTCTGGGAAGAGTAGAAGGCTGACTTCCCCTCCTCGGAGTTGAACTCGCACTAGACCTAATTTTAAGACACCGAGCCATCTTTGCAGCTCTACAGTTCTGCACTTGAAGTCGAAAACACACTAGAGAGGTGGGTTTTAACCCCTTGAATGCTCCTGACGGAACCACTCCGTCATGAGCCACGGGCGCCGTGTGCTCATGACGGAGTGGTTCCGTCATGCTGCGGCCGTTGGCGGCCGCTCCACTCACGCGGCGCTGTTTCCCCGCCTGTGCAGGCGATCAGCGCAAGTGGGTGGAGTCATGACGGAACCACGTCGTCATGAGCACAGCTCGCCCGTGACTCATGACGGCGTGGTTCCGTCATGAGCATGGCGGCGCCGCGCTCACCCCAAACCCCCCCAGCGCTGCGGCGGAATTCACGCCGCAGCGAAGGGGTTAACCTTCTGATTTCTGTGGACCCCCGATGACTCATTAGTGGCATCAGAGACCCCCACCGACTCCTTGTTGGGACCCGTGGACCCCCAGCCTAAGCAATTTCTATGATTTGAACTTCAAAACAATACCAAAAACAAAAAAAACAGTATACACCAAAGAAATTCTCAAATATTGAAACCTTTTGTTTAATTCACACTCAAATGTAGAAAAAGTTTTCACGTTTTTAATTGTGCTTCTTTATTTGTATATACTCAATTAATTCCAATGTATTTATTTTAATATTAGTTAATTTTGCAACACAATCGTAGACCCGTAAGTAGGCCTTGTGGACACCCAGGTGTCTCCGGACCACAGGTTAAGAATCACTGCTCTACAGATATTACCGCCCACGACCAGGCCATGATGCTGTGGTCAGCAATCTCAAGGAAGGTCCTGTACTTAATTGTTGGTCATTTATCAGTCCGTGCTTTTTAAAAGTCTCTTTGAGGGATTTAGGGATTACCGCTATGTCAGTAGCGAAAGAACCAGTGGCCATCAGGTCTGATTTATTGTCCGGTAGTAGTGACAAATCCCTGGGATTTTGGAGGAAATGCTACATTTGCAGGAGCATCCATCAGTGGAATTTCCTCCATCATAGGAGGAGCACGGAGGAAGACACTCTGCCGATGGGTCGTCCACTGGATTTAGAGGTCCGAACCATTGTCCGGCCTCCATTGACATTGAGAGAAGACCATCCTAGGTGTAATGGTCCAGACCCGTGCTAGTGTAGGGGCTACAGACAAACACGCACACTCACAGTCGCACACGGGCACTAGGAGCATCGGAGTAACACCCTGACCTCTGTGTTATTTGTTAATAGAGGTGTCCCAACGCCCCTGTATAATTCTTTTATCCTTACCTCCCGGACCAACGAATAAATATGTATCCTCACGGTACCGATTGGGTAATTTTAAAACACTAGCACCAACCCTTTTAGGCCCACACACTCGCATGCACAACTGCGGCGTCTCCTAAAAAGATCTCTGACAAAGAGCCCTCTTGCGGGGCCCGTGGGGAACAGCAGCGCCACCCCCACAAGGAGCAATGCCCGATGATGAAGCATGACACTCGCAAGAGTGTGTGAGGGCACTAATTCCTAAAGGAGAAATTCCCCCACCTTCATCAATTGGGAACCACATATAGAGACCTCCTTCTTTTCCTACATTTCTTCCGCCAACTTAACCAAATTGGTTATGGTTCTTAACTTTAGGAACAGTTACCACACAGTGATTACATATTAGTTCTTGGGAGCAACAGTACTGGACCTAGCCTTTTTTTCTGAACTGCTCCCTGTCCCCCATTCTTCAGTGTCACATGCTACAGAACCACTGCCTTGTGCAATGAGCAGGCCATAACCGCATAATTATTCCAGATCTCTCCATGTCCCAACAATCCTTGCTCCCTGTTCCTAGGGACTTTAAACAGGCTGCACCATGCTAGGGTCGTTCACGCCCATATCTAGGCCGAGACCTCTGCTGTGTACACAGAGGTCCTACTAAACTAAATAGGACACTTCTTTCCATGCTGTATCTGGACGTTCACGTGGGTCCGTGGAACCCGGCCTCCTGGCGCTGAGCTGCAATGCCAGGGAAGGATTCTGGCCTCCTGTATACTGCCCACAGGATGGCCCTGTGACTTAACAATCACTCCTGACATCTGCTGTCATCTGTAGGTCATAGGTTAAAATGCTGGCAAGACCAAACTAGCCTTTCATCTCTCCAAGGTCGGTAAAATGGATACATTTGTTATTTAAAGCTCTACGTTATCTCACATTTCTATGTAAATATCTTCGTCGCCCTCTTGCCTCCTTTCCCTGTCGGTGTCAGTCCGTCGTTGCTTTCTCTGGCTTCCCTCCCTCCCTCCCTCTCTGTCAGCTTCTAGTCACATGCTAGCCTCTTGGGTCTACGATAGCCGTTCCCCCGGAAGGGAAGCCGATTACAATCCTTAATCTCAGTTCCTGTGCCTCCTCTTCATCAGGCCGTCTCTTGCACAACTCTCCCCCCGCCTATCTGGGCTCCCAGCGGTTACCAGCGAGATGAACCAGTGAGCAGTGTGAGGCAGATCACTCGGCGAGGCCGAGGCCGCTACGACGGCCATGTAATTGGTCGGTTTGCAGTTTGTGTAACGAACCAGAGCTTCATTGTTGCCTGGAGGCGAATTTCTTAAGGGTGTGAATGGAGTGGGTACCAGTGGCCATGGCAGAGTGAGCCCGGCAAAGAGTGGGTTGTGCAGTCCTGTCCAGGGTGAGGCGCTAGCCACAGCCTTGGAACTCTGCCTGCACTTCTCTCCTACAGTTCCTACCCCACAGCCCTGCTGAGTGCAATGTGACTGCCACCTTAGGCCCACATACCTGCTCCTGGTCTCTGCCTGCAATCCTGCATAGAACCTCCCCCAATATACATGGAGCCCACTACAATCCTGCCCAGAACCTCCTCTAACATACATGGCACCCGCTACAATCCTGCCCTGAACCTCCTCTAACATACATGGCACCCACAACAATCCTACCCAGAACATCCCCCAACATACATGGCGCCCGCTACAATCCTGCCCAGAACCTTCTCTAACATACATGCACCCGCAAAAATCCTCCCAGAACCTCCCCTTACATACATGGAGCCTGATACAATCCTGCCCAGAACCTTCCCTAACATACATGGAGCCTGCTACAATCCAGCCCAGAACCTCCCCTAACATGCATGGAGCCTGCTACAATCCTGCCCAGAACCTCCCATAACATACATGGAGCCTGCTACAATCCTGCCCAGAACCTCCCCTAACATGCATGGAGCCTGCTACAATCCTGCCCAGAACCTCCCCTAACATACATGGAGCCTGCTACAATCCTGCCCAGAACCTCCCCTAACATACATGGTGCCTGCTACTATCCTGCCAAGAAGCTCCTCTATCATACATGGAGCCTGCTACAATCCTGCCAAGATGCTCCTCTATCATACATGGAGCCTGCTACAATCCTGCCAAGATGCTCCTCTATCATACATCGAGCCTGCTACAATCCTGCCAAGAAGCTCCTCTATCATACATGGAGCCTACAACAATCCTCCCAGAACCTCCCCTTACATACATAGAGCCTGCTACAATCCAGCCCAGAACCTCCCCTAACATGCATGGAGCCTGCTACAATCCTGCCCAGAACCTCCCCTAACATACATGGAGCCTGCTACAATCCTGCCCAGAACCTCCTCTAACATACATGGAGCCTGCTACAATCCTGCCCAGAACCTCCTCTAATATACATGGAGCCTGCTACAATCCTGCCCAGAACCTCCCCTAACATACATGGAGCCTGCTACAATCCTGCCCAGAACCTCCCCTAACATGCATGGAGCCTGCTACAATCCTTCCCAGAACCTCCCCTAACATACATGGCGCCCGCTACAATCCTGCCCTGAACCTCCCCTAACATACATGGCACCCGCAAAAATCCTCCCAGAACCTCCCCTTACATACATGGAGCCTGATACAATCCTGCCCAGAACCTTCCCTAACATACATGGAGCCTGCTACAATCCAGCCCAGAACTTCCCCTAACATGCATGGAGCCTGATACAATCCTGCCCAGAACCTTCCCTAACATACATGGAGCCTGCTACAATCCAGCCCAGAACCTCCCCCTAACATGCATGGAGCCCGCTACAATCCTGCCAAGAAGCTCCTCTAACATACATGGCACCGGCTACAATCCTGCCCAGAACCTCCTCTAACATACATGGAGCCTGCTACAATCCTGCCCAGAACCTCCTCTAACATACATGGAGCCTGCTACAATCCTGCCCTGAACCTCTGCAGATTCTGCATTAGAGGGGTAGAGGCAGGGCCAAACTGGGGACGGACACCGGCCCTGGCAAACAGCTCGGCCAGCCCCTGGGGGTGGGGGGAATGCTAGTGGAAAGCACCACTCCTATCTCAGCGCTGCAGCTTTTGTTACAGGGGGCCAATATTACAGCTATGCTGCAAACCCGGCCCCCAGTAACAACAAGCATTGGCATAGCCAATAGGTCTCGCCTTTGGGACCTTATAAGTGTTTAGGCATGCAACAGTTGCATAACTAAATACTTATAAGGTCCCAAAAGCGTGACCTATTGGCTTTGCCAAGAGGCCGTGCGGCCGCGAAAGTGAAAGTGAAAGTAATCGTGGTCAAGCGCAGCGCGCGCCCGCGCACATTCACTGTAGCCCTAGGCTGGCCTGGTAGCACTTTTTGGAGCCCTCTCAATAAGTCTTGCCAGATCAGCGTATGCGCTGGGTCAGGCGAGACCTAAAAACGGCCCCAGGGGTCAAAAACGGGCACCCAACCTGGGAGCCCACTAGGGAAAAGACTGGTGCCCGCTAAGGCCAGTCCGGCCCTGGGGAGAGGGCTCAATGCGGGAGTTGGAAGTATTGGTGGTGCGTACTCAAGGAGGTGGAATTCCTTCCTACACTGGTCAAAGGACATGTTCATCTGGCCCTGAAAGAGGTCCCGCAGCAGTCGAAAGGTTACTTTTTAAGCCACAGAAAGCCACCAACTTTTAGCTTTTGTTACGCTGCCGGGATACAGCTTGCATCTGCACTGTTAATGCCTCCTCTCACACTTCATCCCTTGCACTCCTCTCAGGGACGGGTGACACCCTCCCGCTGCACATGCGGGAATTTATCCTAAGTTATTGGGATCAAGGCCTGACTCAGGATAACTGTGTGCTATAGCCAGAGTCTTTGTTGTATAAGGCTCAGGCAGGTTGTATGACTGAACAACGTGGGAAAATACTCTGCATGCCTTTCCCACGCATTTTTCACCCAACATTTTTTTATATAAAGCATATGTTTTTAAAATGTATGGCTTTACCACGCATTGTTTAAATATATATTTATATATAAACAATGGGTTTGTGGGGGGGAGACCCCCCCCACAACCCTAAACTTACCTTAAATGCATGGTAAAGGCATACCTTGTAAAAGCATATGCGTTCTAAAACCATGCGTGATAAAAAATGTGTGGTAAAGGTACAACCAGGTAAAAACCTTGTTATAAAGGCGGTTTCCCCACAGGTAGGGCTGCTGGAATTATGCGGCAAGGGAGGGTCACATTATGGGGTCATGTTCACAGAAAAGACAAATTACGCAGCTTAATGTGGCACATTCTGTGGCTGTATTTTTCACTATTTAGACTTTTGGGGAGAGGAGTTGACCTAACGGCTAGGGCGGTCGACCTCGAATCTGGGGAACTGGGTTCGAGTCTCGGCAATGATGCTGAACATCCTGTGATTCTGGGCAAATCACTTAATCTCCCTGTGTCTAACAAAAATGAATGTGTCCTCATGTAATGCAACTGGTGCTATGTAAAGCGCTCCGATACATGATTCGGGCCAAGTTCGTGCTATATAAAAACTCTGTAAAAATTTTTTTTTTTTTAAATACACATTAATACTGCCTGAGCATTACCAGTTTATGCCCGGACTAGAGCAGTCAGCAACTAAAAGGCGACTCCTTAGCCCCTGGAAAATGTCCAATGCTGGCCCTTGTAACAGCCAATCCGTGTGAATCAAACAACTTTTTGTTGGTAAAATATGTAAGCCATGCAACAGACGTGTATAATGTGGCACGTGATGTAACTGTACCATTATGTGGATGATGCAAAGGAACACAATCGCATAATTCTAGTGCCAATGCTCTTGGAACCAATTAGGATTTCTTCTTTGTCTATGGGCAAAAGGGGCCGCTCTATTCTCAACCTGGAGACACCAAAATTACGGCAAAAAAAAAAAAAATAGTTCTTGAAATGCTCTCATTTTTTTATAAGAGGATTTCAAAATGCTGTTAACAGAAAGGTATGCAGTTCCTGATATTAACGCAGTGTGTGTTAGAGTCACTCAGGTCCCAGGGTGATGTTGTGAAAACAATCAGGTGGATCGGAGTAGAAGGTACTCCTTCTGGAAAAGAAGACCCTCACACACCCAACAAGCGGGTGTCTTGCTTCATCACCGGGTCTTTGCTCCTTATCGGGCCGGCAGTGCAATGCCCGATCAGGCACCCCGAGGGGGCCTTCCTGTCGGAGATCTTTATTTCCAAACGCCGGTGAGTGAGGTGTGTGGGGAGAACAGTTAATTATGATAAATGGTGTAGGTGCAAGTGAAGTGAAAGATAAGTGTACTAAAACAAGGGTAGGTGATCCACTTCAAACAATTTTAATAAAGTCAGACTTGAGCGGCTGGTGGGGTCTTAGGTTTACGGTAACGTTTTCACAACGAAATCGACACTAGCATTTAGTGCCTTCCTACCCTGGCCTCATTTTCTCCACAGCCTAATAGGGTTGTGTGTTCTTGGTATTCACGGTACCACACGTTTTTAGGGTGCTGTACGTGTGGCCACCACTGACACCTCTTAGAGGTTGTGGCCACCACCAAAAAGGTGCAGGTAGCCGTATATGCTCGTTTATTGGTCCTGAAGAATTGCCATTTAATATAATCCTAGGCAAGAAACATGTCGACCTTTTTATCCCTTTAGCACATATTACTCACATACCTAATGGTGAGAGATATGCGGATTGTTTTTAATCAGGGTGGTGACCATACTTTATTAAAATTGTTTGAAGTGGATCACCTACCCCTGTTTTAGTACACTTATCTTTCACTTCACTTGCACCTACACCATTTATCATAATTAACTGTTCTCCCCAAACACCTCACTCACCGGCGTTTGTAAATAAAGATCTCCGACAGGAAGGCCCTCTCGGGGTGCTTGATCGGGCATTGCACTGCCGGCCCGATAAGGAGCAAAGACCCGGTGATGAAGCAAGACACCCGCTTGTTGGGTGTGTGAGGGTCTTCTTTTCCAGAAGGAGTACCTTCTACTCCGATCCACCTGATTGTTTTCACAACATCACCCTGGGACCTGAGTGACTCTAACACACACTGCGTTAATATCAGGAACTGCATACCTTTCTGTTAACATTGATTGTTGGGCATGTATGCTGGACCTACAATAATATTAAGCTAGTTTATTATTGTTAAAGCCCTTCCCCTTTTCTTGTTTGAGACTTCAAAATGATGGCATAAATATTGATTGTTTTTTATTTGGGGTATTGATAATTGAGACAAACAAACCCTAGAAAAGTGCAGTCTAAAATAGCAAGGACTTTTTTTTTTACTGCATTTATTTTCATTATTTAACCTGTGTTTTTTTTTTATATTTTGTTGTGGGCGTGGTATTCAGTGTGTTACTAGTTTGAAGGTTTTCATATAATTTTTGAAGTGTTTCCATTTGTCTCTTGGATGGCTCACGTGCCCCCTTTTATGGTCTTCACTGATGTTTTTGTCATACATTCTGTAATGCAAGAATGACTTTCCAAATGATTCTGGAAGTTTCCTTTTCAGATCGGAGTCTGCGTGGGTTTAGAGGTGTGCGGTCTGAAAGACACGGAGTGTGCCCAAATAAAGAAATAAAAGCTTAAGAAAAAGCCGACTTTCCTTTCTGATATTAAACGCTGAGCTCATAACACATGAACAGATGGTGGATGGAGAGAAGACACCCAACCGCAGCCAAGCCCCGCCCACACGGCCCAGCATCACGCCTGCTGTGAGGAGAACGTCTGAGGCCTGGAACTAGAACACCTTCTGAGCCCTGGACCAGTGGGGAAGCAGAGAGCAATAAGGGCTGGCTATCAGCTGAGGAGGCAGACGAAGCACTGTTTGAGGAGAGGCGAAGCACTGTATGAGGTGGAGGCATGGGTGAAGCACTGTTTGAGGAGGAGGTGAGGCAAAGCACTGTTTGAGGAGGAGGTGAAGCACTGTTTGAGGAGGACACGGAGCACTGTTTGCAGAGGAGGTGAAGCTCTGAGGAGGAGACGGGCCAAAGCACTGTTTGAGGAGGAGGCGAGGCAAAGCACTGTTTGAGGAGGAGGCGAAGCACTGTATGAGGAGGGGGTGAGGCAAAGCACTGTTTGAGGAGGTGAAGCACTGTTTGAGAAGGAGGTGAGGCGAAGCACTGTTTGAGGAGAGGCGAAGCACTGTATGAGGAGGAGGAGGAGGCGAGGTGAGGTGAAGCACTGTTTGAGGAGGAGGTGAGGCAAAATAGTGTTTGAGGAGGAGGTGAGGCGAAGCACTGTTTGAGGAGGAGGTGAAGCACTGTTTGAGGAGGAGGTGAGGCAAAGCATTGTTTGAGGAGAACACAAAGCACTGCTTGCAGAGGAGGTGAGGTGAAGCCCTGAGGAGGAGGCGAGGCAAAGCATTATTTGAGGAAGGGTTGAAGCACTGTTGACGAAGGTGAGGGGAAGCAGCGAGGAGGAGGCGAGACGAAGCACTGTTTGAGGAGGAGGCGAAGCACTGTTTGAGGAGGAGGCAAAGCACTGTCTGAGGAGGAGGTGAGGCAAAGCACTGTTTGCGGAGGGGGGGGGAGGCGAAGC
Organism: Triturus cristatus; assembly: GCF_964204655.1. Taxonomy (NCBI): domain Eukaryota; kingdom Metazoa; phylum Chordata; class Amphibia; order Caudata; family Salamandridae; genus Triturus; species Triturus cristatus. Next base: position 1,138,473,193 of record NC_140593.1, on the reverse strand, counting down.
ACTGTTTGAGGAGGAGGCGAGGCAAAGCACTGTTTGAGGAGGAGGCGAGGCAAAGCACTGTTTGATGAGGAGGTGAGGCAAAGCACTGTTTGAGGAGGAGGTGAGGCAAAGCACTGTTTGAGGAGGAGGTGAGGCAAAGCACTGTTTGAGGAGGAGGTGAGGCAAAGCACTGCTTGAGGAGGAGGTGAGGTGAAGCATTGTTTGAGGAGGAGGCAGGCGATGCACTGCTTGAGGAGGTGGCGAGGCGAAGCACTGCTTGCGGAGGAGACAGGTGAAGCACTGTTTGAGGAGGAGGTGAGGCGAAGAACTGCTTGAGGAGGGGGTGCGGTGAAATAGTGGTGGAGGTGAGGCAAAGTACTGTTTGAGGAGGAGGTGAAGCGAAGCACTGCTTGAGGAGGAGGTGGGGAGAATCACTGCTTGAGGAGGAGGTGGGGAGAAGCACTGCTTGAGGAGAAGGTGAGGCGAAGCACAATGAGGGGAGGCGAAGCAGTGTTTGAGGAGGAGGTGAAGCAATGTTTGAGGATGAGGTGAGATGAACACTGCTTGCGGAGGAGGCAGGCAAAACACTGTTTGAGGAGGAGGCGAAGCAGTGTTTGAGGAGGAGGTGAGGTGAAGCAGTGTTTGAGGAGGAGGTGAGGTAGAGCACTGTTTGAGGAGGAGGCGAGCACTGCTTGAGGAGGAGGTGAGGTGAGACACTGGTTGTGGAGGAGTGTTTGAGGAGGAGGTGAGGTGAGACACTGGTTGTGGAGGAGTGTTTGAGGAGGAGGTGAGGTGAAGCACTGTTTAAGGAGGCAGGTGAAGCACTGCTTGCAGAGGAGGCATGCACAGCACTGTTTGAGGAGGAGGTGAGGTGAAACACTCTTTGAGAAGCCGAAAGGGAAGGTTGGGATGCCTGAACACGTGACCCTATTTCACCCTACCTGCATCAATGGTTCTCACCAGTTTCTTATTCACCAGTTACTATTTTCAGGTGAAAACCCGGAGTACCTCCTCTATCGAACCATATTATCGTCATCTTTTGTGCAAGTTCTTTAACAAAGGCTTGTAATGGGCCTCGCCAAATAAAACGTTTTTAAAAAGCACTGTATATCAAAAATAACTATGTTTTGATGTTACATCACATTTTTCTTTGAAACGAAACACGTCTTATTAACCGATCCATATAGTGTATATATGTATATACTGCTATTTATGTAGCACAAACCTAGCTGTGAAGCAACGGAGCACTGTACATTACACGAGGGGTTGGGAGACGATCACGTAGATCACGTAGGGATTCCACAAATACATTTTACACACATTTAGGCACAGTGAGATTAAATGATCTGCCAAGAATCACACAATGTTCAGTCTAGTAGGCCAGGATTCCAACCTGGGTCCTCAAGTTCCAAAGGCAGCAGCTCGAGCTGCTAGGTCACATCTCCCCAATGAATGCAAGGGGTACCTACTGCGGCACATAGTCAGTGCGTGCAATCATTAATAAGAATGAATAAAAGGCAGATCAGACTGTGATGGTCATGAGCTGTCGATGAAAGGTACTTGTTATCAATGCCCAGTCGCTGATTCAGGACAAGGTTTCTGGGATTCAGTGTAATTGACAAAATGATACTGTTTGTAGAATTTAAATTCCATTTTAACAAATGCAATATCTAGATGGCTCCAAAAGATGCGGGTGACTAATCGTGCAAGTTATGTATTTATGTCCTTCCTCTAGCTTTCAGTCATTGGTTTTCCCAAATCCTCTTTTTAATCCAGCTGCTTTAAGTCCCTTTACTTTCAGGAAATTGCTGAAGGAATATCTCCTGTCATCCAATCAACTACAACCATTTTGTTTCTGCTTCATTATATTATCGCCCTTGATTTTTTTTTTTTATTGTTTTTGTAAAAGGCGTTGGAAAAAAGAGTTGTAATGAATTGATGAATACCAATTGAGGGGACAATGTGAAGAAAATCCTTCTCCCGAGAGCAAGCCAAAAGGAACAAGCATTTACCATGCAATGGTCTCGGCATTGTTAAAGTTAGAGCTGTTGACATTGCTCATTACATTATTTTTGTTTATGTTTTTGTTTTTAAAACATTAGAAGAAACTGCATTGTTATTTACAATGTCAATAGCTTAATCACTCTCCAATGCGAGACCTATTGCATTTGCACCCACACACAGCCACACACACAAAGCCACCCACACACAGCCACCCACACACAGCCACCCACACACAGCCACCCACACATACAGAGCCACTCACATAGAGCAACCCACACACAAATAGAGCCACCCACAGAGCCACCCACACACACACACAGAGCCCCCCCACACACACAGAGCCACACACATACACAGAGCCACATACACACAGTGAAAGCTCCAAAGGTCCCACACACCCGCCCAAGTAAGAGCTGTGGGGCCCGGTGGTTGTGGCATGGGGGATTGATGAGGGGCAATTTAATAAATAATTAATTTTCCCCTGGCATTGTCAGTCGAGCCCTGTGGAGCAGGCAAACATGAAATAAACTCATTGGCATACATATCAAACATCACAAAACTGAAAAGTGGAAGGTTTACAAAAGTCTCTACCTCTGGCCCACTATTCCACTTGAAGCCAGAACCAGTCAAAGGTAAATGTGCCTTGGTGCTGCTCCAAACTAACAGTCCACACGAGTTACTGGGCAGGTCCAACCCTGGGCTACCGAACTCCAAAGTGTGAGAAATGCCCACTATACCCAAAAGTTGCCCAGCTTTTAACATGGTCAGAGTACCATTTTCCTCGTTTGCCTTACGGGCCCCAGGAGGTGATTGGAAAGAAAGTAGAGGATTCAGGGTGTGAGGCATAGATTCTTGGAGACAGAAGTGACTGGCAGACCCATGGGATTTCACCAAGTGGCAGATCACTGGAGAAAAGGGAAAGATCAAACCAGCGAGTGAAGAAACGAAGGAGCACTTAGCACTGGGGTTAAGTTGTTCACAGAGGAAAGAGGCCATGGAATAGTGGCTGTGGCTTAGGGACCCTGGAAGCAGTGGAGTAAAACAAACTGTAAAAGCTGGAATGCAAAGACTGAGAAGAAAGAACTCGGTAGGAACAGCGTGTCAACAGCCAATGATGATTTTCGAGAACAGTATCAGACAAATGTTTAATCTAAAAAGTGTGGGGTCCAATCGTTTAGGAAACTGGATGCTGCAATACTGTACCTGGTGATGAACACCACCACCAGGAATACTCCGAAGCAAACCCTGGAATAGCGGGGTCAGTGGAGAGCAGCAGCTTGGAGGAGCATAAGAGGCAAGGATAAATTCAGAGACTGGAATAGACTTTGGAGATGAGGGGCGGGCAACAGGGCACAGAAGTTATATGTGAGAAGCAGGGGCTGAATGTGCGGCAGAAGCCAGGGGGTTGAGGAAAGAAGTAGGAGTGGCAGAGCTGGAGTAGCGTAAGCTGGGACGGCGAGCCGAGGATGTCCAAATGAGACCCCGAGGGGAGAAACGCCTCACCTTTAATAAATTCTGAAGCCCCGATTAGCTCGGTAGATTCTGACATGCCGCCGGGGAGCCGGGGGCTACTGCCACCGGCGGGGCCGTCCCGTATCATCAGTGAGGCAGCAGGAAGGAAGCAGCCCACGAGGCACAGCGCGCCCGGCTCGGCAGAGTCTAGAAGTCGGGCGGAGCGCTGGAACCTCGGAGTCGGCCTGCCTGCCGCCGCTCTGCAGCTGCCTCTGCGCCTGGGCAACGTCCCGGCCCCGCTGTTCCCCCTCACAGCCCGCTCCGCCGCTGCTCGTGCCCGTTGCTGCCCTCCATGATTTCACCCAACGCAAAGTGTCGGCGGCATCGCTCCCAGCAACATCCTAAAGAAACATCACGTGGTTACCGGGCGCCAATCATGGGGCCGCTAGGGGGCCGTTGCTAAGGCTTTGTTTCGTCTGAACATGCCCCGGCCCAGGCTGGGCTGGGAAAGTTTGTATCTCTCGGCGGCTTCACTCTGTTGCTCTCCCCGCCTCGCTCTCAGCCCAAGCCGGGGTAGGAGTGAAGGAACCGCTGTTAGGGCAGCCCAGCCGGGGCAGAAGGGAGGGAAGAGCCGTGGCTAAGGCCGCAGAGCTGCCAGGAATACAGCGGCGCTGTGTCGGCGTCTTGCAGCCGCAGGGCCGGCCGCGCTCTACGAGGAACACAGGCATTCTACACCTGAGCGTTTTCCAAAATCAACACGTAAGGCGCATATTTATTTAGGGGTGTTATATTGCTCACATACGTCGCACAAAGCACTTCCACCAGAAGTTTCTCACTAATGGTTCAAGTTTAACAAGCACACCACCGCCTTTCTCCGAGGCGAAGCAGAAATGCCTCGGAGAAAGGCAGCGGCATTTCCGGATTCGGGGGCGTGTTTTTCTGTTCTCTCTTCTTGCCATTGGCTGGAGGAGATAATTAGAAAAGTTGCAAAAAACACGCCCCAGAATCCGAAAAGGACGGGGCCTGTTCGGAGTGACGAACCTCTTCTCCAATGGCTGGCCAGCATTCAAGAGGCCAGCCAATGGAGAAGAGGGGAGAAGAGGGGCGGGTTCAAGCCCCTCTTCTCCAAGTCATTATCTCTCGCCAGCGAGACTGCGCAAGCGCAGCCTTCGCTAGCCGAGACCTAAAAACACCAGGTCTACTGTGAAACGAGCATCTAACCTCATGCTAAATGACCCCACACTTGCACAAAATTACAGTCTGAGCACCGAAAGGTCTGCTAGCTCCTGGTCCGTTATTTCTACCCTTTTAGTAGTAGGTAGATCGCCAACCAGTCACCTTTTGTGACGAACGTGACCCCAGCCTTCTTAGCACAAGAGGGTTGTAATCCGGAGCCATTGGCCAGCCCAAGAGACAGCCTCCAACAGTTCAGCTCTCTGTTGAGACCACTTTGCCAGCATCCCAACATGCCTTGGTGGTGTGGGTTGTGGCACCTTTGTCGTACCACAAATTTAAACTTCATGCTCGGTAGCATTGCTGGCACTACGTGAAATGGTCTTGACGGGCTTGGCTTGGTTCCACTAGCATGCTTCACGGCTGCCATGTGCATTACTACAGCAATCAATCTAAAAAAACAATGTCCGCCTTCCAGACTCATCCAGCGTGTGCCTTCGGTGAGAGGCTGAGGAATACATTCTGGGGATGGCTGCCATTTAGGGCCTTCTGATAGAAATGGATTTGGTATGAAAGCATCACGGACCTTCAGCATGCACTACTCAGGGTCCCGAACCGCCGTTCTGCCACAATTCTGCCAATACCTTGGGTACCACTGTGGGCATAAAGCTCTGTGCTTACTCCAGTTGTACCATCTGCGGCAACTGGACTACAGCAGCCAGGTATCCCTACCACCTATGTTCCTGCCTTCACAGACGTTAACCTGGGGCGACGCTGGAGAAGAAAGCACCATTCACAGTGCTTAAATTCTGGTAGTAGGTTTGTTTGTTTTTTCTGAGTTTTATATAGCGCGAACTTGATCAAAAGGTATCAGAGCGTTTTATATGAGAACCAGTTGAGTTACATAAGGACACATTATTTTTTTGTTTGTTAGGCATGGGGAGATTAAGTGATTTGCCCAGAATCAGGGTGTTTGAGCGTTGTTGCCAAGATTTGAACCCGGTTCCCCAGATTTGAGGTTGACCGCCCTAGCCGTTAGGCCACATCCTCTCCCAAGTTGGTACCCGCATGCATTTCTTTGGGATCAGGATTACTTTTTCATCATCTGACTTTGACCCAGAGCCAGAGAGAAAAGGGAGGAAGAGAAAAAAAAATAGGAATCAGTGACAGCGAGAATGCAGCGATGAAAATGAACCCCCAAGAATGGGATTGAGACCGGAAGAGTAAGGTGGTGGAAGAAAGAGGCTTGAGTATTTATAGATGTGTTCTCTAGAGCGGGCCGTTGCTCCTTTGAGATAGATCGGCACTATATCAGTTCCCCAGAAGGCGGCGCTGCCAACTTGTGCGACCATTGGGGAAAGCGATGAGTGTCAATGTGTGAGGGCCATAGGGGTGCTTTAACAGCAGCGTAGCAAGGAAGCCACGGGCTCCGGCAGGCAAGGGAGATCGTCTTTGATTGTTTTTAGGCACCTGCTGCATCAATGCTAGCTCCGCCCCTGTGCTCTAGTCATGTGTCTGCTGAATTAAATTTACGCTGGTCAGTGATTGAGAAGGATGGGAGGCAGTTAGCGCTACGCTTGAGCGTCCACACCACCACCTGCTACTTTCCAAGGATGTGCATTATGACGAGGGGTGGTCTTGGCTGGGTGGTGTAGTGTTGTGCTGGTTGGTAATGACAGAACCTTTGTGGCTCCTGATGGACTTCATAGAACTGTGATATAAGCATTAGAGCATAGAGAAGTTAATGCAGGTTTAGAATGTTGAGTTCATGGTTACACGCAGAAGAATAAAGACGTGTTATACTAAGTTCCGTTTGTGGAGTAGTCATCGGTGATTACATGGGCTGGGGAGGACGCTACAACTGGCAACGAGAAGGGAATAAGTAATCCGAAGATCGACAGTGCTCTCCTAGGGAATTTGCCGTGGTCCAGGAAATTGCTTGTGCGTGCCACGTGTGCCACGTGTGCCTCCGAAGTGTAGAATTGACGTCTGAAGTATGTGGAGTCAAAGAGCAGCCCCAGTTCTGTGTAAAGCATTTGAAGATAATGAAAGCTTCACTGCAAAGTCTACACATCAGTCGCTGAGAGCCTGCTGGGAAGGCCGCTCAAAGAAGTACTGCGCTACTACGCAACTCAAAGCCATACATTCATACGGAGTCATAACCCTGCGAACAGAAGCGCTGCGAGGCAGAGAGCAATCAGGTGTCAGACCACACAAAGAGACGCTTAACTTCAAAGTGATACATGATATGGTCATTTGCTTACCAGTACTGAGTAAAGGGATTCATCATGTCACAGCGCTGGAGGGAGTGACAACAGAGAAAGCAACCGAGGTAGTGTTTGCAGAGCTGTATATATCCGAAGCGGCCCCCCATCAAAGCTGCCGAGTGGGGATCAGAACAACTCCAAAGGTCTCTGAAGTTCAAAGGGCCGAGAGCGGCGATTGGAATCGTGAAAATTCACTTTCCCAATTGAGACCGAGAAAGGGGTCACATTTCCTGTCATTATCAAAGATGATCCGGAGGCCAGCATGTTGCAAGGCCACAGAGATGGTGTGCATAAACAAGATCACCAAGCAGCTTCGGAGAAGTATACTCTCCACGTCAGTAAGTTTCACCAATGGTTACAATGCTGCTGCCTTCTTGAAACCACCGCTGCCATTCGAAACCGCCAAAAAGTTGAATACTGGAAACAGATGGACTACCAGGATAGAGACATTTGATGATTTCATTGATGCGACTAAGAAGCTGATAACAAAAAGATGATCTCTTGCTGGTGAAGGTGTAAAAGTCATGAAGAAATCGCCGTGAGCTGATGAAATTACATGCCGTCAAATCAGAGCAGCTTTGAATCTCAAGTTAAATCCAATGGCAAATGTAGGTTAGGGAAGGTACATCTTCAATCAAGAAAGACAGAAAGTTGGTGAGACCATCAACGAATTTGTTGAGAGACTGGATACGCTCAAACACTAAGTTCAATGAATTTAATTATGAGAAAGCTATATGCCTCAGAGTGATTGATCTATCGATGCTTGTCAGATTCATTCAGATGACGGAATGATGAAAGAAACTCTTAGTCTGTAGCAAGTTCTCATGGCTGCCACAGCTGAAGAGCATGCTGATCGACAAGCTTCTGACATGAAGGCCGGAGGTGCCCAGAATGAGTCAGTCATGAATGTGAGAAATAAGCTAAAGCGCAAGGCCGAGGAACATCGAGTGAATTCTCCACAGAAAAAGAAGTTGTGCTTCAGATGTATATTTTCATTTCCACACGAAGGCGGATGTCCCACCATTGGGCAGATCTGCAATGGCTGTAGAAAGGGGAACCATTTTGTGACGGTGTGCAAGGCAAAGAAAAAAAGTACGTGCATCATGACACAAAGATGATAAAATGGCCACCCAAAGTGACATTCGACGCCCACCCATAAGGCCAAATGACCGCATAAACTGAGGCAAATGGACAATGAAGTTCATCGACATCTAAATCTTCTCAAACAGCTCTTCCATATCAATATCAATTTAAAGTGAAGAAGATTGTTGTGCTATGTCGCTGTTTACCTCAGAAAAGCATGTGCATTTTGGAGTGGCCACCTGTGAGGAAAAACCGGGTCCAAGAGAAGCCATCCCGACAGAGCACCAAAGTCATACAAACGTTGCTTGAAGATCACAGTCAATGGTTGTTCAATACCTTTCCTTATCGATAGTGGTGCACCAATAAATATTATGCCTTAGGAGTGATATAATGAACTTTCCCCATATCACAACTTACACCATCGAAAACTAAAGTATATACGTGGACCACATCGATGCTACTAAAAAGTCAAGGTTCATTTGTACAATGATGAAGCATAAGAAAACCAAAGTACATACACCGATTCATTTACTTCAAGGTACGATGTCAAGCGCCTGTTTCCTCAGCTTCAGCCCAGCTGCTGATATGGGACTGATATCCATGAATTAGAACATGAATGCTCATCACAAAATAGTAGGTCAGTTCCCTTTGTTGTTTTATGGGTTGGTAAAACTCAAAACTATGAAGGTCCAATTACACATTAATGAAGATGTCTGTTCTATTATTCAAAGACACAGACAGGAGGGTGGTGGGGAGAGGTGGTTAATTCAAAAAGTTGTTGGTAATGTTGTGTTGACATTAGAACATGTAAGAACCGCGGAGATGTAAAATGCTAACTATTATTGATGACATCTACAGATACTGATGTAATATGGTTATCAAAATGCCAATAAAATATATATTTTTAATAAAACAGATATTTGAAGTGGTCCATGAAGGATATCATGGAACTGTTATCGCCAAAGAGAATTAAAGGCCTGTCATCTATGTAACTGTCATCCAAAACTACTGAACACCAGTTAAACATGTCAGAGTTACCAATGCATGCATGGGAATGCATTGTAGCGGACTTCTTCGGTCCTCTTGGAAACAGACATCACTTGAAGAGGATTGTTGATTAATATTCCTGTTTTCCATTGATCGAAGATCTCTATCTATCACTCAAGAATGTGTCATTGAGAGAGTAAATGGCATCTTCGCGACCTGGGGTGTTCTGGCGATCTTAAAGTCTGACAACGGCCCACATTTCCACAGTTGAGAGTTTTGAGATGTTCTTGGTCATCTTAATGTGAAGCATCAGATGAGCACACCAGTTTGGCCATAGGCCAATGGCCTTGTTGAGTACTCTAAAGAAAGCTGTCCAGCGTTCTGTTCTAGAGAAACTTGACCTTAAAGCTGTCTTTTATTCCACTCTATGAGCCTATAGCTGACCCCTCACTCGACCACAGGTGGAAGCACTTCAACTTTGATGTTTGGGAGACCCATGACGACCAAGTTAGCTCAATGGACCAACAGAAGAGCAAATACGGAGGAAGAAACACGCATGAAAGTCTTGGATCGAAAAAGAAAAATTAAAGCTTATGCGGACAACCGTCGACCTGCAAGAGATGTCACGTTTACGAGATGAGATCGAGCGTTTGTTCGTCAGCATAGAAAATGAAAGTCTGATGCTCCTTTTGATGCTGAACCATTTCATGTTATGTCTAGCAAAGGACACATGATGACTGCCCAAGGTGCTTGGAAGCCCATTACGCAAGACTCCTTGCAGTTCTGACATGTGGCTCATCCCTCGTCAGGCACTGATGTCATTGAACGGACAAGGGAAGAACCACTGACTGCTGCTGTTTCTCCATCACCCACACCAGTTATGGACATTTCTACTGCCTGTACCCAGCTTCTGAAGACACAGTCGGGATGTGTGATTCAAGCGCTACGCAGCCTCATTAAAGAGCTCTACTGCTATAGATTTGTAAAAAAAAAAAGTTTGTTTTATTTAACAGAAGGGGACGATGTAGTGTTGTGTGAGCTTGTAAGGACGTAACTCTGTGACTCCTGGTAGACTCTGTTGAAATGTGACATGAGCATTAGAGTGTAGTGAACTGAATGCAGAGTTTGCGTTACACGCTGAAGAATAATGATGCGTTACACTAAGCCCTGTGTGTGGCGTATTGATTGGCAAGTACCCAGGCTGGGGAGACGTCACAGGTGACAGTGTCAAGTGCTTGGAGACAGCCAGGCACTCCTAGCTCTCAATCTATGGAGGTGAAGGACGGTCTCTTGTCTGTGAGGCGGGCCGCAAGGAGCATGGTGGTCCTCTCTGGAGGTGTCCACTTGTAACATGTACTCACGGTGTTGAAGTGGCCGCATTCTTTGCCGTTTTTACTTTTGTAAGTGCATCTTCGTGCGCCTCCCTTGGAGTGAAGGCATGACGCCCCTGCATTTGCAGGCACCCCAACTAAGTCGACCAGTCTGCAGATCCTGAGCTCCTCCGAACTCCATGGGCTCTGCAGCACAGGTGATGGTTTTCCTTCGTGCGCCTCCGTTTCCTACTGTTCTGGGCATGCACCTGCGTGCACAGTCTTATATGTGTTCAAACTTGTTGTTATTTGGGGGAGCGCCATGTTGTAGCCCGCTGCTATAAGGAACGCTCCTCGACCTATGTGGGTCAGTTGGGGCTTTCTTGCCAATGTGCGGTCACGTATGCGGGCTCCTTTACTTACGTAAATAAAACCTTCGTTTTCACATATTCCCTGTTTGTCGTGTCATCATTGCACCCCTTCTGTTAATAGCTAGAGAGGATCGTAGATAAAACGTTTGCATTCTACATCCAGAAATTTAGCATCAGTGAAGAGGGTTGGATTGGTAAGAGGGGCACTCGGGCATTGGGCCGGTATCTGAGATGCAGCGGTGGGCCACTTTTTTGGCCAACATGGTGATGGATTAGACTGTGTCTCTGCTGTTCAGATGCTGCCAGTGGCCCAGTGGGGGCCTGAGCGGCCTTTCTGGTGGCAGGTGGGCCTCTGTTACCTCCCTTTAACCAGCGGGCAGAGGTGTTATTCCCGTTCTCTTTCTGGGCCGGCCAATGTATGTCTACAGATTGGGCGGGGGCGGGGGCTGAGCAAAAGTGGCCTCACATATTCAGGTGTGCTTCCCCATTGCGAACTAATCCGAGTGCAAAGAGTCCTGGAAACATTTGCATTTTTTTTTTATCTCAGTGAAGTTAAAAAAAACATGCTTGAAACACCCCCCCCCCCCTTCTTTTCATAGTACTAAAAACACTGCACCAATCTTTTCGGAAAAGGCACACTCCGCAAATGTGGGGCGCCTTTTTAGGCTGCCCGGCCCCGGGCCTCGGGCCTATTTCTGATCCCAATCCAACCCTGTCGGTGAACGTAAGTGACGCCTTACAGCATCGCTGTGAGTCCCGCTTGCTCGCAGCCCAAACAACTAGGCCCTGTTTCCCAACCGCAGACGCCCCGCCCCAGTTAGGCCAGACATCCTGCGGCTGGACCCAGCTCCCACAGGCTGCAGGTAGGGTGGGGAGGCGGAGGGGCTGGGGGGGGGGGGGGGGGTATGGGAGCTGTAACCCTGTAACAGTGTGTGGTGGTCCGAAGCTCTGCGATGGCGGAATGATAGAAAGAGGCACGGGGAACGTTGGGGTATATTACGGGTGCTTTCGGCCAGGCAAGGGGTGTGGCTCTTTAAAAGGGACAGCAGTTCACCCACTCCCTCTTGGCCCGTCGGGGCTGAAGGAAGGTTTTCCCACTTCCACAAAGGGCTGGCAAAGACGAATTAAAATTCAAGAACTCGGCACTTGGTAAAGTTTTACAAAACTCTGCAAGCCTATAGGGCTGGGGTAAGGAGAGAAGAAACAGGGAGGGCTACCCCAAGTAACATTTCAAGCTCTAATACTGGGCTGAAATCGAGGCAGAGGCGGGACGGGGGCATGGAGGGGGGGGGGGGGGGGAGGTTAAACTGCTTCCTAGAATGATAACAAGCTAGAGCCAGCCGGCGACATTTGTTTTCAGGACTCTTCCTCCACCCTGACTTTTCCGTGGGAGGAATGCAGGTATGTATGTGCCTGCGGCGCCACCCGCTATAGAGATGGGGGAGGGGAGTGCAATGGGGAGAGAGGGGCGATGCTGCCTCTCTGGTGAGAACAGCCAGGGTAAACAAACAGATTAGCATTTCACAGAAAAGAAATCATGACGGCAAATTCCATTTGTTCTGTCCTCATTGAAACAAATGTCCCTCGTCGTTTCCTGGAATTCATTTCCGGGTCCTTCCTGGTGTCACGCGAGGCGCATCGGAGAGGTAGGGAGGCCTGATGAACAAATGAGCGGGGCGCCTGCTGGGGGGTGCCTTCTACTGCCAGCGGGGACGTGCTCTGCACGGCTCACGGGCTCGAGCCGTGATCCACGCGCTGCCAATGACTGTGCCCATGAAACAGCGCTATGGTGTATACAAGGGATCACTGTCTGTGCCCATTGGAACACAGTGCCACGCCGGAACTGATGCGCAGGCGCTTAGTCTTCCCATGAAACAGGCATGAATGCAGGAGCATGCATCTAACGTGCCCATTAAACAGACACGTCAGAATTCAGATGCCTGCGGGTTACCGTGCTCATGAAACACAGATCCACGCCGGAACTGATGTGCAACTGATTCTCCCCATGAAACAGGCACGAATCAGAATGCAGGAGCATGTGCCTAATGTATGAAACAGACACATGTCAGAATTCATATGCATGCGGGCACTGTGCCCATGAAACACAGATCCATGCTAGAACTCACCTGCAGGCGGCGCTCCATGTGCCCTTGGAACAGACACATGTCAGAATTCAGATGCATGCGGGCACTGTGCCCATGAAACACAGACATGTCAGAATGCAGGTGCAAGTATGAGGGAGGGGAGTTGGCCTAACGGCTAGGGCGCTCGACCGGGGAACTGGGTTCGAGTCTTGGTAATGACGCCGAACATCCTGTGATTCTTGGTAATGACGCCGAACATCCTGTGATTCTGGGCAAATCACCTAAACTCCCCGAGCGTAACAAAAAATGAATGTGTGTCCTCATGTAACGTAACTGATGCTATGTAAAGCGCTCTGATACCTGATTGGATTCGGGTCAAGTTCGAGCTATATAAAACTCTGCAAAAAAAAAAAAAAGAAGTATGTACTATACCAAAAAAGAACACTCCAGAATTCATGTACAGCCATTCATTGTGCTCATGAAACACAGGTGTTTGTCAAAACTGAGGTGCGTCTACTGACCATGCCATGAAATACAAACGAATTCCATTGTATGGAAGACAGCACCCGTAAGACTCCAGAATTGAGGGCATTCTCTTACCACAAGGTAAAACAGCATTCCCAAACCTTTTAGAACAACAAACCTTCGTGACCCCCCTATCTTAAATGGACATGAGGCAGGCAATGTTTTAATATAATTAAAGCATCACGCGATGCTTTAATTATATTAAAAAATTATAATATATTAAAACACATGTTCACACCACAGAATTGAGGGGACCCTCTTACCATACCGTAAAACACAGCTTCGCACCACAGAATTGAGGTCCATCCTCTTACCATACCGTAAACCACAGCTTCGCACCCCCAAATTTAGGTCCATCCTCTTACCATACCGTAAACCACAGCTTCATGCCACATAATTGAGGTGCATCCTCTTACCATACTGTAAAACACCGCTTCATGCCACAGAATTGAGGTTCATCCTCCTACCATACTGTAAAACAAAGCTTCACACCACAGAATTGAGGGCACCCTCTTACCATACCGTAAAGCACAGCTTAACACCCCAAATTGTAGGTCCATCCTCTTACCATACTGTAAACCACAACTTCACACCATCCACAGAATTGAGGTCCATCCTCTTACCATACCATAAAACACAGCTTCACACAACAGAATGGAGGTCGATCTTCTTACCATACTGTAAAACAGAGCTTCACACCCCAAAATTGAGGGCATTCTCTTACCATACCGTAAAACCTAGCTTTACACAACAGAATTGAGGTCTATCCTCTTACCATGCCTCAAAACATAGCTTCACACCCCTGAATTTAGGTCCATCCTCTTACCATATCGTAAAGCACAGCTTCACACAAAAGAATTGAGGACCATCCTCTTACCATGCCTTGAAACACAGCTTCAAACGCCGTAATTGAGGTCCATCTTCATACCATACCGTAAAGCACAGCTTCACACTCCAGAAATGAGGTGCAACCTCGCATCATGCCGTAAAACACAGCTTCACACAACAGAATCGAGGTCCATCCTCTTACCATGCCTTAAAATACAGCTTCAAACGCCGTAATTGAGGTCCATCTTCATACCATACCGTAAAGCACAGCTTCACACTCCAGAATTGAGGTGCAACCTCGCATCATGCCGTAAAACACAGCTTCACACAACAGAATTGAGGACCATCCTCTTACCATGCCTTAAAACACAGCTTCAAACGCCGTAATTGAGGTCCATCTTCATACCATACCGTAAAGCACAGCTTCACACTCCAGAAATGAGGTGCAACCTCGCATCATGCCGTAAAACACAGTTTCACACAACAGAATTGAGGACCATCCTCTTACCATGCCTTGAAACACAGCTTCAAACGCCGTAATTGAGGTCCATCTTCTTACCACACCGTCAAGCACAGCTTCACACTCCAGAAATGAGGTGCAACCTCGCATCATGCCGTAAAACACAGCTTCACACAACAGAATCGAGGTCCATCCTCTTACCAGGCCTTAAAACACAGCTTCAAACGCCGTAATTGAGGTCCATCTTCATACCATACCGTAAAGCACAGCTTCACACTCCAGAAATGAGGTGCAACCTCGCATCATGCCGTAAAACACAGCTTCACACAACAGAATCGAGGTCCATCCTCTTACCATGCCTTAAAACACAGCTTCAAACGCCGTAATTGAGGTCCATCTTCATACCATATGTAGGAAGGTGGATATCTGACTATGGTTACCCCCAAATTTTTGCCTAGTGTCTAGCTGGTTTTTCGACTTAGTTGGCCTGAGATCCTGCTATTCAGGATCTCAGCCTGGCTGTTCTCTCTTTAAAATGGACTCCATGTACCCTAGGTACATACCCAATTGGTTGGATCACCCTGTCAGCCCCTGTACCGGTGTACACTAGGTACCCAGGGCATTGGTGTACCCAAGGCCTGCCAGGGGCTGAAGCATGTATTATGCCACCCCAGGCTTGGCCTAACAATTTGACACAACTGGCTGATCACTCAGCTGGGGTAAGTTGGTGTAATCACCTCTTACTAAGGTGTAGTATACCTATACCTAACCTTAAATGGGACACATGGTAACCTATAAGTCACTCCTATGGCAGGCCTTAACAATCCTGAAGGCAGAGTGCTTGGTTCCATGTGAGATGGTGCTCTGGCATGAGCTGAGCCTGTCTGCAGTGGTCGGAACAACTTCCTTCTACTGTTTCCAGATATCGTCATACCATATACTCTTAAGTGCATTATGAACCTCGCGGTTAAATGCTATCTTTGGTTTGGCTTTATCAAAACATGTCGAGTAAGGTGTCATACGAATTGGAATACTAACCCCTCGCCAACTCTGGCGACGGGGTTAGCATTCCACCCTTCTAGAGGGACACGACATGTACAGTACCTGAAACCCGGGTAAAATCAGACATAGCCTCAGCTCCACAAAATGGATGCTGCCACCACAGACACAAGTCTGCCCTCCTGCTGCTGGGAGTCCTTCCAGCTTGGGAGGTGTGGACAAAGGGTTTCCTGCCAGGGGAGGTGCGTGCACCACCCCAGACAGGATTTTGTGTATTGGTCAGGTAGGGCTTGAAAGAAACCAGACATGCCTGTGGCTCACAAGGAGCCTCGGTGCATATGCCAGTTCAAACCGGTCCTGGGGCACACCAGTCCCGGGGCGAGCTGGACAAAGGATTGGGGGTGTAACCACCCCCCTTCCTGGTCCCACCCATAGGGAGGGACCTAGCAGGTAGTCCGGTCCCTAGAATCCGCTTAAAGGTAGGAGCTGTGTCCTAAGACTTCAGACATCCTGGAATCAACTTAACACTAAGAAGAAGACGGGAACTTCGACGCTCTGCTGCACAGAGGACTGAAGCCAATCTCCCCTGTGGTCAGGGAGTGACCACCTTGCTAACGCAAGCACCATCCAGCGAATCAACGTCTGCTTTGCCGCTGCCTCCCGCCGGAGCCCGAGCCCAGAGACTGACAAGACCTGGACCTCCAGACCTCTCACCGCCCGATCCACAGTCCCTGAAAAGAGGAGACCCGTGGAGGCACCGAGACATGTGGAGCCAGCCATCTTGGAACGACTACGACAAGCTGACAAGTGCAACAACCGAGGCTCCCTCCAAGTTGTGCTTTGGGATCTGAGAAGCCCAACACCCGAGCAGCATCTGCACCAAAGGTGAGCCCTCCAGCATCTCCACGATCTGCGTGGGGCCCTTCTGCATTTTGCCACTCGACGCGCCTAACCGGTTGCTGGCCCGCTGGCTAGTAGCCATCTTGGCGACGAACTTCAAGAAATACACCGCTGGTCTGGTTGCTCCAGACTGGCCCTTGCTCCCCTCCAAAGGAGCAGTCCTTCTGACCTTGCTGGTCAGAACCATCAGCTTATTTCCTTTTCCTACAACAATTGCTTTTGCCAAGGCTTGTTTGCTTCGATCAAGTCGCCGACACCGCCGACAGCGAGAGCCTGCGTGGGACAGCTCGTGACTTGACTCCTGGACGTCGTCGACCTCCAGGGACCACGTGGCTGCAGAGACAAGCTACACCTTTCTTCTTGTTTGCACCCGACATTGCCTGGTACCCACCTGGTGCCACGCTGGTCACTGGCTAGTGACTGTGAACACTGTCCCCTCTGCTTACAGGTCTTCAACATCTCCGATCCACTCTTGGATCCACTGCATCTCTCCCGGACCGACCGCCTGCAGCATCTTTGTCTTCAGGCTCCACGGAACAGATAGAAGAAACCCGACGCACTTCGAGGCCTATGCACCCGCTTCCTGTGGGTGAGGTAAAGCTGGCACACCTGTGCCCAAGTGTAGTATTACATCTCTAGTGCCTGTGTTCCAAATCTTGAGTTCCTAGTCCATCCGGAAGATCCTCTTTGCAGTAACTTTGTACTTTTTACGCACCCATTGAAACCTATGGGAGCACGCGTGTGACTATTTGCTCTGCACACGCCACCCGTGGACCTCCTGGTCACTAACTGAAGTTAGCTCCTTGTAGGCCCAGCGATTCTAGAGGCCCTAGGCCTTTTCCCTTTTCTGTTCGTGGTACTTATACCACTATTTTAGTATATGGTTCGAGTGGCCACCAGGGCCTATCCATATAAAGTGCAACTTCTGTGTATTCTACTGTAATCTTGTTTGACGATTTGTGCTCCTGTGCTCATAAAGAGACTAGGGGTTACTTTGAGAAATAAATACATATATATTTTGAATATATATCTGTGTGGTGTCCTTTCATTGGTATAAAAGGGGGTTGCATTTGGTAAAACAGCTGGCTTAACACGTTTCAAGAGTTTAGCCTCAAAGACTGCTTAGCCTACGCTACCACTAGGGCAGCTAGTCCGAAAAGGTTGACTTACAACCACACCATAAGGGTTGCTTGGCATGGTACAAGGTGATCACTTTAACTAGTGAGCATCATATACCAGGCCAACTTCTCACATTGGTGAGCAGCGGTTGGATTTGAGCTTGCTGTGTTTTACCATTGTAATCTCTTGGTTACCAATTGAAAGATCACATAGGTACCTGTAGGTACATATAAAACAAGATTAGATATACATAAGTTCTACTGAACTTAGTTGTTGTAGAGCAAAGGGAGTAGCACACCCTGACTACAACTACTAGATAGGTTTAGTAGGAAAACCCAAGTGTAGGTAGATTGCAACACCTCCACCCACACTTAAGAGCAATGGCCGGGGCAGAGGGGTCCACTGTACCCATCTCTGTTGAGAGTGACCCCCAGAGGGCACCATCCAGCTTTGCTACCCTTAATCAGAATGAGCTCAGGCATTTGGCAACTCTTAGAGGCCTTAAACAGCCCAAGAACCCTACCTCTGCTGAGCTCAGAGAACTCTTACAGAATGATGAGAATCAGAGAGAACTCAAGAAAGCTTCCCAGTTAGCCCCCTTAGGGTCAGGAACAGGAGGCCCCCCTTCTGAAGATGCTACAGAGGTACCCAGTACCAATAGCCATCCCTTAGATGAGAATCATACTACAGGGGAGGAAAGTGGTGAGGATACAGAAAGTAGTGATGATGAAGGGAGAACTAGCCCAGTGCCAAGTGTTATACTTGGCCCAGCTAAACTAAGGCTATTGGGGACTGACAGTGGGTTCACCCCATTGGATCTCCCCAGTGGACTTAACACAGGGCTTGGAAGGCAAAGGAATCGCTCAGGTGACTCCAATGCTTCCCATGGCTCTAGAGGCTCTCAAGGTCACTCCAGAAGGAGACTGACCACCCCTCAGAGGAGGGAACATGAGGCCAGAATGCAGGAAGCCCAGCTGAGGATCAGGAAGCAGGAGCTAGAAGTAGCCCTGATGGAAGAAAAACTGAGGAAGGCTAGGCAACCTAGAGAGAGTGGGTCTATACCCACTGGTGGCAGCATTGTCCCTAAGGGCAAAGATAGGGTCTTTGATAATAGGAACCTGTCTAAGGTTGTGCCCCCCTACAAAAGTGGGGATGACATCCACAAATGTATGACTGCTCTTGAGAGAGCCTGCAAAGTACAGCAGGTTCCTGAAGACCAGTGGGCAGCAATCCTCTGGCTCTCCTTTGAAGGAAGAGGCAGAGACAGACTCCTCACTGTTAGGGAGGAGGATGTCAGAAACTACAGAGTCCTGAAGAGTGTCCTAGTTGATGGGTTAGGCTTAACCACTGAACAGTACAGGTTAATGTTCAGAGACACCCAGAAGACACAGACTCAGGACTGGTCTGAATATGTTGAATGTGCCACTAAGGCTTTGGAGGGTTGGTTGCTGGGAAGTAAGGTATCTGATTATACAGGATTGTACAATTTGATGATGAGAGAACAGATTTTAAGTAACTGTCAAAACCAGCTCCTCCATCAACACCTGGTAGACTCAGATTTGACCTCTCCCCAAGAATTGGGAAAGAGGGCAGATAAATGGGTCAGGACCAGGATCAGGCCTAAGAATCAGGGTGGTGACCAAAAGAAAGATACCACCAAACCTCAAGAGAAGGGAGGGGATAAGGCAAAAGAGAAATCTTCCTCAGGGCCCCAAAACTCCACACAGGGTGGTGGGTCCCAAGCTCCCTCCTCTACCACAGGTAAAAAGCCCTACTGCCATGAGTGTAAAACTCCTGGGCATTGGAAAACTGACAGCAGTTGCCCAAGGGCTACAAACAAAACTGTTCCTCCAATTACTCCTGTCACACCACCTATTACTGTCAGCAGTAATCCCCCAGGTGGTGGGAGTGCCCCCAAAAATTTGGGTGGGTTTACTTGGGGAACACAGGGGGACCCTGGCTTAGCCAATTCCCCTGCAGCAGATACTCTTGTCTGTGATGGTGGCATGGGGTTTGCCAACTTCACTGCCTGTCCCAACACTTTGGGTAGGTACAGACAGGAGCCCTACATCAATGGTACAAAAGCTGAGGCCTACAGAGACACTGGAGCTAGCATCACCATGGTGGCCCATTGGCTAGTTCCCTCTGAGCAGCTTTTGCCTGGTTTCTCCTACCAGGTGACCAACATTGATGGCAAACAGAACAGTCATCCCATGGCAGAGGTATGTCTCAGCTGGGGAGGTGTCACTGGCCCTAAAAGGGTGGCAGTGTCCCCAACCTTGCCTGTAGACTGCTTACTGGGGAATGACTTAGAACTCTCAGCTTGGGCTGGAGTTGAACAAGACACCCATTCCAAAATGGTAGGCCTTTCACAAAAGGGTAGTGGGGTTGTGCCATTCACAACCCCTGTCCAAATAGATTTCCTCCCTGGAAAGGTTGGAAGGGCAGTGGTAGCCACAGCCCAGGCACAGACAGACTTCCCTGTAGAGACTGGCAGAGCTGTGACAGTCACAGCTCAAACACAAACTGAGTGCCCCCCTGAAAAGGTTGGCAAGGCTGTAATGGTCTCAGCCTATACTCAGACTGACATAGGTGTAGTGAAGCCTGAAACTATGGATCACTCCACACAAACAGAGAGTAGTGGGGAGGAAGAAAAGTCTCCCTCTCCCCAGACATTAGGAAAAAGTCAGCCTCCTCAGGGAGCTGACCTCACCCCTTGTGAAGGAACTGCCCCAGAGGTAGCCAGGCCTGGCCTGGCAGAGCCTCTGATGTCAGTGGCCCCTTCCAAGGTGGGACCCAGTCTGGTGCAGGTAGCCTGCCTCTCTCTACCCTGCCTCAGTCAGCCCAGGGCTGCAGAGGTCAGGGAGGCCAGTGGACCCCAAGAGGGCCCCTGTCCACAAGAACCCCCCCATCAAAAGAATGAGGATTGCCTGGCTAGTAGCCCTAGTCAGGTAATGGGTAAACACATTCCTGAGGGATCTCCTTTACAGGTAGTTAGGGACCTCCCCCAGAGGGATTCTGTTGGGTACAGGCAAACATGGGACCTTAGGGCCCCAGACCTGACCTGACCCTCCAGTAAGCCCACAAAAGGGACCCAGCCTCCAGCTTTAGGTAGCCAGAGGCTGACCCTGAGAGCACAGTGCAACTCAGTTAAGGAGAGAAAGGCATCCATGGTGGAGGAGGATTGGAGGAAGGTGAGGCCTCACTTTGAGGACACTCACTTCAGTACTCCATCTCAACACCAGCCTTTTACTTTGCCAAGACACACCAAAGGTAGAGATTCCCTATGGTGGAGACCCTCTGATACCCTTAGGGTGAGGGATTGCCTAGTGGACCATGAGACAGGGGGTAACCATGCCAGTGCTGGTTCCTCCTTATATGGCCACTTGGGCAATATAGGCTTACCTGGTCAAGGTCAGCCTTATCTCCCTTCGTTTGGGGGGGGGTTGTGTAGGAAGGTGGATATCTGACTATGGTTACCCCCAAATTTTTGCCTAGTGTCTAGCTGGTTTTTCGACTTAGTTGGCCTGAGATCCTGCTATTCAGGATCTCAGCCTGGCTGTTCTCTCTTTAAAATGGACTCCATGTACCCTAGGTACATACCCAATTGGTTGGATCACCCTGTCAGCCCCTGTACCGGTGTACACTAGGTACCCAGGGCATTGGTGTACCCAAGGCCTGCCAGGGGCTGAAGCATGTATTATGCCACCCCAGGCTTGGCCTAACAATTTGACACAACTGGCGGATCACTCAGCTGGGGTAAGTTGGTGTAATCACCTCTTACTAAGGTGTAGTATACCTATACCTAACCTTAAATGGGACACATGGTAACCTATAAGTCACTCCTATGGCAGGCCTTAACAATCCTGAAGGCAGAGTGCTTGGTTCCATGTGAGATGGTGCTCTGGCATGAGCTGAGCCTGTCTGCAGTGGTCGGAACAACTTCCTTCTACTGTTTCCAGATATCGTCATACCATATACTCTTAAGTGCATTATGAACCTCGCGGTTAAATGCTATCTTTGGTTTGGCTTTATCAAAACATGTCGAGTAAGGTGTCATACGAATTGGAATACTAACCCCTCGCCAACTCTGGCGACGGGGTTAGCATTCCACCCTTCTAGAGGGACACGACATGTACAGTACCTGAAACCCGGGTAAAATCAGACATAGCCTCAGCTCCACAAAATGGATGCTGCCACCACAGACACAAGTCTGCCCTCCTGCTGCTGGGAGTCCTTCCAGCTTGGGAGGTGTGGACAAAGGGTTTCCTGCCAGGGGAGGTGCGTGCACCACCCCAGACAGGATTTTGTGTATTGGTCAGGTAGGGCTTGAAAGAAACCAGACATGCCTGTGGCTCACAAGGAGCCTCGGTGCATATGCCAGTTCAAACCGGTCCTGGGGCACACCAGTCCCGGGCCTGGGGCGAGCTGGACAAAGGATTGGGGGTGTAACCACCCCCCTTCCTGGTCCCACCCATAGGGAGGGACCTAGCAGGTAGTCCGGCCCCTAGAATCCGCTTAAAGGTAGGAGCTGTGTCCTAAGACTTCAGACATCCTGGAATCAACTTAACACTAAGAAGAAGACGGGAACTTCGACGCTCTGCTGCACAGAGGACTGAAGCCAATCTCCCCTGTGGTCAGGGAGTGACCACCTTGCTAACGCAAGCACCATCCAGCGAATCAACGTCTGCTTTGCCGCCGCCTCCCGCCGGAGCCCGAGCCCAGAGACTGACAAGACCTGGACCTCCAGACCTCTCACCGCCCGATTCACAGTCCCTGAAAAGAGGAGACCCGTGGAGGCACCGAGACACGTGGAGCCAGCCATCTTGGAACGACTACGACAAGCTGACAAGTGCAACAACCGAGGCTCCCTCCAAGTTGTGCTTTGGGATCTGAGAAGCCCAACACCCGAGCAGCATCTGCACCAAAGGTGAGCCCTCCAGCATCTCCACGATCTGCGTGGGGCCCTTCTGCATTTTGCCACTCGACGCGCCTAACCGGTTGCTGGCCCGCTGGCTAGTAGCCATCTTGGCGACGAACTTCAAGAAATACACCGCTGGTCTGGTTGCTCCAGACTGGCCCTTGCTCCCCTCCAAAGGAGCAGTCCTTCTGACCTTGCTGGTCAGAACCATCAGCTTATTTCCTTTTCCTACAACAATTGCTTTTGCCAAGGCTTGTTTGCTTCGATCAAGTCGCCGACACCGCCGACAGCGAGAGCCTGCGTGGGACAGCTCGTGACTCGACTCCTGGACGTCGTCGACCTCCAGGGACCACGTGGCTGCAGAGACAAGCTACACCTTTCTTCCTGTTTGCACCCGACATTGCCTGGTACCCACCTGGTGCCACGCTGGTCACTGGCTAGTGACTGTGAACACTGTCCCCTCTGCTTACAGGTCTTCAACATCTCCGATCCACTCTTGGATCCACTGCATCTCTCCCGGACCGACCGCCTGCAGCATCTTTGTCTTCAGGCTCCACGGAACAGATAGAAGAAACCCGACGCACTTCGAGGCCTATGCACCCGCTTTTCTGTGGGTGAGGTAAAGCTGGCACTCCTGTGCCCAAGTGTAGTATTACATCTCTAGTGCCTGTGTTCCAAATCTTGAGTTCCTAGTCCATCCGGAAGATCCTCTTTGCAGTAACTTTGTACTTTTTACGCACCCATTGAAACCTATGGGAGCACGCGTGTGACTATTTGCTCTGCACACGCCACCCGTGGACCTCCTGGTCACTAACTGAAGTTAGCTCCTTGTAGGCCCAGCGATTCTAGAGGCCCTAGGCCTTTTCCCTTTTCTGTTCGTGGTACTTATACCACTATTTTAGTATATGGTTCGAGTGGCCACCAGGGCCTATCCATATAAAGTGCAACTTCTGTGTATTCTACTGTAATCTTGTTTGACGATTTGTGCTCCTGTGCTCATAAAGAGACTAGGGGTTACTTTGAGAAATAAATACATATATATTTTGAATATATATCTGTGTGGTGTCCTTTCATTGGTATAAAAGGGGGTTGCATTTGGTAAAACAGCTGGCTTAACACGTTTCAAGAGTTTAGCCTCAAAGACTGCTTAGCCTACGCTACCACTAGGGCAGCTAGTCCGAAAAGGTTGACTTACAACCACACCATAAGGGTTGCTTGGCATGGTACAAGGTGATCACTTTAACTAGTGAGCATCATAAACCAGGCCAACTTCTCACACCATACCGTAAAGCACAGCTTCACACTCCAGAAATGAGGTGCAACCTCGCATCATGCCGTAAAACACAGCTTCACACAACAGAATTGAGGACCATCCTCTTACCATGCCTTGAAACACAGCTTCAAACGCCGTAATTGAGGTCCATCTTCATACCATACCGTCAAGCACAGCTTCACACTCCAGAAATGAGGTGCAACCTCGCATCATGCCGTAAAACACAGCTTCACACAACAGAATTGAGGACCATCCTCTTACCATACCATAAAACACAGCTTCATGCCACATAATTGAGGTGCATCCTCTTACCATCCCGTAAAACACAGCTTCACACCACAGAATTGAGGGCACCCTCTTACCATACCGTAAAGCACAGCTTAACACCCCAAATTGTAGGTCCATCCTCTTACCATACCGTAAACCACAGCTTCGTGCCACATAATTGAGGTCCATCCTCTTACCATACTGTAAAACACAGCTTCACACCACCCACAGAATTGAGGTCCATCCTCTTACCATACCATAAAACACAGCTTCACACAACAGAATGGAGGTCGATCTTCTTACCATACTGTAAAACCGAGCTTCACACCCCAAAATTGAGGGCATTCTCTTACCATACCGTAAAACCTAGCTTTACACAACAGAATTGAGGTCTATCCTCTTACCATGCCTCAAAACACAGCTTCACACCCCTGAATTTAGGTCCATCCTCTTACCATGCCTTAAAACACAGCTTCACACAACAGAATTGAGGTCCATCCTCTTACCATGCCTTGAAACACAGCTTCAAATGCCGTAATTGAGGTCCATCTTCTTACCATACCATAAAGCACAGCTTCACACTCCAGAAATGAGGTGCAACCTCGCATCATGCCGTAAAACACAGCTTCACACAACAGAATCGAGGTCCATCCTCTTACCATGCTTTAAAACACAGCTTCACACCAGGGAATTGATGTGCATCCTCACACAACTTTACGCTCCAGAATATAGGTTTATCCTCTCTCACTATGCCATAAAATACAGCTTCACACCCCAAAATTGAGGTACATCCTCCTAAAAAGCATAAAACACAGCTTCACACCCCAGAATGGAGAGCATTCTCTCACCATGCTGTAAAACACAGCTTCACACAACAGAATTGAGGTCCATCCTCTTACCATACCATAAAACACAGCTTCAAACGCCGTAATTGATGTCAATCTTACCGTAAAGCACAGCTTCACACTCCAGAAATGAGGTGCAACCTCGCATCATGCCTTAAAACCCAGCTTCACACAACAGAATTGAGGTCCATCCTCTTACCATGCCATAAAATACAGCTTCACACCCCAAAATTGAGGTGCATCCTCCTAAAAAGCATAAAACACAGCTTCACACCCCAGAATTGAGAGCATTCTCTCACCATGCTGTAAAACACAGCTTCACACAACAGAATTGAGGTCCATCCTCTTACCATGCCTTAAAACATAGCTTCAAACACCATAATTGAGGTCCATCTTCTTACCATACCGTAAAGCACAGCTTCACACAAAATAATTAAGGTCCATTGTCTTACCATGCCTTAAAACCCAGCTTCACACAACAGAACTGAGGTCCATCCTCTTACCATACCATAAAACACAGCTTCAAACGCCGTAATTGATGTCCATCTTACCGTAAAGCACAGCTTCACACTCCAGAAATGAGCTGCAAGCTCGCATCATGCCGTAAAACACAGCTTCACACAACAGAATCGAGGTCCATCCTCTTACCATGCTTTAAAACACAGCTTCACACCAGGGAATTGATGTGCATCCTCTCACTCTGGCGTAAAACGCAACTTCACGCTCCAGAATGTAGGTTTATCCTCTCACTATGCCATAAAATACAGCTTCACACCCCAAAATTGAGGTGCATCCTCCTAAAAAGCATAAAACACAGCTTCACACCCCAGAATTGAGAGCATTCTCTCACCATGCTGTAAAACACAGCTTCACACAACAGAATTGAGGTCCATCCTCTTACCATGCCTTAAAACATAGCTTCAACCACCATAATTGAGGTCCATCTTCTTACCATACCGTAAAGCACAGCTTCACACAAAATAATTAAGGTCCATTGTCTTACCATGCCTTAAAACCCAGCTTCACACAACAGAACTGAGGTCCATCCTCTTACCATACCATAAAACACAGCTTCAAACGCCGTAATTGATGTCCATCTTACCGTAAAGCACAGCTTCACACTCCAGAAATGAGCTGCAAGCTCGCATCATGCCGTAAAACACAGCTTCACACAACAGAATCGAGGTCCATCCTCTTACCATAAAACACAGCTTCACACCAGGGAATTGATGTGCATCTTCTCACTCTGGCGTAAAACACAACTTCACGCTCCAGAATGTAGGTTTATCCTCTCACCATGCCATAAAATACAGCTTCAAACACCAAAATTGAGGTGCATTCTCCTAAAACACAGCTTCACATCCTAAAATTGAGGGCATTCTCTCACCATGCCGTAAAACACAGCTTCACACCATAGAAGTGAGGTGCATCGTCTTACCATACCATAAAGTACAGCTTCACACCACAGAATTGAGGTCTATCCTCTTACCATACCATAAAACACAGCTATACCATAAAAGACAGCTCGACACCCCAAAATTCATGATCAGTTACATTCTGTGCCGCTGAAACAGAGACACCTCAGAATTCATGGAAAGTCCTCATAGTACCCAAGAAACAGAGACATTTATGTTTTTATTTGGCATTTTGATAACGTTATCAGTGCGCGGTACATGAGTAGGAAGCAGGTACTCTCCACGGAGGACCTTCAATATTCACCGCAAGCAAGGAGCAAGTCACAGCCGTCATCATCTCCAACAGGTAGAGATAGGGGCAACTTTCTAAATGCCCAGGAGGACAGCGATTACAGCAGAGCAGGGGAGAAGATTACAGCGCAGAGAGAAGTTTAAAGGTCTCATACCAAAATTCAAGTGCAATATAAGAAAAACAGTGTTTACACTAGGTTAATGAACAACATGATTCCTTTAAATATGTGTATAGTTCTTTTAAGAAACCTGTTTCACAAGAGTAAATCTATGAACCCGTACCCAAGTACAACAAATGTATTTGTATTTCTCATCGCATATGCAATAATACTGTGACAAACTGGCAATGTGGGTAGCACAGGGCATTTGTGGAAACGCATCAGTGATAACCTAAAATAACCCACCAAAAAGCATAAGAAATATCATTATGCCCGGGTGTCCCCCAAAAATGTTTTGAGTACATCAGTCCTACAAATCATTCGTCAAGGCAAGGGCGGGTCAAGTATGGGATCCTGTAAGTTATGTTGGATCATGTGCTGGCAGGCAGTGTTTCGGCCCTACTGAACAATGCAACAGGTCATCATCAGGGCAGGGAAACCACTGAAAAGCCTCCAAGACTGGCATTGGGAGAAGACAGAAAAGGCACTAAAAGATTCCTCAATCATAGTCAGTCAGTCAAGATCGCCCAGAACTCAAAATGGACTCAACCTTTACTTGGATTTAAAGTACCGATCATGAACTGGTTCTAAGTCCATTCAGAAGAGGCTCACACCGATAGATGTAAGTCCGCAGCTGGGAAAAATTAGAATGCGTGGTGGTCTGGCACAGCCGGGTAAGGTTTCTGGTCAGCGAAGCGGTACAGACTGGGCCTTCCAGGTGCAGGTACGCACTGTGCCCATGAACTCCAACACAACAGAATTGATTGGCAACATGTACTGAGTGTGCCCATGAAACAGGCATGCATGGCAGAGTTCAGGATCCATGCCACAGTAGAATGAAGGGCAGGCATTTACTAAGCCTAAGAAATACCCATACCCGGCGGAATTCAGGTACAGACCCCTGTGTTGCGTACAGTTATGTGGCAAAATTCAAATACATGACGGTTCTGTGCACAGCACCATTAACAAGCATTTACCATGTCCATGAAACACAATTATGTGGCAGAATTCAGGTGCCAGTGCTACCTCTGCCAGTAAAGCGCAGATACATTCTAGACTTCCGGTACTGTAATTACTGCGCCCATGAAACACAGATACATGCCAGAAGGTACAGTGCACCCATGAACCAGATCACACCGCTCTTCTGGAAAGGCACTCTGTGAGTTCATGAATCTGTCACATGACAGAATTCACATGCATCTATTTAATATACATTTATTCAGCGACTTCCATGGTATTCCCCATCATTTATTTATGTGCATTAGACAAACTGTAGCATTTTAATTCAGGAAACTCACTAGGGCCCAACGTAATAGAGAATATGCTGTGCATAATAAGGTATAAAGAACAGTGACTTCTTATATGTGCAGGAGTCTCACGTGTCAACTATAGCCTTCCACTGAAGCTCAATTTCATGCACAAATATTGGTATTGGAATCCATCAATATTTTATATGTGATATATGTCAATATTATATATGTTTTACTCATAGCAAAGCAGGCTCCCCTTTCATCCTTCTAAGGGCAGTGAATTGAATAACATTCATTTAGGCAACAGTGGCTCAAATGTGCGTATAAAAGGCGGAAGCTTTGTATGAAATATTGTATAAAATAAGTTATTTTTTAAGAGAACAAAGCTCCGAGTACACGAGTGACAAAAAGCTACGCCTTTAAGACAGATTACAAGAACATGAAAAAAGCTCTGCCCTAAATTAGAAATTCATTGGCCCTGAACACCTGAGAGCGCAATTAAATCATTACAATAACAAGCACTGGCAAAGCCAATAGGTCTAGCTTGAACTTTCAGTCACATTAAAAAAAAAAAAGCTTGCTGCAGCGAAAACAAAGTTGTTGTCTGTATACACGTTAATCTACGAGATAATATTTTTACCTGATGATTCGGTGTATTTGCAAGATTTAAAATAGTCCCTCATGCACTCCAATGCAAGCACTCCACTGAAGGTGAAATAATAGTTCAATTAGCCAGTTGCATGAGGTAAGAGAAAATACTGGCCGGGCAGAGCCTAAACGTACTTGTTCACATTTAAGGAATTGGTAACATAGGTGAACTCAGTGCTTAATTTGAGCAGGTGCTTTCTGGTGCTCAGCACCAGCACCTAATCCTCAGCACAGGTGTGTGTATAGCACCAGTTAAGGACACACTCATTTGGAAGGCATGTGATTTGCCCCACAATCGCAGGATGTTGAGCCACGCAGAGACTCGAACCCGGCTCCCCAGCTCCGAAATCGGTAACTCTAGCCATTAGGCCAAGTCCTCTCCATAATATTAAGTGCCGGGGCTCTAGTCAGGAGGCAGTTTGCACCAGTACATTACTCCAGTTAGCGCTGCCTCCTGAGGAGAGCCCAGGCACTTTGTATTTTACAAATTAACCACGTGGTGAATTGACAGATGCACTGGCAAGCCAGACCTAAAAATGGAGCCCACCATAGAAGAGAAAAACACTGGATATTAGCCATACTGAGACCCACAAAAGAGGTGAACACAGAAGATGAATAATTCTGGAGAATAGATTATGAGTTTAAACTAATTAGGCAACCATCAGATTACCACATTAAATGGTGATAGTCTGGCAAACGTGAGACCGTGCAATCAAAAAGAGTCACGTGAGGAAGTTAGATGTCCCATATTCATCATTCTGAAGTTGTCTTTCTTCTGTGTCAATGACTAAGATCATTAATATGGAGGACAGACTTCAGGATGGAGTCTTGCTGCTCCTGTGATAGCACAGTACCCAGGGTGTGATCCTCTGCCTAAATTATTTATTAACAAAAAAGAAAAAAATCTAGGAAGGCATATATATACAAATCTTTTGGTAAGATATTTCAACGCACATCTGTGTGTTTTATCATAACGTCATCTGAAGGCATGTACAGCCTAAGAGTATTAGCTTCTATGGGAAAAAAGTACATTTGGATTTTGATTAATTGATATCTTTTTTATAAATATATTCTATGGAATTCAGTTTTGCCGCTAGAAAAATAAATGTAATGAGAGAGTGACAGACAGGTTACCTTTGTGGGCACACTCTAAAACACAGAAAAACATAGGCAACTGTGGCAAGTAAATGATAAATGTAACAATGCACATTTTAATGTGGAATTCGATTTTTAAAAATGAAGATAAACCCATGTTTGTGCTTTTACTTGTGATCGAGGTTCTGGCTCTGTAATTCTTTGACTCCCACCTTGGCGTGCCAAAATGGCTGCCACAACCTAAAGTGTGACCAGACAGCATCAAATAGAGGATGCCCATTAGGGCCAACATATATTGTGATTTTGCAGCAGTTTACCACATAATTATGGATATTCAGTTTTTGCCACATAATTCACCATCTGAGGCATCATTTGTAGCTTTTACCAAAAAACAACTTTGATTCTACCTCAAACGGATTACAAGTTACTGAAAATAGAACCACACTTGGTGCTGCACAATGACACACCCTTTGCAAAGGTTGGCAATTCACCCTTCAATTGCTGATTGCTGTATTCTGGAGTTAAACTGATACAATAGAGGTTTAAGGTTTTACTACACAGTATTTATGAGTGTTAAGATGAGAATGGAGCAAAACGATAGGGTTGTAGAATGTGGTGCACTATGCCACATAGCCTGCCTTCTTCTCGTTACGCATAATTTAGTCAACCCCGCCACATAACATGAACCTCCAGTGCTGTATAATTCCAGTGCTCCACCTCTATGCTAGGAGTAAGGTGCAGGATAAGCCATTCTGAAGGCCAAGGGGGGTGTATTGCATCCTCACATCCACCCCCTCTGTACCCCTTGCTCTCTTGGGAACAGTCATACAAGCTGTGCTCCTGACCATCACAGACCAACGTGGAAGCTGCCTTACTGTTTATTTATATCCAGGCTCCTTCCTTTCCAAATTACACTCACAAATCAGACTCAAGACGTGCACTGGGATGGCGCCTGCATGGGCACTACAGAGTGCTTCCAAAAACAGAACAGCACTAAAATAAAGCTACAGGGCTTTCTCATTCTGCTTGAACCCGCAAAACCTGATTCTGGCAGAAAGAGGAGTTTGCCCCTGGGCTAGGGTTGTGTGTGTTGCGGTAATTACAACTCCTACCAGTTGTACATACATTCTTTTCTCTTGGCTATACCTAGTGGAATTAGTGTGGTCATAGACTGCACATTCTGAGTATGTGCATCTCGAAACCGGAAAACACACATGGTGTCGGCATTTACCAGTGCGGAATTAAGGCGCCAGCTTCCTGCAGGGCTCTTAGGCCATGCTTGGAGGTGGCCCTTAGAAAAGCCTGCTATTTCCCAGCCCCAGAACTACTGCCACCGGAGGTCCTGGTAATACCGAGGGTGGGGGAAGTTTAAATGCAGAGTCTTTGCGGGAAACACACAACACAATTCTCATGGGCCCGGTAACTTCTGCTACTAGGCCCAGAGGAATTTAAAGGCCACTCGTAATGGGGCCCTTTATGAACTCATAAAACTTGAAATGCCAACCTCTATTTGAGGGGAGAGATGGCAAAACCTCCAACTCACTGGAGATCAGAGTAGCAGCCTTTAGCAGGGGAGCGCATTATTGGACGGGAGAAGGTAGGCGGTCCATTGTCCCTGGTTACCGGCCTTCCATTGGTCCTACGACATACCCCTCTAGTCTTTCCGAAAACACTTTCCACATAGGATCGCAACAAATACAATATCCTGCCAATCATGCCCTTTTCACAATGTAGGGTGCTACCCATCTGAAAGTGCGCTTCAGCACTCAACAGACAGTGTAAAGCACTTTACAGATCTTATGATACAAAATAAGCCAGGCTTCTCCAACGAGTAGCTTGTGAGCTACTGGTAGCTCTCCAGCTTTCGCTAAGTAGGTCTCCTGTATATGAGAGTGTGCATTAGAGACGAAAATGTGTGTATTTTCTGTACTGCTATGCTGATGGTTGGTGAAAAATAGCTTTGTTTAAAAAATTAAATGAAAGCGAATATTTGAGTGATTAATCACATGGTGTTGGGGAGACTTATTACTGACATTACCTCGGTGACGGGGGCATTGCAGCTATGGCTGTCATATATTAACCTTGTAGAGGCATTCCAAATTGACAAATCCTTTTTGACATTACTGCTGGCAACCCTGCCTGATGCACTGAGGTGATCACAGCTGGTAATCCTGCCCGATGCACTGAGGTGCTCACAGCTGGTAATCCTGCCCAATGCACTGAGGTGCTCACAGCTGGTAATCCTGCCCGATGCACTGAGGTGATCACAGATGGTAACCCTGCCCGATGCACTGAGGTGCTCACAGCTGGTAATCCTGCCCGATGCACTGAGGTGATCACAGCTGGTAATCCTGCCCGATGCACTGAGGTGCTCACAGCTGGTGCTCACAGCTGGTAATCCTGCCCGATGCACTGAGGTGCTCACAGATGGTAATCCTGCCCGATGCACTGAGGTGATCACAGATGGTAACCCTGCCCGATGCACTGAGGTGCTCACAGCTGGTAATCCTGCCCAATGCACTGAGGTGCTCACAGCTGGTAATCCTGCCCGATGCACTGAGGTGATCACAGCTGGTAATACTGCCCGATGCACTGAGGTGCTCACAGCTGGTAAGCCTGCCCGATGCACTGAGGTGATCACAGCTGGTAATCGGGCAGGTGCTCACAGCTGGTAATCCTGCCCGATGCACTGAGGTGATCACAGCTGGTAATACTGCCCGATGCACTGAGGTGCTCACAGCTGGTAATCCTGCCCGATGCACTGAGGTGATCACAGCTGGTAATCGGGCAGGTGCTCACAGCTGGTAATCCTGCCCGATGCACTGAGGTGATCACAGCTGGTAATACTGCCCGATGCACTGAGGTGCTCACAGCTGGTAATCCTGCCCGATGCACTGAGGTGATCACAGCTGGTAATCGGGCAGGTGCTCACAGCTGGTAATCCTGCCCGATGCACTGAGGTGATCACAGCTGGTAATCCTGCCCGATGCACTGAGGTGCTCACAGCTGGTAATCTTGCATGGAATGTGGATGATTTTCATTAAACATAAGTAGCTCTTAGTACAGAAAAAGTTGGAGACCCGTGATATAAACACACGCTGTGTCTACCAGAGCGAGCGCCCCGCGCAAGGAGCCGCCACCCATGGCGAGCAGTGAAACGGAGGCCGCGGGGAGAAGCCCGCCTACGTGAAGTTATTCCTCCTGCCAACCCTCCGTCTAGCACGGCCCCGCCCCACCGCCCTGCACATGTCAAAATTCAGTCTTGTACGCCGCCCGAGCCGCGCGATCCCCATCCCAAATACGTATCCATGGTTACAGACCAGTTCCTGGCACGAGCCCTGATAATATAGAGAGAAGGCGCTAAATGACCGTAGCGAAAACAAAATCAATTCATAACCTAAAAACGGTTGTGGAGAAGCGCAGCATATTAACGCAGAGCCTTCGGCGGGGAAGAGACAATAAATACTGGTTATTTCACACAGCAGGGTCGCCAATAACAAAGCAGAGGCAACAATAACAAGCTGGAGCCACGAGACAAATTACACCCGGGCAAGAGCTGGGGGTGAGAATAGCACACACTCTGGGTACTACTTTTTTTACATTACTATTTTTAAAAACATGCAAACTGTGAAATGCCATGCACAATAGATTCTCATCCCAAGTGCAGGAGAAAGATTAAACATGTTGA
Source organism: Triturus cristatus (assembly GCF_964204655.1). NCBI lineage: Eukaryota > Metazoa > Chordata > Amphibia > Caudata > Salamandridae > Triturus > Triturus cristatus. Next base: position 1,138,439,801 of record NC_140593.1, on the reverse strand, counting down.
AATAAAGCACTTGACTTTATAAGAATTCAGACTGAGTTAGTGTTTATCTGTTTGTAAATACATTCTGCCAGTCCTTAAAAACATAAATATCTATAAAATTAATAAAGGAGGGGGGGTCCAAAGTTGTTCTTCTGCGCTGCCAAATGCAATAGTTGACGAATATCAAGGCGTCTAGTCTTGATTCCATCTCGCGCCTCTTTCTTCCACCATGCAACGTTTCCTGTCTCTTTATCTCACTCTAACAGGTTCCCTTTCTGTTTTGCTCTGGGTCAAAGTACATGGATGAAAATGAAGCCCCAGTCTCCATCAAGCATTGGCAAAGCCAATAGGTGTGGCGTAAGCGAGCTGGAGGTACGTTTATTGTTATTTATTTTCTATTGCAAGTACAGGCCACACAAACTGAAAAATAAAAAAAAATATGCCGTCATCTAAAGTTGGCTGCCGTATAATCGCATAAAAGTTCGACATTTTAAAGTATTAAGCTATGCAACTGTTTAACACACCTTCCAGCTGTGCCATCAGTTTTATTATTTGTGATCGCAGGAAGCTACAATGTTACAATGCAACTTAAACTCTTCAAAACAAACTTTAAAAAGCAGCGCAGGAAAAATAAACAGCCAAAATTTAAAGCCAATATAAAAAATAAATAAAACAAAAAGGCCCCTTTGAACCAGCTGAGTAACTGAACAGAAAGGAGCTATGTTTACGCGTATGTGGACACTGTGCACAGGCTTTCTGCAGTGACTCATGGTGTAGAGAGCCAGTAGGTAAAGTGGGCTGGCCTCCTGCTCCAGTTGGAGAAGCAAAATGTTACGGACATTTTAACAGACCAATGGATGTAGTCTGCTGGCCAAAAGCCCTGGGTATGTATGTATACGGTGCATGGCTTTTGTGAGAAAATAAACAATAGTCTGACAAGACAAATAGTTGTCTTATAGGTCAGACCTAAAAGTAAGTGCCAGGGTCCTTAAATGAGTGCTGGTGCCCACCGGAACAAAAAAAGCCCTGCTTTCTGCCACCTGAAGGTTGCTCTTGCAAGGAATTATAAATCCCAAATTCTGCTTCCTGAACCTTGATCTTTCTCTCTCTCCATTAACACAGGCAGGAGCATGTTCAAGCAACCCCAATACTGGCTTAGTCTCTTTCAGAGGCCCCAGCCGAGCCAATGACGCAAGGTTTAGAAATAAAAACCAAAACCATGGATAGCACCAAAATACTACAGCATTTGCCACCTGAGAGAGGGTTTCAAACAACATCAAAACGACAGCTGTGTAGTCAAGTTTTTGTGAAGGCTTACCAACCACCCTGGAGCCAGCCGCGGACCGTGCAGGTAACAGCGGAGGGGCCGGGGCTGGGGGGATTTCAAGGGACGATGCAGAATGGATAAATTAATGATTTATTTAATTTTCCGTCTGCATCGTCCCTCGAAATCCCCCTTACCAGGCCCCACCGCTGTTACCTGCACGGACCGCGGCTGCCTAGAGCCCTCCCCTTGGTCGCCCTTGGAGGGCCCGTCTTTCGGCCTTTTTTTCCTGTTATTAAACTTTCATCCGCCGGTCTTGACCTTAGTTGATAATGAAGAGGTGAACAGCACACACAAGACGGCTTCAAGGCACTGGCCCAGGGCACTTATTCTAACAGTGACCCAGGATGGTTTCTCAGTTCAGACTTGACCTGAATTTCCTGCTGACCTCAGCAAGAGGCTGGACTTGGACCTGAATTTCCTGCTGACCTCAGCAAGAGGTTGGACTTGGGTGGCTTTGAGAAGCTTGGAGTCGAAGGTCACAGAGGTGAGTGTGTCAGGGTGCCTTGCGTGCCATCACTAAAGTCACCCCTGTCCAATGCAGACGGTAAACCTAAGAACACTGAGGGCGCCAACACTGGTTTCCAGAGAGGGACACTTCTCTTTCCGCACTTTTCATTAGAAAGTTATATTGGGGTGTCCTCAGGGGGCGCATCAATCTCGAGTCTAATAAAGGTTTCACACCCACCTCTATCTGGCACATTCATTCATGTGCCCCTGCGGATATGGTACCAATAAAGGATAATTACGAGCACCTTGGCAAACCAGCTGTGTACATTTGCACCCCATTCCCCAGTCAGTCGCAGGTCAGACGCGCTCTGCCCCAGTCGGTCGCAGGTCAGACGCGCTCTGCCCCAGTCAGTCGCAGGTCAGACGCGCTCTGCCCCAGTCAGTCGCAGGTCAGACGCGCTCTGCCCCAGTCGGTCGCAGGTCAGACGCGCTCTGCCCCAGTCGGTCGCAGGTCAGACGCGCTCTGCCCCAGTCGGTCGCAGGTCAGACGCGCTCTGCCCCAGTCGGTCGCAGGTCAGACGCACTCTGCCCCAGTCAGTCGCAGTTCAGACATGTTCTGCCCCAGTCAGTCGCAGGTCAGACGCGTTCTGCCCCAGTCAGTCGCAGGTCAGACGCGCTCTGCCCCAGTCAGTCGCAGGTCAGACGCGCTCTGCCCCAGTCAGTCGCAGGTCAGACGCGCTCTGCCCCAGTCAGTCGCAAGTCAGACGCGCTCTGCCCCAGTCAGTCGCAAGTCAGACGCGCTCTGCCCCAGTCAGTCGCAAGTCAGACGCGCTCTGCCCCAGTCAGTCGCAGGTCAGACGCGCTCTGCCCCAGTCAGTCGCAGGTCAGACGCAGGTCAGACATGTTCTGCCCCAGTCAGTCGCAGGTCAGACGCGTTCTGCCCCAGTCAGTCGCAGGTCAGACGCGCTCTGCCCCAGTCAGTCGCAGGTCAGACGCGCTCTGCCCCAGTCAGTCGCAGGTCAGACGCGCTCTGCCCCAGTCAGTCGCAGGTCAGACGCGCTCTGCCCCAGTCAGTCGCAGGTCAGACGCGCTCTGCCCCAGTCAGTCGCAGGTCAGACGCGCTCTGCCCCAGTCAGTCGCAGGTCAGACGCGCTCTGCCCCAGTCAGTCGCAGGTCAGACGCGCTCTGCCCCAGTCAGTCGCAGGTCAGACGCGCTCTGCCCCAGTCAGTCGCAGGTCAGACGCGCTCTGCCCCAGTCAGTCGCAAGTCAGACGCGCTCTGCCCCAGTCAGTCGCAAGTCAGACGCGCTCTGCCCCAGTCAGTCGCAGGTCAGACGCGCTCTGCCCCAGTCAGTCGCAGGTCAGACGCAGGTCAGACATGTTCTGCCCCAGTCAGTCGCAGGTCAGACGCGTTCTGCCCCAGTCAGTCGCAGGTCAGACGCGCTCTGCCCCAGTCAGTCGCAGGTCAGACGCGCTCTGCCCCAGTCAGTCGCAGGTCAGACGCGCTCTGCCCCAGTCAGTCGCAGGTCAGACGCGCTCTGCCCCAGTCAGTCGCAGGTCAGACGCGCTCTGCCCCAGTCAGTCGCAGGTCAGACGCGCTCTGCCCCAGTCAGTCGCAGGTCAGACGCGCTCTGCCCCAGTCAGTCGCAAGTCAGACGCGCTCTGCCCCAGTCAGTCGCAAGTCAGACGCGCTCTGCCCCAGTCAGTCGCAAGTCAGACGCGCTCTGCCCCAGTCAGTCGCAAGTCAGACGCGCTCTGCCCCAGTCAGTCGCAGGTCAGACGCAGGTCAGACGCGCTCTGCCCCAGTCAGTCGCAGGTCAGACGCAGGTCATCGCGCTCTGTCCCAATCAGTCACAGGTCAGACGCGCTCTGCCCCAGTCAGTCGCAGGTCAGACGCGCTCTGCCCCAGTCAGTCGCAGGTCAGACGCGCTCTGCCCCAGTCAGTCGCAGGTCAGACGCGCTCTGCCCCAGTCAGTCGCAGGTCAGACGCGCTCTGCCCCAGTCAGTCACAGGTCAGACGCGCTCTGCCCCAGTCAGTCGCAGGTCAGACGCAGGTCATCGCGCTCTGTCCCAATCAGTCACAGGTCAGACGCGCTGTGCCCCAGTCAGTCACAGGTCAGACGCGCTGTGCCCCAGTCAGTCACAGGTCAGACGTGCTCTGCCCCAGTCAGTCACAGGTCAGACGTGCTCTGCCCCAGTCAGTCACAGGTCAGACGTGCTCTGCCCCAGTCAGTCACAGGTCAGACGTGCTCTGCCCCAGTCAGTCACAGGTCAGACGTGCTCTGTCCCAATCAGTCACAGGTCAGACGCGCTCTGCCCCAGTCAGTCGCAGATCAGACGTGCTCTGCCCCAGTCAGTCGCAGGTCAGACGCGCTCGGCCCCAGTCAGTCGCAGGTCAGACGCGCTCGGCCCCAGTCAGTCGCAGGTCAGACGCGCTCGGCCCCAGTCAGTCGCAGGCCACACTCTCACTTATTAAGTCAGTGAACACCATCTGCAGCGTCCCTCTAGGTTCATCCCTCAGCCCCACCATCTTCTACACCTACATGACGCTTCTAGCCGACATCATGAGAACCCATGATCTCAACATCATATTCTACGCCGACGAGACCCAGCTCATCCTCTCGCTCTCAACAGACCCCACCACCACTAAGACCAACTTCCACAACTGCATGAAGAATGTCGCCAACTGGATGAAAGACAACTGCCTGAACTCACGAACAAGACCGAAGTGCTGATCGCTGCATCATCATGACCCGCAAACTCACCATGAAACGAAAGATCAACGCAGCCTCCTCTGCCTCCTTCCACACTCTCCGCATGCTCTGAAGAAGCTTCCAAAGGCTCCCCATCAGCACAAGAAAAACAGTCCAGCAAGCCCCAATCACCAGCCAGCTGGACTACGGCAACGCCCAGTACGCAGGAACCACCACCAAACTCATGCGAAGGCTCCAGGTGATACAGACCTCTGTGGCTAGACTGATCCTCAACCTGCCCAAAAGGACCACATCACAACACCTGAGGTGCCTCCACTGGCTCCTCGTCCAGAAAAGATGCCAATTCAAGTTAATGACACATGCCTACAAAGCCCTCCATGATCAAAGACCAGCATATATGAACCACCACCCGAACTTCCACCAACCATCCAAAAACCTTTGCTCCGCCGCCCTCGCCAAACACCATGCATCGCCATAGCCACATCGGAGGCCGCTCCTTCTCCCACCTCGTCACCAAGTCCTGCAATGCCCTGCCCTCCCTCTTCACCTCCGAACATCACCCTTGCTGATGGACTTCAGAAAGAGCCTCAAGACTGGATTTAACCCAGCCTGCTGGTGCTGCTACTATCGGGTTGATTTCTGCCCATTGTGGCATTGCAATATCTTGGTGATTTGATCACCTCTTACCTGGCATGATCTGTTGAATTATATGGATGCAGCCTTCTTGAAACTTCTCAATATCCTTGGACGGCTAATTTTCATGCTTGCCCATCTTACATTTTAATGAATTTTGGAATCCTATGCCAACCTATGCAAGAAAATAATGGGTTGGAGTGTTATTTTGAATAGAATCCTTGGACGCTCAATTGAATTCCAGTCCTGATGATGACCGTGTAACTCTACAGAGGTCGAAACGCCGTTGACGCATTGTGGCCATTAAATTTGTGAAGGACACATTATTTTGTTCTTTGCTGTTCCCTCTATGTGACATGCATTTTTGTCTGCCACTTGTCTAGTTTGTAATACACATTGTCTCTGTACCACTATATTGTATTGAGCGCCATTTTCTCAACTGTTTTAATATTTAGAAAAATAAATAAATTTGCTATATTTTTTCAGAAAGTACCATTGTATTTGGGTCTCTCTATACTTTTCCCTTTTGCACTGTTCCCTCTTTGCTATTCAAACATTGATTCATTTATTGCTTTTCATATGGTTTATAATTTTTTGTGAATATTGCCCCAGTCAGTCACAGGTTAGACGCTCTCTGCCTCAGTCAGTTGCAGGTGAGGCACACTCTGCCCCAGTCTGTCTTGTGTCAGATGCACTCTGCCCCATTCAGTCGCAGGTCAGACCCATATTCCTGGAGTCATGTGCACTCTGCTCCAGTCAGTCTCGGGGCAGACGCGCTCTGCCCCAGTCAGTCTCGGGGCAGACGCGCTCTGCCCCAGTCAGTCTCGGGGCGGACGCGCTCTGACCCAGTCAGTCTCGGGGCGGACGCGCTCTGACCCAGTCAGTCTCGGGGCGGACGCGCTCTGACCCAGTCAGTCTCGGGGCGGACGCGCTCTGACCCAGTCAGTCTCGTGCCGGACGCGCTCTGCCCCAGTCAGTCTCTGGGCGGACGCGCTCTGCCCCAGTCAGTCTCGTGCCGGACGCGCTCTGCCCCAGTCAGTCTCGGGGCGCCGCGCTCTGCCCCAGTCAGTCTCGGAGCGGGCGCGCTCTGCCCCAGTCAGTCTGTGGGCAGTCGCGTTCTGCCCCAGTCACACTCTGGGCGGGCGCACCCTGCCCCAGTCAGTCTCTGGGCGGACGCGCTCTGCCCCAGTCAGTCTCGGGGCAGACGCGCTCTGCCCCAGTCAGTCTCGGGGCAGACGCGCTCTGCCCCAGTCAGTCTCGGGGCAGACGCGCTCTGCCCCAGTCAGTCTCGGGGCAGACGCGCTCTGCCCCAGTCAGTCTCGGGGCAGACGCGCTCTGCCCCAGTCAGTCTCGGGGCAGATGCGCTCTGCCCCACTCAGTCTCGGGGCAGACGCGCTCTGCCCCAGTCAGTCTTGGGGCAGCCGCGCTCTGCCCCAGTCAGTCTCGGGGCAGCCGCGTTCTGCCCCAGTCAGTCTCTGGGCGGACGCGTTCTGCCCCAGTCAGTCTCTGGGCGGACGCGTTCTGCCCCAGTCAGTCTCTGGGCGGACGCGTTCTGCCCCAGTCAGTCTCTGGGCGGACGCACCCTGCCCATGATCTACATGCTTTTAGGATAAGGTACCCAGATGACGCTGTGTCAGACTGTGACCCGATGTTCCGCCTCTTTGTTCACCATTTTCTAATCATTGTTTTGAGGTGTGTTAGTTAACCCAACTGGTTCGACACAAACAAGTAATGCATATCCCAGCATGCACTATATTCAGAGCCACTGGAATTATGCGATTGTGCGGCTGCTGTGATTTTCTCCTAATTCTAGATTTGCCACATAATCCATCATCTGTTGCATAATCTGCAGTTTTTAACAACCAAAAAAAAGTTTGTTTCTAGCTTAACCCCTTGCATGCCCGCCCCTTTCCCCGCCCAGTGCCGCGCCTTTCATTAGCGGGCGGAGTTCATGACGAGCTGGACTCGTCATGGGCACAGCGCCACCGCAGCCCATGACGAGTCCAGCTCGTCATGGGCACTGAAGGGGTTAAATGGTTTAAATGTTACTAAAAACGCAGCGGCACAAGCTAATCCCCCCCAACCCCCCCACCCGTGGAAGGCCTTTTGCAAAGGCTGACTGGTCCCCTTTCTGTTGATTATTGCTATATTTAGGTCTTAAATTGGCACTAATGAGGTTCCCAACGCCCAGAAAGTGTTAACAACTGTAAAAAGTACAAATTAATGAAGTATTGCTATAAAAAAATTGCTTGGATAACATGCCTTTTCTTGCCGCGTAATTTACTCGCCCCTGCCGCATACTTTGGCCCTCTCCTGCCGCATAATTCCAGTGACCCTAACTGTATTGTTAAAGGAAAGCCTAGGACTTCAGATGTTTGTCCCGGTTGACATGGAGTCAGGGCTTTAAGGGGGCCGGGTCTCACCGGTGCTGAGCACCAGCAGTTATTTAAAAGGGGCCTCGAAACGGGTCTTTATCGGGCTCTGTTTTGCGTCCAGGCACTGGCGCTCTGTTTTTTTCCGGACTGCAGTGACAGCAGCACACTGCTCACTTCTCACTAGTGGAGAAGTTACGGCATGACGTCATGCCAGGTGAGCGTTGTAGGCGAAGGGAAATCCTTTAAAGAGAGTCATTTTCTCTCTGGATTTCCCTTCTCTTGTTGAAACTCAGGAGCAGCAAAACTGTCGTGGTGTCACCAGGGCTTTAAGTGGAAACTTTTTCAATAATATTACAAGCTATAGTTGCTGCTTATTTATCTTCTGTAACTAACAACCAATAACAAAGCCAATAGTCCTGACTTGTTGTGGGTATGATGTTACTTGTTGTATCATATATCTGGATGCAATGACAGGAACAGCAAAATACAAGACGGGAGGCACCCTATGCTAAGCACAGATTTTTAACTTAGGTGTTTTTTAAGCCACGCCCTTAATCACATTTGCCACTCCCATTTTTTCATCCCACTTAAAGCCCTGCATGGAGTCATTTGCTAATCTTACTTTCGGAGGCCGCAGGCTGTTTTAAATCGCCAGGCTCCGGGGATAGCGGCCCGAGCACAGAGGCGCTATGTGGCATTTTATGAAATATGCAGCTGGTTTTGCACGACAGCCCGCCAGCTCTCGCCTCCCCAGCGGCCCCTCAGATGAGAACACGCAGGGTGATGGAGCACCCCCCACCCCTCTTCACAAAAACGCCCGAGGGTCTCCCGCATATCCATTCTCATTTGTAATACCGAAGCCAACAGACATTGCCCAGCAGAGGAAGCGGAAACCGAGTGCCTGGGGCCGGGAGCTGCGGGCCATCGCCGTGTTTGAGTAAGGAAAACGCCAAGGGCGGAAGAAGAGCAAACGGGGCGGGCCACGGCTCCGAGCGCGCGTCACCAATCACAGGGCAGACCGGAGCACAGCTCTACTGCCTCAGGAAACAGCACTGCATGCCCGAGGGCACGAGCACAGGAGGGCTAATACGAACCCCCCCCTCCAGGGGTATGACCTAAGCAAACACGCAGGCCACACCTCCGAGCGCGCGTCATCAATCACAGGGCACACTGGAGCACAGCTCTACTGCATCAGGAAACAGCACTGCATGCCCGAGGGCACGAGCACAGGAGGGCAAATACGAACTCCCCCTCCAGGGGTATGACCCAAAGCAAACACGCAGGCCACACCTCCGAGCGCGCGTCACCGGGCACTGCAGGACACACTGGAGCACAGCTCTAGTACATCACGGGACAAATACTGAATAGCCGAGGACACGAGCACAGGAGGGCAACACCCCCCCCCCCCCCCCCCTCCACCGGTATAACCCAAAGCTTAGAGGGCAGGCCACAGCTCCTAGCACGCGCCACCAATGACCGGACACAGTGACAGCAGGGCTCAGTGTGGTGCAGCCTTACTGCACCAGGAAACACTGCACGCCTGACGACATGTGTACAGCACTGCACAGACACCACTCAGGGCAAGAACCCAAAGCAAACATGAAAGACCAGCAACTACGAGCAGGTGCCACCAGGCACACCAGCACCCACCCTCTTGCAGCCCCACTGCACCAGGAAACAACACTGCACGCCTGAGGGCACATGGACAGCACTGCACCGACACCCTGAGGGTTAGGTCAAAAGCAAACAGGAAGGACTAGCAATTCACCAATCACCGGGCACAGCACGACTCGCCGTGGTGCAGCTCTACTGCACCAGGAGACAACACTGCACGGATGCCCTTAGGGTAATCACCCAAAGCAGGCAGTAAGGACCAATCAACGGACACAGCGGGACTCGCCGTGGAGCAGCACCACTGCACCAAGGGTCATACACTGCACAACAGAGGAGCCACTCACAGGGCTTCAAACACACCCCAGGGGACCGGGTAGAACCCAAAGCAAGCAGAGCAGACCACAGATCAGAGCTCGCGCTACCAAACACCAGGCACAGCAGGAGACACAGTAAAGGGAAGCCACTGCACACCCGGCTGCACACTCAGAGCACTGCAAGACCAACAGAGCTACAGCCCTCAACAAACAGGAAGGAACAGGCAGCTCTGAGCAGGTGTCTGTGCCACCAACAAACACCAGGAATGGCAGGACACATCATGGAGACACAGTATAGGGAAGACACTGCACACCCGGCTGCACACTCAGAGCACTGCAAGAACAACAACAGAGCTACAGCCCTCAACAAACAGGAAGGAACAGGCAGCTCTGGGCAGGTGTCTGTGCCACCAACAAACAGCAGGACCCACCATGGAGACACAGTAAAGGGAAGACACTGCACACCCGGCTGCACACTCAGAGCACTGCAAGACCAACAGAGCTACAGCCCTCAACAAACAGGAAGGAACAGGCAGCTCTGAGCAGGTGTCTGTGCCACCAACAAACACCAGGAACGGCAGGACACATCATGGAGACACAGTAAAGGGAAGACACTGCACAGCCGGCTGCACACGCAGAGCACTGCAAGACCAACAGAGCTACAGCCCTCAACAAACAGGAAGGAACAGGCAGCTCTGTGCATTTGTCAGTATCACCATCAATCAGCAGGACACACCATGGAGACACAGTAAAGGGAAGACACTGCACACCGGACTGCACACTCAGAGCACTGCAAGACCAACAGAGCTACAACCCTCAACAAACAGGAAGAAACAGGCAGCTCTGGGCAGGTGTCTGTGCCACCAACAAACACCAGGAACAGCAGGACACACCATGGAGACACAGTAAAGGGAAGACACTGCACACCGGACTGCACACTCAGAGCACTGCAAGACCAACAGAGCTACAGCCCTCAACATATAGGAAGAAACAGGCAGCTCTGAGCAGGTGTTTGTGCCACCAACAAACAACAGGGCCCACCATGGAGACACAGTAAAGGGAAGACACTGCACACCCGGCTGCACACCGAGAGCACTGCAAGATCAGCAACAGAGCTACAGCCCTCAACAAACAGGCAGGAACAGGCAGCTCTGGGCAGGTGTCTGTGCCACCAACAAACACCAGGCACAGCAGGACACACCATGGAGACACAGTAAAGGGAAGACACTGCACACCCGGCTGCACACTCAGAGCACTGCAAGAACAGCAGAGCTACAGCCCTCAACAAACAGGAAGGAACAGGCAGCTCTGGGCAGGTGTCTGTGCCACCAACAAACACCAGGCACAGCAGGATACACCATGGAGACACAGTAAAGGGAAGACACTGCACACCCGGCTGCACACGCAGAGCACTGCAAGACCAACAGAGCTACAGCCCTCAACAAACAGGAAGGAACAGGCAGCTCTGTGCAGGTGTCTGTGCCACCAACAAACAGCAGGAACGGCAGGACCCACCATGGAGACACAGTAAAGGGAAGACACTGCACACCCGGCTGCACACTCAGAGCACTGCAAGAACAGCAGAGCTACAGCCCTCAACAAACAGGAAGGAACAGGCAGCTCTGGGCAGGTGTCTGTGCCACCAACAAACACCAGGCACAGCAGGACACACCATGGAGACACAGTAAAGGGAAGACACTGCACACCCGGCTGCACACTCAGAGCACTGCAAGAACAGCAGAGCTACAGCCCTCAACAAACAGGAAGGAACAGGCAGCTCTGGGCAGGTGTCTGTGCCACCAACAAACAGCAGGAACGGCAGGACCCACCATGGAGACACAGTAAAGGGAAGACACTAGACACACCGGCTGCACACTCAGAGCACTGCAAGACCAACAGAGCTACAGCCCTCAACAAACAGGAAGGAACAGGCAGCTCTGTGCAGGTGTTTGTGCCACCAACAAACACCAGGAACGGCAGGACACAGCATGGAGACACAGTAAAGGGAAGACACTGCACACCCGGCTGCACACCGAGAGCTCTGCAAGACCAACAGAGCTAAGGCCCTCAACAAACAGGAAGGAACAGGCAGCTCTGGGCAGGTGTCAGTGTCACCAGTAAACACCAGGAACGTCAGGACACACCATGGAGACACAGTAAAGGGAAGACACTGCACACCCGGCTGCACACCGAGAGCACTGCAAGATCAGCAACAGAGCTACAGCCCTCAACAAACAGGAAGGAACAGGCAGCTCTGGGCAGGTGTCTGTGCCACCAACAAACACCAGGCACAGCAGGACACACCATGGAGACACAGTAAAGGGAAGACACTGCACACCCGGCTGCACACTCAGAGCACTGCAAGACCAACAGAGCTACAGCCCTCAACAAACAGGAAGGAACAGGCAGCTCTGGGCAGGTGTCTGTGCCACCAACAAACACCAGGCACAGCAGGACACACCATGGAGACACAGTAAAGGGAAGACACTGCACACCCGGCTGCACACTCAGAGCACTGCAAGACCAACAGAGCTACAGCCCTCAACAAACAGGAAGGAACAGGCAGCTCTGGGCAGGTGTCTGTGCCACCAACAAACAGCAGGAACGGCAGGACCCACCATGGAGACACAGTAAAGGGAAGACACTAGACACACCGGCTGCACACTCAGAGCACTGCAAGACCAACAGAGCTACAGCCCTCAACAAACAGGAAGGAACAGGCAGCTCTGTGCAGGTGTTTGTGCCACCAACAAACACCAGGAACGGCAGGACACAGCATGGAGACACAGTAAAGGGAAGACACTGCACACCCGGCTGCACACCGAGAGCTCTGCAAGACCAACAGAGCTAAGGCCCTCAACAAACAGGAAGGAACAGGCAGCTCTGGGCAGGTGTCTGTGCCACCAACAAACAGCAGGAACGGCAGGACCCACCATGGAGACACAGTAAAGGGAAGACACTAGACACACCGGCTGCACACTCAGAGCACTGCAAGACCAACAGAGCTACAGCCCTCAACAAACAGGAAGGAACAGGCAGCTCTGGGCAGGTGTCTGTGCCACCAACAAACACCAGGAACAGCAGGATACACCATGGAGACACAGTAAAGGGAAGACACTGCACACCCGGCTGCACACGCAGAGCACTGCAAGACCAACAGAGCTACAGCCCTCAACAAACAGGAAGGAACAGGCAGCTCTGTGCAGGTGTCTGTGCCACCAACAAACAGCAGGAACGGCAGGACCCACCATGGAGACACAGTAAAGGGAAGACACTGCACACCTGGCTGCACACTCAGAGCACTGCAAGACCAACAGAGCTACAACCCTCAACAAACAGGAAGGAACAGGCAGCTCTGGGCAGGTGTCAGTGTCACCAGTAAACACCAGGAACGTCAGGACACACCATGGAGACACAGTAAAGGGAAGACACTGCACACCCGGCTGCACACTCAGAGCACTGCAAGAACAGCAACAGAGCTACAGCCCTCAACAAACAGGAAGAAACAGGCAGCTCTGTGCAGGTGTCAGTGTCACCAGTAAACACCAGGCATAACTGGACACACTAAGGGGCCGGACATTACTCGCCCAAGGGCGAGCCAGGGGTCCACTCAGGGCACATCGAAGGGCACCTTCAGGGCACACCAAGGGAGCTCCAGATTCATCCCCGACCAAGCAGGAAGAAAGCAGCAGTTCTGGGCAGACAACAATAACACTAGGCACTGCCCGAGGCACAGAGCAGCAGGCACTGCACAGCCGTGGCCACCCCCAGAGGACTCACTGTCGGACCTACAGCCCGGAGCAGGAAGGGAAATACAGGCAGCTGAGAGCAGTTCTCACTGGCTGCCCTGGCGCTCACCAAGGGGAGGGGTGTGTTCAGCTTCAAGGTGTCATGGGGTTGGGAGGCAAGCTGCACACTGAAGGGCTCACTCACAGCCCTGCACAAGGAAAGCCAAAGGAGGAGCCCAGAGAGGACAGGATGCCCTGAGCAGAGGTCATCAAGTACAGTGGACCGGCACCGCGGACTACGGTCACTGCACACTCGCAGCAGAGCACACGGAGTGTCAGAGGCACAGCTGAAGAAAACACGGAAAGGCCTGAGCTCCGAGCAGGCGTTGAGCACCAGATACAACAGGGCACACCTACAGCACTGCACATCAAGGCGTTCACTGACAGCACCAGGGAACCCCCCCCCGCACCCTCAGGGCATGCATGCCCGCAGCACCCACAAGGTAGAAGCGAAGGGACGAGGAAGGCACTCACAGCAGCTTTGGGGTGTGCATACTCCGCTGCACCCACAGGTACCACCCACTCGAAGCAGTGGTGCATCCTGGATTCAGCACTTAATTTGCGCCGGTTCTTGGTGGTGGTGGGCACCGACACTTGTTGATGGGGACCAATAAGTAATTTTCACCAGACTGCCCCAGAGCAAGAGAGAGAAAAAAAAGCAGGAAAACAAAGATAGGGAAACATAACATACCATATGTATTTGTAAAGCGCAAGTTCACCTGTGGACACCCTGGCTCTGAATAACAGATGTTTATTGTTACGTAACTCAATGGTACTCATTTTATTGACCTCAAAAGGTTAAAAGGTTGAGTGGTCCTGCCAGGATTTGAATCTGTGACCATAAAGTCAAATTCTGGCCCCTACATTGGACGCATTAGTCCACTAAGCAACCACACCCGGCTGAAACAGTGAAAAACAGGCGGGAACAAGAATGAAAAAGAACCTACGGTATTGAGATAAACAGACACGAAGTGAAGTGCAGGGTGGCAGAAGAAAGAGGCAGGAGGTGGAATCAAGACTCCGCAACCATGGTGTCCAGCAACCCCACCACTCAGCAGCAGACCCCCCCACGTATGATTTGTTTTTTATAAATTAAATACTGCCCTAGTTAACACTTCTTGAGACAGCCTGACAGCACCTTTCCAAACACAGCAATAGGATGCGATCTGTCAGAAGCACCCAAGATAAACCAACCCACCACAACCACCAATCACATGCAACGCAGAGTACGTCAGCCTCCAGGGACCATGAAAACCAGGACAAGCTCGACGGGTCACTCTTACCTTGACACTGGAATCCTTGCTTTCCAAATCCCCTGTAATAAAATAAATATATAGATGTTTAGATATTCAATAGCCCCTCAGATCTGAACCATCCCAACTACCCAACCACATCCGCACACACTGATCAAGCCACTTAAATACCCCAGCATCTCAGCTACCCACTTAACACAGCAATAGACGCCCCGTGTCCCCAGGTACCCAACATGTCAGTACTGCACTCTCTAATTCAACCCACAAATCACAGAAACGCAGACTGCCATCCACCCAAACGTTCAAGCACAACAAACACCGCTGCATTGTATACTGCCAGAACCACAAACGTTCAAGCAATGTGTGCTGAATGCACCACATATATACAACACTGTACACTGGCAGCAGTGGGAGGATCAAAATAATGTATACAATCAGTGGGGCACATAATCAAATGCCACATGCGGCCGGCTCAACAAGTATGTGAAGACAATTTAATTAAAGTTTATTGGCATAGTTAATAAACATCATTCTATACAGTTGCTAAAAAACCAAATCATTTCCTATGTGTTCATTTAAGATACAGAGAAAAAAACATTTTCTTTGGTAAGGTATTCATTCATCAATCAAAAATTGCCGCCATTTGAAAGGCTGTAAAAATACCTTCATAATACACTCATTTGTGGTCACAAAAGTAAAACATAAAAACCTTTTCAGAACCGTAAAGTCACCCATTTAAAAGTCTCCACAGTTTAGTTTTATTGTGTGTAGAACTGTAGGTGCCCTCAAGACCCGATTGCCCATGTGGCACCTTCCCAGTGGTTTTCAAAGGATAGTTTTAATGTTTGATTGAACCTCCTATTACATGTTATAGCGTACACTGAATTAGTGTCAATATAAAGCGCGAGTGACGTATGCCGAACAAGGTTCTGAAGAGTAGCCTGTCCTTGGTTCTTCATCGGCCCAGATCTCAGCATAACTTTGCTCGTTCACAGATAGTGAGTGTCTTGCTGCTTCGTAGGCCCTCTCGAAGCGAACAATGTTCTTAGAGGTAGCCCGTCCTCGCTCCTTCATTGGCCCAGATCTCAGCCTGAGTTTGTTCGTTAATGGGTAAAGTGCAAGTGACTTGGGCAAACCAGCGTTCTTTAAAAAGCAGGCAGTCCTAGCTGCTTCGTTGGCCTTCTAAAATCGAGGTACAAAGTGCAGGTGAGTTGTGCTGTGCGATGCTCCAGAGACACCCGAGCTTGCACGCTCACGGGCGAAGTGCAGGCAACTTGTTACTATGTTACTGGGTACTTATAGAGCACGCGGCTACTCCTAAGAGTGTCCCGGGGCTAAGAAAAGAGAACCAGTGACAGAACCGAACAGGCCGCTGACCTATTGTGCAAACAGCCAGGTTTTTAAACCGCGTCTAAAGCTGAGGAGGTCCTGTGCCTGACGCAAGGCTGGAGGCATGTTATTCCAGAGCCGAGAGGCCACCACTTGAAAAGACCGCCCTCCCAAACGAGAGCGGGAGAACCTTGGGATCTGCGAGAGTAGCTGATTGGAAGACCTCAGACTTCTAGATGGAACATAGTGCTGGCACCTGTTTCTCAGATATAAGGCCCCAATATTGTGGAAGGCCTTATAAGCCAACACCAAGGCCTTGAAATTTGCCCTCTTGCGTACTGAAAGCCAATGCAAGGACTTCAGGTGAGGAGTCATGTGTGTCCTGAGGTCCACCATAAGTATGGCTCTAGCCGCAGCATTTTGTACCACCTGGAGGCGGCCAAGAAGATAGTCCGGAAGGCCGACTTAAAGAACGTTTACATAATCAAGGCAGGACAGACTCAGTGCTTGTACTACTGTTTTCCTGCGGGAAACTGGAAGTAGCGGGAGGAAGTTTCGCAGCATTTTAAGTAGGCCAAAACATGTGCCAGCCACAGCCTGAACCTGGGATTTCATGGACATACCCGTGTCCAATTTTACCCCAAGATTCTTGACAGTTGTGGCTGAGGTAGCAGGAGGAGACATGTTCTGTGGCCACCAATCACGCCACTCTTCCCCCGGGTTCAGACCAAAGAAGATAATTTCTGATTTCTCCGAATTGCACAGTAGTTGATTCTGTTTAAACCACTCAAATACTGCTGACAAGCAGGTGTTTATCTCGTTCCCATTGAGGGCCTCATCCTTACCACACGTGAACAACAGTTGTGCATCATCAGCGTAAGAAATGATTTTAGCGCCGTAGTGTTCTGCCAATGGTGCCAAGGGGGCCATAAACACATTGAACAAAGTGGGGCTTAAAATAGATCCCTGTGGAACACCTACATTCAGTGGCAGGATAGGGGCCGCAAAAGGGGGAGACCAAACTGTTTGCAGACGATTTTCCAGATAATATCTGAATCACTGCAGGACTGTGCCCCCAATACCACATCCTTGGAGTCTACCCAAAAGGAGGTCATGGGGCACGGTATCAAAAGCTGCGGATAGGTCCAACAGTATCAAAACTGCCTTCCCTCCTTTATCAAGTGTGGGTTTAATGGATTCAGAGATTTCCGAAAGGGCTGTTTCAGTACTGAAATTAGCTCGGAACCCTGATTGGCTTGGATGTAATACACAGTTGGTCTCAACAAACTCCGCAACAACCTTATTTACAAATTTCTCAAGGACCGTCGTGGAGAAAAAAGGCAGCAACGAAATTGGCCTGTAGTTACTTACTGGCTACAGCACGGTAGGCGGAAGCTTTTTTTTTTTGAAGAGGGAGCATTTTCCCGTGCTTCCAACTATCCGGCATCACTCCTTCAGCCAGAGAGAGGTTCAGAACCTTGTTGACGGCCGGGTTCATCACCTCTGCAACAGATGCCAGTATTTCCGCAGGGCAGGGGTCTGAGGGTGAGCCTGATTTCAGTGATTTCATTATCTTTAGTGAGTCATCCAGCGTGATTGGAGGAAAGTGCAATAGGGATCCACCAGCGTTGGGTAAAGCAGGGGGGAGCTTATCAAAAATGGCTGCTGTGGCGGTGGGTGCTTCACCAAGCGTAGCTTGGATGGTAGTGATCTTTGTATAGAAATAGTGTGCAATGCTGGTCGTCCATTCATTTGTGGGAATAAAAATACTTTTTGTTGCGCATGGGGCAGAGAAATTTTTGACAATTTTGAACAGTTCCTTACTTTTATTGCCTGCTTTATCTGTTTTTAAAGGACAGGAAGTTCTTTTTTTCCAAGCAAACTTTAGCATAGTGGCCTTTTAATGCCACTTTATAAGTTAACTTATCCACAGAACTATAGTCCATTCTCCAAGCTCTCTCCAGACGTTTGCAGAAACTTCTGCTTTTCCTAAGAGTCTCAGTGAACCATGGGGCTGAGGCTCTGCCACCATTAGCTGCACGGGACTTAGGAGGAGCAAGCTTATTCGCACGGGATTCCAGCCAGCTTTCTAATGAACATGCATCGTTCCTTAAATTGTCACTGTAACAGATAGGATGAGTTTTAAGTGCATTGCCTAGTGCTGCCACGGTCATCTGATTAAAAGGTCTAAAACTTCTGGTGCGCGACGTACATTGTATTTGAGACTGAAACGATTTTTTATTTATTCTGAATGTAAGTAGGCAATGGTCTGACCATACAATAGGGCAGGGCGGGTCCATTTCAATCTTATCCCTTGAAAAAACCTGATCAAGGGTGTGGCCCCTTTCATGCGTACGGGTGAAAACATACGGGGTAAGGTTTAACATGCTGAAAGATTCATACAGGTTCAAAGACTCCGGGTCAGTGCATTCATCCATCTCCCAAGTACCAGACATTGTTTGTATTTTGCAATAATAGGTGCAATAGCGTTGCCTATTGACTCCAGGAAACGTGTCGCCTGTCCTGGAGGCCGATAAATTATAGTGCCTGCAATTGACTGGTGGGCAGATACCAGTAACAGGAAGCCGAGACTCTCAGCACCATCCAACTCTAAAGTGGGTAGTGCAGTGCACGTAAACGAATTTTTAGAAATGATGGCTACTCCCCCACACGACCACCCAACCTATCTTTTCTTAGTAACAGGTAGCCTGTGGAGATGGCGTTCGCAATAGTAGGATTGGACCCTGCATGTAGCCATGTCTCCGTCAGAAACATAACATCAGGTTTAAGCTCAGTAAGCATATCAAAGATTTGAAACTCGTGCCGTGCATACGTGAATACTGTAGATCGTCATCACTGCATGTAAATAAATATTGAATAAGACCAGAACCACAAACATCCAGCCAGTGTACCCTACCAGCATGGCAACAACCCGAGGCCTGACAATGTACGCTTCAAGGGGCTCAAACACCACAACAATGTACACTACAACCATTGCAACAACCCGAGGCCTAACAATGCACGCTGCAAGACCTCAAACTCCACAACAATGTACAGCACCAGCATTGCGACGATCCGAGGCCTTCCATGTCTAAACAATATACAATGCAAGGACCTCAAACAACACAACAATGTACACTACCAGCTTTGCAATGATCCAAGGCCTTCCACGTCCAAACAATGCTCGCTGTACCGGCCTCTAATACCACAACAATGTAAGCTACCAGCATTGCAATGATTCAAGGCCATACACGTCCAAACAATGCACACTGCATGGACCTGGAATACCACAACAATGGACACTACCAGCATTGCAACAATCCAAGGCCTTCCATGTCCAAACAATATAAGCTGCAAGTGCCTAAAAAACACCAAAACAATGTACACTACCAGCATTGCAACAAACCGAGGCCTTACATGTCAAAACAATGCACGCTGAAAGGTCCTCAAAAACCACACAATGTACACTACCAGAATTGGAATGATCCATGGCCTAACATGTCCAATGTACGTTGCAAGAGCCTCAAATAATGCAACAATGTACACTACCAGCATTGCAACGATCCAAGGCCTTACATGTCCAAACAACGTACTCTGCAAGGGCCTGGAATGCCACAACAATGTACACTGCCACCATTGCAACTATCGAAGGCCGTACCCGTCCAAACAATGCATGCTGCAAGGGCCTCAAATATCACAACAATGTAGGCTACCAGCATTGCAACGACCCAAGGCCGTACACATCCAAACAATGCACACTGCAGCGGCCTCAAATATCACATCAATGTAGGCTACCAGCATTGCAACGACCCAAGGCCGTACACATCCAAACAATGAACGCTGCAACGGCCTCAAATATCACATCAATGTACACTACCTGCATTGCAACGATCCAAGGCCTTCCATGTCCAAACAATGCACACTGCATGGGTCTCGAATACCACACCAATGTACGCTACCAGCATTGCAACGAGCTGAGGCTTTACATGTCCAAGCAGTGCATACTGCAAGGGCCTCAAAAGCCACAACAATGTACACTACTACCATTGCAATGATTCAAGGCCTTACACGTCCAAACAATGCACGCTGCAAGGGCCACTAATACCACAACAGTGTACACTACTAGCATTGGAATGTTCCAAGGCTTAACATGTCCAATGTACACTGCAAGAGCCTCAAATGAGGCAACAATGTACACTACTACCATTGCAATGATTCAAGGCCTTACACGTCCAAACAATGCACACTGCATGGGTCTCGAATACCACAACAATGGACACTACCAGCATTGCAACAATCCAAGGCCTTACATGTCAAAACAATGCACGCTGAAAGGTCCTCAAAAACCACACAATGTACACTACCAGCATTGGAACGATCCAAGGCCTAACATGTCCAATGTACGTTGCAAGAGCCTCAAATAATGCAACAATGTACACTACCAGCATTGCAACGATCCAAGGCCTTACATGTCCAAACAACGTACTCTGCAAGGGCCTGGAATGCCACACCAATGTACACTGCCACCATTGCAACTATCGAAGGCCGTACCCGTCCAAACAATGCATGCTGCAAGGGCCTCAAATATCACAACAATGTAGGCCACCAGCATTGCAATGACCCAAGGCCGTACACGTCCAAACAATGCACGCTGCAATGACCTCAAATATCACAACAATGTACACTACCAGCATTGCAATGACCCAAGGCCGTACCCGTCCAAACAATGCACGCTGCAAGGGCCTCAAATATCACAACAATGTAGGCTACCAGCATTGCAACGACCCAAGGCCGTACACATCCAAACAATGCACGCTGCAACGGCCTCAAATATCACATCAATGTAGGCTACCAGCATTGCAACGACCCAAGGCCGTACACATCCAAACAATGCACGCTGCAACGGCCTCAAATATCACATCAATGTACACTACCTGCATTGCAACGATCCAAGTCCTTCCATGTCCAAACAATGCACACTGCATGGGTCTCGAATACTACAACAATGTACGCTACCAGCATTGCAACAAGCTGAGGTTTTACATGTCCAAGCCGTGCATACTGCAAGGGCCTCAAAAGCCACAACAATGTACACTACTACCATTGCAATGATTCAAGGCCTTACACGTCCAAACAATGCACGCTGCAAGGGCCACTAATACCACAACAGTGTACACTACTAGCATTGGAATGTTCCAAGGCTTAACATGTCCAATGTACACTGCAAGAGCCTCAAATGAGGCAACAATGTACACTACCAGCATTGCAACGACCCAAGGCCTTACAAGTCCAAACAATGTACTCTTCAAGGGCCTGGAATATCACAACAATGTACACTACCAGCATTGCAAAGATCCATGGCCTTACATGTCTGATGTACTCTGCAAGGGCCTCAAACACCACAACAATGTACACTACCAGCATTTCAACGACCAGAGGCCTTCCATGTCCAAACAATATAAGCTGCAAGTGCCTCATAAAACAAAATCAATGTACACTACCAGCATTGAAACAATCCAAGACCTTACATGTCCAAATAATGCATACTGTACGGGCCTCGAATACCACAACAATGTACACTACCAGCATTGCAACGATCCAAAGCCTTACATGTCCAATGCACGCTGAAAGGGCCTCAAAAACAACAACAATGTACACTACCAGCATTGAACAATCCAAGGCCTAACATGTCCAATGTACGCAGCAAGAGCCTCAAATACCACAACAATGGACACTACCAGCACTGGAAAAATCCAAGGGCTTTCATGTCCAAACAATGCACACTGCATGGGCCTCAAATACCACAACAACATACGCTACCAGCATTGCAACTATCGAAGGCCTTACACATCCAAACACTGCACGCTGTAAGGGCCTAAAATATCACAACAATCTAGGCCACCAGCATTACAACGAGCCGAGGCCTTACACATCTAAACAATGCACACTGCAAGGGCCTCAAATACCACAACAATGTATGCTACCAGCATTGCAACGATCCAAGGCCTTCCACGTCCAAACCATGTACTCTGCAAGGGCTTGGAATGCCACACCAATGTACACTGCCAGCATTGCAACTATCGATGGCTGTACCCATCCAAACAATGCATGCTGCAAGGGCCTCAAATATCACAACAATGTACACTACCAGCATTGCAACGATCCAAGGCCTTCCATGTCCAAACAATGCACACTGCATGGGTCTCGAATACCACAACAATGTACGCTACCAGCATTGCAACGAGCGGAGGCTTTACATGTCCAAGCAGTGCATACTGCAAGGGCCTCAAATATCACAACAATGTACACTACCAGCATTGCAACGATCCAAGGCCTTCCATGTCCAAACAATGCACACTGCATGGGTCTTGAATACCACAACAACAATGGCACTATAGACTAACCTCCTGAGGCGGAAGCCGGGAGTTCGTGCTTTGCTGGCATTTTCCCCATTATTTTCTTTTAAACTTAATTGCGTCGTATTTTAAATCTTGGCTGATGTTGTGACAGTGACCACGCTGGATAGTTAGTGGTTGTGTGCTTCCTATCTGACCACAATACTCACACTTGAATCAGGCAGACATATTGGGTGGGGTGCATACTTATAGTGACTAGAGACAAACGACTAGCGCGCTAAGACGACCATGACTGCGCGTGCGCACTGCACTATAGACTAACCTCCTGAGGCGGAAGCCGGGAGTTCGTGCTTTGCTTTGCTGGCATTTTCCCCATTATTTTCTTTTAAACTTAATTGCGTTGTATTTTAAATCTTGGCTGATGTTGTGACAGTGACCACGCTGGATAGTTAGTGGTTGTGTGCTTCCTATCTGACCACAATACTCACACGTGAATCAGGCAGACATATTGGGTGGGGTGCATACTTATAGTGACTAGAGACAAACGACTAGCGCGCTAAGACGACCATGACTGCGCGTGCGCACTGCACTATAGACTAACCTCCTGAGGCGGAAGCCGGGAGTTCGTGCTTTGCTTTGCTGGCATTTTCCCCATTATTTTCTTTTAAACTTAATTGCGTTGTATTTTAAATCTTGGCTGATGTTGTGACAGTGACCACGCTGGATAGTTAGTGGTTGTGTGCTTCCTATCTGACCACAATACTCACACTTGAATCAGGCAGACATATTGGGTGGGGTGCATACTTATAGTGACTAGAGACAAACGACTAGCGCGCTAAGACGACCATGACTGCGCGTGCGCACTGCACTATAGACTAACCTCCTGAGGCGGAAGCCGGGAGTTCGTGCTTTGCTTTGCTGGTATTTTCCCCATTATTTTCTTTTAAACTTAATTGCGTCGTATTTTAAATCTTGGCTGATGTTGTGACAGTGACCACGCTGGATAATTAGCGGTTGTGTGCTTCCTATCTGACCACAATACTCACATTTGAATCAGGCAGACATATTGGGTGGGGTGCATACTTAGCGCGCTAGTCGTTTGTCTCTAGTTGCTATAAGACGACCATGACTGCGCGTGCGCGCCGACAGCGCGCCGACAGCGCGCCTAGGGCGCGCTAAAGGCAAGCCCGTCTGCGCCCGTCCACGTCCAGCCGCGTCCAGGTACAGGAGAGGCTGCCGCTCCTCTGGTAAATAGCGGTAGCAGTCGTATTACTTACTCTGCAGACTCTCTACGGGCCATAAGAGATGCCTGGACCCAAAAGAGCCATAAGTATATCATTTGTTCTCAGAGCTTTCCTAGAGCATTGGAAGGCCCGGTCGCTTGTTTGACCTGTCGATTCTCTACGAAGACCCGTTTAGGGGATCTGCGCCAAGGGGGAGTGACCCCTGCTTACTCTATAGCAGGGTCAAACAATGTGTTGTGCAACGTAAGGTCCCTTGCCAAACATCCATTTGAAATTTGGGATCTTATCACCACGAATAGCCCTGCCTTATGTTTTCTTACAGAAACTTGGCTTAATTCCACGAACCATCGGCAGCTTTATCTGGCTATTCCTGATAACTACCAATTTATACACTTAAATAGGGAAGGGAAAATAGGGGGTGGCATTGCAATTGCCTTCCAGAAACATTTTAAAGTGAATTGGGTGTTCTCGATTCAAAATGAATAGCTGGAATTAGGAATCTTCAAGGTTATCGAATCCTCTACCAACTCCTGGCATGGTGCTCTACTGTATCGACCTCCTGGAGCTAAAGCCAACTTTGCGGATCTCCTAGTGGAACTCATAGCATTGCATGTAATGGCTTCCAATACTTTTCTTCTCCTTGGAGATTTTAATTTTCACGCTGGAGATCACTCTAACTCAGAGGTTGATAAATTGTTTGTCGCACTGAACTCGATTGGTCTGACTCAGCGTGTGGTGGGCTCCACTCAGCAAGCTGGCCATCTATTGGATCTAATATTTTCTAATGACGACCACTTGAAGTGTGCCCCCCCCTTTCTCTGACTTGGTGTGACCATTCATTAATCTCATTCTCCTCTAATAAGGCCTGGGAAAAAAAGGGTGAGCCTCAGAAGAGAGTACCCCTGGGACAATACAGAATGTGGCGAAATCTGTCTATAGAGGCTTTTAACAACGCCTTCTCGCCTCCTGGGGGAAATAACTCTTACGATACCTCCAAAAAATTGGAATATCTGAATATTGCTCTCTGTAGTGCCTTTGATGCAGTTATTCCATCTAAACAGAGCACAGGTACAAGGCGAACCTCCAACCCCTGGTACACAGAGGACCTTAAAAAGGAAAGAGCCAATTGTAGGCGTCTGGAGAGACTCTGGCGGTCTATTAAGGAATGTCAATCCAGACTTCTATTTAGACGATCTCTGGCCATTTATCATCTAAATTTGAAAGAAGCGAGACGTACCTCAATCATAACACAAATAGAACAAGCTAGCAATTCCTCGAAAGTATTATTCTCCATAGTCAAAGACTTTACATCTCCCCGAGTGTGTGCACAACCATCTATTGAATCTCAGAATCTCTGATCCATTATCATTGTTCTTTAGGGATAAGATATCCACAATTTATAACAACTTCCCTCCAGAGACCCCTTTAACTTTAGATCTGCTGTCTAACCCCATGGTGGAAGCATCAACAGCAAAGGAGGCCTGTCTGGAGCAGTTCGCACTGGTTACGAAGGAAGAAGTTATAAATGGCCTTGCTAAAGCAAAATCAGGGTCCCCAAAGGATTTATGTCCCCCAAAAACTATGGCTCTTATAGCCATTAGCTGCGCTCCAACTATTAGAGATATCTTTAATTCCTCCTTAACCACGGGCACCATCCCTACTGCTTGGCAAGAGGCAACTGTCCGGCCTACCTTGAAGAAACCCTCAGCTGACCCGACTATTCTTTCCAACTATCACCCTATATCCCTACTACCATTATTGGGTAAACAACTTGAAGGCATTGTAAATAAACAACTTTGCTTCTATCTTGAACAGAATGGTATTTTAGACCCCTCACAATCAGGCTTTCGGAAAAGGTTTCAGTACAGAAACTGCGGTACTGGCAGTAACTGACTCACTTAGACAGACAGTTGATGCAGGGGGCTCAGTGATTCTGATTCTTCTAGATCTCTCCGCGGCTTTTGATACCATCTCGCACAAAAAGCTGGCGGAGAGACTAGTCGATGGGGGCATCAAAGGAACGGCTTTGAAGTGGTTAATACACTTCTTGTCTGAAAGATCTCAAATAATTACGGTGGGGCCTTACTCCTCGCCAAAAATGCCGTTAAAGAGGGGTGTTCCGCAGGGCTCCTGTTTGAGTCCGACCCTCTTTAACATTTATAGGTCTCCTCTGGCGAAGATAGTTGAACCGCTGGGCTTCGATATCTCATATGCAGATGATACGCAGCTCATGTTCTCTATGGGAAATGATTTAGAGAATGAGAAAATCCGTTTTGCTAACGGCCTAAAGACTATATATGATTGGATGACGGCCAATTATCTTCAATTAAACCCAGATAAATCAGAGATCATGCTACTAGGCAGAGCAGCGGAGGTCTGGACAAATGATTGGTGGCCCACTCAATTAGGTGTGGCCCCCACTCCTAAGGCTTCACTCAATGATCTGGGAATAAAAATCGATAGGGCTCTGTCGATGAAAGAACATATCATCAACACATCTGCCACATGTTACTACTGTCTACGGCTTCTGAGGAAAATTCTTCCTTTTATACCTACTAACCATCGTAGGACCTTAGTTCAGGCTTTGGTCACCAGCCGGTTGGACTATGGCAATGCCCTGATGGCAGAAGTAGGCATGACCCTCTTAGCCAAATTACAGGTTGTTCAGAATACTGCGGCAAGGATGATTTTAAACCAACCTGCAGGAACTCCTTCCTTATCGTTACTTAGAGAACTACATTGGCTATCGGTGAAAAAGAGATCTTTTTTTAAGATCTGCTGCTTCACCTACATCGCATACAACAATAGAGGGCCTATCTATCTACAAAAAAAATTGTTTCAATATTCTCCTTCAAGGCACCTTGGATCAAGCTCCCTGGGCCTATTACTAGTCCCTCGCTTTCGTCTCTCCCGAACGGGAGGCAGATCTTTCTCATATCTGGCCCCAAAATATTGGAACCAGCTTCCTTACACTCTACAATCCATCCCCAGATACGAGCTATTTAAGAAAAAACTGAAAACCCTTTTATTCTGATTCTTCTGCTAGTTCCCCCTGCTGACCTGCTATTTTTGGATATTAGTCTATTATGCAGCGCCGAGATGCCCCAGGGTGATTTGAGCGCTTTACAAACCAAATAACATAACACAACATGTACGCTACCAGCATTGCAATGATTCAAGGCCTTACAAGCCCAAACAATGCACGCTGCAACGGCCTCAAACACCAAAACAATGTACACTACCAGCATTGCAACAATCCAAGGCCTTACATGTCCAAATAATGCATACTGTACGGGCCTCGAATACCACAACAATGTACACTACCAGCATTGCAACGATCCAAAGCCTTACATGTCCAATGCACGCTGCAAGGGCATCAAAAACCACAACAATGTACACTACCAGCATTGAACAATCCAAGGCCTAACATGTCCAATGCACGCTGCAAGAGCCTCAAATATCACAACAATGTACACTACCAGCATTGGAACAACCCAAGGCCTAACATGTCCAATGTACGCTGCAAGAGCCTCAAATAATGCAACAATGTACACTACCAGCATTGGAACGATCCACGGCCTAACATGTCCAATGTACGCTGCAAGAGCCTCAAATATCACAACAATGTACACTACCAGCATTGGAACAACCCAAGGCCTAACATGTCCAATGTACGCTGAAAGAACCTCAAATAATGCAACAATGTACACTGCCAGGATTGCAACGACCCAAAGCCGTACACGTCCAAACAATGCATGCTGCAAGGGCCTCAAATATCACAACAATGTAGGCCACCAGCATTGCAATGACCCAAGGCCGTACACGTCCAAACAATGCACGCTGCAATGACCTCAAATATCACAACAATGTACACTACCAGCATTGCAACGACCCAAGGCCGTACACGTCCAAACAATGCACCCTGCAAGGGCCTCAAATACCACAACAATGTACACTACCAGCATTGCAACGACCCAAGGCCGTACACATCCAAACAATGCACGCTGCAACGGCCTCAAATATCACAACAATGTATACTCACAGTGCCACAAATACCACAGCAGATATTGCTGCTAGGCCACAAACAAACACACACTCCATGCTGCCAGTATCACAAATGTTCATATACCACCATAGACAGCCACCACTGCAAAGTTACCAATAGAGTATGGACCCAGCCGCACACATATCTAAATATAGTGTACTGCCTGCACCGAAGACATCCAGACACTTTATACTACCAGCATTGCAAATATGGTGCACTGCCTACACCAGAGACATCCAGGCACTGTATACTCCCAGCATTACAAATATTGCGCACAGCCTGCACTGCAGACATCTAGTCACTATATACTACCAGCGTTACAAATATTGTATAGTGCCTGCACCAGATACATCCAGATGTTGCATACTACCAGCATTATAATTATTGTATACTGCCTCCTCTGAAGATATCCAGACACTGTATACTACCAGTATTTCAAATACTGTATAGTGCCTGCACCAGAGACATCAAGACACTGTATACTACCAGCATTATAAATATTGTATACTGCCAGGGACTGTATGCTCTAAGCAGTGTTTAAAGGCAGACTAACTATTGCCGCAGTTTATGCTGCCCAGACCCTCTAAAGTCCCAGCACTGCGTACAGCTGAGCCACTAGCAGCCAGCACTCACACAGCTGAGCCACCAGCAGCCAGCACTGCACACAGCTGAGCCACCAGCAGTCAGCTGGCTGCACACAGCTGAGCCACCAGCAGCCAGCACTGCACACAGCTGAGCCACCAGCAGCCAGTACTGCACACAGCTGAGCCACCAGCAGCCAGTACTGCACACAGCTGAGCCACCAGCAGCCAGCACTGCACAGCTGAGCCACCAGCAGCCAGCACTGCACACAGCTGAGCCGCCAGCACTGCACACAGCTGAGCCACCAGCAGCCAGCACTGCACACTGCCAGAACAACAAGTGTCCAGCCAGAGGACATATCTGGCGCCACAATTATCCCAGCTGTGCATGAGTCCAGTTCTACAAATATAAAATCGCTATTGTTGAAAACTCCCCCAAACCACTGAGCCCCATATGCCCTGGCACGGCGGACTGACAGCGGTGAACATTCACTCACTGGACTCTCCCAGCCAGCTGCTGCCCCAGCACTGCGGCGGTCAGCCACCCAAACGGGCTGCAACCTCCCTAAGAAGGGGCCACCCCATAAACACAGCCCCAGCGTCCCAAGGACCGCAGCACTGCAACCCACAAACCACGTCAAGAATCAAAAGCAATGGGCGCCCACCGGGCTTTCGAGGCGCTACACTGTCAACACCACAGGTGCTGTACATTAACAGAGATGTATTATTTCAAAGCTTTGTTCTGCCAGGTTCAAAAGTGCCACAGCACTGCAGGTATTACAGATATCCAGACACTGCACACTGCCAGATCCACACAGATCCAAGCACAGTGAGCTGCCAGGTTCACAAGTATCAAAGCACTGTCTACTTTCAGATCCAGGGATATCCTAGCACTGCACGCTGCCGTTTTAGAAGTGTCTAAGCACCATCTACTGCCTGGTTCACAAATACCCCAGCAGTGTGAGCTGCCAGTTTACAAGTATCTGATCCACAAATATCACAGCACTGTAAGCTGTCAGTATCACAAGTATCTGATCCACGAATACCCCAACACTGTAAGCTGTCAGTATCACAAGTATCTGATCCACGAATACCCCAGCATTGTAAGCTGCCAGTTTCACAAGTATCTGATCCACAAATACCCCAGCAGTGTAAGCTGCTAGTTTCACAAGTACCCGATCCACAAATACCCCAGCACTGTAAGCTGTCAGTATCACAAGTACCCGATGCACAAATACCCCAGCACTGCAAGCTGTCAGTTTCACAAGTACCTAAGCACTATGTAGTGTCAGATCCACAAATATATCAGAATTTTGCAAACTTAGTTGCACACGTATCCTCGTACTGTCTACCAAACTGCCCTACAATGTGAAAGCCACAAATATCGCAGCTTCTCAAACTTCCTTCGCCATTTATATCTCAGGCCTGCGCACAAGCATCACAAAAAATATCCAAGTATTGGGTAATAAATATGTGAGTGCCACAATTAACCCAGCACTGTACAGCCAAAGTGGGTAGAAGAGCCGGCACTGCCAAGGCAATGGACATGTTCAACACTGACCCGCACTATGTCAATCTCCTCTACACAGCCAGGCATATCCGCAATACACTACTTCAGTCCCCAAAATATCCCAGCACTACACCTTTGTGTAGCCCAAACTCCATGTATGCTGCCACCATCCCAGATATCTGTGCACTGCACGTGTCAGTTCCACAAATATCCGAGCACTGCATGTGTCAGCTCCACACATATCCGAGCACTGCACGTGTCAGCTCCACACATATCCGTGCACTGCATGTCAGCTCCACACATATCCGTGCACTGCATGTGTCAGCTCCACACATATCCGAGCACTGCATGTGTCAGCTCCACACATATCCGAGCACTGCACGTGTCAGCTCCACAAATATCCGAGCACTGCACGTGTCAGCTCCACAAATATCCGAGCACTGCACGTGTCAGCTTCACAAATATCCGAGCACTGCACGTGTCAGCTCCACAAATAGCCGAGCACTGCACGTGTCCAGCTTCACAAATATCCGAGCACTGCATGTGTCAGCTCCACACATATCCAAGCACTGCATGTGTCAGCTCCACACATATCCAAGCACTGCACGTGTCAGCTTCACAAATATCCGAGCACTGCATGTGTCAGCTTCACAAATATCCGAGCACTGCACGTGTCAGCTTCACAAATATCCGAGCACTGCACGTGTCAGCTTCACAAATAGCCGAGCACTGCATGTGTCAGCTCCACAAATAGCCGAGCACTGCACGTGTCAGCTCCACAAATATCCGAGCACTGCACGTGTCAGCTCCACAAATATCCGAGCACTACACGCGTCAGCTCCACAAATATCCGAGCACACCGACAGGGCCACAGTTGTCGCAGGACTGTGCACTGTCATCACCACAGTTTATGGTCAGCACCATAAATTACTAAGCACTACATGTCAGCACTGTTGCTATGACAGCACTGTACACAAACCGCCAGCACCACTAATCTCGAGTACTATATTCTGCCAGCTTCATGCGCATTCCAGCGCCGTACACTGCCAGCACCAAGTACCGTTTACCGCCAGTGTCACAAACACCGAGTACTGTATACCGCCAGCACCACATGTATTCCACCTCTGTACTGCACTATGGATATCATGAATATCTGCGCAGTGAATGCTACAGTGCCATAAATAAACAACACTGTATAGTGCCAATGTCATCAATTACTTAACAGTGAACGCTGCAAGCATTACAAATATCCCAGCACTGCACAGTGCAAGCATTACAAATATCCCAGCACTACACATTACAGCACTGTACAGTGCCAGCATTACAAATGTCCAAGCACTACGCATATTACAGCACTGTACAGTGCCAGCACTGCACATATTACAGCACTGTACAGTGCCAGCATTACAAATATCCCAACACTACACATATTACAGCACTGTACAGTGCCAGCATCACAAATATCCCAACACTACACGTATTACAGACCTGTAAAGCCCCAGCACTGCACATATTACAGCACTCTACAGTGCCAGCATTACAACTATGCCAACACTACACATATTACAGCACTGT
Organism: Triturus cristatus; assembly: GCF_964204655.1. Lineage (NCBI taxonomy): Eukaryota > Metazoa > Chordata > Amphibia > Caudata > Salamandridae > Triturus > Triturus cristatus. Next base: position 1,138,408,718 of record NC_140593.1, on the reverse strand, counting down.
ACAGTGCCAGCATTACAACTATCCCAACACTACACATATTACAGCACTGCACAGTGCCAGCATTACAAATATCTCAACACTACACATATTACAGCACTATACAATGCCAGCATTACAAATATCCCAACACTACACATATTACAGCACTGTAAAGTCCCAGCACTACAGATATTACAGCACTGTACGGTGCCAGCATTACAAATATCCCAACACTGCACATATTACAGCACTGTCCACTCCCAGCACATATTACAGCACTGTACAGTGCCAGCATTACAAATACCCCAACACTGCACATATTACAGCCCTGTACAGTGCCAGCATTACAAATATCCCAACACTACACATATTACAGACATGTAAAGCCCCAGCACTGCACACATTACAGCACTGTACAGTCCCAGCACTGCACATATTACAGCACTGTACAGTGACAGAATTACAAATACCCCAACACTGCACATATTACAGCACTGCACAGTGCCAGCATTACAAATACCCCAACACTGCACATATTACAGCACTGTACAGTGCCAGCATTACAACTATCCCAACACTACACATATTACAGCACTGCACAGTGTCAGCATTACAACTATCCCAACACTACACATATTACAGCACTGCACAGTGCCAGCATTACAAATATCCCAACACTACACATATTACAGCACTGTACAATGCCAGCATTACAAATATCCCAACACTACACACATTACAGCACTGTAAAGTCCCAGCACTACACATATTACAGCACTGTACAGTGCCAGCATTACAAATATCCCAACACAGCACATATTACAGCACTGTACAGTCCCAGCACTGCACATATTACAGCACTGTACAGTGCCAGCATTACAAATACCCTAGCACTGCACATATGACAGCACTGTAGAGTGCCAGCATTACAAATATCCCAACACTGCACATATTAGTGCACTGTACAGTGCCAGCATTACAAATGTCCCAACACTGCACATATTACAGCAATGTACAGTCCCAGCACTGCATATATTACAGCACTGTACAGTGCCAGCATTACAAATATCCCAACACTGCACATATTACTGTACGGTGCCAGCATTACAAATGTCCCAGCACTGCACACATTACAGCACTGTACAGTGCCAGCATTACAAATATCCCAGCACTGCACAGTGCAAGCATTACAAATACCCCAGCACTACACATATTACAGCACTGTACAGGGCCAGCATTACAAATATCCCAGCACTGCACAGTGCAAGCATTACAAATACCCCAGCACTACACATATTACAGCACTGTACAGTGCCAGCATTACAAATATCCCAGCACGATACTCTAAATACCCAACTATTATATGTCGCCAAAACCACACAAAATCATCATGGTAACAGGGGCGTAGTCAGGGTGTCCTGGACCCTAGAGCAAGGAAGGACACCGCCCACTTTGCCGCTGGTTGAACTGTGAAATACAGTAATAATCAGGGTTCAGTGGGCGTGTTAGGCCTCTGTGCCCCGGTGCCCCTGCACCTGCCGCACCCATGGAAGCTACGGCCTTGCACGGCATGCTGCCAGGCCCCAACACCGCAGCATTGTATGTGCTACAATTATCCCAGCACTGTGGAATGCCAGCACAATCAGTACATTGGATACATGTCTGTGCTACACTTACCCCTGCGCTGTACACTGATGGGTCACAATTATTCAACAGCGCAGAGTACAAGAGCCAAAATATTCCTGCAGTCACAAATACCCCGGATTGGTGCGCCCAGATCTACAAACCTCATCAATGCAAGCGGTCAGCTCATCAGACAACACAGGGATGATGCACACTGCCTTCCATCCAATACTATGGGCCGCCCTAGTGTCCCAGTGATGCGGTCTGCCTGTCCACCCCACAGGCCAGTACTGCACACCTGTATCTCTGCCGTCACCTCAGTAATGCCCCCTGTGACAAACCCAGGGTAGCAGCAGGGCAGCAACCTGTGCCGCCCTCCCCATAATAAACAGTGCTGCAACACACCAACGCTCCTGGCCCCTCACCAGTAAATCCTCCGATGTGGCAACCCGGGACCACCATCCCCTAAATAAACAGTGCTGCAACACACCAACGCTCCTGGCCCCTCACCAGTAAATCCTCCGATGTGGCAACCCTGGACCACTCCAATCTTTGAATTCTAAATCACATCAACCACCACCAAGCACTGCATGAGTCAATCTCTCAATGTACAGCACGGTATTAAATGACTATCCCACAGACCCGCACCACACCAGCCGCCCCAACTCTCCAGCACTTACTTGAACTAACAAACACCCCAATAATGCACCACTCTGGCCCACAACCCCTGAGCACTGTTGCATATAAACTCCAACATTCAATGCTGCACCATACCAGCCATGCAACATACTAACCTCAATACCACATACTGTACCATACTGCCCCACTACTGCACTATACGACTTAGCCCAACGTCCCTGCAATAAGCTCTACTAAACCCAAACACAAAAGCTGGGAACCAGAGGTCACTATGAGAAAAAAAAAAGTGATTCATATTATTCCTACATAATCCAGCACAACAAGCCCCAGCCTTACTCCTCTCAAACCCACAATAATCCTTAAAGACAGCCAGAAACCACACTCTACTAAACCCAAACATGCAGCACTGCAACAATTTAAATACTACACCTTACTAAAATCTAACCCACCCTGCACTACATTAACCCCAAAACACCCCTGAATCGCATCATGCTAACCACCAAAGCCTGAATTCTGGCATCCATTAACTTCACTGACTCGGCACTATGCCATGCCAAATCACCAACAGCCCAGCAGGGTAGCAAACCCCAATAACTCCGGACGGTAAAATACAGGGCCCAAATAACCAAGTACGAACCCGAACCAACCCTCAAATAACCCTTCTTTACACATCTGCAACCCCCAATTACCCAGCACTACACTATCACATTCTAAATAACCCCACATAGCACCACACCAACCCACAATGAACGCAACCTACGATGAACCATACAACCCCACAATAGTCCAGCACTGCACCACGCCAACAACTGAGTACTGCACCACTTCAAAACCCGAACACAAAACCCTTCAGGCCATAAAAACCCCACACAGCACCATCCCAATGCCAAATAACCCAGCACTGCACTACCACAACCCTTATAAACATTTACCAATAAATCAGCACTATCAGACTCGGTCCAAATAACTCAGCTTTGACCTATAGCAACTCCTAAATAACCCATTTTTGCACCGGATCAACCTCCACATTCTAAATAGCCCAGCACTGCACCACAGCGCCCACAAGGGACCAAAAATGCACCATACTAACACACAATATCTCAGCACTGCACCGACCTCTAATATCCAAGCAGTGCAGCACATCAACCACCAGTAACTGAGTACTGCACCAGCCTAATACCCCAACACAGCACCATCAAACCCACAATACCATAGCACAGCATTATACCAACCCCAAATAACCCAGCACTGCACCAACCCCCAATAACTGAGTACTGCACCGTCCTAATACCCCAACACAGCATCATCAAACCCACAATACCACAGCCCTTCCCTGTAGCAACCCTCAATAATTGAGTACTGTGTGTGCCCAATACCCCAGAAAAGTTCCCTCTCATCCACAATAACCCAACACAGCACCATACCACCCCTAAATGATGCAGCACTGCACCACACAACCCACAATGAAACTACAATGCACCATCTGCCAATTCATAATATGCCAGCAGTGCATTATACGCTAATGTCCAAGCAGTGAACTACAGCAACACCAATAACTGAGTACTGCACCATCCTACTAGCCTAACACAGCACTATCCAACCCACAATACCACAGCACAGCACCATACCACCCCCACATTACCCAGCACTGCTCTGTAGCAACCCCCAATAATCAATCACTACACAACAGAAACCCTGAATAGCCGAGTAATGCACCATCCTACTACTTGCGGTGTGCCACAGGGCTCCTCACTTTCCCCTCATCTATTCAACTTATGCCTCTTCCCCCTGATCTATGCTCTTAAAGAAAGTCTGCACCTTCAATTATGCGGATGAGTTCCAACTTGTGTTTTCTATCAGTAACTCTCCAGAATCCATCAACGAATTTCAGAGTACGATGCTGTTCATCCGTGAGTGGATGAACAGCAATCACCAGAAGCTAAATCCAGATAAGACAGAGGTGATCTTAACAGGGGGCTCTCTGAATCCCTGGAGTCCCCTCTTTTGGCCTAAGGAGCTGAGACAGTCCCCCACCCCCTCGGTCTCTGCCAAAACACTGGGGGTCATTATTAACAGCGACTTCACAATGAAGACTCAAATTGGCTCTGTGATCTCAACGTGTTTTTTCCAGTTGAGAAAAATAAGGAAAATCAGTAGGCTCCTTGTGCATGAAGCTAAAATACAGGTGGTTCTAGCTATGGTGATATCGCGTATGGATTATGCCAACTCTCTATACTTTGGCATTCCCGCTAATCTTGTCCACCGACTCCAACTGGTACAGCATCAGGCAGCAAGACTGATTCTGCAGGAAAATAGGCGTCAACATGTCACCCCTCTTATGAGGAAGTTGCACTGGCCCCCCATAATTCAGAGATGGGCCTTCAAGGTAGCATGTCTCATCTTTAAATCCCTGAACGGCAAGAGCCCCAAATTTGTTGACAGTATTATTGAAAGAAACACCCCGACCCGCAATCTGAGATCCGCCCACTTGCATCTTCTGGCCTCCCCGTCATTCAAGTTGAAGCGTCTAGGTGGAACACGGTTCTCCGTACTAGGCCCCAGATACTGGAATTCCTAGCCCTTAGAAATTGGATCCTTCACGCATCTCATGAGCTTTAGGAGACTTCTAACAACATGGCTATTTAGACAGGCATACGAGTAACGTCCAGGACTTTGGCATCCCTTAGAGTAGCGACAGGAAACCAATCTGGTGTACGTGCGCTGTTTATGTAATATATAACATAACATGACATCCTAGTACCAAAACACAGCACCATCCAGCCCTCAATAGCACATCCCAGCACCATACCAACCCCAAGTAACCCATCACTGCACAACAGCAGCCCCTAATAACTTGGTACTACACTTGCCCAGTACCCCAGAACAGCGCCCTCTCACCAATAATAACCCACCACAGCATACCAACCTCAAATAACCCAATCTTGCTCTATAAAAAAAACCAATAACCAATCACTACACAACCCCTACAAGCAATCACCAATAGCCCAGCACTGCCCTATTGCATCGTTCTATAATTCAGCACTACAGTACAGGAGCCTTCTCTCCTCCAAACACTGCAGCAGCCTCTCACTCACAGCAGCTGCCTACTCCGGGTGGGCTGAGCAGAGGTTGAGGTGCCCAGTGGGATGTCGTCCGATCCAGAGGTGCCCAGACAAAGAATGTATTTACCCACCCCTCCCTGTATAAAACCTGATAATATAACACGTGAATTTGTAAACGCGCAAATTCACCCAGAAGGGTATTTTGGCGTGCTAAATAACACATGTTTATTGTTACCCAATTCAGTGGTTCTCATTTTTTCGAACTCAGAAGGATGAAAGTCTCGCTGGGTTTTGAACCTGTGACCATGAGGTTGAACACAGTCCCCAACAGAGAGAGGCAGCTTTAGTCCACTAAGCCACCAGGCCCGGCATGAGGCATAAAGCTCTTTAGTAAAGAGCCCCCTGCACCATTGGAATTAGAGATGCCAATAGTCAACCAGTTCCCAATATCTGTCACTATTTGTTTACCTCGCTCCCTCATTAATATGGGTACGGTGCCACTATGTCCTCCACGCCCGTGAGTGGGTGTATATGTCTTTATCAACACACAAGAGAGGGAACCATTAGACAGCGGCCTACTGGCCCTGTCTCCTCCAAGCCATACTCCATGGCCCTCCATCCTGTCCCCGGCCTCGGTGGGCACTCTCGAGGCCCGTCTATACCGCCTGCACTCTTCCCCCAGTGCAGCGCCATCAGCAAGTTATACACACACCCACGGAGCCTCCTTCCATGGCTCGAGTGCGCCGAGGTAAATTACACCGCCCCGGGCCTGACCTGGTGAGTGAGGGCTCCCCAGCCGGCGACATGCCGCCCTCGGGCTGTGCCTGTTGCGCTCTCCAAGAACGCTCGACTGACACTGTCGGGTGGGTGGCGGGTGTTCCCCTCACCCCGTGCCCGCTTTAATGCGCAGTTTCTCAGGAGCGCCATCTAGCCCTCCCTCGCTGTGTCCCCCAGATGAAATGCGCTAAGATATATTCCACGCGCTGCAACTGGAGGGTCTCAGAGACCCACTTTGCCTCACCACAACCTACCCCCTCGGCGATTGGAGCGCGGCAGAGAGTGCCCTCCCCGGGGATCCCTTCAACCTCCACCGTTTCCCTTGACTGGCTCCCCACCCATGTACAAAACTAGCGCCGACTACCTCTTTCTAGGCGCTCCATGCTGCCGCAGCCCCACAACCACCAGCTCTCTCACTCCATCAAGTGTGAGCACGGTCTGAGTAATTAGTGCTGGGTGGTGTTCCCCGAGGGGCTCCCCCTCTATCCCAGCACCCACAGGTTCCCAGAATTTGAGACAGCTGCAGCGGGTGGGTGATGTACACTAGCCCCCCCCCCCCTGTCCCTCCAGGGTCTGACACCTGGAATTCGGGGCAGTCACTGCAGGTGTACATCTGCTCTAACCCCCGGGGCGGCCACACACTTCCTGTCCCGGTGACGCCCTCAGTGCGCCCTCCTCTAAACCAGGGTTCTCACCATATGAAGTCAGTAGGTTTAATGGGTACCCCCTCACACCCGACTCCAGCACCCCAAAATTCTCATCATATGAAGTCGGTGCAGTGACTTCATAAGCTTCACCTCTGGAGACCCCTCCTGCCTCTCGCCCTGCACCCTCAGGGTTCTCACCATAGGAAGTCAGTGTAGTAGGTGCAATTGGTAACACCCCCACACATACACATTCACCTTCAGTCATCCGCCCCTGCACCCCAAAGTACTCATCCTATGAAGTCGGTGCAGAAGGAGCGCCTCTGGAGCCCCCTTCCGCCCCTGAACCCCCAGTGTTGTCACCATAAGAAGTCAGTGTAGTAGGTGCAAAGGGTAACCCCCTCACATCCGCCTCCAGCCACCCATCCCCTGATCCCCAAGGTTCTCATCATATGAAGTTGGTGCAGTGACTTCAGAAGGTCCTTCTCTGGAGCCCCCTCCCGCCCCTGCACCCCCAGGGTTCTCACCATATCCAGTCAGTGTATTGGAGAAATGGGTACCCCCCCATCCCCAAAAACCCCTGCAGTCAACCGCCCCTTGAACCACAAGGCTCTCATCATATGAAGCCGGAGGGGTGCCTGTAAAGGGTAGGATGCACCCCTTGAGCCCCCCCCCCCCTTGTCTCCCCCTCCCACCTCACCCTTAAGGCTCACCAAATTACCCACAGGGCACATATCATATAAAGTCAGTGTAATGGCTGCAAAAGATAGGGTGCACCCCGGAACCTCACACAACTGTCATCGTCCCCTGCATCCCAGGGTCCCCACCACATGATGTCGATGCCGAGGCTGCAGATGGCAGGGGTCTCCCCTACCCCCGCCTCCTGTCCCCCGCCCCTGCACCCCCGGGGCTCTTACCATATGAAGTCGGTGCAGTGGCTGCAGAAGGTGGGCTGCTTGAAGAACCGCGCAGTGAATTTGTGCTCCTTCACCTCGTGCACGTTCTTCTGCCGCAGAGCGCCCTGCCGGGCGAAGCGCACCGGCTCCTGCTCAGTGCTCTGCCCGGAATCCGGGGTGGCGATGCTGGGCTCGGCCATGTCCGGGAGCTGCAGCCTCCGCCGCCCGAGAGAGAGCGCTCACTGCCTGGCTGGGTCCAGGGGGCGCGGGGCTGCGGGACCCGGGGCACGCCCCTTGCCGGCGGAGGACCGCCCAGGTGAATGCACAGCTCCAACCGTCCGCCTATCACGGGGTCTCCCGGGCCCAGCGATCTGCATAGCCACGCCTTCATGATTCACAGAGCAGTGCGGAAGAGCAAGACTCGAGACGCCCGCCCCCACGCAACAGTATAGCCACAAAGACACGCCCCCTTGCTGACTACCGGTGCTGAGGTGGGCGCGAGGTAAAGCGTGCAGCCACGCCCCCTTTGCTGATACGATCTTCTCTCTCATGAAAAGTACAGCTCCCCGAAAGCAATCCACTCAACCACGCCCGCCTGCCTCGTACAGTTCATTGTAGGCTTGACGTAATATGCGCCCTGTGTTATCGGCCACGCCCATTCACCAATACCACTACATTCCGATAACTAAGATTTGCATATCCACGCCCCCTTCCTTATTTTGCTATTGCGGGTGGCAGAGGTCTCGTGGTAGCGCGATAGCCGTTACATAAGCACGCCTGTCTGAGAGCCAAGCAAACTCTTGCCAATGGCGTTAGACCCGTCTCTGTTCTTGTTTGCATAGCCACGCCCCGGCCTTGTTAGCGCGAGCCAACATTCCGTCACCTCACCTGCCGCAGCAACACCATGCTCTTTTGACAGCACGATACGCCCCAACCACGGTAGCCCCGCCCTCACTGCAATATTATTTCCCCTCATTTGCATGGGCCGCCTTCTTCCTGTAGCTAAAGCTGTAAGCATGTTCCTGTCTCCACCTCTGTCCTTGTATTGCAGAGATGCAACGGTAGGCAACAGTGAGGGAAACTGCTCTGAGCAGAGCGGATGTGTGCAATTGTAAACAAACTAGAGGCGCGCGAGCCAGCAAATTCACTAGATGAGCCCAGCTATGGAAGCAGCTAGCGCTGAGATCTGGCGCACAGCCATACATGACAATATTTTGGCGTGTAATCGTGCAACAGACATCATGTAAAATAAGTCAATGCTTTAAATGGGGTGGGGGGGGGGGGGGGGGAAGGGGGCGCCATCAGGTACTCAGCACCTGCACTTCTTTAATTTGGAAGGGATAGTACCAGCACTTCTCAGCAATATTCCTAGACTTTTAATGGGGGAGTACCCTCAGCAGCATACAGTTACTCTTGGACAAGGAGTACCCCTACTGTTATATTCCCATTGCAAGCACACAATTACATCTCTTAAAAATAAAAAATAAAACTTTCTTTTTTAGTATGCAGGAGCCTTTTACATGAATGAATCAACTATCACTCCATTGAGATGCCTTTTATTCAGTGATCGTTTTTTAAAAAGAACTTAGAAATATTCAGGCCCCCTCCCTGCCCTGATGACAATGCCATTAGTGAATTAAGAGGCGAGTCAATTGTCTTGTTCACTCTATGTGTGTGTACCGTATCCTTGTCATACATGGAGCAGCATTAGTCTACTAAACCAGAGACAAGAGCTTTTTCTACAGCAAGCATCGTGATCTCACGTATTCCAAGGTGCTTTCATATGCAATCACGAAGAAGGAATGAGGCGCAGTGAAATAAAATATGTGCCACTGATGCGGCACTTTGGGAAAGCTGAGAAGTCAAGACTGAGACATTTTTTTCTGGTTTCGCATTGTGCGATTATTAACTAGATGGGTACTTTTTTCCTCACTTGTTTAGGAATAAAAATGAATACTTTGGCTTTAATTTGTGATGTGTGAGGTCAGAGTAGGGATGGCAGACACAAGTCGTATAAACACTTGGCTGGTTCTGGGTTCCAGGGTCAAAAGGACTGTGAGCTGAGCCCGAGCCAGGCATCTGGCTCGAGCCTGGCTGAGCCCTCGGTGCCTCGTCCACCTCTATTATAAGCAAGTGAAAAGGACGGAGAAGTCAGTTGGGGGCAGAAGAGCAAGGGATGGTGCTGTTTGAGCAGAGTCCCTCATTCTAAACACCAGAACACATACATAAACAATATCTCTCCACAAGCAGGTCCTATATTTTTCTGTGGGAGCACTTATATACATAAACAATATTTCTCCGCAAGCATGTCCTATATTTTACTGTATTTGCACATCTTTTGTGGCCTCATACCCTTAAGGAAACCATAAAGTACGTTTCAGAATGCAGGAAGCACAATACTCTGCAAGTTCCATTTGGGTGTCAGGCTGAGTTTATAGTATCACATATGTGTTAAGCATTTTAGAGTCATGTATGTCTTGTGTGTAGCGTTTTCGCCAGCCTTGGTACCATGCAACACACAGAGCTTAGTATTACACGTCTTTATTCTTCAGCATGTTACCGCAAACTCAACATTCTAAACCTGCATTCACTTCACTACGTCACAGTTTGAAAGAGTCCATCAGGAGCCAAAGGGTTCCGTCATTGCTAACTCTCGCAACACTGCACCTAACCCTCTGTAAAAAAGTAAACATTTCTACAAACATATATACAATTATAGCTCCTCAAGGAGTCTTTCATGGCACCCTGATCTCACTTCCTGATCGTGTCTCCGGAAACTGGGGACAGGCAGTAGAAGTGTCCGTGATCTGAGTTGGCGATGTAGGAACAACAGCAGCCAGGTGGTTTTCACTTGTCCTTTCAGACATAGTCTATATTGACATCAGTGCTCGACGAACGATGAGCCACATGTCGGAATTGCAAGGAATCCCGCGTAATGAATTTCTTAGAACGCTGGGCAGTCACCATGTGTCCTTTGCTGGTCTCAACATGAAATGGCATTGTGGTCGACTGAGGTGTCGAACGGTAAGCTAGAAGATAGAATTCATGACCCATTTAAGTGTGAGCGTTTCCGATACAGCACGCTGGACAGCTTTCTTGAGAGTACTCATGAAACGTTTGACAAGGCCATTGGCCTGTGGCCAAACAGGTGTGCTCGTCTGATGCTCCACATTAAGAAGACTGAGCAAGTCTCCGAATTTTCGACTCTTGAAAGGGGGCCTTTGTCAGATATTAAGTCTGCAGGAACACCCCATGTCACAAAGATGCCGTCTAATCTATCATTGACTCTTTCTTGAGTGATAGATGAGAGATCTTCTATCAATGTAAAACAGGAGTATTCATCAACAATCTCCATCAGTTGATGTCCATTGTCAAGAGGACCAAAGACGTCAACAGCAATTCTTTCCCATTTCCCATACATGCTTTGGCAACTTGACACGTTTAAGGTGTGTTAAGTGGTTTTCGATGAAAGGCAGTTGCAGAGATGACAGTCCTTCAAATCTCTTTCAACTCTCTCATCGATATGAGCCAACCAGACTCAGTCTCGGAGAGCTTGTTTGGTGGCAATGATTCCATGATGTCCCTCATGGGCCACTTCAATTATCTGTTGTTGCAGTCTCTCAGGAATAACAATTCTCGAACCTCTCAGGATAATGCCTTCCTGAGTAACGGACAGTTCATCTTTGACATTTTTAAACTTCTGGTACTCACTGTCACTGGTAAGAAGTCGAGTGTGCTTGTTTGAAGATTGATGCATAATAATGTCTTGTAGTTTTAACATGTCACTATCTTGACTACTAGCAGTGATAATTTGTTCCAGCGAAATTACAGCTGGGGTGATTGATTTTACAGTTAAATTTATGTAGACTTCAACCGTCTTGGAAGAGTACCATGGCACTGTAGAGGCACTCATGAGAAGTAGTTGGCAGGGTTTTGATCTTTCCCTGGATGGTGCATGTTTGTGTAGTTGTATTCTTGTAATTGTAGACCCCAACGTTCAATGTGAGGAGGCATTTTTGCCTTTGGATTGCCATAGATGGTCAACCATGCTTGATGATCTGTCACAGGCGTGAAAGACTTTCCATATAAAATTATGTGGAAATGTTCACAAGCCCACACCACTTCTAAACATTAAGCACGTTCAGTTTGGGACAAACGTTTGCTTGCATATGCCACAATATGTCTTCGAGCATTTGGGTGTCTGCTGTGCTGGGCAAGGATTGAGCCTAACCCGATGGGGCTTGCATCAAAAACAACCTCGGTATGAAGCTTTGGATCAAAGTATACCATCTCAATAGCTTGCTTGATTTTCTAGAAGCTTTGCTTGCATTCATGTGACCAATGAAATGAAACATTCTTTTTTGTCAAGTCTCTTAACGGCACCCTCACAGTGGCAAAGTCTCGTATATATCGGATGAGAGGCGTGCACCATAAGACGTTCGTAAAAACGCGGATACAAAGCTATTGAGCCTAATCCATTATTCTGGGTGGAACAGAAACTCACCCTCCTGTCCAATAAGACATCTTTTCAGATGACGTACGGCCACTCTAACTAATTAGTGTGAAAGTTTTTTAAACTGAGGACCGTGTCACTCTTGAAGAGCAATTGATTAATACGATTCCCTATATGGAGTGAGGCTCCACCTGATCATTTTAAGATAGACATATATCATCTTTACAACTTTGGCTGCCCTCTATCCCAGAAGCCATCTGCCAGTGGTTTTTATTGCGACATGATTAGAGGAATGATTACTAAATCTATTTAACGGAGGACAAATATTGCCAGTCCTGAGGAAGGTGGTTCTTATTATCTTACACCACCGAAACGCGTCGACGCATATGCTCTTGGGTTTAATTTGTTTTGGGACAGAACCTTAAGAAACTAGGGTGAATTGTTACCAGTTTGTTTCTGTCTACCGAAGCTACAAATTTACACTGCTGAGACACAATTTTGGTGTCTGTTATTGTCCCTCCTATTGTATAAATGTCAAAATGTTTAACTGTCATTCCTGTATGAGATAAGATTCATATTTTTTTATTGTTGGTTTTTATAACTGTTCTGTTTGACCCATTACTATAATGGGACTTTTAACATGCCAATAAACTTAAATTGATGCTTTTTAACTAATGCAAATCTTCCTACTGGTAACTTTCCAACATTTCATCTGGAGCGGTTATAATTGAGTGTGATAGCGTGCAATTGGCTGAATGGAATAAGTGGATTTTATATGGTGTAATTCTCTATATTAGTCCAAAGAGAAAAATCTTTTTAACTACATCGTATATATCTGAAACAGTACAGCCAGAGGTGCACCACATTCAAAATGTATTCAATGAATGTCAGAATTTTTTTTCTCTAAAAACAATTATCTAAGCAAGGTTTTATAAATCCATACGTGATCTTCATTAATTGATGCTTCTTAAATATATTTCAAAAGCCTGCCAATGCATTTCGTCCAAAAACAGTGGACTTCTTCAGGGCATTAATATGGTAAAAGCGATGTACATCATGTGATCAAATTCCATATGTTGCATGTGAATCCGCCTGATATTGTAAGTCGGAAAAGTACCCACGGTAGAAAGTCCAATAATAAAGACCAGGAAGTCATGAATTAGATGACATCCCGCCCCAGTAACGATGATGTGTATATGGTTCTTGTATTCCAAGTGTGCATTAGACAAAAGGCTTGTCAGCCCCACAACGAGCACTGCAATTGGTGCCGTAATGCAGTAAACGGAGTACCGTTACTGGGGCAGGATGTCATCTAATTCATGGTCGTGACAATGGAAATAGCTCACTGTATTTCTCCTCACCCATAATGTTTATCGACACACCACTGTCGATATTAAAAGGTATCAAGCACCCGTTTACTTTGAGTGAAATCTTTGGACAATGTTTGAATGATTTCGATTATTTTTCTTGTCGACTTTTCTTTGACCCGTATTTTTCTTCACATGCAGCTAGTCCAACATGCGCACATGTTTCTGAGGTGAATATCAATTGTTCACAACCATCGCCTTCACTTTCACTTGACATTGATACTGAAGAACTGTTTGAGGATGGAATCTGACAGGCATCCATCAGTAACTCTGAGATTTATAGCTTCCTCATCATTAAATTAATTGAATTTACAGTGTTTAATGAGTATATCTGTCATCTTGGTCTTCCGCCATTATAGTGCCTATTTTCAAGAAAGGTGACAAGGACAACCCATAGTGTTATCGTCCCATTTCTCTTATCAACGCAGTCGTTAAGGTCCTTAGTAGGGTCTTAATAGGGTCTTAATAGACAGACTGCAATATGGACAGACACAATGAGATGTTAACAAAGGCTCAGTATTGTTTTCGCCCAGGTAAATCAACGACTGATCAGTGTCTAAACCTCTATGTTATAGTTAATAAATATACTGTGGCCCAACCTGGCACTTTGTTTTGAGCATTTATGGACCTTAAATCTGCTTTTGATCGGGTAAATAGAAAGAAACTTTGGGACGTGCTCCTTTCCTGGGCAACTGACCGGGACATTGAAACCCTATTAAAAAACCTCCACACTCAAACCTTAGCACCAGTTAGATATTCACAGAGGGTGGCTCTTACAGAACAGTTTAACTGTGTAAGGGGTGTTCATTAAGGGTGTCTACGTGCGCCCTTCTTGTTCACCTTGTACATTAATGGCTTAGAACATGCTCTTTCTTCCGTACAGTCTGACTGCCCTAGAAAAGGTGCAAAATAACTGCCCGTCGTACAGTATACAGACGATGAGGTGTTTATGGCCTGCATAGCAGTGGGGTTGCAGGTTTTAAATTGACAGGTTTGTTTCTTTTAAGGACAGATTGGACTGGACGGTCAACTTCACAAAATCTTACGTTTTGAAAGTTGGCCCTCGGTCGACTAGGTCCAAAACTTTTACGGTGGTGAGCCACACACTGGCAAAGGTCCCAGTTTTCTCTTACTTAGGAATGCTGTTCAGGGGTGAGGAGTTTGGAATGTTGTTCACGGGAGAGGAGTTGGCCTAACGGCTAGGGCGCTCAACTTCGGACCTGGGAAACTGGGTTCGAGTCTCGGTAATGACGCTGAACATCCTGTGATTCTGGGCAGATTACTTAATCTCCCCGTGCCTAACAAAAAATGAATGTGTGTCCTCATGTAACGTAACTGGTGCTATGTAAAGCGCTCTGATACCCGATTGGATTCGGGTCAAGTTTGCGCTATATAAAACTCTGCAAAAAAAAAAAGGCTAAATTGAATTGGAAGCCTTTGGTAGAGGGAAAGCTGTGCGAGATGAACAAGTCAATAGGCGCCTTAGCTAGCTATGGTCAGAGTCTGGCCTCTTGGTCGCTAAGGGCCTCATGTAGGTAGCCAAATACCGGTCGGTAACGGCCGATTTTCGGTAATTTTACCGTTACCGACCGGTATTTTGGCTAATGGTATGTAGGGGGACAAATTTTGGTGCCGGAATTTACCGAATCGTTAAAATTACCGAATCGGTAAGAATACCGAATCGGTAATGTTACCGATTCGGTAACTTTTCCGAATCGGTAATTTTACCGATTCGGTAAATTCCGACACCAAAATCGAGATGTAGGGGGAGTGTGTGGGTGTGTTTTAGAGTCGGTATTTACCACCAACTTTTAGTTGGTGGTAAATAATTAAAGTATGTATTTATGCATTTTTACGCGCGTAGCAGTGTGCAATGTGGCATACATACATGCCCTTAGGGCATGTATGTGTGCCACATGTGCACACATGGCCGAATCAGGGGTGCAACAGGGTGTCAATGTGACACCCTGCCACCCATGCAAGTGTTCCCCCCATTACCGAATCGGTATTTACCGATTCGGTAATGAGGCATACCTTCCCATCAATGGGAAGGTATGCCTCATTACCGAATCGGTAAATACCGATTCGGTAATTACCGAATAGTAACGAATCGGTAAAAAATACCGACTCATTACCTACATACGAGTTACCACTTCTAAAATACCGATTCGGTATCGTTCGGTATTTTAGAAGTGGTAACTGGTATGCTACCTACATGAGGCCCTAAATGTGCTAATAAAGCTTTATCACTCTAAATGTCTTTCCAGGGATTTATATGGAAGCGAAGTGTGGAGGGACAGTCCAGTGCATAAGATACAGCTTGCACAAAACACGTTTTTAAGGTGCACCATGAGGGTGCCCCAGAGCACTCCGTCCTTTTCTGTACATGAAGAGCTGGGCGTCAAATACATTGCTGACTTGGTGGCCATAAAACCTTTGTTGTGTTGGGTTAAGATATGGTCCAGGGAGGGTGCCCAGCGAAACCGCCTCGTTTTGGATGAATGTTTGTGACTTGAAAAAGCGAATAACATCCCCTGGACCTCTTCGTAAAGGCGTCTTTCATTAGTATAGGTAGGGCAGATATCTTCTATAACTATGACTCTCTGAGTTCTTGTGAGCTTAGGTATGTTCCTGTTCCTTAAGCATGCCCTTTCTCATCGTGAAAGTGCTGAGCTTGCAAAGTCTGCAGTGAAAGGGCATTTACTGCTGAAAACTGTACAGGGCACGGAGAGTTACATTTTTCTCTTAACTAGTGAAAGGGACAGGTTCTTGGTGGCCCGTTTCAGGTTTAACCAGCTTCCCCAGCTCTTGGCCACCCTATATGATTGGTCTCAACAAGTACGAGAGGGACTTGTGGCTGGAACAGTAGGTCTTCACAGGATACCGTGCATTTTATGCTTTTATGTATATATTTTAGCCTGTCCAGGAAGCAATTCCTGCGGCCCCTCCTTAAAGACCTGAATTTTATGCATGCCCATGTGGCCCTCATGTATCTGCAACTCTTGCCAAATGAGTATACCCTTTTCGCAGTAACCTCCTTTCTACGGGCAGCTTTGAGTTCAAGACAATCAAGACCGACGGATATTTTGTGGATATGTTTTACTGTATACTGTTTTAATGGGATTTTATGTAATTTTTATTGGTATTTATTTATGAAATTGCATTTAAAGGTATTTGCACTGTCATTTCATCTTTTATGGTTGTGATTGCGACCGAATAAAGATTTATTTGATTTGAGTGTATCCAGTCTCTCAATAAATTTGTCGATGGTTTTACCAACTTTCTGTCGTTCTTGACTGAAAATGTAGCTTTCGTAATCTACATTTTGAATTGGACTGAACTTGAGATTCAAGGCTGCTTTGATTTGACATGATATCATTTTGTTAGCTTGCAGCATTTTCTTTGATGACTCCTTTTACAACGTCACCAGAAAGATTCTTGAGTTATTCAATAATATTCTTGTTATTGGCTTCTTCTACCACATCAATGAAATCATGAAATGTCTCTATCCAAGCAGTCAATCTGTCGCTAATATTTAGCTTTTTGGCTGTATCGAATGGTGGTGGCGGTTTTAGGAAGGTGGTGGCATTGTAACCATTTATGAGATTGGCTGACACTGCAGTGGAAGTCTCTCCAACGCTGTTTGCCGTCCACTAGCACCTGCTTACTTCAAACCATCTCTAAGGACCTGTGCTGAGCTGGCCTCTGGGTCATCCTGGACAGTCCGTGGAACCTTGACCTCCCTCTTGGACTTCATTGGAGCCCTTCACTTATGGAGACCATTGGAGTTGTTCTGAGCCACCACTCTGGCGCTTTGGTGGCATGCCGCTTCATGTATGGACGGCTCCGTGAGCATATCCCCTGGGGCTACTCCACCCAACACTGTGGTATGATGACTCTCATTACTCTGTTCTGGTAAGCAGATGACCATTTCTTGTATTTGGATTGCTTCATTTTAGACATCTCTTTGTACTGTCTGACACCTGGTTGATATCTGCCTCGCAGAACTTCTGATCGCAGCGTCGTCATGCAATCTGCTGTCACTACTTGCTGCTCTTTCAAAACCTGATTGTATCCGCCTTTAACATTACCACCTCATATGATGTACAGCTTTAGGTTGCGTAGTAGCGCAGTACCTCTTTTTACGAGTTTCCCAGCAAGAACTTGGCCAATGATGTGTAGACTTCTCAGTGCAGCTTTTGTTATCTTCAAATGTTTTACACTGGCTGGAGTTGCGCTTTGACCCCACGTACGTCAAACGTTGATTCTGCACTTCAACTAAGGCACATGTGGCACACACTAGCCGTTTGCTGGACCACGGCATGATCTCTGGGAGATCACTGTGGATGTTTGGGTTACTTATCCTAAATCTTTTTGCCAGTTGTAGCGTCTTCCCCAGCCTGGGTGCCCGCCAATGACTACACCACAAAAGGAGCTTAGTATTACACGTCTTTATTCTTCTGCGTGTAACGGCAAACTCAACATTCTAAACCTGCATTCACTTCACTACGCTCTAACACTTATGCCACAACACAAGCAGATCGGACGCACAGACGTCGAAGGACTGGAAAACACTATAGGACCCAAATGCCTTCGGCAGATTGTCGATACTGCGGTTTGAGATCCTGGAATATCCACTCCTAAGGTATGACAGTGTAAAGAGATTGACCTGGAATCCTTGGGCACAATTGAATAGAACACTCACAACAGGATTTTTAAATTGGAATGATGGTGTCCCTAGAGTAAACGGTGGACCCATTTCCCTACAAGGACCATTCACGCCTGTACGATACACGCCATAGTTACTTGGGCATTTGTTTGAAGATTCTAAAAGGAAAGGCACATTATATTTGTCCTGATAAAAGTGGCCATTATCCTGCGAACACCACCGAAACGTGTCGACGCTTGGGAGAAATTAAATCCAGTGTACCCGCTAGTCATTGTGATAAAAACACTTGGGCTGCATACATGTCTGGCATTTGAGTTTTTTTTTTTTTTTTACCTGGATTAGTCCATGACCACTAATAAGTGTACTGTCGTAACTGCTGTCTGTCTCTCTCTCTCTTTTCTTCTTTTGTTTTATCTTTCTTTTAGACGATACACTTTTAAATTGTTATTAATACGTGGATATAGGGTATGTACTATTTGTAGGATTATATTTGTGATGTAATATTTGTTTTTGATACTTGATGAATTTTTGCATCTCCCTCTTGATTAATTGATATGCTGTCTATGTAATACATAAAATTGTATAATGATATATGTTTGTTATTATTATTATTATTATTAAACATTTTTAAAGCGCAACAGCTACCTCCAACGGAGGTGTCCCGGCGCTAGCATCCATCTAGTGAGGGGGGAGAGGCCAGGAGGGAGGCCAAAGTGTTAGACGGTACAGGAGAGGCCAAACAGCCATGTCTTAAGGGCCTTCCTAAAAGGTAGTTCCGCCTTTATCTGACACAGGGGGTTAGGCATCATATTCCACAACGTGGCTGTTCTTACCGCGAAGGCTTGTCCTCCCAACCTTGCTTTTCTAAAGCGTGGAATGGCTAGGAGGTTCAAATTGCTAGATCTTAGAGTTCTAGCGTTCTGGTATTTTTGGAGCCTACGTCTCAGATAGAGAGGCCCAACCTCTCTAAGCGCTTTGTGGGCTAGGACCAGAGCCTTGAACATCACTCTATTTTTAACCGGCAGCCAATGTAGGCTTTGCAGATGGGGGGTAATGTGATACCGTAGGGGTACATTTCTAATAAGTCTGGCAGCAGCATTTTGGATCCTTTGAGGTCTCCTCAAAAGATAGTCAGGGAGACCAATGAAGAGGCTGTTGGCATAGTCTAACTGAGAGGTGATGAGCACATGGACCACCGTCTTCCTGCATTCCATAGGAAGGAAGTGAAGACACCTGCGCAGTGCCTTCAGTTTCCAGAAGCATTGTGAGGATATGTGCGATATTTGGGCCTTGCCTGTTAGTTGGGTGTCAATTCTAAAACCCAGATTCCTGGCTGAGTTGACCGGAATTGGTGGAGGATTTAATTCTACTGGCCACCAAAGCTCAGATTGAGGGGGGAGAGGCTGATTAAAAAATAATATCTCGGTCTTATCAGTGTTCAATTTCAGGCAGTTATCCGTCATCCAAGATGAAATGTTTAGAAGACACTGCCTGAAATTGGTAAAGGCATTCTCACTCTGCTCTTTGAAGGAAAAAATAAGTTCAGTGTCGTCTGCGTATGAAACAACACGAACACCCAAACCTTCCACGATAGATGCCAGCGGAGCCAAATACACATTAAACAAAGATGGACTCAGGGCGGATCCCTGTGGGACCCCTTGTAACAGTGTCCTAGAGCTGGAAACATGTGGGTGAAGGAAGACTTGTTGAGATCTGTCTTCCAAAAACGACTGGAACCAACGTAACACGGTCCCTGTAACTCCTAGTGAGTGGAGTCATTAAGCAGGATCTTATGGGAGACCGTGTCGAAAGCTGCCGAAAGATTAAGCAGCACAAGCATGGCGCAGTTTCCTGTATCCATCGTCTCACGAATTGACTCTGCCACCTCTAAAAGAGCTGTCTCGGTGCTGTAACCTGCCCTAAAACCCGATTGTGAGTCGTGCAGGCAGTTATTGGATTCTAGAAAATCCGACAGCTGCCTCTGGACCTCCTTTTCCAGAATTTTAGCTGGGGCAGGGAGCAGAGAGATCGGTCTAAAATTTTTCAGCTCTGTTGGATCAGCGTCCTCTGTTTTTAAGGATAGGACGGACAAAGGCTTTCTTCCATTCAGTAGGGAAGATTCCCGTGTTCAGTGAGGTATTCCAAACATTGTTCAGCGCGTTGTTAACTACGGGGGCTAGGAGTTTGAGAATTCTAGCCGGGCAGGGATCGGAAGGGCATCCAGACTTGACTTTCATTAAATCCCTCAGGGAGGCGTCCTTCTCAAACCGACGGAAGTCTGACCATTTGACTGAAAGGCCATCCAGAGGCACCGCCTGCTCATCATTAATAGGGAAGGTAGAGTAGATGGCCACAATCTTGTCATGGAAGAAAGATGCTAGTTCTTCACACAGCGGAAGAGACGTCGGGACGGTGCTTATATAATATGAAGATTTATGAATTCTGTATAATGAACACATTTTTAATGATTCCAATATTTTTAAAATAAAATATAGGTGGCATTCCATTATTTGTCAGTGGTTATCTTGTGGCATTGCAAATCTAGGTATATGGGTTTTTTGTATGATTGACATGAATGGTTTGTGGTATATTTATGATGATTGGTTGGAGAATTATTTTATTTGGTTACCGAAGGAAATTATCTTCTTCTTTGACAGTTTGATGGAGTCCATCAGGAGCCACAAGGGTTCCATCATTGCTACCTCTCACAACACTACAATGTTTTGCTGCTCTTAAGCATGAAGTGAAGGCTGCATGTATGTACTTCATTACACTGGCAGTGAGGATTCCCTGGTATAGCATGCCATTACAGCAGTTTTTGAGAGAGCTGGTGTCTCATTGTGCAAGTTTGGTACTTAGGGGGCACGTCTCAATCTATCCCTCTCTCTCTTGTGAGATGCAGCCTGCAATCAAATGGCTACTAATGTGTCAGGGTCAGTAGGGGATTGTATAGGAAGTGCTGTGGGGCGGTGGGGCGGGGGATGGGCAGGGTGAGGGGGTAGCAAACACTTACATAGGATGGAAAGGAGGAAAGTAATTATTATGTTCCTCCGTTCCGTCGTATGTCTGTGTTTGCTATGCCCCCACCCCGCCCCACTGCCCCGCAGCACGCCCTATACGAGCCACTACTGGTCAGTGTCTGTAGCGACGCCTGCAGAAAGAGTGGCTGCCCTTAAAAAGGACTGCTGGTGTTAGAACTGGCAAACACAGTCACAAATTAAGCACTGGCACCCACAGTTTACTAGTTGGAAGCTCAAGAGGAGAATGGAAATCAATGAGCTCTTTTGCAGTATTTTTATTTTTTTGCCATTTGTATGAGCATGTAGGTGAACTAATCAAATGTCAAAAAACTGAGCCGAGTTCTGCAAGCAACTTGCTACACAGCACTGAATATTCAAATACCACGCAAATCTATGTTAATGATTGTCTGGCCACTCAGCGATGCTCTTGTTAGTGTCAAGGAAAAGGTCAAAAAAAGCTACCCGATTGCATATTTCTGAGCACTAAAATATGCAATGCTTCTTGCTGAAATGGGAAAGGAATACCAATATTAAAGAGAGCACAGGTAATTTTTCTTTCTGGAATAAATTCAAGGCGTTACATTTACTATTATAACTTTTATGTTATATCTCAATATTTTGTTTTCCCTTTACCCTTTCCATTTCTCTCTTGGTCCCCTCTTTATATCCGATATAGGGTGCCAGCCTAGATTGTTTTTATTCTGCGTCCTTTAAGTTTGAACTCTGACCTTTGAACTGCAGTGTGTCTGCCATTACTAGGTCAAACAAAATGAATTCGGGCAACAAGTGTCATAATCTGTTCATAACTGCAGCAACCCCAGGCATAACAGTGGCGGCTGGTGACATTTGAAAGTGGTGTGGCGTCAAATTATTGCCGTAGTGCATTATGGCGAGCTAGCCTGAACAACTTAAGGGGGGGTTGGGGGATTCTTCCCCACCCCCGAGAACATTTTGAAATAAATAGTGGACAAATGGTGCATTTTCAAGCAAACTTGAGGAAGCAGGAAGGTTAATAAAGCAATATGATTGAAATATTTATCATTTAAGAAATTGCCAATTTTTATGAGTTATAGAGGACAATCTTTGCGTATTTTACCAGCAGAGTGTTCTAAGAAATGCGCCCCAGACACAAGTCAGACAGAATAGAGGATGCGAGAACAGCCCAGAACCGGGATTTTGACTTTTTCTGCGTTCCACTTGCCCCATGCTCAATGAGGGAGACACCATTTGTCAAAGAAAGTCACATTTGCACCCTTCCCACTGGTTACCTGGAAGGCTTCAGATACATAGCACACTGGTCAACAGCCTCAGGTAATTAATACTCACTACCCACTACCGAAAGACCACTCACAGCTGCCAGTAGGGCAAGACATACAAGAGCTATACCCGCAGACTTACTCCCGAAAACCCTATCTATGTCCAGTATTGTAAACCCATCACAGTCAATATTAAAAAATACAGACAGGTCCATTTTAATATTATTATTACTTCAGTAGACAACATTTGGTCTATGAGAGGGGGTGGGGGTATCACAAATTCAAAACACCAGACTGACCCTGTTCAATAATCTACATTATTCTACCGACATATTCATCATATCTCACGTGTGCGTGCCATCAAGTGATGTTTCATGTCATTTCACTGCCACATGAATGCGATACCTAGACTGGGCAGCCTTACTTTCACAGATGCAGCATCTTGTGTGGTGTATCCGCTGTACTGTCAGATCATGTCTACCTCTGGTCAAGTACCTGCCTGCTCTGTACTGTAAGAGTATGTCTACCAGTCCAGTACCTACCTCCTGGACAGCGAAGCACCTCTGGAGTCTGAAGAGGGACACAAACTGCGGCTTGTCCATATCGGCAGGATTGCCAACATAGATAAATGACCCCCTTTTTGGTGCTGAACAAGCAATTCGATTATCAAGCAAGGTATTATTTACTTGAGTGACTAAGCTTTGTAGAAGAATAAATACGCAGACATGGATTGCAAACAGGGCTGAATACCAGAACACGTGCGTTTACCGGTCTATGAATTTCTACATTCCATTAAGAACACTGGCCCGAACATAGTTCAGCGAGAAGTGACTCAAAACTTGGCCTCCGAGTGTCAGGGCGGCAATCTATCATACACTAACTACCATTAATGAGGGCATGAATATTGACCTGAGGGTGCACAATGAAGGATTAATGCCTTCTGTTCCTAGCAGGTGTGTTTCCACCTATAAATGAAAACTCGGATTAGTGATACAAAATATTTATGTGAAATAAGCCCCAGCACTCACGCAACTGAGCAGCAATAGAAGATGGTACGTGGCTAGCTTCAGAATACAGCAGTTTCAGTTGTAGGGGTGCAGGCATAATGAAGAGGTCTGTGCGGAGACATGACAGCTTTCAAAACGGCGGGCCACATACAAATGACACACCTGTATTTACTATACAGGGACATATCGATAGATGTTTCACTTAGTAATTCACAAAGCCTTAAATCAATAAAATCAGATCTCTGAGAACAGTGTATTTGAAAATGTTTTCTTGAATTCCATTTATGTATAGCATAACAGTGAGATATTCGCTGTGGTTGCAGATTGGTTGGCTAGTGTGAAGCATAGTTCATTCGGAAACAGTGTGCTATCTTGATAGTTCAGTGGGACTAGGTAGCCAGAATATCGGACCTCTGAATGGGTGAGATCCAGGCAGTTTAAAGCAGCGGTTTCAAATGTTGAGGTAAGATTGGTTGCTGAGTAGAAGAGTCCAGCTGTTACTGTAGCTGAGTGAAAAGTGATTTCCACTCATGAGGTGCGCAATTGTCACTAAAATAACTGAATATACAAGTTGGCAGGTATGTAGTTACATTACACAGGGATACATTCAAAGTGTATATGAGGCAGGAGAGGGTAAGTGATTTGCCCAGAATCACAGGCTGTGTAACAGACCGACGCTGAAACCTGAACCTTGTTTACAAGCTCTAAAGTTGGCAGCTCGGCGCCTTACACCAAAATTACATCGCAAACAGAAGGAGGGAACAAAACCCCCTCACTCACTAACTTCCCAGGCTCCAGACCTACCTCCCCGAAAACTCAACTGCAGCAGATCACACGGCGCGCGCACTCTACACAGCAGGGGTGAAAATAACTCGCCTGAGTCAGTCTGGCATCCAGTGTTTATGTGGCTGCTTTCCCCTCCCCCCCGCCCCGCTATTACCCGTAATGTCAGAAGTACCTTATCCAGTGGTGGTGTCAGCTGGGGGCAGCCCCAGAACACCCTCCACTCACCCCCACCAACCGGATGGTCATAAATAGGAAAACGGAGTGATAAGGGGCAGAGAGGGGGCTGAGCCTACAAAAAAACCTTCCTTTTATGAAAAAACACAATTCAGGAACAAACGTTAAGATGTAATTATTAAGGCAGATCTTTCAACATGCCGCCCAAGACTCTCTCACATGCACTTATTGACAGGAGTGAGGTGAACCCTGTTCATCATTTCTAAAACGGGGATATGTTCGGCTGCTGCGGGGGGGGGGGGGGGGGGGGGAGAGAACAAGAGAAGCTGAAAAACGGACACAAAACGCTTTAGATTGGCGGCAATACTCGCGAGGGGGGGCTGTGCGTTGGCACCAATGCGGGCGGGGGGTGTTTACGGGGGGGGGGGCTATGGGTTTAAAATTAAAAGTAAAATAAAAACAAAACTTCTTACCTGACCGGGTCCTACCGCGCCGCCGCCTCTGCTCTTGGGCCAGGGTCCCTCCCGCATTCTCAACAGGAACAGGCATGATGCAGCTCCCTCCCTCCTGTAAGCCAATCACAACGCTGCAATGGCAGTGTTGTGATTGGTGAGGAGTCCCGGGCGGCGCCCACCCGGGCACCAGTAGGGACGCTATTTTCTCTATGTAGGCTGCATGTAGCCTACATAGAGAAAATGTACAGTGAGCATGACTGCTTTGGTCGGCCCCAGGGCCGACCAAACAGTCCGGGCACACATAATGGTGGAAGACACTCCTCCCTGACCCGCCCATCTGCCCGCCCACAACCAGGCTTAACTCCCGCCCTTAACCGGGCTGCTACCAATGCCGTCTGCTTTCTCGCAACGCGAGAAGCAGAAAATAAAATGGTATTTTAAATACCATTTTATTTTCTATTTCTCGCACTGCGAGAAAGCAGTGGGGCGGCGCTCTGATGCCCAAATGGAGCGGCCGCCACTGCAGGCATAGGTGTTGGAATAGGTTATTTTACAATTTACAATCCTCGTCGCTGCTGCCACGTGGTCTGCCACCAGGGGGCGTGAAACAATCCCTTTCTGGGTGGAAACCGACAACTTTAGGGAGAGCCAGGTCAGGGCAGGGGCTGGCTTGGCTCCAAGAGCCAGTGCACAACTGAGACATCAACAGATGCAAATCAGGTAACACATGTCTTTAAAAAGTCTGATAAAGAATTTAACAGGAAAAAATATATATTTTTCAACGTTTCTCAGTATTTCAAGTAAGTACATGTGATACTGTCATTAAATTGAGTGACATTTATATAAAGTAATGCATAGGTATTTTTTTTGTATCTCAATTCTTTATTACATGTTTTTCTTTTTTATTAAAATAAGACAAATAATAATCAGTAGTCAAATACTATCGCAGAGACATAAAGCACTGATGATACATAAAAGTATAAGCAGAACAATAACAGAAGAAAAATCCTCTAATTACATAAAAGATCAGTCGTCTCAACAATATATAGATGTATGCAACAAAATAAAAGTGATTATGTAAACATTAAACTTTGAATAGATATAAACCCATCAATAATGATTGGATAGTGAAAGATTGGATCATCATGAACCTAAAAAAGGGCCACAAATGTGATCAAAAGGATGTAAGTTGTCATATTTTTATAAATCATTTTTTCAAATCTAGCACTTCAAACATATCCTCAAGCCGAGAGTGAATCGTAATAACGTATGTCCTCCAAAATCGTAATATATTACCTTTGACTAAACTGAGACTAGTGGAAAGCCATTTAAAGAAATGAATGTACTTAGGAGGCAAATACCACCATGCCCGTATGACGTTGCCACAAGTTACCGAGATTATGCCAGTTTTTCATTTTCTCGACCTATATGACCTACATTGTTATTAAATGTGAAGCAAGATTGTTTAATATTGACTTTTTATAAGTGAGGTTTTGTAGAATGTAGATCCTGTACTGAATTGTGTTCTCAAACTGGACATTTAGAGAAAATGATATATAGTGAAGTAAAGCGATGGACCATGGATCACAGAATTTGATGAAGTGTGGGGCATGAGGATTGAGCTCAGAGTTCTAGGTTGTACATTGTGCAATTTAAAGACAGCGGGGTTACATTCTTCTCTCTTCCATTTAACACCAGCGGGCATTGCTTTGTGTGCTGTTATTCAATGATTGTTATTCGATTAGTTCTAGTATATCGAGTTCAATAAATTCATCAATCGCACCTTAAGTGAGGCTGCCACTATATACACATATGAGTGTGTAGTCATACATTTTAAAGATGTGTTTTTTGTTTGGAATGTTTCCACAGACACTGAAGACCAGTCACAGTGGTGCAGACCTACCTGTCCGAAGCCATGAAGCTCTTCATAGGAGCTGAACCTACGGAGCAAACTCCGCGGGGGTTCCGAGACTTTTTTTTTATTTATTTTTTATTGACTGCAAACAAGGCATAATCACATACAGAGCTTTGCGCCTGCTACCCAGGGGTCGGCTACCATGTTGCAATTGTCATTCCAACAGCCTCGACTATCCCACATCCCGGAGGCCGGGCATCGCCGTGCATCACTGGCTCAGATCCCACTGTATTCCAATTGTCCCTTTCTCATGAGCCTTGTCTTTGGGGCGACCCCCTGTCCGTAGTAAGGTCCTAGCTTGTTCCACCCGCACTATGTTGTTCACAGTCTCGTTTTGTGGCAATAAACTCTAAACCCCCTCATCCCTCCCAGGGATCCCGCCCAGCCTCCCCTACCCACCCGCCCGAGACTTACGTGTTGTATGCTGATTGTTTATTTGCAGCAGGTAAGGCCTTGAGCCTCTCCTAAGATTGCTTTTGCCCCCCTCAAATCAGCCAGTCAGCAGCAACATTAACATAAGATAACACCTCCTGCCTTCCCTTACTCTGCTGGATGCCTGGCTTGAGAAACAGAATGATTTTAAGATAGGTCAACACCGCAATGACCGCAATTAAATAATTGACAAAACAAAGTGGACGAGTTTGCTCCTCGGGTTACATGACTTCTGTGATGACACTCGTTGATATAATTAGACGTGACCATACAGTATAATCTCAATCCTTCCAAGACAACTCTCAAACCAAAGCCAAAGTATTGTATTGCCTTTGTGTATTTGTAGACCTTTGCTTTATTGTATCACTGTATTTTGTAATAGGAAATATGCAATTTGATTCACCATCTATCTTATTGCTAAGGACGGGTGATCTGCCTGTACCATGGGGAAAGGGGAGTTCACGAGGTATATGTGTGTCATTGAAGGAGATAAAATGCAGGAAGACAGGTGGGCAAGCCTCATATTCACGAGAACAGGAGGTGATAGAAAATTACCAACAGCAGCTTCCCAAGAGGGTCAAGGTGAGAGCAATGATTCTGTTGAGCCCGTGTTGAGAGTAGAGTTCTCTTGTGAGCCTAGTGACAATATTGCGGGAACGTTACACATTTTACAAACTGTCGCAAAAGAAAAGGTGATTTATTTGATGAGTTTTGGTCCACCCTTAGATCCTTGTTTGCTTTATGTAAATTTGAACCAATGGCAGATGAAATTGCAAGGGTTTAAATCATTGTCAATATTAGGAGTGGGAACATTCAGCAATTGTTTTGAGCATTGGTGATCTGGAATTATATGAAGCGATAACAGCGGCCAAAGTTGTTGAACAATCTGAGATGCGGACAAAATCATCAAATGAAGAAAAGGGCAAAAAGAATTGCAGAGAAATGTTTAGCATCTGTAAACACAGCGAGGAGGAGGCCACTTGCATGAAAAGGAACAGTATGTGTGTCACATGTTTTAAATGCTTGAGCTATGACCATTTTGCTTCTTTAAGGGCGTGTCATGCAATCGGAAAGAATTGCAAAATTGTGAAAAAGGAGGAGATTTCACTAAAGTACACAACAAAATAAAGACAGGGGGAAATCATTTTAAGACCAAAGTGAGATGTGTGTCAGAGACCATTAGGATAGTCTTAGCACAGGTGAAAAAGATTTTGACGCAGAAGGGAGGAGGATTTGTGTAGGCTTTGGAAGACGGGATAAGGGTACCAGCAAGAGGCAGCCTTGATGGTGCGTTGGCGTATGGTTGCAGCTCTCATTTGACAGACCTTTGTGGCTGACTGAAGAGAAAGGGAGATAGCATTGAACAAAACGATTCAAATTCATGTAGCCCATTTGACCACACAATAAGGACTAGAAATCAGTGGCCAAAGTTCAGTGGGTTTATTACAAATCAGTAATCAATTCAAATCAATGCAAATTAAGCATCGTTCAGATACAGAATTAAAAAAGGAAGCGTTAGTCAACAAAGTAAATGCAGTTGATGCATCACTATGCGACAAGCGGAGCCGTATAAGCACAAAAGGCAAACGTCTTAAAGTCATCTAAGCAAGACTCTAGGTTTAGATTGAGGATGGTTCTAATGGAAATATCTCAGAGGCAATTAAGGATTAGGAAAGTGAAGTAGGAAGGTGTCAGCATAGCGAGGATTTCAGGAGAAAACATCTAAAAGGGAACAAGTGTTTAGCATATAGCTTTACACTCTCAAGAACAGGGCAAGCAGAGAGGTCTGTACCTCTCAAAGTCCAAAGGGATCAGCTCTAAACTCTAACAGTGTATACATTCTTTCAAACACACATATACATTCTCTTAGCTCAATCCGCACACCACCCTTCCAGGAACCAATGAAATTGCACTTCATGTGCACAATGGCAACATCCCAAGACTTTCCCATCTCACGAAACCTGGACAGTCAGACAAACGTGGATAGAACACCGTCACGGATACACAATGAATAGACCCCTTCTCCAGTTTGTTAGCTCTTCACGTTTTTGCCAAGTTTTGTTCTCAGGCTTCGCTATCTCTAATACATAGTACTCCTTTCTCTAGCTAATGAAGCCTTGAAACTGCATCTGCAGAGGAGAGGACATGCAAGGAAAACAGGAAAATACATTTAGAAATTCAGGGCTAGTTAAGTTAGTTTAGCTGAACACTAAAATGTGCACTTTGACTGCATGATAATATGGGCATGTACAACTTCAAAATAAACAAAATAAATGTAACTTAGGTAAATAAGTTCATGCTTACATTGGGCAAAGCACATTTCAAATAAATGCAACATAACTTGAGACATAAGTGTAAATGTGTACATGAACTACATTTATTCATGATTAGAATAAACATGAATGTGCACACGTTTATGACTCTCTAGTTCTTACAGTGAATGCATTTCTGTTATACATTTTAATTCTTCACTTCTCATTCATAAAGTTAGGCACACATAGTACATGGTGCTAATTGCACAAATTGATTGCATTTCTGTGACGTGTAGGGGTGGAGCTAAAATGACGCGGCTCCAAGCCTATATGTGTAATAAGAATGCTGGTGAACAAAATTCCTTTAATGTCCAATTCAGGTTCCCCTTGAACATTTGTCACAAAGGATTTGTTTCTTAATAAAAAATGATGATTTGATCACTTTAAATAATGTGGGCAATCTGACATCGAAGATAAGGCGTTGTATAGGCATTACACTGATATAGGCGGGTTCTGCTGCCAATGTTATTTTGTTTCCTATGGTGAGAAGTACAAGTTGCAGTGGTGGACGAGGCAATAAGGTGTGAATTAGTGGTGAAACAGTTCTGGAAGTGTTCACTGACAAACTAGGAATATATGGGAGTTTCACTCACAAAATCAAGTTAAAACAAAGGGACAGTACAATTAAAGCTCCCATTTTTCAATTTTTATCGATTTCTACCGATATACAGACAGAAAAATGTCTATCTTCCTGTCTGTAATTATTTTTAAATATGGATAAGTATGGAAAATAGGTTTTCTTTTGGGTGATTCTCCCTGCTGTCAGTCATGAGGACTAGGCCAATAGCTGTGCAGAGTGACAGGTTGGGGAGATAAAAAAGAAAAAAAGATTTCCTAATGAAGCTTAAATAACTGCAGCTGTTTAAGCTGCTCTACATTGCAAATTGTTTCAAATGACTTTATTGTACTGTAAATGGCCAAGACCCATTGGACATTCAAACATGAGTAAACATTTGTCAGTTAAATAACTGTGAAAATATACCCATTGCAGCTTCATCTTTTACAGTAAGCCTAAAATAAATATGGATACATACAGATAAAATGAGTAAAAAACTAAAATGTATAAATACAGATGGAAATGTAAAAAAAAATCCCATAAAAATGGGAGCACTGATTACATGTAGCCAAAAGTTGCACGAGAGTTCTCATAAATGGTAGGCCTAAAATGAAAGAGAAAGACGTTATTTTTATTTATTTTGTCTTGCTAAGCGCCCGAATCACCACGAAGGGGTATCACCGTGCTATGGAAGTGCTACTGAGTCACGGGGCGGGTTCAGAAGAGTATGGTTTTTTTGAGAAACCTGCGTAATTGCAAATAATTGGTGCATTCGCGGAGGTGTAAGGGAAGTTGATTCCAGTAAGAGGGGGCCAAATGATACAAGGCTTTCCCACCTATACGAGATTTCATTAAACGAGGTACCATAAGGAGCGATTTAGAGCCAGATTGGAGGGTTCTGGAAGGCTGGTGTCGTATGAGTCTGTCTACGAGATAGCTGGGGGCGTTGCTGTGTAGTGTCTTGTGCACTATACAGCAGATTTTAAAACGGATCCGCTTGCGCATGGGCAGCCAGTGTAGTCCCAAGAGTAGCGGCAAGGAGGCGGTCCTGGCAGGAGAATTGTTAACTAGGCGGGCCGCGGTGTTTTGGACCACCTGGACTCTATTAAGAGATGATTCGTTAGCTGAGATCAGGAGGGCAATGCAATCGTCAAGACGACTTATTACTAGTGCCTGAAGGAGTGTTTTTCGGACTGTCATAGGGAAGAAAGGCAAAACCTTCCTCAAAAGACTTAATGTGTGGAAGCAGGAACTCACGGTGGTTGCGACTTGCTCTTTCATTGTGAGTTTCTGGTCTAGTTGTTCCTCATCCAATCCGAGATGGCTGTCCTACCTTCAGAGAAGGCTGACTGGATATTGGTGGAGTTTTTGTCAAATGCCATTAGGAGCTGGGTATCATCAGCGTATGAAATTGGGATGAAGCCCAGTTTCCTAAGTAAATCTGCAAGGGGGGCCACATAGATGTTAAACAGCGTGGGCCTTAGGCAGGATCCCGGGGGCCACCTTTAGTCGGCTCTGATGTTGGAGAGTGGAAGGTGCCGAGGTTGGCAGTTTGGCTGCGATGGGTTAGGAAGTTTGACAACCATTGAAAGGCAAGGCTTTGGAGTCCCCAAAGTTTCTTAATCTAGTTAGTAGGATGGAATGGGATATCGTGTCAAACGCTGCTGGCAGATCAAACAGCACCAGTAATGCTGCCTGCCCATTGTCCCGGAAGTGCCTGAGGTTGTCGATGACTGCAATAAGTGCTGACTCCGAACTAAATTTGGGACGAAATCCGGACTGCGAGGGGTCAAAGCCTCCTGTTACTTCCATATAGTCTGAGAGGTATTTATTAACATGTTTCTCCCAATGTTTGCTCAGATATGGTAGCAGGGAGATAGGACGATAGTTTGACAAGTCTTCCGGAGGAGCATTAGGTTTCTTTCTGATAGGAATTATTTGGGCAGCCTTCCATTCGGAAGGTAATTTGCCCTTGTTCAGGGATGAGTTGAGAATGGGGCAGATCAAGTGTGCCCGCTGTTTGTGAAGTAGTGAGGATACTTTAGCAGGTAGGATATGCTGAGGGGAGCCCGATTTTACTGTTTTCATTAGGGACTCCACCGTGTCAGCTGTAAGTGGGGGGAAGCAGTTCAAGGAATGTGCAGTGTGGGAGTGTGAGAGGTGGAGGTTGATGATCTCTTTCTGAGGGTCCTTATCTTTGGTGATACTGTCGTAAATGCTCTCAATCTTCTGAGTAAAGTGCTTAGCCAGCTTGTCACAGAGGCCTTGTGTTGGAGTTACTTCGCTGTGACAGGCCTTAGGGTTCGTGAAAGAGTTAAGAATGCGATAGAGTTCTTTAGAGGATTTTCCTGCCTGATTAAGTTGTGACTCAATGTGAGATTTGCGTGCCTGCTTTACATTTTCATGGTATAAGGCCAGAAGGCTCTTGTAGGCTTCTTTATCAGTTGTATCATGGGAGAGACGCCAACATCTTTCTAGCTTTTTGAATTTGCTTTTTTCTTTTCGTAGATCGGGAGAGAACCATGTCGCCTGTGTTCTGCTGGACTTGGTCGGGTACGGTTTTGTGGGGCCAATTGATCGAATGTTATGTTAAATAAATTGTTATAGTTGGCCAAGTCCTCCTCGATATTATTTAGTGTCAAATTAATATTGGTAGGTAGGGCACTCGCGAAGAAATGATTTTGTGCCATTGTCTTCTCAAACCTTGGGAGGGTATAGTAGGAGTGGAGGTGACCCTTACGTCTTATATGAAAACGGAGTAGAGAGTGGTCGGACCATGTGAGTGGGCAGGGAGCCTCACAGCGGATATTTGGGGTAGTAGTGAAGATGAGGTCTAAGAGGAGGTGGACTCCTCAGAGTGGGTAACACTCTTTTTTTCTGTCCAAGAAAGTCGACGACTGTTAGAGACTCAGTATGAACCTGAGAGCACACAACGCCAACATTGCAAACTACAGCCATCTTTGATTTAAACAATAGCTAAATAGTTGTCCCCTTGGAAGGGGCTAACATCTTTTTGACACTGGACATAAGATCTGAATATCACTAATAGTGTTGTTTCCCCAGTCGGGTCCAAGCCTCGCAGCTTTTCTGACTCCTTAAAGCCTATTTCAATTCAAAATCATGCTTTCGGACAAGACCAAAACAGCATCTATAATTCATCATTTTCACCGTTAACCATATGTTTAAGGATATTGATCAATATGTCAAGTGTTTCTAGGATGATATCATTCCATTCTCTAAAGATGTAAAGTAGCACATGGAATATATGAAGAGAGTTTGCACGAGACTGCAGAAGAATGGACTGATGTTGAAGTAAGAGACATGCAAATTACTTTAGAATCAAGTGCACTATCCCGGGCAGACAATCTCAAGGGACAGAGCAGTACCTAAGTACCCCTACACAGCACAGAGACAGGGTTCAGCCAGACACACTGCAGCACCACTAAAGCGAATGGTCAAATTCCAGTAAGAATACTATTGCTTACTTGAAATCCACAAACTGTCTGAAAGGAAACAGGATAAAATAGGAAGTTGTAGAAAGGGAAGGATCTTTTATGATGAAACAGAAGTGGTTTCTTTATTACAAATAGAGAAAAAACTTAGCCGTAAACTGTCTCAAGATGGTTGGGTCACCTAAATTTGTTTGGGCATGGACAGGGAGGATGGGTGAAAGATAATGAAAATGATCCCTTGGATTTTGCCACAACAATTGGTAAGGGTGTTGGAGACTGTGGGATTTTGTGAGGATGAGTGGTGCTTGGATGATAAGGAGGATAAAGTGATAAAGCAATTGGGGTGGCTGGATTGTAAGTTGATTGACCCAGGATACAAGTCATTCTTACAAACAGCAGATGGACTGGCAGTAGAAGATGACTTGCTCTTCAAGTCAGGAAAGATTTCCCTTTAAAAGGAATTCTCCAGAAGATCCATCAGACTGCCCAGGAGGGTCACCTGGGCTCTTTGCCCATTAAGCACTTGTAGAGATTCAGAATGTGATATTGGTGGCCTCGTCTAGATACTGTAGCTGACAGGTGACTGAGGGAATGTGTTGAGTGTGGTAATAGTGAAAGGGTTTTGAACTCCATATATGCACCACTTACTCCTGCACTTTGGTCATACCACCGTGGCAGAAAATGACTTTCGATGAGTCGCAGGCTAAATGTAAACCAGGCTGGCGCAATCCATGTAATTGTGGGGAATTTGCTGCTACTTGAAATGACCGACAGTACGTTATTTCATCACATTGCAAGATTACTGTTCACCACAAAATGTTACAGCGAGCACTCAGGAACAGAGCAAATTGCCAAAATGCTTGCGGCTGTTGCTCGCTGCACTTGTGTTTTTATTGCTATGTTTTTTTCCGAACTGTGTCCTCACATCAAAAATTGATGGGTTGACACATTTCACACTAAAATATAGCGCTACACAACAAATTTCAATTTTGCATAATTTTGCAGAAATTTCAGATAATTATGTGAAAACAAATCCAACAGATTTCACACACACCTACTTTGGATGTCTCTGGATTTTTTTATCTATTATAGAATGCCACTGTGGAAGGTTGTGATTGCAACTCCTTCAAGGTCTAACTCTGAACGTTGAACATATCCTGCTGTGCACCTGCCAATGCTTGATGCAAATAAACTTCTCTTCCTTATACACCTCCCTCATCTTTAAACAAGGCTAAAATGACTCTAAATCATCACTGCTCTTTGAGTGCTAAGGACCAGACGGTCTTTTCCTTAGTACCATTGAGTCTGGCTTCCCTAAAGACAACACCACCTTTTGGTTTATTTAGCAGTTTTATATAGCGCAAACTCGCCCAAAGGTATCAGAGAGCTTTACATGAGCACCAGTTGCATTGCAGACTGACACATTATTTTTTAATTATTTTTTTAGGCACGAGGAGATTAAGGGATTTGCCCAGAATCACAGGATGCTTGAGCCAGACTCGAACCTGTTGCCCCAGCTTCAAGGTCAGACGCCCTAGCCGATAATCTCCTCTTTAGCACTTAAGTGGTTAAAAAATAGCTCTCTTGTTCTGTTGCCCAGTTATGATGAGATATGTTAAAAAATTCATTGGATCATTATTCCCAGCCCTCAGTGTGACATACTTGACTAAGCCTCCAGGCCAGCCCTACAGCGTCTCCGCAGGTTCAAGCATCTGGACAGCTGTGGAGCACAGCGGCTCTAACACAAAGGCCCCATCACTGAAACCCCTTCGCTGGAGCCTTTTAGCTCTTGTGACAATCAGAGGCTTTGCAGCTGCCCTGAGGGCCTTGGACCTGCTCTGTAACCCAGTCTGGCAACGCTGGTTTAATAACTCGAGATGAACTAAAAGGAAAATCTAATTTCAGAATAAATGAGAAACAATAATCCTGGCAAAAGGGAGCTCAAGCTTCATGCAGACTCCCTTTGACACACATTTATGCTTTGCTCCCAGGACTGTAAGTGGGATGAAAAAAAGTGTGTGTGTGTTTGTGGAGGGGGGGGGGGTCTCTAAAAGAGGTGTGGCCTATATAATTAAGGGCGTGGCTTAAACACACTGGGCCACCCCCAAGAGTACTTTGATGCCTCTCTTTGCTTTCTGTTATTGCATCCAGACATGTAACACAACAACTGATGTACACAGGCTTGCCAACTCACGTGGTGCCACGTTGTGACACACAATATCGGCTTCCTTTACATGGTCTACTGGTGAACAGCTGACATCACACTCTATCACAGAGAGGAACAACAGGACAGATTAACATAATATAATGTGTATTTGTAAAGCACACGTATCTTGGCGCTGAATAACAGATGTTTATTGTTACCCAACTCAATGGTACTCTTTTCATTGACCTCAGAAGCATGAAAGGAGGAGTGGACCTGCCGTTTTTTTAGCCTGTGACCATGAGTTCGAACACAGGCCCCTACAGCGAACGCATTAGTCCACTGAGCCACCAGACCCGGCAAAAGATGAGCTTGAGACCCTTTCACAGAGTGGGGTTCCAGGACATGTTCAGAGGCCCTGCACAGCCTATGTCCATTATGTGATGTGTAACCTCCCGTGGATATCAGCGGCAGCATCAGAAGCTTTGGGTTTGGGTGGAGTGGTTGGGGAACATAGAAGTGCCTCAAGCCTCCTGCTCGTCACTAGACCCTGCCCCCTCCCCCCACCAAGGCCCCGCCCACCCCTTGCACTCAGTGTAATGTTGTCATAAGTTGGCAGGTCTGCATACACCTAAACCCAGCACAAACTATTAGCGGCGTCAATGGTGGTTGGCTGTTTAAGATAAATGAGAACTAATGATTTGGTTGTAAATAATTAATGTTGAAAGTGTTTTAATTCTGAAATTATGAGACTGTGAATGAAGCATTACTGAGGCTGGGGGAAGGGGCGGTGGTTTTCAGAGTGTCTCATTCACTCCCATTATGTGCACTCTGCGTGTTAGACATGTTCGCCCCTTTCCTCTCCACATCACTTCTATCTGCATATCTTACACCTCACCTCCGTCCTCTTTGTCACCCTCTCTTCACTCTCTCCTCAACGCACTTCCTCACATCTCCTTCACTTCACCACCCCCCCAAATACACAACACACCCCCTTGCCCATAAACTCTGTATTTTCTTTTACTTTCGCCTTGTCAATATTTTAACAACTGTGTACCTCCTTCACACACATTTGCACAGAAACACAATTACAACCAGAATACGTGACCACTTCAGTGTGCACTCTGCAGAGAGGCCAAGGATCCAATGGCCATGTAGTCTGAACACCTTTTTGACCCACTGACAGGCACTGTGAGGACATGAATACAGGGCCTGACAGGGACCTGTTTCAACAGCTGTTTATAAATACTAGTGGGTCTGAGACCCACTTAAAGCCCTGTTTGCCCCTCACACCAGAAGTGACATTAATGCAAGGGTAGTAGTTGACGCCTCCCCAACAACCCTTTGGATATGTCTATGTAACCGAAATCAAAATAGAAAAACACTGCCCAAGGGGGCATCGCTAAGTTATTGTCCTTTTCAGGTTCTCATATTGGTTCGGACAGCAACAAGATTATCTGTCTAAATAAGTGTCACAAGTCATGCGGTAATACCACAAGCGGTATTTCCACATTGTTTCCCAGAGACAAAGCCCCTATATCAACCCTGGAAGAATGTGTGAAAGGAAAAGGGCTCAGGATTCTGGGATACCATGCGGCAATCGCTGCAGACCAAATGAGTTACTCTAATCATGTCAATAAACGTAAACCAGGACTACAGTTCCCAGAATGCCTTATGGTTTTTTATAAAAGTCGATGGCTGAAAGCAGTGCCTGTGATGCCATTGAGTGATTTAGCCACCCTACAGATATAATGCATTAATACCACCTGTAAACATGTTTGTAATGTAAAATATTATGAAAAGTGAGATGCAGTAATACCATTCCACACATACACCCCAGAAACCTTCAACGTCAAATGTTGAAATTGACAACCATTGCTGGCACTTTTACCAAGAGTTGTCCCTTCTTCTGATTTCAAAACTCAATTTTTACTAAACGTTTTTTTCCACCTCTCAGTTCTTTTCCAAGCCACAGATTCAGGCCACCAGAGGAAAAGTGGAGTTTCTATGGGACCCACACAAGGGGCCAATTTACTAAAACATTTGCACGTGAAAAGCAGACTTTTACATATAAATAGGCTTTTTCACGAGTGCAAAACCACTTTTGCTAGTCTCCGAAGTTGGCTTTGCACGTGTGCAAGGATTTGCACATTAATTAAAGTGAGTAAACCTACAAGCGGGCGTGGAGGATGTGAGGTGAGGGGGCTTGACACTGTTTGAATGCAGTAGGAGTTGTAAGCACTTGCAAACGTACACATTTTTGGGTATTCATAAACTCATTTTGTATGTATGTATGTAAAATCTTTATTTCGGCCGTTCAGGCCATAAAAGTGCAAAAGAAAACAATTCCCAAGTTTATACAACAATTACATTTTCATTATGTATGCACAATTAAAAACACATACTACCAAGTTCAGTTTTTTAAGAAAAAGAGCCGGACAATCATTAAATACACTTTAAGAATAGATATGGGGTGCCTCCAGTTGATCCTCCCCTATAGATGCTTTAAAAGTCCTCTCCTAATATGCCACATGGCATTTAAAAACCGAGATACCGAGAGTACAATTGGAGGATCAGTATCATATTTTAAAACTCTAAAAAACTCATTTTAGTTCTCATTTCTCCTATTTTGGACATGGTCAGAAATGAAACGCATATTGATGGCAGGAGTAAATCCCTTTCCATAGCAGGAAACGGATTAAGGTTGAGGTATTGTGGAACCTCGGCCCACATGTACGAACACATTTTCCCATTGACACAAAATGAGTAAAAACCCTTTCATACATATTGTGCCTCTTTCCCAACTGGAAAAACATGTTTATTCTATAGAGAACCACCCAAAAAAAGTTAGAAAGTGCATTTGCACTGATGGTGTCCGTTTGTTCATGCGAAATATACTTATGCATTATTAAATGGTAAAAAGGTTCTACAGGAGTATGACTGGAAATCTGCCTCTGTAACAGGTTAACAGCCAGAACCTGAAAAGGTTTTGTGAAATACAAAAATTCCGAAATCTGTTCACATGCGAGGTCGGAAACCCATAGGTGCAGATTTCAACCTTTCTTTGATGATCATTCCTTTGTCCCCCAAATATGCTCACTCTTCCCCCTCGCCCCCCAATCTCTGTGCTTTTGTTTTGTCTCCACACTGTCTGATTTCACAAGGGCATTAGCCTTCTTTCTCATGTCCTTCCTTGAATGGATGGACAGACTGCAAGTTCTTCTTTTTGTAGTGTTTTTGCTGAGGAGTCTTTTCCAAATTCTACTTACTTTTCAACTTATGGGGCACTTTAAATTGTTTTGCTGCTCTTGCAAAAACATCTTCCCTTTTTCTCGCGCTGTAAGTCTGTAAAAATGCACAGAACAGCGAAAAAATGAGTTCTTTTTGACAACACACAAAGCATGGAGATCTGGGGGACGTGCACATAATTGAGGAATGTTTTAAGCAGGCATCCCCATCATCTGATTTCAAACTGACGACCAACACCCGGAAGCACCACACAGGGTTGTTTGATACAACCACGCATGCCTAAACCACGCATGCCTTAACAACGCGGTCTGAACTACGCACGCGTATTTAAGACACAGTCGTTCCTTTACCACGCATGTCTTTACAACGAATTTCATTGTAAGGGCATGTTTGCTACAGGGATGTGTTTGGTAAATTGCATATCTAAGCCCCCCTGACCTGCACCCTAATACCCGATACCCCAGCCCTGTAATCCAACCTGCCGCAGCCCTTAAAACTACACTGACCCTTCACCCTAAGCCATAGTGCAAGAGAAGCAGCTTTTAGAACAATGCTGGCATATTGTATGTAATATTTTGGCAAAAGGGGCCACCGTGGCAAATTGCTGGTCCTAGCAAAGGAGGTACGTTTTTACAGTGGCGTAGCTAGAGCTTGTGGCGCCCGGGGCTATCCCTCAGATTGCCGCCCCCCCCCCCCCCCGGGGGGGGGCATGCACTTCAAAGAGGTCCGAGAGACACGTAGTATGGCCGCCAATAGTTACCTTGATCATGCAAGTTACATGCACATACATGACACGGTCCAAGGCTACACAGTTGAAAACACTGGTGACTGGCAGTACAAAAGAGAACACACAGACTGCATGATCTATCTGGGGACTCAGAAAAACTGCATGTGACATCCATCAGAGAGCTGCGTGAACAATTACCTGGTAATCCCCTCAACACAATGCAAACATGCACATTCATGACACTGTTCATGTAACCTTCATCTACAGCTGACATTAAATGACCATACATCATGGTCCCCCCCCCCCATTAAAGCAGTGGGGACCTGCACGAACGTGATGTGCTCTGTGGACCCAAAACCAACTTAACAGTATCGAAGCCTGTGATTCTTTATCTTTCAAAAACAGCAAATTAATTATTCACAGGGAATGACTCACTGTGTGCCCTTAAAACTAAACGCAGCACAAAGGGGTCAGTCAGCTCCACCTTGCCAACACAGACCGGATACAAAGCCCACTCTGGTGGCCCAAAGGCAACAACCAGGGGTCGCTCCCTGTCATTACTTCCAAGCAGCAGCAACCAACTCCCTGGGAATTAAAAGACATGTGCTCTTGGTACCCAAAACCAGCTTGTAATAGTGCATCTCTCCTTCACAGCAGCCTCAGCACACACATGGTGCACAGCCTGCCTGGGGGCCCAAAGCTAAAATACAGGGAGGGGCGACACATTATGATCACAATCCTTAAACACAGTTGTGGGGGCCATGGGAACTTGTTCAACTTTATCCAAGACCCGGGACCAACTGTTCCGGCGCTGCGGCACTCCTTGAATATTCAGAAGAAACCAGAAAAATAGGACCAGTAAAACTCACTCTTTTCCAAATCTCTTTCTAAATATTATCACTTTCCATGTAATGTTCCTTTGATGGGAAGAGGAGGTTTCTGAGGTGGGAGTATCAGGCAAGTGATACTACTCGGGCTCCCTCTGTTCGAGCCTTCATGGAGGATCCCTCTTCATTACTACCTCTACCTGACTCCGGACTCTGCAACGCACTCCCTTACGGGCTCCCTCTGTGCGAGCCTTCAGGGAGAATCCCTCTTCATTACTACCTCCACCTGACCCCGGACTCGGCAACGCTCTCCCTCACAGGCTTGATTATCCACTACTCCTCTCTCCAGTGCACCTTATCTCACAGCTGACCTTGGGCCCCCAGCCCCATATCAGGCACCATCGGGCTCCACTTTGCTTTTTCCCGGTAAAAACATTAGTAAAATCACCTTCAAACTTAAAACATTGAATATAGCAGTAAATATAATTAGCATGCACTTTAAAGTATGTTCCACAGTAGCCCTTATGACCCGACTGCTAATTAAATAAACAAAAACAAAAAGGCCATAACAGGGCCGGCTTTAGCGCTGATGCGAAAGTCTTTTTTGGCGCCACACTAATAACCTCTTTCTCCATAAATACCTTTACTACCACCTTCCAACAGTGCCCCTCATCCCTCCATGGCCCCCCTAGTGATCTCCTCCTCAGATTCCCTCACTGCCTCACGCCACAAGTGCCCCTCTTCTCCCCATAGCCCCTCCCCCTCATGACCTCCTCCTTGGACTCCCTCACTGCCACCATCCACCAGTGCCCCTTATCTCTCTGTAGCCTCTCCCCCTCATGACCTCCTCCTCAGACTCCCTCACTACCACCCTCCACCAGTGCTCCTCATCTCACCCTAGCTCCCCCTCCACACCATGACCTCTTCCTCGGATTCCCTCACTGTCACCCAGGGCACAAGTGCTAAAAAAAGAAGTGGGGGGACGCTGACGTCACAACAGCAAGTGATGTCACGAAAGGTGGCTTGCACCATCAGACTCATTGCCTCCCCTCGCTCACCCCTTAGATGCCATTGCATCAGAGAAGCCAGCGCGTGAGCAGCGTTCTGAATGAGCTCCGATCTCGCCCCAGAGAGGCCAAAGAGTAAATGTGTGGCTCCAGTAATCGAGCTCCCGCGAAAATAAGTGAGGGGACGCCATCCACCCGCCTGGTACCCCGACTCGAGCCCTGCAGTCACCCTCCACCAGTGCCCCTCATCGCTCCACAGCCCCTCCAACTACCTCCTCCTCAGATTACCTCACTGCCACCCTCCACCTGTGCCCCTCATCGCTCCGTAGCCCCTCTCTCATATGCATTTGTTGTTTAGCGCTACTCATATCAGTGTAGTGTGTCTGCACTTTACACCACGAACACATTATACAGAGACAATGAATCATACAAGTATGTAAATCAGTCTACAGGGAATGTCACATAAGCCAATGAGGATTACAAGG
The DNA here is from genome assembly GCF_964204655.1 of Triturus cristatus. Classification (NCBI taxonomy): domain Eukaryota; kingdom Metazoa; phylum Chordata; class Amphibia; order Caudata; family Salamandridae; genus Triturus; species Triturus cristatus. The sequence continues at coordinate 1,138,366,806 of NC_140593.1, read as the reverse complement.
TGTAGGAATCTGCTGCATACTTAGAAAGAGGACACAACAACCATGAATAAAGATATTTCTCCCCGTTGTGCCTCTGGTGGGGAGGCGTACAATTCTGATACATTCCCAGGTCTACTAATGTTGGTGAATCTGGGAATGTGTCAGAATCCATGGTTAAATGTGCTGGAACACCTACACTCCACCTGAGGCATGCCTCCCTGCTGCAGATTAACGCAAGGCAGCGATTGTGCTGCCTTGTGTTACTCTAGATTCCTCAAACCAAGGTGGCCTTGCGGAACTAGATAAATCTCATTTAGGTTTTGTGACGCCGTTTTGTGCCTTTGCGACGACGCAAAACCTTGATAAATATGCCCCTGTTTGTCTTTTCTTGTCTCTGCAAAGCGCTCACATTTGAATTCATCCACACCCTCTTTCATCTTGTTTCATTGCTACAGATAGACAATGATTTCGTTGTAATGTTAGCAAAATGGAATTAAACATGCCGAGGAGGGAAGCAAAAGTGTGATTTGTTATGAAAGGTCTCTAAAAACCTCCCCAATAAAAGATTATTCGCAGCAAAACACTCCAAGTGTTGCTTTATGTGTATGCTATTTCAACTGCACACACTCCTGCTTGCTGCAAAAACCTAATAGCATTACCGGTAGCCTTTGCTGCACTGTATTTCAAAGTAGGTCCGTGTCATCCATACTTGTGGCCAGTATATTTTGAGAGGGTTTGGTCTGGGGAAACACAACCTTAGGATTTAAAAGAGTATTCCATGGGGGTCAGCTTTACTGATAAAAATGTATCTCTGCCCAAACATACTCATTTTAGCAACATTAGAATGATGAAAGACTGAGGAAGTTCTAACTATATCACAAAACATATCTATACCATTCACGTTTGTATGCAGCTCTTTGGTGACAGACTCAGTTCATTGGTCACTGTCCTATGTTAGGATTGTAACTTCTGAACTGCAAGTAACACAAGGATCTCTGTGGCAAAGGCAGCAACCCACTGAGCTTCCACACAAAATACAGTCCATCTGCATTTAAAAACTACTAACAGACAAATGATTGCTCTCAAGCGAATCATTAATCACCAGCGTTATTGGGGCATCTTTTATTGTCTTATTGTTGTCCTGCATCGGCCATGATAATGATAAAAACTTCAGTATCAACTATATGACTTGTTGCCCCCCTCTTTTCGCTCCATGAGATGGTATCCATTCTTTGTTCACAAGGAGTATAAAATAAACAGTACCCCCCCCCCCCCCACGTGATAGAGAATGGAGATTCCTAGCCAGACAGGCATATAAGGATAAAGTGGTCAACTGAGGCAGCCGTCCCATCTGAGGCAGGTGTTTGCATGGTCGTCCTACAAAAACATATAATTACCTGACGCCTCCTTTTCTCATGGCCTTCAGCCGATCATGCATCCCGGCCGCTTTTCCAGTACCAGGTCAATGACAGCAGGTCTTTGTGACACTGCACACTGGCATCCTGGAAATAGTAATGTGGCTGGACACAGAGCTTTATGCTAAACCTAGAACTGGCAGGAACCCCGCAGGAAAAATACAGACATGACGTACATCTGCAACCTCATTGACAGGGTTCGAGGTTCAGAGCGCATAGACCCAGGCACCACGTCATTGCCACGGTAAAGTTTGAACCCTTGCCTTGTTTACTCTGTAACACACAAAAGTATTTTAATACCAGGGCATGCTGAGCCAGGTAATCACTGCTTGAAAGAAGGACTATAGGGAACAACGCATCCTACCCAAGAGTAGGCTCAAGCCAGATTTCAGTTATGGTCAATTTCACTTTATACACGGAATCCTTCACAATCCTCAAGGAAACCTTCTGAACTGCAAGTAACACAAGGATCTCTGTGGCAAAGGCAGCAACCCACTGAGCATCCACACAAAATACAGTCCATCTGCATTTAAAAACTACTAACAGAGAAATAATTGCTCTCCAGCGAATCATTAATCACCAGCGTTATTGGGGCACCTTTTATTGTCTTATTGTTGTCCTGCATCGGCCATGATAATGATAAAAACTGTTTAAATGAAGCGCACACGAAGTACGTGTCCTGCTGGACCTGCGCATATTTAAAAAAAGAAAAGAAACACATTCTCTTACCTACTACTGCAGTCTGCACTAAAACGAATTATCCACGCAGCAGGCTCAGCAGACTGCCCCAGGCCACAAGGTCCTCACGAGAGTGCGTAGTGGTGAAGCGCGTGACGCGTCACCGCTACGTTCTCATCGTGAGGGCCGGGCAAAAATGTAGCCCAGGGCCGTCATTGGTAGCGCTGGCGCGCGCTCTCCAAGATTGACGGCCCTGGAGCAGGCTGGGATGGGCGGCGCCGCGGGCAGAGAGATTAACGGTCATCATGGTGGCGCACTCATAGCACTACAGGTTAGTGCGCGCTGCTTTCCCGGCCGCGGCGGACTTTATAATTTATTTAGTGACACTGTGTCCCTAAATAAATTAAAAGGCCGCCGCCGCCCTAAATATAGTGCCGCCTGGGGCGGTCTGCCCCCACCGCCCCCCCCTAGCTACGCGCCTGCGTTTTTAACATAAGGAGGCCTCCATAGGACATTTCAAAAACATAATTGGGTGAACTCATGTGGACTGTCAACATCAAAGTTATGTCTAATATGTTAAGGACCACAGTTGTCATGGATGGCCCCGTGCCCTCGCCACAGTTGTCTTCCCTATGTCAAGAATTTCCTCCAATGTGCCATCACCAGCAATTTGCCACAGGTGCCAACTATGCCAAGGATTTCCTCCAGGAGGCCAGCGCTGGCATGTTGCCGTGGGTCTCCCATATGCAAGCATTGCCTCTGGTATTCCAGCGCCAACATTTTGTCCGGGTGCTTCTATAAGCCAAGAAGCACGCCAGGTCCAACAGCGGATTTGCAAGCGTCACAACACATGCTTACTCACATGGACTTATTCACACTCATACACTTGCACTCATTCATTTTCACCTACTCTTGTACACGCACTCTCTCCCTGAATAACTTGTTTGCACTCTCTCACTCTGACTCACTTATACTTACTCACTCATTTTGACACACACATACATCCACGATCCCATATACAAATATGCATGCGCACACATAAACAAGCTCTCTCACCCAAACTCACTCTCGCCCACATGTACGCACACAACATACATTAAAACCATTTCATTTTTCTTATCTAAGATGCCAGTGAAGGTCCAGATTTTGCTGCTCCGCATTTTATGTCACTAATAATGAATAATAAACTATTATTCGCTATTAATTTAATAAAAAAGAGCAGACAACGAGGTTAGAGTCTGACTCTGATAATGAGAGATTCCCCCTCTTTCTTGGCACTGATTTTGCCACCTTTGAGGCCAGAGGTCGCAAAGGCAGTGCCAAGGGTAGCAAGAGGCAAGCTAGGGGTCACAAATGCGACCCCTGGTGACCCCTAAATGATGTTCTAACTTGCTGGCAGCTGCGGTCGGTAGTAGGAGTAACTGCAGGGTGGTGACGTGGGGAGGGGGAGGGGCAGGGTGGGGGGTAGTAAACTATGGATTCCGGAGGTTTACAGGTAAGTTAATATATAAATTAAGAAAACGAATTTCGTTGCGTGCAGAGCATCGCATTTGGGGATGTAGTGCACGCAACGAAATTCGTTTTATTAATTTATATGTTAACTTACCTGTAAACCTCCGGAATCCATAGTTTACTACCCCCCACCCTGCCCCTCCCCCTCCCCACGTCACCACCCTGCAGTTACTCCTGCTACCGACGGCGGCTGCTTGCTGGGCACTTTAATCGAGGCCTTAGCGATGTTAAACTTCTTTGCAAATTGTGCCCAGCGTTTCTGTTTTCAAAACAAATGTATTTAATTTCATATGCGGTGTAACGTTGACACAGCCTGAGTGCATCAGTGACACAAAAAATATATGTTCTGAACACAGCATGCAAAACTCAGTGGTTCCAGACACTCATTCATCACACGTGCACAATATACATTTGTGCAATAGTGGCTCCTGGAGGGAGGGCTGCGGGGCAGTGGGCAGCGCGGGGGAGGGGGAAGTAAACTCCAGATTACGGCTCAACGGAGTTCAGTTACGAAATACATAAATAAAACAAATTACATTGCACGCTGCATCGCCGGTTTGGCCCTCCAGGAGGCGCTACTGCTTGATTTGTGTACAAAGTAACCCATTTACAAGTACAATCTTCAAAGCACATAGAAAATTCTTCATCCCACAAAATATCCACAGGCTGTTAAACATAGCACACCTCTGCATAGTGTAAAGAACATTTGTTTTAGAAATTTCAAGCAAAACACCCCTGAGAGAGCATGCTGTAAATGTTGGAAACTATTTGGTTTTGCTGTGAATATATCCTTTGGGTTTTATCCTTTTCATACCAGCCCTAGTAAAAAGTAAACATTAAAGTGGCAGACTTATAAAGCAATATTGTTTTGAGAAAACTGTTTGAAAATGAAGAGACAAGACTGAGAGTGGTGTCAGTGCTCCAGTGGCATCAATGCTCCAGTGGCATCAATGCTTCAGTGGCATCAGTGCTCCAGCGGCATCAGTGCTCCAGTGGCATCAGTGCTCCAGTGGCATCAGTGCTCCAGTGGCATCAGTGCTCCAGTGGCATCAGTGCTCCAGCGGCATCAATGCTCCAGTGGCATCAGTGCTCCAGTGGTGTCAGTGCTCCAGTGGCATCAGTGCTCCAGCGGCATCAGTGCTCCAGCAGCATCAGTGCTCCAGTGGCATCAGTGCTCCAGCGGCATCAGTGCTCCAGTGGTGTCAGTGCTCCAGTGGCATCAGTGCTCCAGTGGCATCAGTGCTTCAGCGGCGTCAGTGCTCCAGTGGCATCAGTGCTCCAGTGGCATCAGTGCTCCAGTGGCATCAATGCTTCAGCGGCATCAGTGCTCCAGTGGCATCAGTGCTCCAGTGGCATCAATGCTTCAGCGGCATCAATGCTTCAGCGGCGTCAGTGCTCCAGTGGCATCAATGCTCCAGTGGCATCAGTGCTCCAGTGGCATCAGTGCTCCAGTGGCATCAGTGCTCCAGTGGCATCAATGCTTCAGCGGCGTCAGTGCTCCAGTGGCATCAATGCTCCAGTGGCATCAGTGCTCCAGTGGCATCAATGCTTCAGCGGCATCAGTGCTCCAGTGGCATCAGTGCTCCAGTGGCATCAATGCTTCAGCGGCATCAATGCTCCAGTGGCATCAGTGCTCCAGTGGCATCAGTGCTTCAGCGGCGTCAGTGCTCCAGTGGCATCAGTGCTCCAGTGGCGTCAGTGCTCCAGTGGCATCAGTGCTCCAGCGGCATCAGTGCTCCAGTGGCATCAGTGCTCCAGTGGCATCAGTGCTCCAGTGGCATCAGTGCTCCAGTGGCATCAGTGCTCCAGCGGCATCAATGCTCCAGTGGCATCAGTGCTCCAGTGGTGTCAGTGCTCCAGTGGCATCAGTGCTCCAGCGGCATCAGTGCTCCAGCAGCATCAGTGCTCCAGTGGCATCAGTGCTCCAGCGGCATCAGTGCTCCAGTGGTGTCAGTGCTCCAGTGGCATCAGTGCTCCAGTGGCATCAGTGCTTCAGCGGCGTCAGTGCTCCAGTGGCATCAGTGCTCCAGTGGCATCAGTGCTCCAGTGGCATCAATGCTTCAGCGGCATCAGTGCTCCAGTGGCATCAGTGCTCCAGTGGCATCAATGCTTCAGCGGCATCAATGCTTCAGCGGCGTCAGTGCTCCAGTGGCATCAGTGCTCCAGTGGCATCAGTGCTCCAGTGGCATCAATGCTTCAGCGGCATCAGTGCTCCAGTGGCATCAGTGCTCCAGTGGCATCAATGCTTCAGCGGCATCAATGCTTCAGCGGCGTCAGTGCTCCAGTGGCATCAATGCTCCAGTGGCATCAGTGCTCCAGTGGCATCAGTGCTCCAGTGGCATCAGTGCTCCAGTGGCATCAATGCTTCAGCGGCGTCAGTGCTCCAGTGGCATCAATGCTCCAGTGGCATCAGTGCTCCAGTGGCATCAATGCTTCAGCGGCATCAGTGCTCCAGTGGCATCAGTGCTCCAGTGGCATCAATGCTTCAGCGGCATCAATGCTCCAGTGGCATCAGTGCTCCAGTGGCATCAGTGCTTCAGCGGCGTCAGTGCTCCAGTGGCATCAGTGCTCCAGTGGCGTCAGTGCTCCAGTGGCATCAGTGCTCCAGCGGCATCAGTGCTCCAGTGGCATCAGTGCTCCAGTGGCATCAGTGCTCCAGTGGCATCAGTGCTCCAGTGGCATCAGTGCTCCAGCGGCATCAATGCTCCAGTGGCATCAGTGCTCCAGTGGTGTCAGTGCTCCAGTGGCATCAGTGCTCCAGCGGCATCAGTGCTCCAGCAGCATCAGTGCTCCAGTGGCATCAGTGCTCCAGCGGCATCAGTGCTCCAGTGGTGTCAGTGCTCCAGTGGCATCAGTGCTCCAGTGGCATCAGTGCTTCAGCGGCGTCAGTGCTCCAGTGGCATCAGTGCTCCAGTGGCATCAGTGCTCCAGTGGCATCAGTGCTCCAGTGGCATCAATGCTTCAGCGGCATCAGTGCTCCAGTGGCATCAGTGCTCCAGTGGCATCAATGCTTCAGCGGCATCAATGCTTCAGCGGCGTCAGTGCTCCAGTGGCATCAATGCTCCAGTGGCATCAGTGCTCCAGTGGCATCAGTGCTCCAGTGGCATCAGTGCTCCAGTGGCATCAATGCTTCAGCGGCGTCAGTGCTCCAGTGGCATCAATGCTCCAGTGGCATCAGTGCTCCAGTGGCATCAATGCTTCAGCGGCATCAGTGCTCCAGTGGCATCAGTGCTCCAGTGGCATCAATGCTTCAGCGGCATCAATGCTCCAGTGGCATCAGTGCTCCAGTGGCATCAATGCTCCAGTGGCATCAGTGCTCCAGTGGCATCAGTGCTTCAGCGGCGTCAGTGCTCCAGTGGCATCAGTGCTCCAGTGGCGTCAGTGCTCCAGTGGCATCAGTGCTTCAGCGGCGTCAGTGCTCCAGTGGCATCAGTGCTCCAGTGGCATCAATGCTTCAGCGGCATCAGTGCTCCAGTGGCATCAGTGCTTCAGTGGCATCAGTGCTTCAGCGGCGTCAGTGCTCCAGTGGCATCAGTGCTCCAGTGGCATCAGTGCTTCAGCGGCGTTGCACGAGGAGCAGAGTGCAGAGTGCACTTCCAATGGTGAACTGATGCAGGCTCCATTGACCAGCGCCACAAGGCTATCTGTACTTATCTACATTCCTGAATCGACTACGGTGATGTCCTTGTCCACCTGTGTCATAGGGGCTTACTGGGTACAGCTTCTTATGATGTACCTGTGCTTCAATAGGACAGACTAAGGGGTTGATTAGGATGGTGGGCCACAATATGGTGGCGGTGCCGCCATGGAAAGGCTGGTGGGGATTTACATTAGGGGCCCGTTGCAGGCCCCTGGGGATGGTGGGGGGCTGCACTTGGGGGCTACCTATGGTACCCCCCTACATTGCCATGCACAAGGTGGCAGGCACCACGCGGTGCTTGCCACGTTGTGCATGGCAATGCAAAACATGGCATCTCCACCATTGTGGCGGGCGGGTGCTGCAGCCAGCAGCACCCGCCGCAATGTTGAAGATGCCTGATACGACCGCCGCGGTGGAGGTCGCATCATGATTAGGGTGGCAGGACCGCTGCATGGCTGGCGGGTGGTCCTGTTACCGCTAGGGTGGCGGGCGGACTTAAGTCCACCCGCCATCCTAATCACCCCCTAAGTGTTAATTAGGAAAGAAAGATTAGATAAGAAAGTTCAAACCTGTGTCTTATGTCCCTGAGGTGGATTATGCACAGCACAATTTTATTGCGTACACAACGAAACACCAACTGCTGTTCAGAGAAAGTTAATCACACAACTAAATCAACTCAGTTGCCTATTTGTTTTGTAACCAATGTATTTGTACTTCCGCGATCTTACATTTCTGCGTAGGTGGTGCCTACATTTTACAGATCCCGAAAAGTCTACTCTATATTAAGGGACACAACTACATGCAGAATCTTTTTCTTTTGTTTATCTTATAATATATTAATGATGCTGCCCATGTAGACAAGTAAACAACTATCATTTGAATAGCTCCTCAGGGCAATTGTCATATTCCCTGATTTACTTACACTCTACATATAATTAATAATGTTTGAACCGTAGTGTAATATTCAAACATTTGTATTTCCAAATCATAAACAAATGTACTCTTTACTATTTGAGCACACAAATAAATAGGCACAAATAGAAATGATTTGTTGGTTCTTATATATATATATATATTTTTATATATATATATTTTTATATATATATATATATATATATATATATATATATATATATAATTTTTTTTAACTAATGGAACCCACTTTTTGATACCAGCCCAGGAAGCTATACCAGATTGTACCACACATATGGATATGTCAATGGAATGTACACACCTGACTGACATCGACAATTGGACATATACAAAGCACTCATCTAGAAATGCCTATTTATGAGTCTCCTATTCAACGAAACTAAATACCCACACCTGCTATCTATATTGAACCCGTATGTTAACAGCATATGTATTTATTTGGGTGCAGAAGCATTTAAGAGAGATATCACATAACTTCGATTACTGTGCATGAGGTAGCAATACCAGATGTAAACATTGTTCTGTACTCGAGCGCTGTGTGCTTTAGTAAATTGTTAATAGTATACATTATTTTATAATGGGCGGGAACGTATGGGGTAATGGAGTTATTTAGAAGTTGTTTGGTGCAGTATGGGAAATGTGCTCCTGTGTGTTAGAGTGTAGTTCCTGGGTGATACATCTACAAATGGTTGCATCATATCTCAGCCATTGTATTCAAGCATGACTAGTCCCAGTTCCAGGCAGTTACACCACAGCAACAATATGTCACTATGGTGTTTGCGTATTCGCTGATACATTCCAAAACAATGCCTTACAATTTATTTTGATGTCTGTAGATTTACTACACAAATTCAGTTGTTTTCTTATTTGAATGAAAATGAAAAAAAAACACAGGTGAAACAGCGCACCCAGCAGCATTCTTATTTTCAAAGTTTTTCAAAGTGGCTCACAACTTTGGTACAGTAATTATTAGATTAAGTACAAGACAACAAGTTAGTAGGAAATGCTTTGGGTAGACAGAAGGATGGAGGGGAGTGGCCAAAGATGTACACAATTTCTATGTTTAAGCTCACATCAGCCTCGTTCCTCTCTATATGGTCACAACTCTCCTCAATGGCTTGCATATCCTTGTAGTGGATGGTAGTTGGTCCTTTATCCGATATATTATATTTTATTTACATTGTAATATTGCTCTTGGTTTTGAACAATCACAGGGTATTTCACACTGAATTGAGAAGTTCAAGTCTTAAAAATAAAAAAGAAACATAGAATCTATGTGGCATACATCTCTTGTGCTTTAATGATGAAGACATGTGACATTTCGCAAATGGTTACCAAAGAACGTCTTACGTGTAACAGGAATGACTACACGTAAATAGATGGAGGAAGTGGCTTTCGGAGTTTTAGGGATAAGAAAATGTAGACACCAAACCACAGTTTTGACATTATAGGTCTCCATGCAGTCAGGAAGCGGCAAACGGAAAAGCACAGACGGTGAGGAAGTCAATATATTTAAAGTTGTAGTTGAGAAATCAAGAGGTAAAGGAATGTGACAACGAAAAATATTATGAAGGAAGTGAAAATAGTTGTAAGGAAATGGGGAGATGATGCAAACACAAAGAAAAGAAGAAACTTCAGCACTATTAGGAAGTTGAGAAAAAAAATCTTGCAAGGGCAGTGAAGGATTGTTGGGGAGGAAAAGTCCTCTTCGTGGTAGTGGGCGTGTATCCGTGCTCTGCGTGGCCAACTGTACTGTTGTCCGAGTTGCCAGTGCTGATTTTTGTTATCCTAGGCAAACACAGATCATCCATGTGCACCATAACAATAGACTGTGTCACGGAATGCAGTCTTTTTGGACCGGAAGGGACACTCAGAGCCCTACACTCATAAGTGGTGGAACGCTACTGCCTTCATCGGGAGCTAAGCAGCACGAGCGCGGTGATGGCAGCATAGCGTGCAGTGATCACTAGGTGTGAACAGGCCCTTTTTAACCTGTGTCACGGGAGTCAGGCCTACAGGCTGACTCAATTTTTAAAGTTGTGCTGGGTGTTAAGTGCTGCGCTGCGAAGGAGTGGTGACTCTGCGCTGGATATATGTGTGCCTGGGAAGAGTACAATACAGGGATAGGGCAGTGCATGCCTGGTGAGTGCATGTACTGGGTGTAAGTGTACCTACGAGGAGTGCCGTCCATGAAGGTTGTGGTGTTGTGCAGCATGCACATGATGAATGTGTGTGCTGGGTGTATGTGTCTCTGCAAGTGGTACAATACAGAAAGGTTACAGTGCTGTGCAGCGCAAGCACAGGGAAAGTGTGTGCCGAGTGTATGTGTGTCTTGGTGGCAAAATACATGGAGGTAACAGTGCTGAACAGTGTGTGTGCTGTGCACATGCACTCAGTGCAAGCATACTTGTAATGGTACATTGCATTGAGGAGCCTTGGTTCCATTTTGGGAGACCCAGGCTTGCATGGTAAAGCCTTAAGGAGGCAGAGAAATCCCCCAGTCAGATTTGTCTATAGCTGCATTCCTGAGAGCTGTATGGGACACTATTGGGGAGGGGACAGTAAGGCCACCCCTGTACATTTCAAAGGGTGCTCCTTGATTTAGTGAGAGGTCACAAGGAAGAGGCCTGAACACATCTTAGGAAGGCGATAAGGCTGATTAGGGAATCATAAAGAGTAGGGCTGGGAACCTGAGTTTAACCTTTTGATGCACATATCATTATGGCTGACAGCCAGGTGTGAACTCTAGCCACTCCCATGGCCTGTGTTGTGGGACTATCAGTTTATGAGTTTCTCCTGCTGTGACAGATGGCTTTTCAAGCGGAAGAAGGAGCAAAGAAGTGGACAGTAGCGGCTCGTGGAGTGAGTGCCACGGGGTGGTGCGGCGGGTGGGGTGTAGTAAACTCTGGCTCACGGCCGGCCGGAGCAATGTAAGTAAATAAATAAATAAAACAAATTTCATTGGGCGCGCTGAAACGCCAAATGCGTTTCTGCGTGAGCAATGACATTTGTTTTATTTATTTATGAGCCAGAGCTTACTACCCCCCACCCTGCCCCTCCCCCACCCCACCCCACCGCCCGCAGCACTCCCTCCACGAGCCACTACTGGAAGTGGACACTTCAAAAGAAGCAGAACATAAAAAATAGAATATATTGGGATTTATATTTTGGCGGAAGGGATATCCATCACCGCTGTGATGGAGCAACCCATCCACCGAAAGCCAAATCATGCCCTCGGACTCTAAATCACATTTGGTGTCTGGAAATGGACTATAAGAAGAGGAGTTTGAGAGCCCAAACAATGTCATCTGCCAAGCAGCCAGACAGGTGTGTGAGGACAGGAAGCTCTGCAAGACTTCTGCTGTGAACAGGAGTGGGGACCAAGGCCTGCTAGTCTCCTTGTTGGGGGAGGGGACATCACCCAGGGGATCCAAGACCACCTGCCCTGGAGTCTGGAGCACCAGCACTTGCCTGCTTACCAAGACCAGTGTGCCCCGCGAGGAAGAGGAGAGCATTGGCGGGAGCAAGGGCCTGTGGGGAGCCCTGTCGAGTGAATTACCAATACGAGGTGAGAGGAAATGGCTACTGGACCAATCGGGTCTTTGTCCATGAGGAGAACTCAGTCGGTGACCCCAGTATGCTAGGAAAAGACCGCTGTGAAGATAGTTGTGGGAAAGATTGCAAAGTGGTGAAGACAGAAGACTGTGCAGCACCATTGGGGCAACCCCGTGTGCCAGGAGGGGACACCATGGAAAAGGCTTCCATGCAGAGAAGGGCCAAAGACTGCGTGACAGCTGTTTGGCAACCCAATATGCCAGGAGGGCGTGCCGGAGTGCTTGTGATGTGTTGATCGGGCAGGAGCTTGTAAACTGTGAGCAGTGGTTACCTGCAGGTCACTGGGAGCAACGAGGACTGTGACTGACTCAACCCCGTAGAATGAGTAGGGGCACCATGGGAGCATCGCTACCGCAGTTCAGGATCAGAGACAAGTGCCTGAGAATCCCTGACCCCCCTTCGGGATGAGGGAAACCCCACTGAAAAGTGCAGAAAAATCTCTGATCGTTGCTGGAGAGTGACCACAAGGGAGAGAGCAACAGCCTGCATCTGCCGAGTGAAGCCGCTGAGTCCACGTGCAGCCAACTAACTTGATTAGGACCAAAGCTACTGAGAGTGCCCGCGGACAGGTTACACTCCAACACTCTGCATGCTTCACTCCTACCAGAGCGGGTTAGACATGTGAAAGGACTCGCTGCTGAAAGCCGTTCGGTGCTAGGATACTTTTGACTAGATTTCAAGAGTCAGAGTGGACTCTTGTGATACGGACGGTTAGGTTGTATGTGGCCAACCATAAATTGGGAATTACCCCTGTCGCACTGTGAGGAAAGAGTGGGACAGGGAGTTGCTGTTGAGACACTAGAGCCCCAGCCTCAAGGGGAAATGTGTTATTATTTGTGACTGTCATATTCTTTCTCTGAATAAGTGGAGGTAGGAATAAAATACTTCTCTTTTTTTGTAAAGTGAGTACATGGCTGGACATTGATTTATTTTTACCGCTGCACGCTGTTTGAGTTGTGAGTCCCTGTCCACTGATCTGTACTCAACCCCCCCCCCCTTCCCGGGGGGACACTCGGACTGCTCGTCCACTTCTACCACTGAGAGTCAAGTGCAGAAGGGGTACTTGGACCAGTTGCTGAGGATCCATAGTAGGTCGGGCCCTGAGACATCAGGAATAAAAAGCCCCAACCCCTACAGTAGGGCCGAGTAGCCACTGCGTGCCCCGTGGCCCTCTGAAAGGGGTTCTGACAAGGATTAGCTGGACCAGTGATACACACAATTTGGGAGATTGGCACAAAAAACAAGAAGGATGGAAAAAGCGGTTACGTGGTTGTATTAGACTGCATAAGTGAACCAACAGATCCAAGTTGTAGCCCAAATGACGTGCATCAAATGGCCATTGTAATGTAGCATCAGCCACACATTTCTCACAGACACCTATGCACTGTGACCAGTTGTACAGAGTGAGTAGCTTACCCATAATCCGGGTTCAGGTCTTCCATTGTCTAAGATATGGGCGGCTGTTTTTGAAATTCACATGGTCGCCACACACTGGTATTTGTGGTAGGCATGTGCCCTCTAGAAGCTGCCACCTTCCGGGAGGAAAAAGCTGAAGGCAAAATAAATCTGGTTGCTCGATGTAGACTTCAAGCGATTGAAGTAACCAGGAACCAAACTGTGGAGTTCTTCTGGAGAGAAGAGTCGGGATCAGCAAGAGGACGGAGCAAGGAAAGAATCGAAGGAACACTGCTTTGTTGCAACACACCCTCCAACTATACTGAAGCCCTAATAAAGCAAAAGAACATGAAAAGTAAGTTACATTAGACATAACATGGCAGGTGTTACGCCCCGCGCAATGTGCATGGTGCAAATTCAGCAGTCGGTTGAGAGGACTGGGGATGGGAGCATGTTGACAGTGTTCAACCCCCTTTTTTAGGTCTCGCCTGACCCAGCGCTTGCGCTGTTCTGGCGAGACTTAAAGTAAGGGCTTCAAAAAATTCTACAGCCGACCCCAGCTTGCAGTGCATGTGCGCGGGCGCGCGCTTGAGCAGAGGGGCCATATGGCGTGATTACTGCTGCGCGCGCACCACTCGCGCACATGCACTGCAAGCTGTGGCCGGCGGTAGCATTTTTCCCCCGCCACTCAAGCTTGCAGTGGAACTCTCTCTGTTACTCCAGAGTCTCGCGTGCCTCCTTCTGCTGAAAGACTCCTTCTGTAATATCCTCCTTGCCCCAGGGTACCTAGGGAACCACACCCTCTTGAAAGAATAAATGCGCCTTGGCTTAGAAGTGTCTTGTTGTCCCCTTACTCCACTCCACGTTTTTGTACTCCAAGGACCGATCGTCCCCCCTCTGTTCATGGTCCAGACGTGCACCTCCATTACACAGCCTCCGCAGAGCGTAACTCTCGGGTTCTGTTAGCGCCTCCGAGCTGTTTGTGCAGTCCTGGTTACAGCGTGAGCTGTAATGTAACATCGCCATGTTTGTCCCCGTTAATGCCGGCCAGGGATTATAGGTGAGCAATATGGAACTGGCAAGTATTTGTCTTTCCACGCACCGCCCTCCTCACGCCTGAATGGCATGATATATAAATAGAAACTTCCTGTACAGAGGGAGTCCACATGTTCTGTTTTGTTTCCTGACCTCAAACTCAATATGCATCATTGTACTAGTCCATATTGAGTTCTTTGAAAAATGTATGTGCCTCTTTCCCAGCTTTCCCTGTCGCCTGCCAGGTTTGGCTTCTATCCTGCTGTGTTTGCATGAGCATTCATTGGGAGCTGTTTTCAGGTCTCGCCTACAGACCGCTTCGGTCGAGCAACAGCTGTCCTCACACAACATACACTTAGAGATAAAACAGGAGATTTTTGAACGCTCCTACCAGCCTTTGGCTACTGTTGTTCATCCAGCTTGCTCCTCCACTGCCTGTCTCACCCTCGCTCTCCCTTGTCAACTTGTTTTATTAGCTCTGCTTCTCTTCCACAATCCCTAGCGTCCTCAAATTTGCACACTCATCGTCAAGTTAAGCTCTCCCTCTGCCCTCGGAAGGAACTCGTGGACTTTCAGTTTACTGTTTGCAGCACACAGGCTTCTCAGAAGCTGGCTGCAATGCCAATAAACTGAGGTGGGGATGTTGTGAGACTTGCTGTGCTTTCTAAATCACTAACAGAACAACTTTTTTCCTCATTTCTGCGTGTCGCCGCTTTCAATCCCTCATCAGTTACGGGAGTATGTTACAGTACGTACTCAAAGGCTTCGGGGAAGTCCAATGTGTGGGCACTCCTTCCACAACTTGTTGATTTAAGGTAAGCCATGGGTGCTGATGTTATAAAACCTGCTTAGAAGAGGCATGTGGGCTCTGGACATTTGGATCCTTGAGATCAATGAGTGCAAAACACCCCAATGCATGGGACATTAGCACCCGGTATAAATTTGTTATTAAACCTAGATTGCGGCATTCCTTGTACTCCCGTATATCCTGTTGTGCATTGGTAATTGGTGCTGGCATCGCGCACGCAGCATTGCTTCGCTGGTAGTAACTAATGGTGCGGCTACTCAGTCAAAGGTTGGTGTTGCTATTGAAGCTATGCTACCTAAGTAAAACAAGCATTGGCATAGCCAATAGGTCTCGCCTTTGGGACCTTATAAGTGTTTAGCCAGGCAACAGTTGCATAACTAAATACTTATAAGGTCCCAAAAGCGAGACCTATTGGCTATACCAATGCTTGTTCTTTTTGTTACCTGTATTCTGTGTTGGGTTCTTCTTACGCCGATCTCCCAGCATTTTCAGGGGCTGCTTGTTAATGGGAGGGGCCATGAAGCGATATAAAAACCATAGGCAGACTCAACGCCGTGTTTGGCTTCAAGTCTTTGGTCTCTTGCATTCTCACCCCCTTGCTACTTACTGTGACTAGACCTTGGAGGTTGTTGGTCTAGTTGTTGCGTGCTGATCCGCTTCCTGGTTTCCAGATCTCTTGTGGTTCTCGCTGCGCTGTCGAACATGGCTCAGTGCAGGAACCTCATGGGGCTTTTTAGCCATGTTATTTTGCTGCCTGCTTTGAGTGCACAGTTCCTGTTCGCTGCCTTTGATTTTTTCCCGCTGTGACCAGGATTTTTGCCATCGTATCTTTGGTCACCTGTTTTCCTGCTATATTTTTCACGCTCAGTACTATACCACTTGTTGCCGTGGAACTCTTTCCCTTCGCGCTGAGAGTACCTTATACTCCCTGGCACCCCTGGTTTACTACAATAGAGGAAAAACTAAGGGTCTGTACACTGATGAAATAAGTCCATGGACCTTGTTGAAACCACATGTGATTGTGGGTTCTTTTTTTTTGGTTTTTGTTTGTATAATCACTTTATGCCCTTTTGGAGGAGCCTTACTTCCTGGTTATTTTTGTATCCCATGAATATTGGCACCTCGCTGAGTGGGGTTAACTCTCCTCCCATAAGATGCTTACTGGAAACTTTATAGTTAGTGAGTTAAGAAGAATCCAACACAGACACATACCAGTGTGGGTGGGTTTATAGGAGGCACACCTATACCAACTAATTGGTTTTCCCTTTTTTTGTTTCATTATAGATAGTGTCTGCCAAGGGGGATCCCCTGAACAACCTGGAACCGGGTGTGACCGTCTCCTCATCTAGTGTGGTCCTCCGCTTACCCCCTCCATTCTTCCCAGGAACGGTTACCGGCCACACTTTTTGGTTCTTCTATATAGTGGGTTGGGCCCAGTTCCGGGGGAGATTAGTTGGGCCATCTTCACTCCCACAACTGTGGATGCTCAGGTTTGTGTGTTCTTGACAACAAGAAACATAATAAACTGGGAAAATCAGGAAAAAAACAAGGAAAAACAGCCATGATGGATAAGGAAAAGAAAAGAGGACAAAGGGGCCTATGTATCAAGCGATTTTGTATTCGCAAACGCTGCGATTCGCAAGAAAACAGCGTTTGCGAATACAAAAATCGCAAAACGCGATGTATGAGCCTTTTTCGCATCGCACTAATAAGGAACGCTAATTTTGCGATTCCTTAATTTTGCGTAACCATTTAAGGAATCGCAAATTGCGATTCCTTATATGCTATGTAACAAACACCCAAGTTGTGCGATTTCTCCTTAAGAAATCGCAAATTACCACCAACTTCAAGTTGGTGGTATTTTGCAAATTCTTTCAAAAATGCACTTTTTGACATTTTTCTAGGTGCCATGTGGCGCACAATCATGCCCTTATGGCATGTATGTGCGCCATATGCGCACACATGCTCATTTCAGGGGAACATCAGGGTGTCATCATGACACCCTTGCCCCTTTGAAATTATTCTGAATTTGCGATTAGCAAATTGCGAATCGCAATTTGAGAATGCCTTTCCATTCATTCCTATGGGTCTCCTGGCCCATAGGAATGAATGGGAAGGTATTCTTTAATTGCAATTTTGCAATTTTCTAATCGCAATTAAGGAATATTAAGAATTCGCAAAATATGTGTGAATTTTTAAATACATCCCGTTTTGCAATTTTCAAATAGCGATTCTCAAAAAATTTGAGAATCGCAAATACGGTTTTTGATACATATGCCCCAAAATCATGAAGTGGATTAGCTGTGGAGTATGCTTAAAAAAGCAGCTGCAAGCCGTAGGCGGGCAATTGTCTTTTTGGAGGTGGAAGAGCAAGAAGCAGGATGGAGCAGGGGGAAGACAGCCCGGATGAGTTGAAACGTACACCCCGCATCTGTATGCTTCTTGCAGTGTTGTCTGAGGCCCAGGAACTACAAGGCCACACAAGGTATTGTAGGTCTCGGGCCCCCAGACTGCCGAGGTTACAACACCTGTTGGCAATGAACGCAACAGTAGATATTGTCCCTTTGAGCTATTCCCACTCTCTTGTAGAGACAGGATTGAGTTGAAAGAGATTGAATGCGTAGCCTTTAATCTTTGTACCCACAGCCTCCCAAGTAAAGCCAATGAAGTGCAGTTTAGTCATCCAGCGGTTGCAAGAAAGGTTGAGGAGCAAGCAAATGAGTTGTCTCAATGGGTCTCACACTCAGCAAACCGTCTCCCCCAAAATACCCTTGGATCTTGGCCACAACTTGTTCCAAGTTGCCTCAGAAGGTCTCTGTTCTCTGTTGCTGGGAAACAAAAGGCTGGGTGCGGAGCCAATACGGCTCATAAAGCATTTCTCCAATAATGCAAGGGCGTGCTGGACAGCAAACAGCCGGAACTGAATGGCACCTGGGAGCCACAGAAGCCTGGTCACCAAAAAACCTCCGCTAAAACATCTAACAGCTCTGAAGTTCTGTTCCTGGAAATCCGTGGCTCAAGAACTTTGTCTGCCAATGATGATGTAACTTAGGACATTAGTAAGAACGATATAATGTGCTTTCAAGAAACGTGGCAATTAGTCGAGACAGCATGGCCAGACCACCTTGAATTCCTTGAACCAGCTGATCCATCCCCCAAAGGTGTTCACCCCTCTGGTAGGGTTCAATTCTTGTTCAGAAAGCCTTGGCAACAAATGCAGTGGTACTGTCAAGCCGGTGGCATAGCTAGACCTTTGGCAGCCTGTGGTGGCCCCTGCGTTTGCCACCCACGGAGACCCCACTGAAGAGCGGAGGGTGCTGGCGATTTCCGCCCGAGATTGCAGGTAAGAGAGTGGGTAGGCCGCCGCCCCCAAAACTTGAGCGTACCAACCCCCTCTTGCTGGGCCACTGTGGCAAGCAGCCTCAGAGCTTACATATTTATATATCTTGTATCGCACAACAATCAAACTCTTAGGGAAAAGACACTAATCATCATAGGGTGCATCTACATCAATCCAAAACAACCAAAGAAAAGAACAGCAGTGGCTGAAGTCATTAAAATCATTAAAGCTTTAAGACAGCAATCTCTGCAGGCCATGTGATCACTTGCTGGAGACTTCAACATGTTCCTTTTAGAATCAGCTGAGCCATCAATTTGGGTGCAGAAGGAATATACAGCATGGTTCATGCCTGAAATCATACTTGGTAAAATCAAGAAGGACTCCGCAGGGAAGAGGTGTGCTACCCTCCTCAATCAACTAGGTTAGAACCTTAAAGGGCAGAAGCACCCTAGACAATTCACCAGTCTGCACGTTCATCTCACAAAATAGTTCATCATTAATGGACTACCTTCTGGTATCTTCTCAGAACTTTAACCAAGTGAGCTGCTTTCAAGTGGCCCCTGGCCTGATTAGTGACCATGCAAGGTTGATCCGCTCTCTCTCCATGAGTATGTCTAGGTGGCCCTTGGCTGAGATGATAGGCACCCAAGAAAATGTCAGCTCTCTCCATAGAATAAAATGGAGCCGAAAAAGTAGAGGAATTAAAAAAACTCCTCAAGGCAGATCTGCTTGGCCAAGTTTCACCCCCGCCACAATGGCACTCCCCAACGGCGAAGTTGTTAACCCAACTCTCTCAACCCACTCAGGTGTTATGCTCCCCTAAGGAACGCCCGTTTCTGCACTCATCAATGGAACCAAGGACTCTCAACCGCCAGCTGAACAATCTACTGAGTAGGAGCAGGGCCATTAATAAGCCAGGCACACTTACTCATGAAATAAGAAAAATAAGAAAGGCATGCAGATCAAAACTATGGCAAATGAGTAAAGCGAATGAAGAAAAACAGTGGGTGGAGCTTTATGAGGCTTCGAAATGAAGAAACTTCCATAATTTTTGGAGGCTGGTGCAGCAGAGGTCTAAAGGGAACATTTTGAAAGCACAGCCTTCCATATCAGCGACTAACTGGGTGAACTAATTTATTAGCTTAATGTTACCGACACAGAAAGCCACCGGAGGAGGCCTGCACCCAGTGCACAGGCTCCCCTTAGGCACCCGGTCACAATGGGAGACTTACAAAAATAATATGGACCAATAGCAATGAATCGTCATCTCCATTTGCTTGTCGGGAGCCCCCGGGCCCAATGGTCTACCAGCTAGAATATTCAAAGTCGCACAAGAAGAGAGGATTCATCTCCCATGCCCGTTTTTCAAGCAGTGCACTGTAACAAATGAGGCTCCTGACATCTTGAGGAGAGTCATATTATCCCCACTACACCACCCCAGTTTAGTTGACTGGTGGAGAATGTCTGCATTGTCAGCATTCCGTCCATCATTTGTTTGTTGTAACGCTTTTCGCCCTAAGTGGGATGGGTATTCCCAGACGTGGGACCCGTGCTCACTACGCCACTGGAGTCAAGCTATCCTGGCTGATGACGGCTGATAGCCAGAAACCGGTCCTATGATGCTTGATTCCGGTCCAGGGAAGACATGGCTTGGCAGTTCGGGCTGGACTGTTCCCATGAGGCACAGGGTCAAGACTGATTTGCATATGGCCATGTCTGAACTGGGGTGGCAGAGTGGGCTAAAGAACGATGGATTTAACCCAGATCTCTTGACTGGGGGAGAATGTCTGCATTGTCAGCATTCCGTCCATCATTTGTTTGTTGTAACGCTTTTCGCCCTAAGTGGGATGGGTATTCCCAGACGTGGGACCCGTGCTCACTACGCCACTGGAGTCAAGCTATCCTGGCTGATGACGGCTGATAGCCAGAAACCAGTCCTAGGATGCTTGATTCCGGTCCAGGGAAGACATGGCTTGGCAGTTCGGGCTGGACTGTTCCCATGAGGCACAGGGTCAAGACTGATTTGCATATGGCCATGTCTAAACTGGGGTGGTGTAGTGGGCAAAAGAACGATGGATTTAACCCAGATCTCTTGACTGGGGGAGAATGTCTGCATTGTCAGCATTCCGTCCATCATTTGTTTGTTGTAACGCTTTTCGCCCTAAGTGGGATGGGTATTCCCAGACGTGGGACCCGTGCTCACTACGCCACTGGAGTCAAGCTATCCTGGCTGATGACGGCTGATAGCCAGAAACCGGTCCTAGGATGCTTGATTCCGGTCCAGGGAAGACATGGCTTGGCAGTTCGGGCTGGACTGTTCCCATGAGGCACAGGGTCAAGACTGATTTGCATATGGCCATGTCTAAACTGGGGTGGTGTAGTGGGCAAAAGAACGATGGATTTAACCCAGATCTCTTGACTGGGGGAGAATGTCTGCATTGTCAGCATTCCGTCCATCATTTGTTTGTTGTAACGTATTCCACATAATATCAGTCCATTTTGATTTTACACTAATAGTGAATAACGTAATATTGTTCACTGTGAGTGATACAAAAAAAATGACAAAAAATTGAAAGTGAAACCTCAACCGTCGTCCATAAGGACGAGCTGCCCCTGTGTTCCTGGCACTGATGATACCACCTCTGAAGCCAGGGGTCGCAAAGGCAGTGCCGGGGGTCACAAAGGGCAAGTCAGGGGTTGCAGGTGCGAGCCCGGTGACCCCTGAATGACGTCCATCCATCCCACCCTGGAAAGGGATTTACGGCAGTCCTTGGCCCAGGATGGGCAGCTACTGAGACGAGCTTGTGGACGTGGACAAATGGGTGCTGAGACCTTGACACTCTTGGTAGAGAGCTCGGCCCACATCAATGGGTTTACAGGTAACAGCAGTCTCTTTGTAGTTCCTGAATGGCAAAATAAATATTAAAACCTGTGTTTAGGACCAAATACTACCCATGTGAGTTGAGCCCATCTTCTTCTGCTGTATTGAGATATGCAATTGTTAACTTGTGCCATGCAAAGTCTTGAGGGCATGTATGCACCGTCCAGTTTATGATGGTCATGCCAACCAGCGTGCCAGTGTCCTGCTCAGGATCCACAGCCTTGCAGCGGTGGGGTTATTACTATGCTGAGCTACATTTGGCACTTGCGAGTGCTTCAAAGCACTTAACGTGGCAGCACATCCAATCACAAGCCAGTCTGCTAAAGCATTGGAAATGAAGGTGCTGTCAGATCCTATGAATGTCACTAAGCAAAATTCCAGATTTAAATTTTATGAAATCTTAAAGTGAACAGTACATCATCGCAGTTAGAGTGCAGTTGTGTGAATCCTAAATTCACGGGTTTGTGGCACTCCAAAGAATCTATACCAAAGGGGATGATGGACGGAGCGCTTGACCTTAGGCAAGGTTGCAAATCTGACTTTCAGATTCTCCCAAGCAGCCCCAGACGTCAAGTTGGTTGAAGTATCAGTGCTTCCATCTGTCTCCACATACAGAGACGCTAGAGGACAATAGTCATCTGGGTGATGCTGATTTTTATTTCCTTTTCTCAGCCTTTTTTACTCACCTTGACGTGTCTTTCCATGGCAACAGCATGGACCATCAGTCCCAGCCCATCTGTCTCTACGCCTCTTTTAAGAAGCTGGCTACTCTTAAAGTCATATTTGGCATCTCAATTAAGGGGGGTGCAACTTGCGGAGTTTTACTCCATTGAATTCCGCAAAGTTACCTAAAAAGTCAGCGAGATTCCACAGAGTTCAGTGAGCGGCGGAGTTCGGGTATGTCACGCTGCTCGTGCTGATTTGAATCACCAGGAGCTTCTCCAGCACTGTAAAACCAGAGTGAACGGCACCACGCGGCACGCCAGAGGGCGCTGCTTCCTTCTGCCGCTCGAGTAGATTTTCCATGCGAGT
The DNA here is from genome assembly GCF_964204655.1 of Triturus cristatus. Classification (NCBI taxonomy): domain Eukaryota; kingdom Metazoa; phylum Chordata; class Amphibia; order Caudata; family Salamandridae; genus Triturus; species Triturus cristatus. The sequence goes on along the minus strand of NC_140593.1, from coordinate 1,138,344,543 downwards.
GGCAGCTTTCTCATTGGGAGCTGAACACCCCACATAAGATAAACATTTTTTACATTTCACAAAAATGTATGCGGTTCCTCCACATAATAAATATACCCAAACATGCAACAGAACCATGACACTGTCAAATAACCAGGAACTGAGACAAAACTGTCAACAACTAGATTGAAAGAGTAGAAAAACAGGAGACGCTGCAGACAAATGGTTCTGTAGAGAAGACAAATTAGAGCGGAAGAAAGAGATCATGATGGGAGAGAAAAAATGATTTGCCTGTAGTCTTTTTATGAGTATCTCAGCACACTGGTAGAAAACATGGCAGCTGGGGAGAAAGGAACATTTCTTTAAGTTTTTAAACCCCATCTTGAAGTTAGCGCACTGCTGTGCAAGTACTGTCAACTAAGAAACACCTAACACATTACGTGCCGCTCGCTGAACCTGCCACGGACTGAGGAATACCTTGGAGCTGGTCTCTATCCTGTTGCTGGACCGGAGGGGAAGTCGCGCTGCCTGCGGAGAGGCCGCTGCGGAGCTCGTGAGACCGGGACTGCGAGGACCAGGGTGCTCTCTGACAACCTTACTCGGCACACCTGGTGTCTCTTCCCGGTCCCGCCCCTATTGCCTACATCACTCCTCGCGGCCCCCGCTTCGCGGGCGCCGCTCGCTGAACCTGCCACGGACTGAGGAATGCCTTGGAGCTGGTCTCTATCCTGTTGCTGGACCTGAGGGGAAGACGCGCTGCCTGCGGAGAGGCCGCTGCGGAGCTCGTGAGACCGGGACTGCGAGGACCAGGGTGCTCTCTGACAACCTTACTCGGCACACCTGGTGTCTCTTCCCGGTCCCGCCCCTATTGCCTACATCACTCCTCGCGGCCCCCGCTTCGCGGGTGCCGCTCGCTGAACCTGCCACGGACTGAGGAATACCTTGGAGCTGGTCTCTATCCTGTTGCTGGACCGGAGGGGAAGTCGCGCTGCCTGCGGAGAGGCCGCTGCGGAGCTCGTGAGACCGGGACTGCGAGGACCAGGGTGCTCTCTGACAACCTTACTCGGCACACCTGGTGTCTCTTCCCGGTCCCGCCCCTATTGCCTACATCACTCCTCGCGGCCCCCGCTTCGCGGGTGCCGCTCGCTGAACCTGCCACGGACTGAGGAATACCTTGGAGCTGGTCTCTATCCTGTTGCTGGACCGGAGGGGAAGTCGCGCTGCCTGCGGAGAGGCCGCTGCGGAGCTCGTGAGACCGGGACTGCGAGGACCAGGGTGCTCTCTGACAACCTTACTCGGCACACCTGGTGTCTCTTCCCGGTCCCGCCCCTATTGCCTACATCACTCCTCGCGGCCCCCGCTTCGCGGGCGCCGCTCGCTGAACCTGCCACGGACTGAGGAATACCTTGGAGCTGGTCTCTATCCTGTTGCTGGACCGGAGGGGAAGTCGCGCTGCCTGCGGAGAGGCCGCTGCGGAGCTCGTGAGACCGGGACTGCGAGGACCAGGGTGCTCTCTGACAACCTTACTCGGCACACCTGGTGTCTCTTCCCGGTCCCGCCCCTATTGCCTACATCACTCCTCGCGGCCCCCGCTTCGCGGGTGCCGCTCGCTGAACCTGCCACGGACTGAGGAATACCTTGGAGCTGGTCTCTATCCTGTTGCTGGACCGGAGGGGAAGTCGCGCTGCCTGCGGAGAGGCCGCTGCGGAGCTCGTGAGACCGGGACTGCGAGGACCAGGGTGCTCTCTGACAACCTTACTCGGCACACCTGGTGTCTCTTCCCGGTCCCGCCCCTTTATCGACCCCTCCCCCCAGTTTAAGCCTATTCCCCGAACGCGCCAGCGGAACGCGCCCGGAGCGAAGACCGGGCAAAGAGCGGGCCGTTTGAGGCCGTTCGAGTACGGACGAGGGAGGGCGTGGGGCACTCCAGCGTGTCCGCAATCCACCACATATCAGGTGCCGTCGGTGACATTATGACCACGAGAGAAACTAGGAGCAAGAGTGCTATGGCGACGGGAAGGCCAACAGGTACTTTGGATACGTACTTTGCTAAAGCTGGGTCCCTTCTCGTGGATGAGATCTCCATTCTTGAAAGACGTATCTCCCAAGAAATAGACTGGGTGAGGAGATCCTCCCTAGGACCCATCGCACATGTTGCCACCCCCGCCAAGCAACCAAATCTCATAACACTTCCGGCAGGGGGGGTAGTTGGGCTGCCTGCTCTCCCAGACCTATCTGTTACTAACTGCTCCATTACCTCCTCTATTGACTGTGAAAATTCTGAGCATGCAGAGCTTAGCATCCTACCTCTCCCAAACTGTAAGGGCCCCACAGTACACACCACTGCTGAGGTAGCTGTCATTGAGCAGACCATAAGCAATACCAAGGCCCTGACTCAGCCCATACAGCAGGAGAAGGAGGGAGCAATCCCGAAATTGGATAAAAGGGCCTACAAAACCAGGGGGGGTAATTCTAAAGCTACTAAAGCTAATCCTAGAGCTAGGGGAACTAAACAGGACATAGTTAGCAAAGGGCCGGTCTCATCCCGTAAACACGAAGCCCTGCACCAACACACCCCGGCAAAAAATCCTCCTAGCCAACAAAACGCTGCCGGGATGTATGATAGTATGTTCTCTGATTTACGCACTCTATTGAGGGAACTGCTTAATCCCCTAGAAGACCGTCTGGCCAACATTGAAATCTGCCTAATAGATTTGCGTAGGGGATTACTAGGTTTAGTCTCAGACCAAAGAGCAGGTATGCACGCAGTAGGTGGGCACTCCATAGGGGCTCCCAATTTACCTAATCTACTTTTAAATTCCATCATCCCGTCCCCTGTACCCCTCACAGCCACCTCATTGGAAAATGTGCAGCCAGCTTCTTTGTTAAAATCCGCCTCCGCACTACCCTGCAACCACCAACCCGTCATAGGATCTACCAGTAGGCTGAACTCATCTGGTACGGCCTCTGGTCCTAATCAGGTAAAATTATTAAATGACGCAAGGAACCCTACAGACAGGCAAGACAGTCTACAAGATCGGCGCAAAGTGGTAAATTTGCCTCCCGAGGCTGCTGCCTATTCTGTTGTTTTGAAGGGAGTACCCCCGTTCGAGGGAACCGTGGTGGAACCATATGATTCTTTACATAACAAGGTCACTAGTTGGCTTAACACTCACAGGCCACTACCACCTAACACTAAGGGAGAAATTCTCATGGTTAGAAGAGTCCCTTGGATCGGCCATACCGATAAGAAATGTGCTGGTGACTGTATAATTGTAAATTTTAGGAACCCCAAAATTGTGTCCTATATTTGTAATTGGACCGGGAACAAAGGGTCTACATCTATTGAAGTGGTCCACCTGTCATACTTTTATCCCAATATTTTTAAGCCAATTTTGAACATTGACAATGGCTGGACCCGGGTTGGAACGGCTGCTGATGGCCGCAGAGTCAGGCCCACCCGTAATGCTTCATGCACAAACTTTGGTAACCTTTTCCATCCCAATAGATATAGCTGTCTTGAACAGACAGATTGACTCTCTAAGGGTCAGGGGCATGGCGTATGCGAAATAGATACCGCCACTCAAGAATACGGTGCCCCCCAAGGGGAGAACTTGACATCCATTAACCCCCACGGTGAAGAAACTGTAACATCCAAAACTAAAATCATCTTGGGTTGTACTAATAACAAGTTAAAATTGTCAGTCCCAACGCATCATAATGCAGACCCGATGGAACTATCTACTGTGGAAACATTCCTGCCCAGTCTTACGATTGCACCATTGGATGCTGCCCCGCTTAAAAGTGCTGGAAGTGTCCCTGACCCGCTTAACGTCTCCTTAAAGGTTCTTTCTTGGAATGTCGCTGGCATTGTCAATAAACTCGACACGAGCGACTGGGAGTCCCTGATAGCCAACAGCGACATCTGCCTCTTTCAAGAGACATGGGCAAGGGAACCATTATCTAGAGTGGGGTATGCTGTGTTCGAAATAAACGCGATCTGGTCAGGCAGAGGGAGGCCCTCCGGAGGGTTGGCGATCTGGGTGGCTAGCCACATTGGGTGTAATGCGGAGAGCTTACCGACGCATTCGCAGGACATCCAGTGCGTTCTACTCAGGTGGCCTAACGCTTCGAGTCTAGCAATAATCAATGTATACTCCCGTCCCACCAAGCTGGCCATGGAATCTCCCACACTTGATGATCTTACTTGCTTTTTGGCCAGCCTCCCTAATGACTTTAAGATAGTCTTGGGAGGCGATTTGAATTGCCACTTTGAGCCCTTAGAAGGCCTTAAGGAAGGAGCCCTCGTAGTGGAAGACGACCTTTGGGGCGTACCGCGTTGTCAATCGCCATATGTCAAAATCTGGTCGCCCCTAGTAGTACAAATTCTGTCCTTAACGCTAAATTTTTCTTTAAGGGCATGTAATGGCCGCAGTACCTCAGATACTCCCTCTGCATGTACTTTTAACAGGGTGAACCAAGAATCTAGGCTAGATTACATTTTTGTAGACATTAGTCTCTGGCCTATGGTTCTGGATTTTAGAATAATATCAAGAACGGACAGTGATCATAATGCACTTGTAATGTATATGGCGCACCCTAAAGGTGCTGATCGATCACTTGCCGCTGAGCCCAGCAAAGATCCCGGGAACTTGACAATTAGTTCCAATAGACGTAGGATCAAATGGGGGAAACTGGCGAGCTCCGAAGAGTCCCTAAGTAAGATTTTTCGGCTAGCACTCCCGAAGCTAATAGAAACGGACAATCTAATCTCACAGCCCAGAAACTTGGAATTCAATAAGAAACTAGCCCACATACATGAGGAATTGGTGGCCCTTTTAGGTGAGGTCTTTTACCCAGTGTTACCCCCAAGGAAAAATACAACTCGAACTCCAACCTGGTATAATGCATCTTGTAAAAAGGCTAAGTCCGAACTCCTGAAGTGTGTTAAAAAAGGATCGGACAAGAGCAAACTTGTTGAGCTTAGACGAATCTACAAGAAAACCATGGCAGTGGCACGAGCCGAATGGGATTGGAATAAATGGCAGGATTTAACATCAGCACTGGAAGCGAAAGATCTGAGGAAATTTTGGTCCCTGGTGAATACTGGTATGCCAGACCCCAAAGCTGCAATAGAGCCAAATATTGCAGCATCCGTTTGGGAGGGCCATTTTGGCCAATTATACCAGGAACCACCTCAAATTGATGGTGGGAGGGATATGGTCTCTACTGCTGCTCCCGCCCCAGTACCAGCCCTGGAATTTACTCTTTCCGAGGTGGTCAATGTTATTCTAGCCCTTTCGAGGGGGAAGGCCCCTGGTCTTGACAGGTTGCCTGGCGATCTTTTTCGCTCATACGCAGACATATGGGGTCCCTATCTCCTTACACTCTTTAACGCTATTCTGGGTGGGATGGAGATTCCTTGTACTTGGCTGGGGGCTGAGATAGTGCCCATTTTCAAAAAGGGTTCTCCTCTGCTCCCAGCCAACTACAGGCCAATAAGCCTCATAGATGTCCCCCAGAAAATATACTCGCGCCTACTCCTAAACCACCTTTTGGAGTGGATGGAGGAAAATAAAATTCTCAGCCCCTTACAAGCTGGCTTCCGGAAAAACACGTCCACCATGGATCAGATCTTCCGCCTCGTACTCCTATATTGGAAAACTGTGATCATTGAGAGGGGAAGGCTGTACATGGTGTTCGTGGACCTGAGGTCAGCTTTTGACCTGGTCCCCAGGAAGAAACTATGGGAGACACTAACGGGGCTGGGAGTTCCACCCCATCTACTAAATGCCATTATTAGGCTCCATGAAAACAACTTTGCACAGGTCAGGTATGGAAGGACGGGTGCGCTGACATCTAAATTCCCAGTACATAGAGGGGTCAGACAGGGTTGTGTCCTTGCCCCGACCCTGTTCTGCCTCTATGTTAATAATGTAATTGCATATCTTGACAATGTTCATGATAATGACGCCCCGTCTCTGGCCGGCAGGAGGGTACCGGCCATTATGTTCGCGGATGATACCCTCCTGCTGTCCAAATCCCCGATGGGGATTCAACGGATTTTAGATGGTTTTGGCCTTTTCTGTAGCCAACATGGCCTGGAAATAAATACAGGGAAGACCAAATTTATGATATTTAACCCCTCAGCCAAAACTAGACCAAACCCATCCCTGAGTTCAGTCACACTGGAGAGAGTAAAAACCTTTCAGTACCTAGGGGTAACGCTGCATGAGAACCTATCATGGGAACCTCACGTAGCAATTAGTCGCATGAAACTTGCACAACTGTCCGGGGGAATTCTGAAGGTAGCAAATTCCTCCACCTACAAACCAATTAGCCCGGCAGTTGTAATGTACAAGTCGCAAGCCAAAGCAGCCGCATCCTACGGTGGAGAACTCTGGGGATACACGGCGGGCACAGGAATCATTAATGTAGAAAACAATTTTTTAAGGCGTCTCCTGGCCCTCCCCCGAGGCACACCCCTTCTTCCCCTAAGAATGGATATGGGTCTACCCTCTATAAAAGAGGACCTGGAACTTATGCCATTAAGGTTCTGGCATAGGCTCTGGTCCACTGTTGAGCTTCTACACTATAGGCAAGAGCTTGTACATGTTATGAATCTGAATTCCTGCGATAAAATTACCTGGCTAGCCTCGATTAAGAAAGAACTCTATCGGCTGGGGCTCCCCGAATTATGGGAATCGCCCGAGCAAGGCTGTCTTGGGGTCTCCCGCAAACGCCTTGTGGGTATATATAGGGAGCAACGTTATGCCTCCCTGGTCTCTGCATCTAACAAAGGGTCCTTGACTGATCGATTTCTGACTTTCAAGGACCATTACCAGTTTGAGGGATTTATGGATATTATTTTTCCCATCTTATCCAGAAAATTGTTCATACAATGGAGGCTAGGGACTCTCCCTATCAAAATTTTTACCCACAACTGGACAATAAAGAATGATAAAATCTGTCCAGGCTGCTGCAATCATGATGAGGAAGAAACCCACATTGTGTTCTTTTGCCCAGCTTACAATAGACCAAGAAGATACTGGCTAGTCCCGCTATGCAGAAATCTGGGCATTAGGAGTCATCAGCAGGTGTACAGAATATTGAAAACGAACACTGATCCGCACATAGTCTTTGCAGTTGCAAAATTTTTAACGGCTATGTGGCACATAAGGTCTAATATAAATAAGAACTGTGTTGTTTAATGAATTCCATTGTCTAGATCTCCGTAACATTTGTATATTGATTTTACTGGTTTTATCATGCTTGTATTTTTAGTGACCGTTTTAAATGTATTGTGTGATTCTATCTTTTATGGCCTAATCGGCCGAAATAAAGAAATTTTGGATTGGATTGGATTACATAGATGTAGAATTAATACAAATTAAGTCTCAGTGTACGTACATGTATGATGACATGTGTAAGGTTATTTTTCTGTTACGACTTTCAAGAGTGATGTGTTCTTGAGGGACGGGTTAGACACTTTAACTGAGATGTGTCCTTGGGGACATGTGTCAGCTGAAGTCAAAATAAGGGGGTAAAAAAGGCAAAGGCTTTTAAAATCTGGTGCCGGGAAGGTGCAATTGCCGAAGGTAAATTGGCCATCTAGTGAATGATGTCACAAAATGATTCATAAACCAGACATCATCAGGCAAAGCAAAGTTTTCGAATGACTTTCACTGATGGATGTTGGTGTAGCCACTGGATGGCCCCTTTAAACCTACAGTTCCTGTGTGGAGGGATATATTTTTATTTTAAAAGGTTTATGTAGCGTGAACAAGACCACATATGGGTATCAGAGCGCTTTACAGATTGGCAGTTAAGAAGGTACGGAGAGTGGAAACCATAGCACAACCAAAACAAGAAACTAACACAATAGATCATAACAAACATAACAAATCGATAAAGACGAGTGTAAACTAGCAAGTCCGAGGCTGATTGGGATCTAGCCCAGACATTTCTTCTGTAGTATCAGGCCGTGGAATTATTCAGTCTTATTTCAGGTGGCAAGGAGTTCCAAATTCTTGGTGCAATACCCGAGAATGCTCGATTGTAGGTTTTCTTTTAATGGAATTTCTTTGGCTTGAACAGTAAAGTGCTAGAGGCCATAGAGGATCAGGAGCCCCCAGGGAACTCAAGTTTTTGCGCAAGATATATTAGGGTGTTGAAACAAAGCTTTGTGTGTCATGCAAGCGATTTTAGATGTATCCTTGCTACATGCAGGAGCCATTTTAGTGACTTCAACTCAGGTGTGATGTGATGATAACGTTTGGAGCCTGTAATGAACCCTGCAGCGGAGTTGAGAGAGGCCCTAAGTGGCGCCGTCTTTGATCTAGGAAGGCCACAGAGGGTTGTGCTACCATAATCCAGTTTAGAGATCACTAGGGCTTGCACCGCATTCTTGAAGTCATTGTGGGGTAGGAACGGTTTTATTTTCCTTAGGACGCTCAATTGGAAGTTCGCTCCTTTGGTGAGTGAACTAATGTGCTTTTGCATGTTCAGATGCTTATCTGGCATTATTCCCCGAGAGCTCGTGGAATCAATGTTGTTTGGAGTGCAGTTGAGAGCTGTTAGTTGACGCATCCATTCTTCATTGTCTGGAGACTGTTTGGCTGGGGTGAGAAGGAGGAATTCTGTTTTAAGAGCGTTTAATTTCAGGTGATTGAGAGTCAGCCAACTTTGCATTTCCTAGTGTGTTGAGTTGAGGGGCCTAATGATCTGAGGGGAGGAGACTTTGAGGTACATTTGAGTGTCATCGACATACGTGTGATAATGGATGTTGGACAATTTCAGGATTTCTGTTCGAGGCTCCGTGAACAGGTTGAATAGGGTGGGTGAAAGCTTGGACCCCTGTGGCACCCCCAGAGTGAATGGAACGGGCTTTGACAGAGCCTGATTCGCCATGAGTCTTTGCGTTCTATTGTGTAGGAATGAGGAGAACCAGTTGAGCACAGCCCCTGATAGCCCCATCCTATGCTCCATTGGATCGATGTGGTTATCATGTTTGACCATATCAAAAGTGGAAGATAGGTCGAGGAGGATCAAAAGACCCGATTCATTTAGGTCCGGCATTCGTAGAGCATCGTCAATAATGTGGGCAAGAGCGGATTCCATGCTGTAACCCTGTCGGAAGCTGGATTGGAATTGGTCCAGCAATTGGAATTGTTCAATGTGGCTACTTAGCTGGGTGTGCACGCATTTCTCTAGGATCTTTGCTAGAGCAGGAATGTTGGAAATTGGATGGAAATTGTGAAGGTTAGTATGGTCTGCCGTTGTTTTTTTAAGGATGGGAGTGACCTGCCCCGATTTAAGGCAATACGGAATTGTACCTTGAAGCAGAGCGGCGTTACCTATCTTCGTCCAAAGAGGGAGTAAGGATGATCTGATCTCATTGAAGAGGTTCGATGGCAAGGGATCACTGAAGTGGTTGGATGGTTTCAGAATGGCCTGAGTTTTGTGAATTGTGCTTTTGTCCGAGGTTCAGAATATGCTCCCAGAAGCATTGTTTTTGGGGGGAGAACCAGAACGGGTGGGGGCACCCCAGACCCAGAGGGAGGATAGGAGACAGGTAGATTCTCCACAGCTGCCCGTAGCTCCAGTTCAATGTTTGTTGTCTTTTCATGGAATAAGGCGGCAAATTCCTCACAATTAGGCTGCAAACAGAGTTCCATAGAGGGAGGGTTGGGTTGGCAGTTTGACTGAAGCTTGATAAGTTCCTACAATTTTTGGGGCTGGTTTTTGGCATGCTCTAGTTGCTTTCTGAAGTAGCTAGCTTTAGAGCATCTGATGCGTTTGTTATATAAATTTCTCAGAGATCTCAGCTGAGTGAGATGGTCAAGGGAGGGAGAGGATCTCCACAAACATTCCGCTAGTCTCAGATTTCTTCTTCCAGCATTTAAGTTACCATTATACCAAGGTTTGGAGATTTTGGTGGGCAGATTGTTACGATGTATACAGGCGATACCTCCACCATGTCCACCCGATCAATCTAGCCTGATTATGTCAAAGCTAGGGGACACTAGTATGTCGATAATGGGTGCAGGTGAATCCTTAAGCCAGCTTTCCATCAGCACTAGAATGTCTGGATCATGAGCAAGGATGAGGGTAGCAATGTCAGCAGCATGTCGTGCTGCTGATCTGCAGTTGGGAAGCATGCGTTTAAGCTGTGATTTCGGATCATCTGAGGGAGGAGTAGTGGTGGGGACACGAGTGAGGTTGTTATTATTTAAGGTTCTAGAGTTCACCGTAGGTTCTCTAAACAGATCAGAGTGGATCCCTTCAATTTGGCACAAATTCTCTGTGATGGGTCATAAGAGAGAAGAAGGGTTATAATATCCTTATCTTGAAGTGAGTCTTTAACTCTGCAAGACCGAGAGGGGTCATTAGGGAGAGGTGAGGCTTCCTTTCTGTAGTGTGTGTGGGCCACATGGTTTGAGATCACAGTGGGTAAGGGACGCACAGAGAGCCTGGTGCAGGATTTACGGGGGGGGGGTGTAGTTGAGGCAGTCAGTCTTCGAGGTCCCACTAGACATCCGATTCTCAGATACGTTGGAGGTGAGGTGTAAAAGGCTTTGAACATCAGCCTTGAGTTGTCAAAGGGCAAGTGGAATCTCATCCAGTCTTGATTCAAAGGTTGTGTGGGAGCGGGTTCCTCGAACTTGGGAACCAGAGCTGTGAAGGATGGTGGTCTAGAGGAGGAATGGTTAGAGAGATGCAGAGGCGAGGTATACATGTGAAGTGCATCACAAGGTTGGAAGAGTTGCACCTGGTTACGAAGAGGTACAAGGGATTTATGAGTCAGGTTGCTGGCCTGGTTAGGGAGAACAGAATATGGACGTGACAGTGGAGTGGCTATGGGGAGAGACATGGGCCTTGTAGGAGTGTCTGCTATAAAGAGCATGGGGGTCGGGGTGTAGAAGGAGTGAAGGTGTGCTATAAGGGGCTAAGTGCCTCAGATATAACTGCTCTGGGAGAGTGTTGAGCATGTTGACTAGTCAGGGAATGGGGGAGAGGGATTCTGGTCCACCTAATGTCATAGAAGAGCTGCTATTTAGTACACAGGCCCCTATAGCCGAGCAAAGAAGAGAAGGGGAAGGATCACCTGAGATGCTGAGGTTGTGAGAGGACACATTTTGTGGATTTGGGGAGTTGCCATAGGGAATAGGGGGACTTTGGGGGGGGGTGAGATTTCATGACTAGACATTGAGTTCTTGATGATGGGGAAAATAGTGTAAACATTGACCAGGTTGTGGGCAGATGATTAAATAAGGATAGTCACATTGTTGTAAAGGGAGATGGTTGCTTCTATTTCGTAGGTGGATGAGGGGGCAACTGTAAGTATAAGCCCATGAGGGTTCTTCTTGGATGTGATGATTTGGAGCAGTGAGTAAAATGCCAACCTCCATTTAGCATGTGTTTTCGTAAAGAAGATAAGATCAGTAATTGTCGCACCATTTTTTGTGCACACGTAGGGATCCAAGATGAGAGTTTCTGGTTGTGCTTTTAGGAGTCTGTGTATGTAGAAAGATAATTTTCAGTCCCTCCTTTAAGTACACAATTTCTTCTAAAGGCTATTTTCATACACCTAATGTGTCAATAAAGTTACATTTGGTCAGAAATAGAGCTGATTTCACAAGTTTGCGGGTCTTTCTTGCTCCACAGAGGGTCTTCAGCGGCGCCTCTGCGGCTCCCATTGATGCCGCCAGGGCATTGCGGAAAATTTACTTTTTGATATTAACAGTATTATGTCCTCTCCCGATCTAGAGTACTGAAGTCAAATCGAGTTTCCGATTAAATCCAATTACTGAACAAACACTTTTCGGTAAGGAGCATAAACACACTCATATAAATTATATCATAGAAAAATTAGTGCAAACTTGTGCTCAATCACTTCTTATCACAGGCCATTTGTGAGCTATCGGAATGCAATAAGTACAAATTCCCCTGAACATATGCATTCCCATCAGTTAGAAAGTGGCTTCCCCAGCATTTATTTATTTAATTAAATCACATACTTCAACACAGTGACCTCCAATCTGAACTTCCTGTGTCCTTCCTCTCTGTCAATGACCACTATAGTTTTCACCTAGGATCCGTCTTTGAGATCTCTATTGAAGTATCAAAGAGTGCACATCAACAAACAGTTTAGTTCAACAAAAGCACAATTAGGCTGTAAAACTTTGGTTGTCATAACAGTTTCCGCTGTTATATCAAACGCATATCCAACCAACTGAGATTTCAGAGGAGAACAAGTTCTTTACTTTGTTATGGTTAACCATCAATGCGTGGATTGCATGCCTCAGGATTCTCTTCGTTTCCTCCTTCCTTTATCCACAAAGGTATCTGCTACTCATGATTCAAAGTCACTTCCTTCTTTCTTGTATAGTGATACATTTTTAGGTCAATAGAGTCTCCTCTTTTTTCAATTTCCTGTCCATCAGAGCTGGTTCTGCCCTTCCAGGCCCTGGATCGTATTGTCTTACTTCTCTGATCCTGAACAAAAACAGCTGAGTAACAACTAACCTCTCCAATAACCACCACTCTTCAGAATGAACATGACCCAAAACCCTCCTTCCTTCACAACATCCCCCCCAGCTCTCTGTCTCCAACTCTGTCCTTCCTTCTGAATGTCTCTGTGGGCACTTAGACCCTTCTGCATCGCACCCTACATCAATAGGAGAGAAGTATTGGCAACGGAGGACGGTGTGAAGGAAAGGGTGGGTGACATTCAGAGGTGGTTCTACTGATGTGGGTCTCATCCTTGGTCAGTACCAGATACTGTCTTCTGGTCTTTGATTGGACATTGTAGGGCTGCTCTCCATCTGTATCAGTCATTGTGGGTTCCTTCTTGCTGGGTCACGTGTGCTTATTTTGTGCTGGTGGACACCGGCACTCATTTTTGAGAACCGGGACCAATTTTTCATCATCAAACCCTGACACAGATCGAGAGCGAGAAAGACAGGAAAAGGAGAAAGCCAGAGAAAGGCAGGAAAGGGTGAAAGACAGAGAAAGATAGGAAAGCTGTGACAAAGGGTGAAAAATAAACTTCAAGAGTAAGATAGGGTTGTGGCAGAAGGAGGCATGAAGTGAAATGACTACCAGGAAACCCTGGCATTTGGCCAGTAGCGGCTACCACCAGACGGGAGTGGTGGGAGGGGGGAGAATTAGACTGTGTAATGCAGCCTGGTGAGGAAGACGCAGAGTGCGCATGACTGTGTGACAGGCCGACAGGGCCGGTCAAGCAGTCATGCCCACTTAAGTTGTGAAAAACACTCCTTCCCAGCTCTGCCCAGCCCCGCCCCCAGAGCCACTGAATTCAATAGGAAATATACAATGATAATAATGGCACGTTATTATCATCGTGTTTTTCCTTTGGAGCGGAGGGGCAACGCTCCTCCGCCATAGCGGAAGAGCCACAACTGCATTTGGCACAGATGGCAGTGGGCTCCAAAGAAAAACCTTGGTCTCCTGCACTTATGTTTATTTACTTATTACAAATTAACCTCTGGACGGCCCCCATCTTCACCTTTCCATAAAGTAACCCCACTATGCGCCATCTTGGTTTTCCTCCCACCGTGCTGTCTCTTTTATTTTGCTGAGGCAAAGTGCTGACCTTGTGCTCTTGCTCCTTAAGTTGCATTGGTGGGTAGAAAGCGGGACGTGCCTGAGCCTTCCCATGCTTTTGCTTTAACCCCTTGAGTGCCCCGCCCTTTCCCCGCCCTGTGCCAGCCCTTTCATTAGCGGGCGGGGCTCATGACGAGATAGTCTCGTCATGGGCACAGCGCAACCGCGCTCCATGACGAGACCATCTCGTCATGGGCACTGAAGGAGTTAAGGGTCATGGGTCATCTCTCCAACACTGCCTTTTACCCTATGTGTCCACCCTCAATTGACCTCCTCAAGCCCTCACGAGCCTCCAGCTACCTCTCTTTATATGTCCTTTAAGGCTTTCCATGTGTAGCCGTTGTCATCACTCCAGGAAGTGCTTCCACACAGGCGGATCTTTAACACGAGGGGTGCCTCACCACCACCACTTGGGTCTGTCTGCTGACAGCCTGAACGCTGTATCCTTTTTTTCTTAAATTTTATTTTTAGTACATTTTTACTTAACCTTTCACAGTGTTGCCTGAACTCCGTAACATTATCGACTTCTTATAGCGCGTGCCCCTGCTGCCGCGCCTATCCATGTTTTGGGTGAAATGGCGGTCTCCTTCACTGCAGCTCATCACATGTTTGCCATCTTGTCTTCCCTTACCCAATACTTTGACGTCAGCAACAGGGGGGCAATATTTGCTGCTAAGTGGTAAATTGTGAGTTGCACGGTGCAAGTGTGCCAAAATCACCAGGACCCGAATCACCTAGGCTGGGCGTTAAGTACCCCTACCCCATACACATGCAATTACAGCTTCACTTTCTGGAATGGTGAATAACCACCTGGCCCCAGAATTTCCAGCACGTTTTCCACATGGTTTCCTGCATTTTTAAGACATTCTTTCTTTTTCTTTCCATTTGTTTACTTTTTCTTATTGTTTTGTTCTCTTTTTCGATAGTCAGAACTTTAAGTTTAATTAAACAGTTTCTAATGCTGTTGTTTTTCTTATATAGGAGTTACCCTTATCTAGTTATGTAAATTCTCTAAAATTTATGTTGGAAAGTCTTATCCCTATTACAGAGGCTCACTGAATTTTAGTGAGAACTGAGTGTGCAAGTAAAGTGAGCCTAAGTGCAAAGGGATCACTGATTATACACAATGGGAAACATTTCTGAGTTGTGGGAGGCTGCATGGCGGAAGGAAGGCACCCCAAGAAGGAGCCATCATGATTAACCTTGTTGAGGGTCGGTGCAGTGGAGTACTTTACATGTTGGTAACTATGGGTAAGGTGGCCTCATTAGCATGTGGTCCAGAGACCTTTGTATCACCTGCTGCTCAGCGTGAGATACAAACTGTTGTGAGGCAGGTACAACTTTATCAGCTAACACTGTTTAATTTTACCTCAAAATCAATACGCAGATCAATGAAATGTTATTAAAACAATTATTATGCGTGGGCAGCTGAAATGGCAGATCTCTGGAGGTTTAAAGTTCAATAGCGCACATCATTATTAAAAGAAGAGAAAACTCAATGTATTAATTAGGTGTGTTTATATGTTCTATTTATAGAGTACGAACATAGCGGAAAGCAGCGGCGCGCTGTGCAGGACATAAGGTATACAATACAATCAGAGAGGATTTGCTGGCTGGAGGGCCTGGGACTGCAGAGTTCTGTGAGGGATAAGGGAATATCTGTGGCGTTGATTGTATTACTGAATATCGACCCCTACAATGCCGTGGTAAAAGAATATCGCGAACAGAATATCAAAGAAAAAATATCTACCAATAAGTGCATATAGAGAAGTATAAATTTACTCTTCCTAACTCCACATCTACGTACCTTTAAGATACATGTACCTTGTAGGTACATATATGTCGAGTTAGGTATAGAAAATCTAGACGTACTAACCTGTCGATATTATTTTTAGATATATTGTCCTCGATATTGAGACCCATCAATATTCTGTGGTCGATATTCAGGGTGCACACCTAAGTCATCGAAATGTATTGTTCGTCAGATTTTCCCTTCATTGGAGGAGAGTCTGGTTAGTGTTGATGGATACCTGCATGCGACTCCAGACCCAGTTAGCATAGAGAAGGACCGTTTTGTGAGTGGTCCATCCGGGCAGAGGATGTATCCATGGTGATGGCTTTGTGGAACAAGCAGCTGGTCTTGAAGATGGAGTGGGTAGGATTGGGGACCAGTAAAGTTTCATAAGGGTGAGGGTAATGTGGTTGAACTTCCTCAGACCTTTGAAGTGTTATGTGGCATGTTTGATGCCTTTAAGGGTGGACAGTGAGGTGTCCGGCAGGCCGTGGAGCATGGCAGTGCTCCAGTGACAGGACGAGGAGATGGATTTCAGCTCTGAAGTCGTTTTCCAGGAAGAATGTTTTCTCTTTCCTCAGTGGAGAGAGCTGGTACCAGGCCATTTTGGTCTTCTTGGTGATTTGCCTCTTGAGGGTGACGCCACTGTTGGTGATCAATCCGAAAGACTTGGCACTGGGTGATAGTTAGGCGTGTATCTGTCCTGGTTGAGGCTCTTGAGCCAGGTGTGGACTAGATATTGTTGGTAAACACAAGGAATCCCACTGTGTCCATTTAGATGTTGAATATGATGGGGGAGAAGATGGATCCCTGGGGAACTCCGCTGGTGATATGCCCATGTAAACAAACTTGTGTCACTTTGAGAGATGAACTTGGAGGACTTAGACTTGGAGGACGTTGCACGTGAATTCTATACAATTCTTTAGGGTGTGGATGAGTATGGGATGGACGATGGTGTTCGAAGCTGCCAAAAGGTCCAGCACATCGAGAGAAAGGGATTATCTATACCTCTGGTCAGGACAGCATTGTGCTGTAATATGTTATGAAGCAAGATTAGAAGTCATGCAATTAATGGTTGGTGTTATTGTGATTTTGAAGTTGTTTTTAAATTGTTTTTTCAATGATCTGGCTTAGCGTTGCCCAAACCGTGGGTAGCAACCCACTGGTTTGCCGTGAGCTGATTTTTGGTGGGAGGTGAAAGTCAGAGCACTAATTAAGATGCTTTTAAATTCTGTTTTTAATTTGTTATGCTTGCCACTGATCAAATTCTAGGCTGCTTTATTCTTTTAGCAAGAGGATTGGTGTTTACTTTTCCTTCTCTGGCTCGAAAGTGGGGGGAGTTTTTAAAGTAAATTTTCTGTCAATGTAGGATGTCGTTTTTCTGTAGTGCACAACACAATGTAATTGAACAATATGCATCCAGTAGTTAGGAAAGCAAAAATGAAGGACTTTTTCTGCAATTCTGAAGATTTCTGGAAACAAAGATTTTAATAGGCTCAAAACAATTCAGCACAATTACTTGGTATGCACAAATGATCAATATCACAGAAACCCTATAACCACACATTATCATTTGAGTGCCATAATGTGTTATCAGTAAAACTGTATGTCTGTGCAAATGCACTGACCATTTCAATGGAAAATGTTCTGTTTTTAAATGGCAATGCCCTACCACACGATGCTTTCGTCACGTTCAAAAATCGTCATGCTTCATGTCCATCAAAGGAAGGTGGGTCACGAAAGTTTTTTGTAACGCAAGAGTCCCAATCATACCTCACCCCCTCCATCCCTGAGCCACACCGCGACAAATAAGTCTATTCCAGACAACAAACAGCCCGGCAAAACTGGCAAGTAAATTATCTCCGTATTTGCAATTGCTCAAGACTTTGCCCCACCGGATATGACAAAGTCAGCATGAGACCTGAGACCTCTCTTTTCCAAATCATTTCTACTGGGTAGAAGAGCTCTGCACAGTTGATCCAAAGCCCTGCATCCTCATTTCACTTCAATTCTACACCACCTGGCACTAGGGAAGGTGTTAGAGCAATTTGCAGCATTTGTAGCATGCCCAATGGTCTTGAGTACAAGTGCCCTGAGTAGAAACTCATTAAAACCTGAGAGCTGTAATGGTGATTAACAAGTGTTGGACTTGGCCCTAATATTGGTAGTGATTTTTGGCCTCTGCGCACTTTAGCACTGTGGCCCAGTGTAAAGTGCGTGCGCTGTCTGAGCGCGTGTGATGAGATTGGCCTGCCCTCCCATAGGAATGCATGGGGGATATGTGTGTCCATGGTACTTTAGTATGTGCGAACTCGTGAGAATAAATGCTGCGCAATGGTGTGCGCAGCTTTATGGTGACTAGTGGAGAAGTGCCACTTCTAGAAGTTGGCCTTTCTGTGTACTGTGTGTCTGCCTGCTTGATGTGGAGTGCATGTTTGGCTTGTGAGTGACAGGAGCAGAGAGGGCTGGGGAATTCCAGGAGCCAGGGTGAGTCTGCCCAGTGGTGAATGGAGAGATCTGCATGTAGATGGGAGGGAGGAGTTGCACCTGGGACCTGAATAGGGCTGGGCCTTCCCTCCACAATGCTGGCTCCGCCCCCTGTGGTGCGTCTGATGTCCCTGGCCTGTCTTGTGAATAGAGAGGGGAGCTGAGCAAAACAAAGTGCTCAAGTGCTCCTGAACCAGTTGTATCTGGTTCTTCCCTTGCTCTACAGTTTTAGACAAAGGATTTAGCTGTATGAATAAGGGGCTGTGACCCCAAGTAAATGTTCTTGTTCTGGACTTGAATCTACCAGGGGCGTGTTGCTGCTGGGGCTCAGGGGAAGGCTCACACGCCAAAGATTCCAACGGGGATTAGCTCAAATAGCAACATATTTAGGATACAAAGAACTTGCCCCAAACCTCTTGGAAGTCTTGTAAAGAGTGACACGTTTATAGATGAACTTTTCCAATGAGGCCGTCTCAGATTGGTACGTTAGCCAGTTGTCAGGGGTCTGCAATGTCATTGCTCTCCGATATCATAACATGAAAAGCTACTGATAGAATATCAGAGGTGTCATAAGAGACTGTCATATTAGCAGTAAGGAGAGTACATGTGTCAATATAGACTTTCTCTCCTTCCAGATCTTTGCACAGTAAAGCGATGGTGGGGGGGGGGGGCATATAATCCTACATGCCATATCTCCAGAACGTTAAGGTAGGACATATTATTTTCCTGTTGTAATCTAGTCAAGTCCAAATGTAATTGAAGGAGAATTTTGAAATAGCCCCATTTTATTTGAGTCACTCTAAGCCATTGTTGACATTTCAGAATGTCGTTGTAGTCCTTATCTGTGAGCTGGATGGGCAATTGATTCCCCACCAGTGTTTAAGAGCAAATATTGTTGGTTCGGGCAATAAATGGCCAATAAGTATTCGGAAGAAACCGGAGATTGTTCCGTTGAACTTCCCCCACATTTGCAAATCTTCCCTCCAGCAAGAATTGCACTACTCTATCAAACAGACGCACCTGTATGGGTATTTTCTTTCATTCAGAGGCATACTGGCCTCGATGTCATGCGTACGCTGGTGAGTTTATCATTGGGTTACCCCCATGATTTTAAATGTGGATGTTTCTTAGAAATGGTACTCAGACTGCCCACTGGTTCCAATATCTTCCACTCCATATGCACCCTTACTGTTAACTCCTTACTGGCTGTAATGTATAGAGCTGTAAGTATAAAAGTCTGTATCATTTCATATGCAGAAGTCTAAGCCCATTGGCTGCTGATTCTTCTGACCCCCTCACCCTCCTTCTCAACCCCCTCACCCTCAAAATGAGCTATTTTTTATGTTTGGGGACTTTACACTTAAGCCTCCATACCCTTTTTCACATAAACTATCCAGGCCAAATTTGTGTCCTTTTTCCCCCCACATGCTGGGAATTCTAAAGGTGCCCTGGCCCTTTGAATTCCCCAGGAGGAAGCGGATATAAGAGCCCACATATACCACCATTTTGTTCGGGGGGATGGAGGGGGGTGTGTGAAAAATGTGCTGTGCAAGAAATTTAATTTTTTTTTGTTCAAAATTGAATCAACTAAAGGTTTGCTTTCCCACTTCCTGAAGCGTGGCCTGAAATATCCTCCTTTTGCATTAGTAACTTGTGAAAAGTCACAATCTCCATAATGATTCCGTATTGATACGGACCACGTTTTTTGATTTCATCAATAATTTACAGTGCCTGTCAGTGGCGTAGACACATGCTGATATACTTCTGGAGCTTCTCAACAATTGTGAAAATTTTTCAAATCTTGACAGCTTTAGTGACTAGGCCTGAGTGACTGCACATCTATTAAGCATTATAGGTGTCCAATAGGATGTATAATATATATGGATAGAAAATGTTCAGGTGATGCTATCATGCTAAGCACCCAGTCACCATAGGTGCTAGTTAAATAGACCCTACAGGGTATGTTTGCAATATACAAAGCCCAGTGGTTAATTTGTAAAATAAAAAGTGCCGGGGCTCTCCTCAGGAGGCAGCGCTAACAGGAGAAATTTGCTTGTGCAAACTGCCTCCTAGCCAAAGCCCCGGCGCCTATTATTCTGGAGAGGGCTTAGCCTAATGGCTTGAGCTGCCGATTTCGGAGCTGGGGTTCGAGTCTCGGCGTGACTCAACATCCTGTGATTCTGGGGAAAATCGTGTTTCTTCCAAATGAGTGTGTCTATAAGTGCGATGCTGAGGATTAGGTGCCGGTGCTGAGCACCGGCAAGCACCTGCTCAAATTAAGCACTGACAAAGCCAAAGAACAAGCAAACAAGCACACACTAGTCCTGGTATTTTTAGAGTCCAACTCGTATTGAGTAAATCTTTTGTTGGTAATAAATCAATCCAATCCACTGAAGTCTGTGTTCTTCTTTTACTTCACAATCAAAGTCACAGGTATCGAAATCCAAAACATAAACTCTGCAATCACCTTGAAGTTCTAGCAGAGGGTCAAAGCTTGTGTTAACATTCACCTCAGGAAGAAATTTGACTAGGAATGAAAACAGGTAATTTTTTTACATTGTCTTCCGGAACACTAAGACTATCTTCTTCTGTAATCACCATACCTATGGACTTTAGCTTTGAGGAGAGTCTCTCCTTTCTTCTACATACACCATTGTCTTTTCCATGGTATCGAACCACCAATTGTACAATGGCTGTCTATTAAGATATGGACATCCATTTGTGATTTTCTGTCCGGGCACATATATCAATATTGGTTCATCACAATTATTCATCATCTTAATTTCTAAATAAAGATTCTGCAACTTCCATTTGCTCAGCATTATTTCTCAGTTCGTAACTGGTCCTCAGTCCATCATAGGACGCCACGTTTTGAGATCCTTTATATACATTCAGATTAATTTCAGTGCAATAGACAGTCTCCTGATGAAGGCAGTAATGCCGAAACACGCGTAGCTTACATCTACCGCATTGCTTCCATCAACTATACATCTATAAAACTGTTTATGTCATTTGCTCTGAGTTCATAAATGTATTGCTTTTCATGATGAATTATTTTACTGTATTTCTATTTTTGCACACTGATATGTAAATGTCATTATATATTAATTTGACATGAATGATACTAAACAAAGATAAAAAAAGATAAAATGAGATTTACATAAGAAATACAAAATATATATTTTTCTAATTATATTTGTGTATGAATGTTCTATTTACAAGATTATTATTAGTGGTTACGTTTATGGTTTCCACCTAGAATACGTTGTGATATGTTCATTTACTTGCTATAGTACTTTACCTATTATCGAACCACCAATTGTACAGAGCTGTTTACAAGATGTGATTGAATTTTTGTCACTGTATTGGACGAAGCTAAAACTATGGTGCCCATAAACATTTTAATGTGTATCAATTCTTTCAAGAAAATTTCCAGAGTGATTTTCTGCATCATAGATGCAGAGATGTATCATGCTGTTTGTTTTGAATTGTTGTTCTCAGCTTCTGAAAAGAGAAACTGTCTAACTGGCTTCTATTTAGGCATCAGTTGGGTGTCCTATTATTTGTCAGACCTGGAAGTCATTATGGTTATTTTAAGTTAAACGCATGCGTGGTTCCGTCACACAACCTTGCCATACACCAGCACAACCATACCTCCAGCTGACTTGTGCTTTCTTTGAGTACCTCATGCTACAAGTTGATTATTCGATTTCTAAGGCCCGGGCATGACCAAAAGTATATCAAATCAAACGAAACAAATGGTATATTTGCCTAAAGCAGACCACCAACTTAAAAAAAAATATTCACAGTGTTAGAGAAAGGGGCAGTGCATTGGAGGGGGGGGGGCATTCGCGCCAGGCACTGCTTAACATTCACTGTTGCCCCTGCTCCCACTAAATGTTCCCCCACTCGCAAAACAGCACAAAGGCTACCGCCAATGTCCTGGGGTGTTTACAAAACAAGAAGTGAATATTGCTTGTTCAGATGCTCCAAGGACAAGACGGAAACATACTCAGGATAGGGTTGTCCAGCTCACCTTCCCTTGCAATGTGTGATATCAGATCTGAACCGGGTGAACGTGTGAAGGGAGTCGATATCGTGTGAAACCAGTGGTCGAAGCGGGGGGATCTGAGGGGCATGACATGCCCATACTTTTTTAATTTTAGAAAAACAGCTCCACCATTTTTGTTTTTCTTCCGAAAAGACAACAGCTCTGGGGTGGTTAATTCCGAGAGCTGAGAGGCATCAGATGCAGTGTAAGGCAGGGAGTCTCCTGTGCTGTGAGTCTGAGGGAGGGTCAGACAGCTAAATAGGCCTTTTTTACCAGGGTGCCTGTTTCCCTCAAAGAAATGTAAATGTGCACATTTATTCTTCGTGAGAGGTACTCTAGGTGAGCTACCAGCTTAAACTGTGAAGTGTGTACTTTTAAAAAAGTTATATACAATGTGTATCACGTACAGTCTGGATATCACTAAAATCTATTTTTTGAAAACACTTTTTTTATCTTAAATCTTTTTGCGCTTTTTGTAGCAGTGTATCTTTTACTGTGTGTAATGCACGTTGAAAATAATGACTTATATGTTCATAGTGCTTTGTCTCATAGACTGGGACCTTGTAGCACTAAACATACTGCACTCACTATTGCCCACTGCACCAACCAGGATTCAATTCTGTGGAATAATAGAGGCCTCAAAATGTACAAACAATAGTGCATTTCCCACTGATTAACGTAACTTGCATTTAAGTTTCATTTTGGCTGTCAGTTACTTTTTATGTAGTTACCTGAAGGCTGCAGGACCGAAAAAAGTTCCAGAATCTTTTTTTTAGCCACGACTTTGACCACGCCCACCAGAGGCGCAACTAGAGCCAAATTGGGTGGGGGGGGGGGGGGGGGGGGCGGGCGCTACTAAAATTTTCGGGGGGGGGGGCTGATTTTTCCAGCAATATGCTGAGTGGAGATGCAGGGGCTCTAAGAAGGGGTGAAAACACAACAAAGCCTCGTTAGCTTAGTCATGTCAAAAGGATTACTTTTATACGTTGCTGAGGAAGCAAGACACTGCTTTTGAACAACATGGGGTCTCGTGCACGACGACCGAACGTTTAACAGAGTGAAATGGGATTCCGCTGACGTCACAAACGAGAGTAGGGACTTTAGTTACAAAGTATCACCCTTCACTGGATACATGGTACTGTCAATGGGACCAGAACAAACCCCCTTGTTACAAAGTACCCTGAACAGTTGCTCCCGCCAAATCAGAGAGAAGCAGAAGTGCCGTAAATAAACAGAGAAAGAGAGATAAAAGGAGGCCGCAATGAAGAGAGAATGTGAGAGAGATACAGACAGCGTGTGTGTGAAAGACAGGGATTATATGTATGTGTACAAGAGAGAACAACAAAGTGCGCCCTGTTACCATGTCTTTATCTGTGTGTTGTGTGTCTACGTGTATATGTGTGCCTGCCTGTGGGTTTTTATGCGTCTGTGTTTGTGGGGCTGTGCAGTTGCATGCGGTTGTGTGTGTGTCAGTTTGGCCGCTTTGTTTGTGGCTACGTTCGTATGTTGCCAGGGCACAAGTCCTAAAAAGAGAAGTGGGGGGACAATCCAGGTTAGACAGTATGCAAGTGAAATCTTGGCGCATGACATCACAGCGCATTATGTCACGACGCATGACACTGCACGTGACATCCGAGGAAGTGACCTCACTGGAAGTGACATCACAAGAAGTGACATCAGATATTAAGACCTCACACATATGTTTATCAGGTATATCATGAGTACATTTAGGCTCATTATGAGATTTAACTAATGAGATTGGGCATTGGGGTTGTACCACAAAAGAGGCGCGATCCAGACGCAAAATCTGGGCCTCAACTAATACATTATTTATTTAAACCCTGCCACAAAGAAATTGGCAACAAGGAGAAGCACGGCTGTAGATCTGTTACGCTTAATTGGTTGCAAAGTCTACATTTTAAAATATTTTTTTGGGTTAAGGCCTCTGCTGCAGAGGTGCCCGATAAATCTCAAGGAATAGTAATAATGGTGTGATAACTCTGGAGGTGAACTCGGTTGTTGGAGAGAGCTTTGTTTTGTGAACTTCACTTGAGCCCAAATGTACTAACATTCACACACTGTAGCGCTGCATGAAAATCTAGAGCACTGCGTTGCACTAGAATAAAAAAAAGTGTACAGAATCAGATTTACAAAGAGTTGTGCACTAATTATATAATTCATTGTGTCCACGCAAAGGAAATGCAATACTGAGCATTGTGCTGTGGTCAAAGAACAAACCAGCGTTGTCTAGGACACCCTTCAGAACAAATTTGTATGCGATGACAACTATATCGGGAGGCCTCCATAAAGGGTGAAAGGTGTAATATCACGGTTGTTACACATCATAAGCTCAGGAATATCACACAATATTGTATTTGCCCCTTGTTTGCGCCTAGTTTCTTTTGGTGATAAGATTCAGAATCCCTTCATTAAGAGCATCGCCCTTATCCCTCCTGCGGAGACTCTCGAGCCAGCGATCAGAGGATGAGAAAAGGAAGTAAGACGGATTCTAGGTCCACACAAGTGACCTGTGGCCATCACTGCACCTGAGTTTGAGATCAAGCAAACCGGGCGGTCTCCTTTCACATTGCCCCACTGTTTGCTACTGCAAAATCCCTCCCTTGTGATTGGCGGATATGGAAATCTGAATTTCCTTAAGGACACCCTTAAATATCAGCCACTTAAAAATTATTTGTGTTATTTTAAGTCCACATGGAATTTTGACTCCTTTTCCTCTTAATTTGCATAGCAGTTGATTTTGATTTAAAATTACAGATTTTATTATATTTACACTGGCTCCAGATATTTACATTTTTCTTCCGTTGTAATACCTGGGTCCTTATAATGTAATGGGTGCACTCTCTCTGTTTGTGCCAGCGCACACCTTTCAACAGATGCGCCCTAGAGATGGGCGAGACGCTGAAAGTGTGAGCCAGATGCCTGTCTCTGGCTCAGCTCAAGATCCTCTTGGAACATCGGGTCCAAATGAGCCGACCTTTTATGGGAGGCAATGTGGCCTGGTGGGCACAGCCACCGACCATGCAGCATGGAGAAACAAGTTTGAATCCACAGCCTTGGCTCGGCATCCTGTGAATCCTGGCAAGATTCCCTGTGCTGAGAGAAAAAACATGTAACGTAGTCTGTGTCTGCCGTGACATGCTCATATGTCCCTGGGAAAGATTTGTGCTACGTAAAACTGCCAAAAATAAAATGTGAAGTCTGCCTTTTACCAATGCTCTAATCCCATCCTCCAAGAATTGAGGACAAAGCATTAACCTTTGATGTCCGAAAGAGATACCCATCTAGTGGCTGAGCTGCACAGTGTGTAACTGAAAAATCTGGGATCAATCCCGACTTCCCTCACTGACGAATGGCGTGATCTTACACCAATACTTTATTTCACTGAGCCTCCTTTTTTTTGTGCATTATCATGTATAAGAGCGCGTTCAAGTACATGCGTTCAGGTTGTGTGCAGCACAGAAACCTCTGTTGTGTTTGATAGCCTTTAAATTTGTCTCCATCCGTACCAGCACTCTGAGCCTTGTATAGGGTAGACAAGACGATTGGCTTGCCTCCCAGTTCATGGATAGCATGTCATCAGGGCCTTGCAGGCATCTTTCTCAGGTCTTGGCTAAAAACGCTCACCTTTAATTAATGCCTTTCAAAGCAGACATATAATCTGATGTACTAAGGTGAAACGCTTCAATGTAGTGAAGAAATGCACTTCTAAACATTTTAAAGAGTTCATATCATATTCTAACATGATGTTTGTTGCAGGATTTACATGCCAAATATTTTCAAGACTCAGCTCGTGCACAGGCTCTTACAGCCAGAGCAAGCTCTTGGCTCAGCTCTGGCTCGGCTCTCCCTATTAATTTGTTGGCTTACCCACAAGGTATAGCTAACCTGTGCAGTGCAATGGGCAAGGCAGTGGACCCGACGCTGCTTGGCCTGAAGGATAAATGGAGACACGACTTGCAAATTGCTCTGACTGGCACTGACGAGGACAAGCTCCTGGGGTATATCCCACAGGTGGCAACAAACGCACACTTAAAATTACTGCAATTTAACTATGAGCAGCGCACATATCTTACCCCAGCATGCCGCCATAAGATGTTCAGTGCATTGTCCCATCAGTGTCCCAGGTGTGCAATCGAACAGGTAGACTTCTATCACATGAAGTGCCAGTGGGCACCACTACGCCGCTGTTGGACGGACGTGTGTGCATCCGTAGCAGCTGGCATTGCTCGTGGGTCGGCGGGCGCGAGGGGTCGTGGAGTGGGGGCGGGATTCGCTGGGCGTGTCGCGGGGGAGGAGTCGCAGGGGTGTCACGAGGAAATAAAAAATAAATTAAATTAAACGTACCTTTCCGCTGGGTCCCGCGTCTTCACTGCTCCTGCTCTCCTACCTCTGACAGGAACAGGAAGCAGACAGCCAGGCTCCCTCTCCTAAGCCTATCACAATGCTGCAAGCAGCGTTGGGATTGGTCGGGATGGCGCCCAGCCCGGGGCTAGTGGGGTGGGCATGTGCTCCATGAAGGCTGCAATGCAGCCTGCATGGAAAAGGGTAGAGTGCCCATGACTGGTTTGGGCGGCCCGAGAGGGCTGACCAAACAGTCTTTGGACATTGAAGAGTGGACAAACCACTCCTCCCCTGCCCTGCTCAAAGAGCAGAGCAGCCCCGCCCACCTGTCCTCAATGCGCAAAGCAAACATAAAATGGTCATATCTAAAAGTTATGACCATTTTATGTTTTGGTTTTCTTGCAGAAAGCAGTGAAGGAGCCGCCCCTGTGCATACCGTACACATCTGGCGGGCAGGCAGCACATTAATACGCCTAAGAGAGCCTTCCGGGATTGATGACTCGCCCTAAGATGGATAAAGCAGGAAACAGACTCATAGACCTCATACTGGCACACTGTGAGAAAGTTATGCACTGGAAGGCGTCTGCGTTGCCAGCGATGGGGGAATAGAGGAGCAACGCCAGGGGGTGGTCAAGAGCTTAGATGGCACTTTGCAGCGCCACCACTGACAGGCCGGACGAGACGCTCAGGTCATGGGATGTACTATTATTAGCACTGGAAGATGAACTGTCTGTCATAAGGCTGCACGTGCCACACTCAATCGGTGGCTCATTTGCACAGGCTGGAATATCTGGACATTGCCCACAAGCCTGCACGGCCCACACCACTGCTCCTACACAGTTTCTCATGAAAGTGATGTATGTTACCTGCAGTGATGGCTGGACAAGATGCTGTAAACAATGACAACCTGTGTACACTCTTCTGATTTACCTGTGAAAAAGCCCTAAAGGCCTATTTAAAAAAAGTAACTTTATTGGTAAATAGTGCGGAATTAGCCAGCTTAACACACAGAAGAGAAGCCACGCAAAGCCTCCCTAAAGACTCTGCATTGGCTCCTGGTAGGGTCAAGGATTAAATTCAAGGTTGTGTGCACCGTACACATGGCATACTAGGATACAGCTGCAAGCTGCTTAGAAGCGTTGACGCCGCACTACATCATCAGAGCAGCTATCGAACCCACCACTGTATACCAAATCAAACAACAAGGCCTCAACACATTCTAATATGGAGGCATAACCTTTGGAGTAAAAGGCTCAACACAAGAGAATGACCTGCATCTAATGCGAAGCGAGACTCCAACATCCGGTGCTTCAGGAAAGTCCTGAAAACTGAGCTCCTGAGGGTGGTCTTCGAATTATTTAGTCCCGGTACTTACATCCAGTGGTGATGGAAGAATACTGCAATGGGGACCCACCTCATCCAATTAGACTGCCTACTTCAAGCTCTCCCTGCTTGTGCTACTGCTTTTAGAGCACAAAACTAATTGCCCAATGACAATGTAGCACTAAATAACTCAATCAATAAATTTTGCTGCTTTGAGGGTAGCATCTGAAGTGAGGCTGAGCTGAGACTAGTGCCCTGAAGCGGCCATGTCATTCTCTCTTACTAATTCTCCGTAGCTTGCAAGGCTTACCTGGGATCCAGTGTCTCTCCAGTGGTGTGTGTGTTGTCACCAGTCAAGGCTCACTCCTGGAGATGTTTAAACCTTTGATCTCAGACACAATATAAGAAAAGGTTATGGCAATCAGCAGCTAGAGCTAATTCTTTTAAAACCTCACACCACTACTAAGAAAGAGCATTTAAAGCAGAAACAACAAGGAGAAGCTGAAGTGCAGAGCACCCATATCTGGTTATGGGGATAGGACACAAAATATTAGTCAACGTTTTATCGGAACACATCTCCTTGTAATTCAATGGGGCTGGTTTTCTGGGTCTAGTGATTACATTGTCAGGCCTCCATCAAATGACATGAAGTAACAAGCGACGCTAACACAGTCTACCCCATCGGGTAGTGTCAGATCGGGCTGTCGCGCCAGGTGTGGATGCGCACCGCTGAGCTCTGGAAGAAACACGAGGAAGGTCCTCCAGTGAGAATGCCATGGCTGCTTCCTGGGTCTCTGTACAACAATGTAACAATGTTTTTCAAAGTTCCCAACTTTGAGCTGCAGCTGTTGAGGAAACACACAACATACAAGACAACAGTTACATGTAAAACTACACGGACGCAGGCATGCACACATGCTAACCGAAACACTAGTCCCCAAGATCACACTCGGAAGGTTTGGTGAAGGACTGTGTTACCAAGAACCACTGTGAAATCCAGCAACCTGCAGGCAGCAGTCTTTACACAAAGGCAGGCGACTGTGTCAAGACACAGGGGAATTGGCAATCACAGCGCAATTCTACTACTCAAAGCTGAGAAGTCTGTTTAAAGCATGTGTTCATGCATTTGTCAAAGTAAACGTCAGTATTGGGTTTTGGATGAATCTGCAAAATGTATTTATTTAAAATAAATAAAAAGCACAAAAATGGCCAGAATGTTTTCTGGAATTTGTAAAGCAATTGGGCAATCGGGTGAGAGCAGAATCCACATTTATACCCAACTAGAAAAGTTTCTAGAGTAGGGTCACATAGATTTAAGTTGTTTTTGTAAGTGACAGAGGCAAGAGATACGTTATGAGAAAGTGAGAAACTCAGAGCAATTGGCTTTCTGAAATTCCGACAAAAAAGCTGGGCTGAAGTAAACATAGTAGTTTGCAAGTTAACAGCCTAACACAAATGGTTAAGCCCTGTTATATATTTCCCCAGGGTGACAAATACAAAAAGAACAATTGATGGACAGAATGTTGAACAATGTCATACATTCACTCCAGTACAGAGATCTGGGCCTAAATCCATCTTTTTTTTGCTCCCATGCCAATCCAGTTTAGACCCAGCGATATGCAAATCAGTCTTGACCCTGTGCCTCATGGGAACAGTCCAGCCCAAACTGCCAGGCCAAGTACTCCCTGGAGTGGAAACAAGCATCCTGGGACCGGTTTTGGAGTATTACCCCTCATCAGCGAGGCAAAACATGCTTCATTAACCACGGTAACAGACCTCATTACATTAAATTCATGGGAGGCTACTGCCTTAGGTATATTCCCTGCCCAAAAAAAACACAGGGTACAGGCGCGTTTTGCCAGTCTCGCCCTCCTGTTGGCCAAGCGTCTACTAACCATTCACTGGAAGGCCCAATACCCCGCCCCCCGGCTCTCCCCCAATGGCACAAGGCACTACGCAGAAGGGGAGAGTCAGAAAACTCTGCACTGCATTTGGAAGAAGCCCGTTGTATACGCCGGCGCCCTAAAGCCTCAGCTTGGGAGACCATGCGCATGCAGTTTGAGGAACTAGCTGAAGAGGACACCCCTCCCTCACCATCCCAAATTTAAAGGCCTGTGGTACCCGGCTCATCTGAGCACTGCCATGCATTTATTTGGGTGTGGACCCAAGATTCCCATCAAAAAGATGTAACATTACCCTCTCCCCCATCATATTATGACCATTATCACTTGTGCTCCCCCTGGGTTCTTTTTCCCAGTTCTTCAACCCATCCCCATTATACATTGTGCCCCCCTCATCCTTCCAGGACACATAGGGAGACAGGTTTATGGGGCAACACATAGCTGAAGGATTCTGACAGTTTCATCATTATGAGCCTGTGCGTTTTTCTCTTAGCCCATAAAACGATGCACAAACTGAATCCGACACCCTGTTGTCACTTGCTGTTTGTCTCCCATGTTGATTGTGCGGGCATTGAACCTTGGCTTCTTTCCCGCACTGAATTGAAATGTATCTGAAGAATGATGCCCGTCTCTGGTCCTGTCCTGCTACTACTGCTGATGCCTAAAGTTGATCAACCCCCCCCAAAAATTGTTTAACAAGTTAACCTAGCAAGATTTTACGTTTACATTTTTAATTACCATGGCTGGGCGGGCCATATATCCCCTGGGGGGCGCTGCTGGAGCCTTTTTAAGTTTCTACAGCTCCTGGAGGCTGATTGCAGCATGCGCGGGGCAGGGAAGAGGGAAGAGGGAAGAGAGAAAGAGAGAGAGAGAGAGAGAGAGAGAGAGAGAGAGAGAGAGAGAGAGAGAGAGAGAGAGAGAGAGAGAGAGTTACATAGAGAAGTGTGAAGGAGAGTGGCTCGTTTGATTTCTTTTTTGTCAGGGCTGGTTTTGGTTCCCGGTTCGACCCAGTGCAGATACACTATAGAAGAGCAAACAATATTGTCAACACTTGTAGTGAGTTGTTGGCGCCCCTTATTTGGCTCTGTGTGGCCAGCAAGTGCCACAAGAATGTATTCTAGAAAAGTCCAAAACGATGAGCCCCAGGTGTTGCTGCCCTGTGCAAGAACAGACAAGTACCGTCTTGCGTCAGCTCACCCTTCATGCTGCACCTGTGCACACACCCACGCTCATGGACAACACAGGCACATGAAATAATGACCTATTTCACGTGTACAATGCACCCTTAACTAGGACCATCAGCAACGTTACCTTCTGCCAGGTACAGGAAAACCCAGGAGCTCTACATGTGAACATACCCAGCAGACAGAAGCCACTGCAAGGCCTTTGTTGTATCTGTCATGGAATGAATGAAAAAGGAATGAAAAGTTTGCTTAAGAAGCTTCTCACTTCTATGTTGTCATTATTTACATTCCAAACTCACCAGGTTGTCAGGGATATAGTATAAAATATGTGACGTGATATAGAAGATTTGTGATCATGTTATGCGTTCATTAGTGCCTGGAAGAGGGCTCCTTGCTGCTGCAGCGCTACATAGAATAAAATGCTATGATAAATAACATGACCTAACTACAGTCTCAAAGAACTTTTAAATGTAATTTTCACTTATTGTAAATTACTTGAATTTCTTTCACGTGTTTAGAGAGAATTGAGCTTAGATATCACTTAAAGTGACCGCATTTGAGACCTCACTGGTGAGCACATTGGACATTTCCTCAGTGACAGTTAGTAGATATATTGGGCTGCTTGTGTGTTTTGAGAAGGTCATGATTTGGTCTTTAAGAGTGAGGGACGGTCATCAGGCTGGGATGAAATGTTTACTTGGATGAAATGATCACCACCCCTTCTCTCCCCGTGCTGCAGGCACATGTCTGGTGTGGCAGGTTATAGGATCTGTTCTCACTGAAACGTATCTCCCACCTGTGCTTACAGAAGATATGATATGTTCCTTTTTAGGCAAAGCCTTCCCAGGCTTGACATATGTTTATTTTCTGTGTTATTAAAATTGGTGTCAGTTTCAGATTTATGCTGAGTGCAATCCCTGGACCTCACCAAAAGCGGAAGTGACGTCAAGCATCCTTTGGCCACCAATGATATCACAGGGCTCATCCATTGCCCCCTTTAACCCTTCAACAATGTTCTTTTGTTATTATTGTTATTGTGCTGCTGATGAGCAAAAGAATGACAAGGGAGTGAACCCCTCGGTAATTAAACAGAGCTCCTCTTAAGCCTTGCTTACTTCCTGTTCCCCGTGCTGCATTCATGGCCTCTGAGACTAGGGGTAGCAAGCAGGGCCGGACTGGGAACCAAAACCGGCCCTGGCAAAGTGCTCGCCCCCCCGCCCCAGGGGGGTTGGGGGTGTCGCCGAGCTCTTTGCCAGGGCCGGTTTTCGGCCGATTTTGTTACAGGGCCGATTTTGCAGCTATGCGGCCCACCTGGGGATTGCCCGGTGCCCGCTACGACCTGTCCGGCCCTGGTAGCAAGGCTAGTACCATGGGTCCCAAGTGGCAAGCCAAGACAAATAGCTAGTCCATGATGCTACCCCTTAATGCAGCAGCGCAGCGTGGTTTGCCAGTGCCCGGGTTCCCGTGGCAAGGCAAGTATTGCGCTGCGCAATTTGCGCCCCCATGCCCCTACTAATTTTGTCCCTGGGGCAAGCCCCTGTGCCCCCCCCCCCCCATGCTACGCCACTGCCTAAACGACATCCATGGGAGCCTGGAAGAGGTACATCTTGAAGCACAGTAAGAGAGCTTATCATGGCTCCCAGAAATTGCATTGTGCACTGTTGTGTTCAATGGTGCGGCTGCACATCTGTACATCCGTTAAAGCACAGATTGTTTCAGCCCAGCAGGCTCCGCCTGGGAATTCTGGTGTGTTGTCTATTAACAGTGGGCTCCAGTGGGATTATATAGAGCAGCGGTTCTTAAACTGTGCTCCAAGGACCCTTGGCAGTCCGCGATGCCTGCTCAGGGGGTCTGAGGCTGGTTTACAAAATTTAATAATAATAAAATGAATCAAATAGAATGAATAAAGTACATACAAATAGAGAAGCAAAAGGAACACTTGAAACTTTTTCTATATTTGATTGTCAATGACACCACATGTTTCAATATTTGAGCATTTGTGTGGTGCATACATGTTTTTGTATCTTTGTGTATTGTGTTGGGATCTAAATCATAGAAATTGCTTAGGCTGGGGGTCCCCGGCTTCCAATAATGACTCAGTTGGGGCCTTCGGATTCCAGGATTGATTCAGTGGGGTCCAAGAAGACAAAAGGTTTAGAACCAAAGATATAGAGCATCAGCAATGTCTCGGATGGTTAGATAGCCAAGATCAACTCTAAGGACATTATTACAAGTTTGGCGGTCCCGATGACTGCCGTATCAGTGCTGGTGGTCCGAGCATGGTGAGCTCAGCGGTCTGATCATCATATTATGAGTTGGGCGGATTGGCTTAGCGAAGACCACTTCTGGACCGCCAGTAGACCTCCGAGTTCCTGGTCGGGGAAAGTCAGCCACAGTAGGGCAGTACAGGGGATCCGCACTGCCGTGCGCATTACGAGATGCCTGTTCCACAAGCGGACCGCAGCGGTCCAACTGCCTGCTTCGAGGTGGCAGTGACGAAAGATTTGGGGTGCGTACTCATCCCTTTCTGTTTCTTCCAGGTACGTTCTGATGTAGATCCCTTTCTCCAGGTCCCCTCTTCACAGCAGGATCTTCAACCCAAGGATTACGACCCTGTTTGTGGCGTACTTCAGGTGAGTCAGTTTCGAACCAATACCCATTGCCAGGACTGTCCACATATGGGCTGAATCCCTGTAATTGGTATATGGTAATTTTCCACATATATCATGCATATGTGTGCATCCGACTTGTATGCAGTCAAAATGCACCCAAAGGCATCGATATATTTGTGAAATATTCTCACCACTGCTGCAAGATCCCCACATCCACACCGCTGGCCCTGTGGTCAACTCGTAATATGGTGGTCTTTGGACCGCCAGAGCAGTCGGCTACTGGCAGGAGAGGACGCGGTTGTTCGGCGGCCGGACCGCCAAACTTGTAATAAGGCCCCATTGTCATTCAGGACTCTATTCTTTAAGGCTCTGTGATGTGTGTGGCTCATATTTCCTTTGTGGGTGGTCTGTCACCCCTACATCTATCATTTGGTCTACCTAGCTCTCACCATCAGATTGTGCTAAGCATCACACCTCTATTCACTAATTCTTATGCTCTGAGGCTGCCATTGGTTGATTAACAGCGCTTTACAAAAAACATAAACAAATTAAACTGCTGCCTGTTGTTAGTGCATGCTGTAGGCTGCTCCTTTGTCACCCCTGGCTGGATTTTATAGACACCCAATCAATAAGACACAACAATAAATAAATGTAAAGTTTGTTTGCTCTGTACTCCTCTTCCTCCCACTGCGAGCCTAGGCAGAGCAACCTAATACAGCATAAGAACACCACTGTGGTCCCTCACGCATATCACCAAAACACTCCCAAATAGGCCACACTGCTATTCAACACTGGTACCACCATCACCCCTCCATGTTGCAAGCCTGCTACCCATCTGCTAACTTGGCTTGATGCCCCTCAGTGGTATGAAGCGCTATATAAATGGAATACAATGCAAGCGCTTTGCTGCAGATGTCTCAGTAAAGGGAGATCCGTCAACACTGAAGCCTTCGGGCTTGTAATGCACCTCTGGATGGGGGCGCCCATCACATGATTTATGGGCTAGTTACTGTGGGGTACTCTGAGGCTGCACCGCACACAAGCCATGATGAGGGAGTCTGTCACATGATGTATGGGCCAATTTCTTCTGGGCGTGAGAGACGAGCATCGCTTGTGGCATATTCCAAAATGGAGAGCGTGTGATATGATTTGTTGACCACTTACGGCCTGATTACAAGTATAGGCGCTATATATTGCACCTAATAAATAATGATACCATGGGGTTTGCTATTTATCAGGTCTGATAATGGCGTCCATTATGAGTTTCTCACAAATAGAATTTGTATTTTAAAATTTAATGCACCAAAATTGCCTGATACGCTAATTACCATATATTAAATTATGGCAGGTTTGACCTACAGAATTTAATTAAGGTTGAGGTATTTAACACATCAGATAATTATCAGATGCGTTAAATAACACTCAACTAATAATTCCAACCTGTGTGTGAACAGAGGTTTACACATCGGTCAGAAAAAAAAACCAGACGAACATCTAGGCCCTTAATTTTGCATTTGTCAGGGGTGGCGGGAGGTTTAGCACTGCTGTAGAGTCACTAGAATCATTTATGATTGTAGGGCGTGGGCGGTACAACTCATGCTTGAGGGTTAGCGGCTCAGGCAGTGGCACACAGTTGTACTACTTCAGCTTCAAAAGTTGAAGGATGGAGCCTGCCCTGTGGGGATCTGACCCACTGACTGAAAGTCGCACACAAATCCCATTGAGCTATGTCACAACTGGTGCAAAGATAATAAACCCTCTGTGAAATGTCTGAGGGTGTGGTGGTTAAGGGGTGCTCGTCAATAACAAGGTTGTTTTTAGGTCTCGCTGAGTCAGCGCGCATACGCGGCTCGGAGAGACTTTAGTAAGGGCTTTAAAAAATGCTACAGCTTGCAGTGCATGTGCGCGGGCGTGCGCTTCAGCAGAGGCACCATATGGCGTGATTACTGCTGCGCGCGCTCCACTCGCACACATGCACTGCAAGCTGTGGCCGGCGGTAACATTTTTAGCTTGCTAATCGCAGCACCGGTGCTTTACTTTTAACATTAATAGAAACAAACATCTATTTTTTTACTGGTGCCGCGATTAGAAAGAAAACAAGCATTGGCATAGCTAATAGGTCTTGCCTTTGGGACGTTATAAGTATTTAGCCATGCAACAGTTGCATAACTAAATACTTATAAGGTCCCAAAAGCGAGACCTATTGGCTATGCCAATGCTTGTTCTCTTAGGAATTGACATGCTACACAACATAGTGAAGCTTAAGTTGTCCATCATGGCACTTCGAGCTCCTCTGTAAAAAAAGACCCTTTATTGACCACCACCCTTCTACAATGTTAGTTTGCTTTGACACCCCATGGGGCCAGCCTGTGCTGCAGCACCTCTTGCACCCCTAGTTCCAGTGCCATTGTAACTGAACTCCTTGGGCCAGGAGAAAGGAAGTATCTGTCCTCAGACAAGGTCTGATGAACTTGTGTCTTTGCTCTTCAGGATATAAAACAATCCCCAGCCTGTCTCTGTTGCTAGAAACAAGCTGGAACGAAGACCTTTTCAAGATGGCTGCCTGCTTGCCTTATGCGGAGCTGCTCAATCGTAACAGAAGGAGCATTCTGATCATATTTTCTACTGGAGGGAAGTAAACATTACCTTTGTATTCGAACGAAGACCACTGCCAAGGCAGTCATTTGATTTCCATGATTTTCTGAAATAAAGAAAGACGTGTGCACGTGGTAAGCTCATACACATAAAATAAACAGACCCTTTTCTCCTCCAGCAAATATGCAGCAGGTTGTGGCCTAGTGCAGCTAAATTAATAATCATTTTCTAATCTCCTACAGATGTTTCACCAGCATGTGAAGCCTGGGCCCAGTTTTTGGAGGCATGCCTGCTATTCCCAGAGGCTCGGAGCACTGCCCTGCTAAAGGACGAGTGATGGTGGAGGGAAAGATTCAGCTGTCTACCAGAATGACAAGCTACAGATGTGCAGGGTCCATCCTTGGAGTAATGACCCTAGCCCTTAGACTTAATGCCTTGCACTGACAAATGACATTGCTTCCTCCCTGTGGCAGTTCCTTTCCTGTGCCACAAGGTTATACCAGTCTCCAGTCTCCTGGATGTTGAGCCTGGAGGCAACACCCCCTTGACTGGGTGTGAAGGGGTCCACAGACACCGATCCAACAAGGTGCAGAAGGTCTGACAAAGGCGCCACACAAAATCTCAACGAGAGACTTCTTGGCCTTATTGGGTAACTCCAGGTTCATTTTTCTCAGGATCCCAACAAGGTGACCTTGGCCTATAGGAACCTAATGGCAAAATAAATGTATTGACTGCAAAAGATAGATGTCAAAGTATTGAGCTTGGTAATTTCTACAA
The DNA here is from genome assembly GCF_964204655.1 of Triturus cristatus. Classification (NCBI taxonomy): domain Eukaryota; kingdom Metazoa; phylum Chordata; class Amphibia; order Caudata; family Salamandridae; genus Triturus; species Triturus cristatus. The sequence continues at coordinate 1,138,307,851 of NC_140593.1, read as the reverse complement.
TAACCCTCCATCAGCAATCGACTTACCGTGTCTTATACACCCAGGAGGCATTGAAATACTTTGCACATGAGGATCACTGACATAATATCGATGTATACAAAATTGAAACACAAAAATATCGGAAATTAAATATCAATAACAAAAATATTGGCTTCCTATATTTAACTAGCAAAACCACAAAAATCAAGAACGCAAATATCGTTGTTAAAAATATTGATTTTTACCTATATCGAAAACAAAAATATCTGAAACTAAAATATTGTTACCTTTAAATGAAAATATAATGTGCCAAAATATTGATTCACATAGTATAGGCACCAATATTATAGCCAACATAAATGTAAAAAATATTAACAGGGTAAAACATGTAAAAAAAATTGTTATAAAATATTAAAGTATACATTTATTATTAGTATAAATTATATCAAATTATTTTATATATACTGAAAAAACATTTGTTAAATGACACACAGCAAACTATGGTTAATTTTAACACGATTGGGAGTTGAGGATAATATTATTTGTTTCCTAAGAGAGTTGTACAATGGGGCCAGGGCTACAGTTAGATTCGGTCTAAAGGGAGAATGCACCAGAATGTTTAATATTGCGAGGGGAGTAAGACAAGGATGCGTCCTTGCTCCGTTCTTATTTACAATCTACATCAATGGGCTTGAGGATGTCTTGCTGAGGGACTGCACAGATATGCCATCGGCAATAAAACGCCATATCCCGGCCTTAATTTATGCCGATGATGCCGTTCTGATGGCAAGGACCCCTGTTGCAATGCAAACTATGATTACTTCCTTTTCCACCTTCATGACTAGTTTGGACCTGAGGGTGAACTGTACAAAAACTTATTCCATGAATTGTGGCACTAAAACTAAACAGAGGAAAAAAGCTATGTTCATAGAGTCTAAGCCATTAGAACATATTTCTACTTTCCCCTATTTAGGAATTATGTTTGAATGCTCAGGTCAGTGGAATGCTGCAGTTAAGGGGAGAAACATGCAATTCACTAAGTCCATAATGGCCCTTAAACTTTTTAGTAAAAAGATGGGTAAGAAACCATTGAAAGAGTTATTGTGTATTTACAAATCCAGCTGTGTGGCCGTGGCAACTTATGGTGCAGGAATTTGGGGTTACTCAAATGTAGCTAGTATTCAGCTAACAGAGAATAGTTTTTTGAAATTTCTTTTAGCTACCCCAGACGGCACATCCACTTTTAACGTCCATGCTGAGCTTGGAATGTTATATATTGAGGACCTCATTAGAATTCAACCTGTCCTCCTGTGGTATAGGGTTTGGACTACAATTGAGTGTCATCTGAATCGCCTCATATTGAGGGATACCCTAAATCTGGAGAATGTGCACCGAATTAAATGGCTAAAGTATATTAAAAGCTTCTGCGGCCACATTAACCACCCGGAATTTTATGATGATCCTGAGTCTATGGCAACGATCTCTAGGAAGGAACTGAAAAGGTTATGTATTATGTACCTAGAGGAGTTAAGAGAACGAACGGAACTGACAAAGAAAACTGTGATGTCCCATCAATTGATTTTAATATCGCAGGATATCCAACCATACTTAACCCTGCGGTTGACGGAACATGAAAAGTTCCTGCTGATACGTTTTAGACTTGGTTTTCTTTTTAGGTCTGTGAGTTTTCCTGTAAAGAATGATTGGTCAGCTGGAATTATTAAATGCCCCTGTGATAATATTTCCTCCCAATCGGACATTCATATTCTATTCTTTTGTAAATATTATGTTATACCTAGGGAAAGGTGGATTAAGCCAATCATTAAATATTTAAATCTTAGACAATGCCGACCTGCCTTCTTGATTATACGAAAACTTGAGGATATATTCACGGTTGCCTCGGTTTCTGTATTTCTAAGAAATGTTTTCCATTTAAGAAAATCAATACTGTTTTAAATGTATTTTAGAGCCCATGTGCCTTTTAACACTCATTTTATTTTACCACTATTGACTTGAAATTATCTGAAGTATGAATTGCTTAAACTTGAAATTTGAATTTTGGATTATGAATTGTGATATAATATGTCTTTTTATGTACTTTTATGGTTATCATTGTTTTATAACCGAATAAAGTCTTAATGAATAATGACATAGAAAATATGTATATAAAACAATTTAGGAAATTTAAAAAACTATTAAACAATGAAAAATAAAAGTTGAACATGTACAACATACAATAGTATTTAAATACAATTTACGTGTTTTTTCATAATAAAAGAATAACAAAAACTGTTTTTTATTCTATTTTACAAAAAATGTAATTATAATATTATTGGTTACAAACATACAACAAAATATTTCTTATCATATTTCTAATTACCAGCAATACTAATAAAATTACATAAATAATTTCTACAACAAACAAATAAAAGTAAAATAAAAGATTTCAGAATAAAATTAAATAATCACACTCCAACATAAATCATTTATAACAATTATTAGAAACTAAAGGCTGGAGGCTAAAGAGATGAAATGTATTCACTTCAATATAAAACATTTTCACAAATGATTCTCCATACTCCTACACATGTTTTACTATAAAAGTAAATAAAATATAATCTAAAAACATACTAACCAAAACCACAAACCTATATATACGTATTTAAATATTAAAATATCATATATTTGAATTACTATTCATAATTAATATATTTTTGAAACTTTTTATTACTGTTCTCAAACTTTAAATTATAAAATGACAAAGTAATATTCCCAAATTAACAATCATAAAATATAAAAATATTGTAAATTAATGTTATATTTAAAAAAATACAAAATGTATTTTTAAAATAAAATTGCAATTTTAAAACAAAAACATTCAAAATGTTTCTACAATGTGAAAGTAATGTTTTAAAAACATTCTAAAAGTTTAGAATTTTACATAGAAATATTTTTAAATATTTTACTGTAATAAATGTTTTGTAATAGTTTTTTCAATTTTAAAATCTTCATTTCTAAAAAAAAATCAATGAATTTATATCTTAATTGATATGAAATACAAATGTGTTACAAATATTAATGAAACAAAATACATTTTAAAATACAGAATTATCAATTTGCATATCTTCAAAATTATTACATTTACATTAAATTGTATTTAAAATATTCCGCACACTTCTCCCCTAAAAACTCAATATCCTGCTACTTAAAAAGTATTAGACAATTATTTATATACATTAATACAACTAAAAATACAAATTTCAACCATTTCATACCTACAAAATTATCTTACTAAGAACACAAATAAAAATATAATGAACAGATACAATCAAACACATTACACTAAATTGCAAGATCTTTTAAGAACACCATCTCTTCTCTATCAGTAGCACTGCACTCATCTCCTTTTTTATTTTCGTTACCATCTTCTGAGGTAGAGTCAACTGAGATAAAACGGTATCTACTTGAAAACCCCAAAGTTCCAGATGCTGAGTAGGAACCATGACTGACTTTTCTGTATTCAGCATGAAGCCTAGGCTCTCAAGTAATTCGCTCGTCCAAACCAAATGTTCTCTAAGTTCTAGCCTGACGACATTAACAGAATGTTGTCAAAATAAATAATTAGCCACGCTACTATCTGTCTGAGAAATGCCACCACAGGACGCAGCACCTTGGTGAACACCACGGAGCCAAGAACAGTCCAAAGGGGAGTCAAAGGAACTGGTAAAAGATACCTCTCCAGCTGAAATGGAGGTTCTTCTGTTTGTCCCCGTCCATGGGTATCGTAAAGTATGGGTCCTTGAGGTCTAATATCACTAATTAATCTTCTGATTGTAAAATGTCCCTCTACAGATGGATCCCCTCCATCTTGAAAGGCCTGTAGACCAGGAATTTGTTCAACTCCCTTTAATTTATGACAGGACGCCATCCCTTGTCCTTTTTATTCACAAGGAACACTGTACTCACAAAACTTCCTGATATTTCCGGATCTAGAACCCAATCAATGCCACTTTCTCTAACATCTGGGTCACCTCTGAAAATTGCAGTAACATCTTCTTTGTGTCTAAAGATATCTCCATGGGTTGTCTAATTTGTACTGGGTAATCCCAAAACTCTATTTTGAAAATTTGTACGGTTTCTAAAACCCAAGAGTCTCCTGTGATTTTCTCTCGATTGTGGATGAATAATCTCAGTCATTCCCAGACCTTTAGATGGAAAGAACCAAAGCAGCTCACCTTCCGATCTGGAGCCTGAAGATCTAGCTCTTCCTCCATGGCTTACCAAGTTTCTCCCTCTCTGGGGGAGTAGAAGTTTGAATATTGGCGGTACCCTCTGCCATAGCTGTCATAATTTCTTGCCTCCTGTGTGTAAGGTTGGGACCTGAAGGTACCTCAGATGATAGACAGTCCCCTCCCACAGTAGCACTGATGATGTCTGGGCAAAGTGGCGGGGCAGGGGGGCTGGAGGGGTACCGGGGACCACAGACAAAGAAACAAAAAGAAAATTAAAAACTTGCAAGCCGCATTGCAGGTCTTCCACTCCTCTCAGGCTCTAGTCCACTGCAGACACAATCAATCAATCAGAACTTGTAGAGCACGCTAATCACCCTGAGCAGTATCCAGGCGCTAGTGTGAGGTGGAACAGTCAGGTCTTCAGTCTACTCCTGAAGTCGGCGAGGGAGTTAGAGGTTCAGAGGTGGAATTGGGAGGTCATTCCAGGCTTTAGCTGTGAGGTGGGAGAAGGAGCGTCCTCCAGCAAGGGTATGATGAATGCAGGGGACGGTGGCGAGGGCCAGGATAGCAGATTGGTGGGCTGGTGGAAGGTCAGGTGGTTGTTCAGGTATTCTGGTCCAGTGCTGTGGAGGGCTTTGTAGGCATGCGTAAGCAGCTTGAAGTAGGATCTCTTCTTGACTGGGAGCCAGTGTAGGGTACAGAGGTGCAGGGTGATGTGGGCTAGTCTGAGCAGGTCTAGGATAATTCTTGAGCAGCGGCAGCATTAAGCAGCCTGGGGGTGGCGGTGAGAAGGTCTGGGGGCGCGAGGCCTGCAACTCGCTATCGTCGCAGGCTGAGAAAATGGTGGCTGGTCATTTGCCTAGTAACCGGTCGAGCTGAGCATGTAGCTGGGGCGGTGAGGGAGCAGGGGCGCTGATGGAATCTGGATGAAGTCTCTCAATTAGAAGAGGCTCCATAGTAGTTACAACCGCATTGCTATAGCTGGCACAAACGCTGAAGCAGTACGGGGCTCAGCTTACTTCAAATATTTATGAAAACAGTTCTTGTTAATAAAATAGAAAAGAAACTAACCTTACCTGGCCCGACTGTAAATTGGAGGGACATAACAGAAAGGAAAACAACATACTATGTAATAAAAGTAAGAATAAAGCACTCATAAAATGTAAGAATAAAACACTCAGTTGTCAAAAGCACATAATAAAGACAGTCATTTAAGAAAGCACATGAAAGGAAGTACTTATCCTGTCTGGAGCAGTGAATAAAACAGAAGGATATCTGTGCGCACTGATTTATGTATTCTGAGCATTCTTTTTGCTTTGTGATGTATTGATATTTTTTTCGATTGTCCTCTAGACAATATTTTTGATATCCCGATATTCTTGACACAATATTTCTGTATCACAATATGTTTTCCGATGTTCAGTCCAAACACCGTCCATGACGAGCCCAATATGAAGTACGGACCAGTGAAGAATTCAGTATTGTGATATCTGTGATCAACCGATTGCACCATGCTTGTCCCTGAAGTGCATCTTGCAGTTGCAAGCATTCACCAACAGCATCGAGTGGGCCGAGGGCAGCCATGGACTATTGTAATGTTTGGCCATCTTATCGGTAATCTTCATTCCCCTGATTCTCCCTTCCTTCTCCTAGTACCCACCTGAAAGGTGTAATAGGCCCCACTTCTTGCTGGCACCCCATTTCCAAGCCCCCTTCTTTCATGTCAGCCACCTTTCTTTGGCCCTTCTGACTGCAGGGTCTGTTTAGGGGCCTGCACTTCAAGCAAATCCTGACCATACGAAGCACACACGCTAATCACATACAAAGGATCATCGGGTAGGAGGGCAGGAACGTAAAACACAAACACAGAGGCGCTCACTAAAGAGTTGCCCACTAACTTTCCATATGTGTGGTAAGTCCTGTTTCCACACGTATTGAAATTATGAGTTTAGCAGTTTGTATCGCAATGGCTATATTCTGACTGCAATTTCTGCCAGTGGTAGCGGTGGCCACCGCTGGAACATATCTCAGTGGACCGGCATTGTTTGGAACGTGCAAGGCAATCCCAGGCCCAGCTGACTCTGCTCCGATCTCACAAGCCTATGTTGTTTGATTGCAGAGACATGGATTTGGAAGCTGAAAGAGGTAGCCACAGAGGTCCACTAACAATACACAATAAAGAAAGCAAGCTACAAGACAAACAGAATCAGTTTCAAGCATGGCCATCATCGGAACAAGCCTGGGAGATGGTGTCACCAACCAGGGCCAGATGACTGAGGCCACCCAATGAAGATACACTGCAACCTGGGCTTTCCATTTTGTGGTCATCTAACCAACCGAGCACCCCTATCTGCCCACGCCTCCAGGAACTGCCTGTATTTCTGTGCTTCCACTAAAACTTGAAGAAGAGGCATGGAAATACTCCCAAATATTCAAGTAGAGGGCCATTTCTTATTTATCATCTACTTTGAATAGTTAGGTAAACTGTATGATTGTGAACATTACCATACATGCATGTCAGTGCACACGCTTGAAATACATCTGCATGCACACAAAGGCTGTGGGGAACTGACTGACATGGTGCTTAAACAGACAGAGCACCGGACATGTGACCAGGCACCAGATTGGAGTGGAACATCAAGGCTGCAAGCAAAAGATGTAGAGCAGTAAGAGGAGGATCTGACAGCAAGCAGGCCAGCTGAAAGTAAGTGATAGAATGAACTGCCATGCCAATAGCATTGGCCTTGTGTGGGGTGGAAGTGTTTGTTGTTATCTGGGTGACTATGTGTGCTGCCCCCGGCTGTCCTGGAAAGAAATTCCATAATAAAGAAACATCTTGGGCTACCACAAAATGGAAGATGGGAGTAGGACCCCTTTCCTGAACAGACTAAATTAGCAAAGTTAAGCTGTACCCTCAAAGAAAAGGATAATGGACATATGTCAGAAGATGATGTTTGCATTGCAAGTGGTGAAGGTGCACGGCTTACACAACTAAATAAAGCAAATATTTGTGACAAAAGTAGCAGTTTTGTATTGCATCTTTAAAGAGACCTTGGTGCATGTATGATTTTACTTTGAGAAGTAAAAAAGCTATAAATTCTACAATGTGTTCGTAACAAAGGTCCGTGTTCGGCCGCTGAGAAATCCAATATGACCAATGAGGTCAGACCTTTACCGTACGCTGGTAGCACACTAGGATGACGCGCTCTTGCAGAGTCATGCGATTGAGGTCAAGGGGCGTGGAGTTACCGCTGAAAAGGATGCAGAGAGCAGTACGGAGAAGAGTGACCACAAGGAAGGCAGACAAAGGAGCACCTCGATGGAAGGCAGGGGGGTGGTTTTGGTGACAGCTAGGAAGCCAGAAGAGCTCTTCCCCACAACCAACAAGAGGGAGGAGGAGGATGGTGTTTGTGCGAGGGTGAGAGAGATGGAAATGGACCGAAGGTCTCTGGAGGGTTGGTGGAAATTGAGCCGGTGGTACGAATACTGGTCCGATGTATACTGGTCCTTGGTCATGGAGGGCTTTGTAGGCGTGTCAGCATCTTGAATTGGAATCTTTTCTGGATGGATAGCCAATAGAGGTTCCTGAGGTGGGGGTGATGTGGGTCCATTTGGGCAGGTTTAGGATGAGTCTGGCCACTAAGTTCTGTATCGTCTGGAATCTTTTCATGAGCTGGGAGGTGGTTCCTGCATACAGTTTGTTGTTGTAGTCCAGTCGGCTAGTGACTAGATCTTGAGTGATGGTTTTCCTGGTGCTGATGGGGAACCATTCGAAGATCCTTCGGAGCATGCGAAGAGTGTGGAAGCAGGTGGTGGATACTGTGTTGATCTGTCATTTCACAATGAGTTTGCTGTCCAGGATGATGCTGAGGTTGCGGGCGTGGTCTGTTCGTGTGGGAGTAGGTCCGAGTTCTGCTGATCATCAGGTGTCTTTACATGGCGAGGCGTTGTTCCCAAAGATCAGCACTTCGGTTGTGTCAGTGTTGAGCTTCCGACAGTTGGTCCTCATCCAGTTGGCGATGTTTGTCATGCAGTTTTGGTGAAGTTGTTCCTCGCAGTGTAGGGTTCTGCTGAGAGCAGGAGGATGAGCTGGGTGTTGTTGGCGTAGGATATGATGTTGAGATTGTGAGTTCTGACAATGTCAGCCATGTGTTGAAGAGGGTAGGGCTGAGGTATGAACCCTGAGGGAATCTGCAGATGGTGCTCAATGGTCTGAAGGCAAAGGGTGGCAGGCTTATTCTCTGGGTTCGTCTTGTGAGGAAGGTTGTGATCCATCTGAGGGCATCACTCTGTATCCAGATGTGGTGAAGTCTCTTGATGAGTGTGTGGTGGGATACGGTGTCGAAAGCCTCTAAGAGGTCGAGGAGGACCAGGGCCGCTGATTCTCCACTGTCTGGGAGGGCACAGATGTGGTCAGTGGCAGCAATCAGGGCAGTCTCGGTGCTGTGGTTGGTGTGGAAACTGGATTGAGAGGTGTTGAGCAGGGTGTTTCTCTCCAAGTGTACGATGAGCTGACAGTTGACTCTCTAGATTCTTGGTGGGGAATGGGAGCAGAGGGATGGGGCCATAGTTCTTGAGCTCACTGGGGTCAGCGGAGGATTTCTTAAGGAGGGATCTAACTTCTGCGTTTCCATGCATTGGGGAAGGTGGCTGTGGGGATGGATACGTTGAGAATGGTGGTGAGTTGGCAACTGATTTCCTTGCTTTCAAGGTTGAAGAGGCAGTGGGGGCAGGGGTCCATGGGTGCTCTTCAGTGGATGGAGTTAATGATGGCTTTTGTGTTCTGCATGGTGAGCTGTTGTCATGCGGTAAGCGGGTGGTCGAAGGTGGCATCTGTTGGTGTGGGGAGGCTGTTGATGTCGGTGGGTTGGGGTTCAAAGTTCCAGCAGGTGGCAGGTATCTTGTTGTGGAAATAGTTCGCTAGTGTGTTGCACAGTTCCAGGGAAAAGGAGATTGTGTTCTCGATGACTGCCGGGCAGGAGAACTCTCTAACAGTGCTAAAGAAGTCTTTAGTGTGGTTGACGCATGCTTTGATGTGGTTTGCCAGGGCATCTTTTTTCATGTCTTTGAGGCATTGGTGGTCTGTGGTGAGGGCTGACTTGAGGGTGGCTCGGTCCGTGATGTCTCTGCTGGTGCGCCATCTTCTCTCCAGTCATTTGAAGCTGAGTTTCATTGTCCTGAGTTCTGCTGTGTACCAGCTGGCTTGTTTGATGCATCTGCCGGTCTTGGCTGGCTTGATGGGGGCAACTCTGTCAGCGCAGTTGGTGATCCAGGTGGTGACTTCGAGGTTAGTTGCAAGATTGGGCAGGGTGGGGTTGAGGGCGTCAGCCCATTGAGTCAGCATCACTGTGTTACAGCTACGAAGGGAGGAGCTGGGAGGCCTAGTGGCAGTCCATTGGGATCCTGCGATGGTGAAGAGGACAATGGCATGGTCGGTACAGGTGAAATCTGTGGCATGACTGTATTTGACTCTATCACTTGCAGTGAAGATCAGATCAAGCGTGAGTCCTGCACTGTGTGTTCAGTGACCAACTGTGTGAGGCCGATGTTGCTCATGCATTCCAGGCGGTTGGTGGAGTTGGTGTCCATGGAGTCGTCGAGGTGGAAGTTGAGTTTGATGAGGACAATGTAGTGCTTGGAGTCGATAACTCCAGTGGGGCGATGAAGTTGATAATGGTGTCACAGAAGCCGGGGCATGGTCCTGGGGGTTTGTAGATGAGGGTGCCACTGATGGTCGTTGTGCTGTCAGTGTGGAGTTGGAAGTTGAGGTATTGCATGATCGGTGTAACGTCGTCTTCGGTGGTGGTACAGGGGATTGTTTCTTTGTGAATGATGGCGATGCAGCCTTCGTGATTTTTGGTGTGGTCCTAGTGCATCATCTTGTAGCCATTCAGTGTTGTGGTAACGATGTCAAGGATGGAGGAGGGGTTGAGCCAAGTCTCTGTGATGAAGATCACATCAAGGGCGAGTTTAGTGATGGTGTCCCAAATTTTGGTGGCGTGTTTGCAGAGGGATTGGAGGTTGAGCAGGAGGCAACAGAGTGGCAACTGGGAAGCTGCTAGGGGATCTCATTAATGGGGTTGCCCTGTGGCCCCCATTAAGTAGGTTCTAGGAGGGAGGTGGGGCGCTGGGTGTTGGGAAGTGGGAGGGGAACAGGCTTGAAAGAGCAGGAGGGAAAGTAGCGAGCGGCTCCTAAATGCCCCCCCCCCACCCCGCCAGAAGAAGCACAAGCAGAATGCAGGAATGGACTAAGGGCACCAATAACCTTCACTGTGGCAAAAATAAACTAGGAGGCGGCGATAATGAACTTAAAGGTGGAGACATAAAACTTTTTAAAGACAGCAAAAATAATCTTACAGGCGTAATTGGGGTTAAAGGCTAGCAGGCAGCAGAATGCTTCAGTGACTTATTAACAGGCATCACAGTGAAAGACAGTACCGGCAGAACAGGGCAACATAAGGCAACGGTGAACGTGACAGAATCAAGGAGACCTGCTATTGGGAAGCTGATCGGGGATCTGTTTTCATGCCTTAGGGGCTGGTAGCGGGCTGTTGGTAGCTTGGCGGTGGGCGGCCACTATGTGCGAAACACTGTGGGCACTGCTCCTCTTTACTGGTGCTTGTTATTGGGCCACTGGAAGGTGAAAGCACAGTTTTGGGGGACAATGCATGGAGACAGTAGGTGGGTATACTCACTTTGGTGATGGTGATGTGACCAGTTCGGATTAAGCTGAGCAGATGATTCAGGACATTCTTTCTTTTTGTTTTACCATTCTCCCAAGGGGAGGCATTACAGTGTCAAAAAGACCAGAAGGCCTGGTCCAATTGACGAGAGTGTCATTAACAAGCGGGAAGAACAGGCTTTCTTCGCATCTTATTAACTTTGGTTGTTCGGGTAGCTCTTTGGGACTACATATCAAAGACTCCCTAACCTAATAACAAAAGGGTTTATGCCTCACCCGGTCTGGAGTTGTGTCTGACTCCAGTTTGCAGCGTTAAAATAAGAGCAAGGCAAACCAAAATAACACACAACAGCGACTATTGAATACGTCTGTGTCTTTATTAAAGGCTAAGGCACCCTAACCACGCTATACTACCAGAAGATCGTGCACAATACTATCACTGCACACAAGTACCATGAACAGAATATTAACTACGATTACAATGTGAAGATAGGTATGTGTGGGTGAATGGAGAGTCCCTGTACTTAGCTCTACATATATGTACCTCATTGTTTTATATAACGTCGAGGTACAGCGCCTTGAGACACTTACGGGTGAGTAGTGTGCTCTATAAATCCCTGATTGATTGATTGATTGGAGTTAAATCGTCCACCCACCTACTCAAAGTCTAAAATAGACAGGGTACAACTTCATAGGTGTTTGTATGCAGGGCTTTAATGGAAGTCACGTGATGAGACTGACACAATGATGTCATGAGAGATGCAGAAATGTAAACTCTCATCCCTCAGCAATCTCATCTGAAATGTCTCACTTCAAATGCCAGAGACTTACACCTTATAGAGTGCAAGACCTGTAGGCATTGTAAGTACTGCCAGAGAGAGGGCTGCAGCAGTTACAGTCACTCTAAGGCATTGATTGTTTAAAAATCTTAAAATTGTAAATGTATACTTAACCATTTATACTTACGTATACTATATTAAGGTAGTTGATATTTTGGTACAAAGATAATTTTGTCTTAAATATTCTGTCATATCACCCCAAACAGCATGCACTTCCTAAACTAAACAGTAATAATAAGCAATTAAAAAGGTTTCGGTGTCATAAAAGTAAATACACCAAAGAGGACACACTGGCTATATTCTAACAAAAGGAACAGTGTCGGCTGCTACGTTTTAAAAGTGGTGGGTACATAACAAATGACATTCAACCATTTAAAAATAAACTTACCTTGTTTGATGAGCTTCTGCAGTGCACGTTCGGCTGTAAACACACCCAAAGTTACGCCTGTCTCGTGCTACTTGCTGGACAATAGCATATGAGCCAATTCAAGCACTTCTCTCTTGCTGCTTACAATGCTAAACAACATAAGATTGGCTGGAGCAGGCAAACCCAGCCCTCCATCAGAGACCTACAGAGCTGAGCCTCTGTTTCTCAGCTGCCATTCAGCTGTTGATTTCAGAGGCCTGAACTGTGCGTGTCAGGCTGTCTACAGTGAAAACACCGGCCAATCTGACATGCGCAGTTCAGATGACACAGCCTCAGGTTGTCTCACTGAACAGCTGTGATGCAGTGGGGAGGTGAGGGGGCCAAAGCCCCCTATGCTCCTATGGGCGAACCACCCCTGAAAAGAAATAATTGATCCCCATCACTAAACCATAATGGGAACGCAAATGTGAAAATGTAACTATCCTTGAAGTACAGCGGAAGTAATGCAGCAGCCCATTAGGAACTGGATAACTGTGTAAACACAGACAAATCAATTGTCTGAGGGCACTGGCCCACGTTCTCTCAGTATTTCTAATTTTACATCTTTGAAGAATTGATGACATGAGATCTCCCAGAAGGTTTAGGGTCAAATTACGAGCTTGGCGGTCCATCAGACCACCAAACCCGTGGTGGCGGTCCACCAGCCGTAATACAACTGCGGTGGTGAGACGGCCACAGGACCACCGCAACCACGGGGGATCGCTGATCCCACGACGGTGGTGCATCGGTGTGAGGCGGTGCCGCTGCGACACTGCCAATCATATCACGAGTTTCCTCACTGCGACCCTTTTCACGGTGGTGAGTCTGCCATGAAAAAGGTGACAATGAGGAAACTAAGTGGACTCCACAGGACCCCCCTGTTGCCTCTGGGCCTGGTGGTGCCTGCAGGAGGCACACGGTGTGCTCCCTGTAGGTATACACCCCCTGTTCCTGCACAGAATGGACTGCACTGTCCATGCCGTTCAGGAACGTGCTTTGGCGCTCCCACGGCGCTGCCTTTCTGAGGCTCACATACGAGCCTTTGAAAGGCACCGCTGTGGGGCAGCCAAAGCAGGACGAACTAATCTGAATTTCAGAAATCCAGTGGGTGGTCTGCCTTTGGGTTTGATGGTCCTGAAGTGGGGCACCGCTGCAGCACCGCTGCAACACCGCCAAACTCGTAATCAGGCCCTTAATCTGTCTGTAGCCAGATCTACAAAGAAAAAATACCTTGAATGGTCTATCTGTGTACCTATGCATGGATATGCATGTGTGCCTGCGTATGAGCATGACTGTGAGAGTATTGTGCCTGACAGAGTTCACACAGCTTATTGGGGGCATGATGGCACAAAGGCCAAACAAAGGGCCTGATTTAGATGTTAGCCGATCAGTTCATTAATTACAGTGGTGAAGGATATCTGGCCCACTGAAATATAAATCCCATTATAGCCTATGGGATTTATATTTCGGCGGACGGGCTATTCATCACCGCTGTGATGGAGTAACTCATTCGCCAACATCTAAATCAGGCGGCACTAGCAAGTTGGTGGTAATTCTTGGCATATTTAGAGCAAGCATTCATGGCAAGAGCGCCGGCCCTCTCAAAATGTCTGCCCGTGTAGATTGGTGGGAATTTACGACTTAATAGCAATATTTGTTTCACGATAGTGCCCACCCATGACAAAATGTTGGCATTTGCATGCTGATGGCATCTCTTCGTGTATTGGGATCTTGAATCTCTACAGTGAAAGAGACTACCCCGGGAACTAGTACTGCCCTGGCATATTTATGTTAATTTCTGATATTTTGGGCCATCTATGGGCCAATGGTGCCACCACTGGTATAATACTAGGTCTAGCATGGTGATGGTAAGTCCTCTCCTGGACCCATTATAGACATCCCTGGCATGGCGATTCATGGGCATATGAGGCAGAGTCTGTCCATGAGCGGCAGAAAATAATTAATCCATGCCTGGACACCAAACATGTATTTACTAAAACTAAAAGCTGATATGCCACAACGAAAAAATAATTCCATGAAAAGTATTTTTTTTTTAAACCTATATTATTGGCATTTAATCATTATTATCACAGATGTTGGTTCAAGATGAATAAGTTCTTGATACAAATGGTAGCTGGTCTATTAACAATTAAAAATCCATAAATTCCATGAAAAGGATATGAGCATTATCTGGGGAAATGAAAATAGTGTTTTTTTTTATAACAAAATGTGTTCATTTTAGTAAACAGACAAGCTGATATTTGAGGAAAAAATTATTGCATTTCTAAGAGCATATTTATAGCAGAAATTTGAGTGACACCCACCACCGCTGTCAGAAATCCTCAGCTGTGGGGTTAGTGTAACCTGTCTGCTGCAGGTCTCTGTGACCCGAGCGACAGCTCTAGGAACATGTGAAATCTCTCTAGCAAAGCTGAAGCAACTGCCTTAATGTTTTATTCTTGCACCAGTTCCCTTTCGAGGAAATTCTGAATTATTAAATAGGATGAGATGCTAAAATGTAAAAAGAAAGACGGGGAAATATAGAGATGCAAAGAGATGCTTTGGTATAATTAGCATATGAAAGTGCATTTTCTGAACTGCCTTTGTCACCTGTTGTTTTTCAAACTTTTTTGGACAATTCTGCCACAAACTTTGATTGGCGTACCAGGGAGAGCTGCGCTTTCAGGGTGTAGTAATGTGCCCATTTTAATGTGTTTGAAATGTCTAAAGTTCATACAAGTCGGAAATGCTCAGAGATAATGAAAGAACTTTAGCTGGAGGCATGGAGAGGCGATCCTGCTCACTCTTTCCGACTTATGCGGTCTGTTTCTCATGCATTCATTCAGAGAGTAATTCTAAGTTATATGTATTAACTTTAGACCAGTGGTTAATTTGCAAAAAAAAAGTGTGTGCTGGGGCTCTCGCCAGGAGACAGCCAGCACCAGCCCACTTCTCCTGTTAGCGCCGCCTAAAACAGAACCTAATACTAACCAGGAAAGCGGGGAGAAAATGTGGCATAATGGCCAGAGTTTCTGACTTCAAAGCTGGGGGACCAGGTTTGAGTCTCGGCATCGGCTCAACATCCTGTGATTCTGAGCAAATCACTTAATCGCCTTGTAAATTAATGTGTCCTTAAGGGCTGCTCATGAAAAGTGCTGGTGCTGAGCCATTGGCTCAAATTAAGCCCTGCTTTAGACATCTCGGGGCAGATTTACAATAACTGGCGCATCCCTGCATATCAGCCGGGATGCTCCAGTTATTTTGTGTGACTTTAGAAACCCCTTGCGCCACCATGGATGCGCCGCATTTACAATGCGGCGCACCGTGGCACAAGGATAGAGAGATGCATGACGCATCTGTCAGCGTATAGGTGACGCAGTGCTGGAGTTGTGTCGCAAGCGCGACGCAACTCCAGCACTGCTCAGGGGTGCCCTGTACTTGCTGTGCTGCGTCACTCCGTGATGCAGCGGAGACGTAAAAGTGACTCCGTGAAATCTTGTAGATTTCCCTGCGTCATTTTTACAGGGCTTTCTTGCATTGGAACGCCCACCCTGCATACATTATACCTGACGTAGGTATAATGTAGCGCAGGGCTTTACAACGTGAGGCATCTCACTAGATGCGTCACGTTGTAAATATGTCACATAGTGGTGCATTGTTTACGCCACCGCTGCGCCACAAAAGTGACGCAACGGCGGCGTAAAAGTGTCGCAAGGGGCTTGTAAATCTGCCCCCTCAAATGCAAAAAAACAGGCGCTCAGGCTTCGTGCTGGGCCAGTGTACGGTTTCATGATACGGCTCCGCTTTGCCATTGTTTTCTCAAAATTATTTTAGGGTGAAATACAGAGCACAACCCTAACACAACTAATGCACAAGAAAAAAAATGCGCCAACCTACTAAGTACTAACTCGGGTTCCAGAGTAGCGTGCTCGCCAAAAAAGCGCTTCAATGCCTCGTCAGGGGTCATAACTGCTATATAAATACATTCACAATTGTAATTATGGCTGGGCTAACCTGCTGCCCTCCTCGAACAGGATGTCTGCAGTTACTTACCTCCTGAGTTCTGAAGAGAGGTGGGCGCCGCGGGGGGTTTCACATTCTTCTCTAAAATAAACAGCCCAAAGACACAGATTTCTTTGCTGCACTGAAAATCAGAAAGTTCAAGGTTTTTTCCACACAGGCCGGCGTTCTGTTTCTTTAAGAGCGAGTCATCAACATTTAATTCTATTCGGCAGTAACGCCATACAAGTACAGTACAATAAAACTCAACAAGAAGCTATCCGTTACCGGCGGCGCAAGGGGCTTGTAAATAGGCACCATTGTGCCTAAAACGAATCAGAAAGACCATGACATTAAAATGATTTTTTTAATACATCTTTAAGAAAAAAAACATCAATAAATATGATTAAATTACACTTTTGTATCTTTTCGTGTCTGCTAAAACCACTAAGATAAAATTACCCCCGGCAAAACACATTTGCGGGGTCTCAAGGGGCTGTAAATATTGTAAGACTAATTTATAGCTTCTTATAGCAGAGGCACGTAGAATCGGGCATAGAAACCACTTATATTGGTAGCTGTATAAAATGCAAAACAATGTAAGATGCATAGTGCTCTAAGGAGACAAATTGTCACAGGGACAGTTTGGCGCATTCATTAACCCCTTCTGTGCCACGCCCTTTCCCCCTCCTGTGCCGGGCGTTACATTAGTGGGTGGGGCTCATGACGAGATAGTCTCGTCATGGGCACAGCGCGACCGTGCTCCATGACGAGACTATCTCGTCATGGGCACTGAAGAGGTTAACCACCCGGACTATAAATTGTAATTAGTGGAAAATACAATAGGTACGACTGCGTATTTTGAACCTGCCATATCCTTTCATTACTACAGAAACTAAGGAACACATTTTTAATCCGCAGTGTACAGTTTGATATGATAGATTCTGGATGAGTAAAATACTCAGAAACTCCTGGATTGGAAAAGGCTGTTTTATATAACTAACCCATGAGATCTTTAACATGTTATCGAACCGTAAACAATCTTCGTCTAGTAAAAGACGCCTCAGGAGTAAGCCATATCTTAGACTTAAGCCATAGCAGCAGGGGAGCTAATCTTATGGAATCCTGAACAGAATTCGTTCCCAATTCTGTATGGCAGATGTATGAGGTGGCACCCTTTGGAACGGAGAGGATTCTGTAGCAAAAATGTTCTCTATTCTTTGTAAAACCTCAGTATTAGTGTACCCCCAAACACCAGCCTTTATATGGGCTTCTGTATACATTTACTCATATGTATATGGAACAATTCCTTTACTGGTGTGTGGTCCAACCTAGCTGAGAAAGGAAAAATTGCTTCTATTGCACAGGACAATTGTTGTGATCTGATGTTTAGGAGAGGACCACAGAGCAGCAAAAAATCAAAAGGAATACCTATATTTAAATGTCTTGACTTTACCTACCTCGCCCCATCCCCCAATAAAATATGATTAGGATTTTACATTTTGGGACCACAAGTCATGATAAAAGATTTTGTATGGTTCACTTTTAGGTCTAAATTACTCATAAAGGCAGTAAAAGCCTCCAACATGGCTGAAAACTATTTGCAGTTCTCACATGGAAGTGCATCATCGGCACACAGCAGGGAAGGTATTGGTCGATTCTCCACTCGCGGCACAGCAGCACCTTGATGGACTAAAGAAGTTTCAAGGTCATTCATGTAAAATGAAAACCAAAAGGTGGCCAAGATACACACCTGATACGCACCAGATTTGGAATGTACGGGCGTCGCACACTCACCATTTGAGCCAAAACGTATCCTGACCACTGTATCTGGGTGCAATCCTCTTAGTAGAGTAACCAAAGCCTCTTTAACTCCCATCTCCTCCATCATGCCCCAAAATTCAGAGTGATTTACATTGTCAATGGCCCAGGAGAGGTCCATGAAGCCATGTGTAAAGTAACTCCCCTGGCTTTGACATATTTGCCTATTAACAGTGATAGATTTAGGGATTGCTCCACAGTGCCAATTCCGGGACAGCACCCAAACTGTACATCGGATAAAAAAATATTCTTTCAGGCCACTCCTCCAATCTGGAGAGCAGGAGTCGGCCTAATATTTTAGAAGTAGAATCTAAAAGTGAAATTGGCTAGTAACCATTTGGGATATTCCTGTCGCCTTTCTTAAAGATGGGCACAACAATTGATTCCTTCCAGGATTCTGGAAATGGACCCTTAACAGCATCATGTAAAATCTGTGTATGTAATGGAGCCCACGGTTCCAAGTTGCTTTAAATAGGTTCATTGGGACGCCATCAGAACCCGGTGCTTTCCCTTGTTGACTTTTCTGGGTAGCAGACGTTACTTCCTTGTTGCAATTTCTTAGGGTGTTAACAGCCTCACAGTCAATTTGGTCTGAGATGTCCATCCAAACCACCACAGCCATAGTCAAAACCCCTTCAAAATAAGATTTCCATATATCATCTGCGATGTGACAAGTAATCTCTACTTTATCAAAAAATAAAGAGTCTATTCCTGAACTCCCAGAAGCACCCTTATGCACCCTGTGGCTTTAAGGTAATCCCAAACTGTTCTTCTAACCCTTATGCACCCTGTGGCTTTAAGGTAATCCCAAACTGTTCTTCTAACCCTTATGCACCCTGTGGCTTTAAGGTAATCCCAAACTGTTCTGCTAATCCTTATGCACCCTGCAGCTTCAAGGTAAGCCCAAACTGTTCTCCTAACCCTTATGCACCCTGCAGCTTCAAGGTAAGCCCAAACTGTTCTCCTAACCCTTATGCACCCTGCGGCTTCAAGGTAAGCCCAAACTGTACTCCTAACCCTTATGCACCCTGCGGCTTCAAGGTAAGCCCAAACTGTTCTTCTAACCCTTATGCACCCTGCGGCTTCAAGGTAAGCCCAAACTGTACTCCTAACCCTTATGCACCCTGCGGCTTCAAGGTAAGCCCAAACTGTTCTCCTAACCCTTATGCACCCTGCGGCTTCAAGGTAAGCCCAAACTGTACTCCTAACCCTTATGCACCCTGCGGCTTCAAGGTAAGCCCAAACTGTTCTTCTAACCCTTATGCACCCTGCGGCTTCAAGGTAAGGCCAAACTGTTCTCCTAACCCTTATGCACCCTGCGGCTTCAAGGTAAGCCCAAACTGTTCTCTTAACCCTTATGCACCCTGCGGCTTCAAGGTAAGCCCAAACTGTTCTCCTAACCTCCTCCTTGGTTTTTAAGACTGACTAATAGAACGCACTGGCATGACGTACCAAGTTGGTAACACATGCACAATCTCCATGCCACCTTAAGTTCCTTGTGCGCTGCTGTGCAAGTTGAATTGTGCCATTTATTAGGTGGCATACTATTGCTATGGATTTGTTCTCGGTAAGCAACTGAGATATGCCTTGGCTAATCTTACCAAAACTTTCAATTATAATAGTTGGCCCTACGTCAGGGGTCAAACAATTATATATAAAATCGTTGTTACTGACTCAGATGGTTAAAAAGCAGCTGTTCTTCTTTATTCCATTTGACACTAATGTCCTTTCTTCATGAATACGCTAGCTCCACTGGGTTGTATGACGTTACAACGCATTCCGTTGCAATGCATGCCTTTACCACGCATGCGTTACAACGCGAATGCCATTACCGCGCATAACCTTTACCACGAAGCTGCCTTTACCACGCATACCTTTACAACGATTTTCGTTGTAAAACCATGCATGGTAATGGCATTTTCATGTTAAAGGTTATCTCAGATAATACCCCTTCCCTGTGCGGCCCCCCGCCCCCATTCCTTCTAAGAAATATTCCTGCCCGGTACACTAAAAATCTTGCCCTGCGCGATTCCCACACCCACAAACCCTTCTATCAAAAACCCCTCCCCTGCCCTGAACCCTAAAAATTTACCCCTGCACGACACAACCCCCTCATCCCTTAAATTACTATTTTTTTAACTAAAATCCCCCTTACCTCTCCACGACCTCTCCTCTCCAAGCTCTTCCGAGGTGCTTTGCACATGGTAAAGAGGAAGTGGAAGTGTTTTTCCGTTTCCTCTAACGACGCTGATTGTCTCCACAGCAATCAATATTTTGTGTCTTTGAAGGCGACGGAGACAGGTGCGTTTTTTTAGTTGGAATTCTTTTTAATGTTCATTTATAAGTCTCGGGTGTGGCGTTATGTTTACGTTGAAAATGCACTTTAATTAACCTATAAACCCTGAGTCCATTGGTGACACTCTAACTGTATTGCCTTATTTATAGAAAAGCTAATGTTCTTCGGTTGTTCATGGCGTTTACCTTTGTTGAACTTCTAACTATTTTTTGACTCACCGCAGTGTGTTTAAAGCGTACGCACTTGTCACTTGTTAGACAGTTTTGTTACCTAAGTAGAGTAGCGTCATCCAGTGGCGTCGCTAGACCTTCGGCCGATGTTCATTTATTATTTAATGAAGTCCGCATTAACGAGAGCTTGTACCTTTAACACACATGTCTTTTCTCCGTATCTCGTAGTAAAGGTCTGCGTGGTAAAGGCTACGCGTGGTAACCACGCATGCGTTGTTATGCATGCGCGGTTAAGGGTATGCGTGGAAACGGCTGCGTTGTAGTGGCTGTTTCCCGCTCCGCTGTTGTTCTGGCATCCATGGCATACCCAAGTTAAAGATCACCTGGAGGGGGCTGTGGTCACTAATACAGCTAGTAAGGACCTTAAAAACGACCATTTGATTTGGGCACTAAAGCCCCGGAAAAATAGAATACAATTGATAATACCACCCTGCTCAGACAGTAAAAGTTGGTATATGCAATTCGGCTAGAGATATGAAATCTCTAGACAAAAACGAAATTATATTTTGTTAAGAGCCCATTTAACTCTTCACCTTAGGCAGTTTGTGATAAGTGAGTAGAATCTTTCCCATTTGTGTCAACAAAATCACAAACTGGCAGACTGCTATATCTGCAGGTACTCTCATTAAAGTCTCCTGCCCATATGACTTGGTGATGTTGAGTAATACACTTTTTCAAAGCATTATCTAGCTGATCAATTCCTTCAGTTATTTGATTATCAATGATGTTATGATATAAGTTAACAAGCAGGAGGTCCATTGATCCTTGGAAAGAAAGAAAGAATAATTGGAAGCAGGGCATGTGGTTGGCTTTTTAACAGATGGTAAAGCCCCCTTTTGATCCATCTGCTGATGACGAAATAGCAGACTTACAATACACATGGAAGCCTAGACGCCCTCGGGTATTAGTGCGCCATACAAATACATAAATAAATAAAAATGGAAGCCTTGTACATTAAAATCATCATTGTCCAAGTCTCTTGGCAGCATATTATATCATGCGTTGTCAATAGATCCAGCCAATCCGTATTTAGGAGTTTGGTACCAAACTACCAATGCCAGCTATGTTCCAAGATAAAGGTCTGCGGCCCTTCTGGTTGAAGGTGCAATCACTTCACAGGGACATTGTAAGAGTGGCACCGTCAGGACGTTATCCGTTGCTGGAAAGTCCAAATTGCGATGGAAGGTCCAGGTGTGATGGAGAGGAACTGCACAGCCTATAGGGCGACCGCAGTCACTCAATGTCTTGCAGTGACTCAAGGGGGCTAAGTCTATTCTGCAGATCGCGATTAAAACCAGGATTCATGTTTCGCTTCCGCAAGGAGTACACGTAAAGAGGCCTCACAAGGTGTTGAAGGGAATGGGGAGGACTTTAGAAATACACCAGTGTGTGTGCCAACCTTTTTCCAGGGGATCTTATAAGGTGATTCAAACCTTGTAAGAGTCCCTTTACCAGAGGAGGGTGTTTAATGTTTATTACCACGCAGTCACCGAAAGAGTGTTTACGCTCTCAGACAACCCATTCAACCCTTCTCACGGAGAGTATTTCTTGAAACAAATCTGTATGCCAGCCGCGTTTGTCCCAAGCCAATGAACCACTTTGCACTTAAGGTCTTCCCAGTCTTCTTTCTGGTTTGCTGCCAGGGGAGGTACCGCCTTTAAGATTATCACATGTGGCAGCGTACACTCAGCGGAAAGTCGTAGACGTGTACCACAATTCCCCCACCTGTCACCGTGCTCCTTACGATCGACTGAGTAAAAGCCTTGTCCTGGCCAGGTGCCCCCTCGGTTGGTAAAACTCTAGACTCTATCGGGCCAGGAGGATGCGAATAAACCATTGGTCCTTGCGGGGCACTTATAGAAAAACTCTTGTCATGGACACTACTAGGACCAGATGTCTGCCTCAGTGGTCAACATGTGTTCAACTGCTGTTTTGGAATTAGCTGGGGTATTTTGTCTTCCAAAGTGATAATACATCTTTGAATTGCCTTACGGAAGTCTCTCAGCATGGACTCGACTGTTTTAAATAAACTATTGCTATGGTCCATCAGTTGCAAACACATGACCGTCTACCAGGGCCTCCTAAACTGTTTGCGCCTTCGCATTAAGATTTGCATCTTTGTTTGCGTCTTCACATTACTTACCTTTGTGCAGGTATAGTTAGCGTGTGAGGCCGATGTCTGGCCATCCAAAGGCTTTCGTTTTTCGAAGTGACCCTCTTTTCGCTTCCTTTTAGAAGAGGGAGGACTTGTTGATCTGTGAGGGACATCAGGGGAATCGTCTGAAATAGAGTTACTAAATGAGGCTGCACGTGAAGGACTATTAGAGGCAACTGCATCTCTACCGCCACTGGCTGCGTCAACCTGAGGACAAGCTGTTGAAAAGCGCCCTCCACTCACCCTATCTCTGGATTCATTACTCGAGGCAGGTTAGCTCTGTCGATTCGCGATCAATAGCAGGGTGATTCTTAGTGAGACGCTCTACCGCATCAATTCCTTCCTCAACAAGACCTGTCTCTGAATGAATGCCACCCATAGCTGTAGGTAAATAGTTGGTAATCGAGGAAGTGGCTGGCATAATGGAGTCTTTCCCTCCTTGTAACATATTAGCCTTTCTTTTCCCCATATAAGGTGACTTTAATGAGGAAACATAAAGAAATGTATAGTTGGGCAGAGGCATACCTGCAGACTACTCAACTCAAGGGTCCTAAGGTAGACCAGGTCATTGATGGAGGACCTTAAGAGAGGTGGCCCGGCCTCACTCGGCCTCGGATGAGCCCTCTCTTGACCCGGTCTTCACCCGAATAAGCAGCAACGTGTGACCCGGGCGTGTCTCGAGGCATGGGTAAAATGACGGGCACCCGCTTGGGGCATTTCCAAAGTCCCACCACCTGGCACACAGGAGAGATTATGGGCAATGAAGTCCAGCCCTTGAGTCTCACGTCCCATGGGTAAACTGACCAGCCTTTATGCGCACTCTTGTGCGCGCCAGGAGTCCCTACTACTAATAGTAATCCTTGTGTGTTTTTTGTGTTTGTGAGTGACTGCCATCTATTGCTGTATTATACCTCTTCCTGTATCTCATTTGCTTCTGTAACATGTACATTATTTACATTTTCCTCATGTAACGTACTTGGTTCTATTGTGGAGCGCTCTGACACCTTTGGGTAAAGTCCGCGCTTTATAAAAATGCATAAATAAATAAATAGTCATTTTATGATCATATTTCATGTTTTTACTGACTCCACTCCCAGTTTCAGGGGTGGGAACATAGAAATCTACACTTTGGCGAAAGTTTACATTCTGAAATGGTGAATAGCCCAAAGTAGAGAAGTGACTCAGAAGCGTCAGAGTAAGCGCACACATGTAGATTTACTCACGTGTATGTTCATCCTGGTGTATAGGCCCCACAGTGTTTAACGTACATTTAACCTTAGTGTGTCATATGATAGTTTTGAATAAATGCAGGTACAATGCTGTAAACACACGATTGTAATATATGGAAGAACATTTATATGTACAAACTCGTGTCTTATCACGGGAACTTTCTGATGTATAAATGCATCAGTAATAGGAACATTGCATCACTGCATATTTGTAAAAGTTGATTATGAATGGGTGGTGTGACGTCACAATGCCCTGTCCCCGCAGCTGGGAGAGGTTATGAGTGCCCCTCTTCCCTCCAAACTGTCAGAGAGGGCGGGGCTACCCGAGCACACTCCGTGCACCGGAAGTCTGCAGTTAGTTACCCCCTGAGTTCTGTGGTTTCACATTCTTCTCTGACATTAACAGCCCGAAGACATATATCTCTGCTGCCCTGTAAAGCAGGAGTTCAGGTTTTAATTCGCATAGCCCGGCCTTCTGTTTCTGAAAGAGCGAGTCACTAAAGCACAAGCGATAATTAACCGGCATAACATCACTTCCGGTCGGGGAAACGCGATCTTAAGATGGCACTTTGTACTAATCAGACTGAGGTGTATGTAGGATTCATAGAAATGTTGTTAGGTGAAGCACCGTATTCTATATTATTTGCCAAATATGTAGTGCTTGCTACCCCCGACAAGGCGCTGAAGCTCTGTTTTCAGCAAGTATCACACTACTCAGGGGGGGACCCAGAGTTAGTGGCTAGGCAAATTGTTTAGTTTGATCATTCTTATACACGTAATTGAAGTGATCATCTTAAGAACACAAGACTAAAATTATATATATATTTTAGTCTAATTTTTTTTTATATATGTATGTATATATATGTGGCCCTCGTTTTTGTAAAATAAACCCGTTTATACTCACAGTCTACGCCTGTCATCATTGCTTTTGGCAGGACTGGTTGCATATATATATATATTCACTGAAAAAACCATAGGTTTCACACACGTTATAGTTAGGAATTAGCATTTAAAAAACCTTGCAGGTTACTACAATCTGAAGACAAAATACATAGACCCTCCATTAGATATCCAGACAAGCATATTTCTAACTTACAGTACCCCCTATGCAGTCTATTGTCTCGTTTGCCCGTGTGGCCTATTGTATATAGGCAGCACCATTCATTCTTTAAAAATTCGAATATTAGAACACAGGAGGGCTATACTGAAAGGAGATGCCTCATACCCTGTAGCGAGACATTATGAGGAAAAACATCCTAATTGTAAGAATGTTTTACAGTTTTTTGGTCTAGACTTTGTCCCAGAAAATATCAGAGGTGGCGACCGCCTGAAGAGACTGCGAAGGTTAGAATCACGTTACATTATTGACCTTCAGTCTAAGTTTCCGTCAGGCCTTAACAGTAATGAAGAGTTGTCAGTACATTTGGGAAATTAATATGCTTGTCTGGATATCTAATGGAGGGTCTATGTATTTTGTCTTCAGATTGTAGTAACCTGCTGTGTTGGGCTTCTTCGATTACCCCTTTGCTATACGTGTTTAGACTAGATTGATTGTAATGTGTAAATAAAATAAATGAGTCTGACAGCCAGTGCAAGCCGATACACGGCATCATGTAGTGCAACGCCGATACACGGCATTATCATGTACAGGGGTGGTGATGCTGCCATCTTTAAGTGATATACTAATTGTGAGTTTTTTAATTTTTTAATTTATGTTAAAATTGGTGCGGTACACACTGAAAGTGAATATTGTACTTACAGGACTAATTCTGTTAATTTGGTACCGCTCTTGCATTTGCATTTGCATATTTTGGATTGTATATATGTATATAGGTACATTACAAGATGGCGCCAGTAACTCCACTGACACTTCACGCTGTCCTCTGTCTATGTCCATTATGTTTTGACACACGGAGATGTATGTGTATAAAAAAATGGCGTTTCACGGTGTGCCGTTAACACCGAGGAAGGCAGATCGCCGAAACGCGTCTGTTCCGGAAATAAAGACCTGTTGCCACGCCACCCGTGAGTGCTTGCATTCTTTATAATTGAAAGAATTTGGAGCGTTAATATATATATATATATATATATAGAAAGGCGATGATTTCCCTGCACCTCCACAGCAATGGCGAACAGAGACGCGAACCCAGCGAAATGAGGTTAAATGGAGTTCTTTATTTTTCTTGAACCTCGAACCTGACGCTTTTCGGCTTCGGAAGCCCTTGCTCACAAGTCAGTTTGAAACACGTTCGTCATTATTTTTAAATACTTCACAGTGATTAGAGTGCTGACACCACGTGGTGCATAGACATAGAAAATAGATAAAACACTGCAGAATGTTAATGTTGCGATGAGTCTGTTTTCTCAACATGTGGTTACTCATAACTGCTTAAATGCTTATACGGTGACCAATTCATTACATGTCACGACCAAACAATGCTAATAATACATAAAATTGTCCTTAAAGCCTATAAATATACTAATAAATAGAATTTTTATAAAATTTGTATAAAAAACCGTTTTTTAATTATTGTATATATAGTTAACTGAGCAAAAGATTTATAAAATAAAAATCAATGCAAAGATTCAATTGGTCAGAGATATATTGCTCTTATGATGATACACCCGTTCATACATGTTACCTATATCAGCCTAAATGCTGTTTTTTTACTACTCATCCGAATCTTATATTGACAGACAAATCTATGCAGTGTTTCATACCTAAATAAACGTGCTAATTATCTGATCCTTACTTGGATCGCCATAAAGTGCTAGTGCAATAAGGAAATACATAATAAATAATACATTACATGCATATACACAACTAAAAACATCAAGGTAAAAGACGGTTAAAACCCTTATTCAACAAAGTTAAAATCCGGGCTAAAACCTGACTAAAACCATCTGATGTTTCCATGTGTGTATAGGAAGTGGAAGAGAGATCACATTTGCCTATATTGAAAGATCAAAAAAGCTATATACCGACACTTCAAACAATTAAATAACAGTTGTTCCCAAGACATCCTGTAACATGAGTAAGACCAAATGTTTGTTATTATGTTATTTACAGAAAATGATACATCTCATCTGTATTATTTAAACCATTGGGGGTCTTACTATCTAATTCTACAATCATTTTGGATTCCAGTTGTCTTAATCTTTTCTCCCTATTTCCCCCACGTCGTAATTTGGGTACATTCGCCACTACAAAGTATTTTAAACAATTCAAGTCATTGTTATGCACCAACTTAAAGTGCCTAGCCACTGGGTAAGAGGAATCATTATTGACTATGGCACGTAGGTGTTGCAGAATTCTGACGTGCACCTGCAGCTTGGTGCTTCCCACATATCTGAGGCCACAGGTGCACGTCAGAACATACACTGCGAATTCTGTTTTGCAGTTAAATCTACCCTGAATTTTGATCGCGTAGGGGCTAAAGGGAGTAGAGTATGTGTCAGTGTTCACTCCGAATTTGCAAGCTCTGCAGGAGGAACATTTCACAAACCCCTGCTTGGGTTGTAACCATTGTTTTGCAGCAGCTAGCTCCGGAAAAGGTTTCACGATCTGAGTTTTCATGGAAGGGCCCTTCCTATGAGTAATCGTGGGTTGTGATGGTAACATGGGAGCTAAAACACCATCTGTCATAACGATTGGCCAATTGCGCTTGACAATCGACCTAATCTGTCTTTCCTGTCTGTTATACGCCGTAATGAGTCTAGGAGTGTTGTTCAAATTATCATTAGCTACCAATCGGTTGTTGGAGGATAAAAGTGTTGTCCTGGATTTTAAATCCACTTTGGAAATTGCTTCGTTAAGGATAGATTCTTTATAACCTCTGATACGAAATCTGGTTAGTGCCTCTTGTTTACAGATTTCGTAGTCCTCTGTTGTACTACAGATGCATTTTAGGCGTGTTAGCTCACCTAGGGGTATGCTTCTGATGGTGTGGTGGGGATGTGCCCTGCTGGCGTGTAAAGTGGTATTCCCTGCTGTTGTTTTTCTATGAAGGGAGGTGGCCAGCTGATTGTTTTTGACATAGATTTTAACGTCGAAAAAGTCTATTTGCGTCGTGCTCAAATAAGATGTAAATTTGAGATTGTAGCTGTTACTGTTAATCTTGTCAATAAAATTCTTTGCGCTTAATTCTTCCCCTCTCCAAATAATGAGAACATCATCAATATACCGCCACCACTGAATTACATGGGTGCGGTATTCCTCTTGAAATGAGCATTTGAGGACCTGCTCCTCCCACCAACCTACATGCAAGCATGCATAGCTGGGGGAAAAGCAGGCCCCCATAGCTACGCCTCTCTTCTGTACATACACTTCATTTCCAAACACAAAAAAGTTGTTGAACAGACACCATGTTACTAGATCTACTAACATCTTATTGTGATTATACATTTCTAATGGTCTTGTTTCCAGAAAATGTGACAGGGCATTTAACCCTGTTTTGTGTTCGATACTAGTATAAAGTGATTCAATATCTAACGAAATGAGCAGTAAATCATCTGTCCGTTGTATGTTAGTCAGTTTATTTAATAAATCACCGGTGTCTCTGATATACGTCGGGAGTTCTTTGACCAGATCTTGTAGAAAGAAATCCACATACTGTGTGATGTGTTCTCCCATACTGCCAATGGCTGCTATTATTGGTCTTCCTGGCACTGGATTAGTGAGTTTATGAACTTTGGGAATAAAGTATAACCTTGGTAGGATTGGGTGTTCCACAAATAAAAAATTGAATTCATCAGCAGAGATACACCCATCTCTCTTCCATTGTAGCAGTTTGCCTTTTAACCCATTCCTTGCTACATTATATGTTCTGTGGTCAACTTTTTCATAGCATGTTTTGTCGTCCAGATGGCTTTGTGCCTCTATTTTATAGTCCTTTTGAGGCCAGAGTACAACATTGCCTCCTTTATCCGATTTTGTTACCAATATTTCATGATTAGACTCAAGTTTTTTCATAAGCTCACAGTATTTAATTTCCTGATAGCTCTTATGACGCTTTTTGTGTTTAGTTTGATAGTGTAGTTTTTTGATATCCTCAACTACCACCTCATGAAAAATGTCGATAGCATCTTTCGGCATCATTGGAATAAATTGTGATTTTGGTTTAAAAGGGCTTATGCCTGCACCGCTTTGCTTGATATTCGCGGCGGCTAAGCGCTCTTGCGTATTCAACAGATCAGTGTTTTCCTGAATCGTGTTTGACCTATTCTCAAACAAGTGGTGTAACGTTAGGAGAGCCGGAGCATCTTTTGCTTGTAGTTCCGTGTGTTCTCTGCTAGCATTTCCCTCTGTTTGAGTATCTTTCAGGCCTTCCTTGATGGCAAAAAACTTTTTTAATTTCAATTTTCGTATGAAGCAGAATATGTCAATCCTTGTGCGGGTATAGTTGAAATCACTGATCGGGCAGAACGAGAGTCCCAGTGATAGTAGTTGTTTTTCTGCTTGAGTAAGGATGAGGGTGGACAGGTTGATGATAGTATTGTCATCTACATCTGTTTTTTGCGCCAGTAGTTTTTTTTCGGCTTTTTTATTGTGGCTTTTCCGCCTTTCCCTCCTTCGTATGTTGTTTCTTTTTCGCCTTCTCTCCTTGTTTGCTGTCGTGGTCGTAGCGTTTGTCGTCGGTCCAGCGCTAAAAAATCCACCTCTTCTCCCAGATTTAGCACTCTATTCTGCACTTCATCCTCCATGTTACTTCCTCTTTCGGATGAGTTCTCGCTTGTTAGGGACTCATTATCCGATATTGTTGTCTGTTCATTTGTAATAGGGTAGGAATTGGTGCTGACATTTTGTTCTGGCAACTGATTTCCTTTGTTGCTGATCTTATTGCGTTTTGCTGTCTCATATTTGCGGGCGAAGGTGTATATACGTCCATGCTCATAATCCGCTTGGTCCCTCGCGAATTTGAACGCTTTGCGTGCTTTAACTTTTTCCTCCTGTTTTTTTAAACGTTTTTTTATTTCTGCCCTTGTTTTAGTAATGAGATCATTTGGTTACATTTTATTCAAGCTCTCATTGATTTGCTCAATCTCCCGCAACAGTGTTTCTCTATCAATGTCAGCGTATTTAATCAATATTTTTACCAGATTTGCTGATGCTTGCAGATTACTTTCGCCCCACTCCCTTAACATATTCGGATTGGGGCATTCGTAACTGGGTGCCAAAAGAATTCTGAGTCCCCTCGGAACCCTTCCTGCTTCAATGTATTTTGACAAAGATTTCTGCTCCCACCACTTCGTAATTTCCGCTTTCATACATTTTTCAATTTTTTTTAGCAGACCCTTCAGGTCCCCGTTTTTTCCTGTGTTGTCATCTGCGGACGATACGATAGGAATATTCGTCTTAGTTGTACTGCTGAACAGCTCTTCCGCTGCCGCTTCCCTTTCACGCACAGCTTCAGCTGACATGTCGAGGTTCTAATAGTTAGATGTAATCTCCGTCTCAGTTTGTTATCACACTCGTAACCACTGATACACCTCTTTTCCCTCCCCGCCGGTATTGATTCACCAAGATACACACCACTCACCGCCTTGGATCTGTTTCCGACCGGTAGTCCGCTGGTTGCTTGGCTAACGGGTCGATCCTCCTTCCGGCTGGTGAGATGTTTGGCTTGGTGATACCAGGGGCTGCCGTTACAAGCTCCTTTTCCGAACTTTACTTTTTCACATCGGTTTAACTACGGCCGCCAACTTGAAAGGGGAGTGGGTTCACTTGTGGAAGAAAGCCGACTTCCGTAACTCAATATAGAAAGGCGATGATTTCCCTGCACCCCCACAGCAATGGCGAACAGAGACGCAAACCCAGCGAAATGAGGTTAAATGGAGTTCTTTATTTTTCTTGAACCTTGAACCTGACACGTTTCGGGTTTCGGAAGCCCTTGCTCACAAGTCAGTTTGCCTAATGGAGGGTTAATTTGTCTTTTCAGCATGTGCCAGAGTTCCAGCCCACTGGAGGGTATGAGCATGCAATGGACTGCATTTCCCAAGGTGCAACAGAAAATGGAGACTTTCTCAAAGGCGCACCGGAAGCCATAAATTCGAAAGGCACACGTGGGAAAATGCAGCAGCAGTGATAATGGACCTTTGACACGGCCCCTGACAAAGAAGCGAAGAGGCTTTGAAACGCGTAGGGCCAAAGACGATAAACGGGAGGAGAAGCTGTATGCCTTGAAACAATAAAGTGTGTCACTTACCTGATGCAGAGTGCGGCTTCATCTCTGGGCAAAGTTAGGTAGAAATACAATCGAGGCGGCTCCAGGCCGCGGAAGCGACGCACAGCCTACACACCAGTGAAAGGGTCCCTAATGGTGAATTGTTTACTTGAAGATGGGCGCAACAGGACATTAATTTAGGCGTGCAGAGTCCCATCCGGGAGCCTAATGGAGGGTTAATTTGTCTTTTCAGCATGTGCCAGAGTTCCAGCCCACTGGAGGGTATGAGCATGCAATGGACTGCATTTCCCAAGGTGCAACAGAAAATGGAGACTTTCTCAAAGGCGCACCGGAAGCTATAAATTCGAAAGGCACACGTGGGAAAATGCAGCAGCAGTGATAATGGACCTTTGACACGGCCCCTGACGAAGAAGCGAAGAGGCTTTGAAACGCGTAGGGCCAAAGACGATAAACGGGATGAGAAGCTGTATGCCTTGAAACAATAAAGTGGGTCACTTACCTGATGCGGAGTGCGGCTTCATCTCTGGGCATAGTTAGGTAGAAATACAATCGCGGCGGCTCCAGGCCGCGGAAGCGATGCACCGCCTACTCACCAGTGAAAGGGTGCCTGATGGTGAATTGTTTACTTGAAGATGGGCGCAACAGGACATTAATTTAGGCGTGCAGAGTCCCATCCGGGAGCCTAATGGAGGGTTAATTTGTCTTTTCAGCATGTGCCAGAGTTCCAGCCCACTGGAGGGTATGAGCATGCAATGGACTGCATTTCCCAAGGTGCAACAGAAAATGGAGACTTTCTCAAAGGCGCACCGGAAGCCATAAATTCGAAAGGCACACGTGGGAAAATGCAGCAGCAGTGATAATGGACCTTTGACACGGCCCCTGACGAAGAAGCGAAGAGGCTTTGAAACGCGTAGGGCCAAAGACGATAAACGGGATGAGAAGCTGTATGCCTTGAAACAATAAAGTGTGTCACTTACCTGATGCGGAGTGCGGCTTCATCTCTGGGCAAAGTTAGGTAGAAATACAATTGCGGCGGCTCCAGGCCACTTTACGGCACTAACTGTGTAAAGTGGGCGCGCGGTGCGCAAAGCGCACCGCGTGCTCACTGTGCGCGCACGGAACGAACTGCGTTAAGTGGGCGCGCACGCCACGAACGGCGTAAAGTAACTTAGCATTTAAAAAACGTACAAATTCACTGAAAAAACCATAGGTTTCACACACGTTATAGTTAGGAATTAGCATTTAAAAAACCTTGCAAATTCACTGAAAAAACCATAGGTTTCAAACATGTTATAGTTAGCTGGACATTTTACTCATAAAAAACCAATGAAATTCCCCCGTTATAGTTAGTGCAGGCAACTATAACTCACGTGACCGCAATCCTCTGCTGATGATATATGTGCCTTTATGAAAAAAAAATATTTGTAATATATGTATAGCTAAAATTTAATGGAAGAAGACATGGGCAAATAAGTGTCTAAATACAGTATTAGCATCAGCAGAGGATTGCGGTCGCGTGAGTTATAGTTGCCTGCACTAACTATAACGGGGGAATTTCATTGGTTTTTTATGAGTAAAATGTCCAGCTAACTATAACATGTGTGAAACCTATGGTTTTTTCAGTGAATATATATATATATATATATATATATATATATATATATATATATATATATATATATATATATATATATATATATATATATATATATATAAATAAAACAATTTAGTCTTGTGTTCTTAAGATGATTCACCCCAAGCATTTGTTTTTTCTGATGTGAAACAGCATAGAGCTCTGCACAAAGCAAATGCTTTTCTTTTTTGTTTGAAACTTCACAACTGCCAAGTATCTGGACATAATGAGCCCCACCTCCAGGCATTTTAGCCCACAGAATGTTTAATCATGGGGTTTGTAGTTTATATTTAACAGTACAGATATTAGCAAAAAGAAGACTGTTTGCAAACTGCTTTTTGTAACTAAAAATACAGGACAGGCAGATAGTACCAAACATGACACAGGGCCACATGGCGGGTACTGAAGGAGTGGGAAACATACCACCATATGTCATGTGAAACAAAGTACTCACAAGTGTACCTGAAAAGAATGTAACAAGTGACCTTGTAGGTCCATGGCCTTATAAAGGCACATGGCATGTGCCCTCCATTGTCTCAATGGTCGAAGAACTCCTGATTAAATTGCAACATCCTTATGACATACCAGGGAGATACTTGCAGATAGCACAGAGACAAGGGATGTAATGGGCCTGCAGAGAGTATCACATTGTTGTGACGGACGATAAACTCCAATGCGGGACGGGTTTGACTGCACATCACCCAGTAGAAGTGATTTCTCCAAGAAGAAACCATGGATTTCAAACACATCAGCGCTACCATGTCTTTTGCCACAGATTTGATTTTGTCAGCAAAGGGGCTAAAGATGAGGTGGACATGAAATATAAATATATTCAACGGGCGATCCTTACTCTGCCCGTCCATTCACTCCACATTCCTATGTGTGTCCTGTCTGACAGTAACTGTGTTAAAAGATGCCCTTTGGATGCAACTCTACGAAATGATCTGGAAAATAGGGATGCGTGCTCCAAGTTGTGACTGAATATTTTTTGTGGTTCAATAATCAATTGCAAATTGATCTGGTGCCACTGAGGCAGGACAAAGAGGATAATGGCAAAACCATTCATGGGTTGAGTGTCCAAAATGTACCCACAATATAGAGATCATTGGAACCTTTACTGAGAGATTATAGCTCCAATGTACTCCCGTATCTATGAGATGACTCATTCAAATGTCTTGATAGGCAGAAGAGGTCCATGCTTCGATAGGTCATGGAACTGCGTAATAGCATCCCAGTCCGGCCAATAAACTCTAGCCTGGAAAATGTTCCTTTAAGTGACCTGTAATCCGAAGAGCATATAATTAAATCCTAATTAGAAGGGTCGAGAGGAAATCTCAAAATCTCTTTCTGATGTGAAACAGCATAGAGCTCTGCACAAAGCAAATGCTTTTCTTTTTTGTTTGAAACTTCACAACTGCCAAGTATCTGGACATAATGAGCCCCACCTCCAGGCATTTTAGCCCACAGAATGTTTAATCATGGGGTTTGTAGTTTATATTTAACAGTACAGATATTAGCAAAAAGAAGACTGTTTGCAAACTGCTTTTTGTAACTAAAAATACAGGACAGGCAGATAGTACCAAACATGACACAGGGCCACATGGCGGGTACTGAAGGAGTGGGAAACATACCACCATATGTCATGTGAAACAAAGTACTCACAAGTGTACCTGAAAAGAATGTAACAAGTGACCTTGTAGGTCCATGGCCTTATAAAGGCACATGGCATGTGCCCTCCATTGTCTCAATGGTCGAAGAACTCCTGATTAAATTGCAACATCCTTATGACATACCAGGGAGATACTTGCAGATAGCACAGAGACAAGGGATGTAATGGGCCTGCAGAGAGTATCACATTGTTGTGACGGACGATAAACTCCAATGCGGGACGGGTTTGACTGCACATCACCCAGTAGAAGTGATTTCTCCAAGAAGAAACCATGGATTTCAAACACATCAGCGCTACCATGTCTTTTGCCACAGATTTGATTTTGTCAGCAAAGGGGCTAAAGATGAGGTGGACATGAAATATAAATATATTCAACGGGCGATCCTTACTCTGCCCGTCCATTCACTCCACATTCCTATGTGTGTCCTGTCTGACAGTAACTGTGTTAAAAGATGCCCTTTGGATGCAACTCTACGAAATGATCTGGAAAATAGGGATGCGTGCTCCAAGTTGTGACTGAATATTTTTTGTGGTTCAATAATCAATTGCAAATTGATCTGGTGCCACTGAGGCAGGACAAAGAGGATAATGGCAAAACCATTCATGGGTTGAGTGTCCAAAATGTACCCACAATATAGAGATCATTGGAACCTTTACTGAGAGATTATAGCTCCAATGTACTCCCGTATCTATGAGATGACTCATTCAAATGTCTTGATAGGCAGAAGAGGTCCATGCTTCGATAGGTCATGGAACTGCGTAATAGCATCCCAGTCCGGCCAATAAACTCTAGCCTGGAAAATGTTCCTTTAAGTGACCTGTAATCCGAAGAGCATATAATTAAATCCTAATTAGAAGGGTCGAGAGGAAATCTCAAAATCTCTATCGGGTCTCATAGCCAACGACTTGAAAGCAAATCTCCTCGTTCAGCATTTTAATAACTAAGATGAGGAATTAGACTTAATGGGTGTAATTATTGGTCACATGATACCCTATTCTACGCTTAAAAGAATGATTAAGAATTTAAAATTGCAATGGGTTAGGATTGAGGATATTGGAGCTCTTAGCTCCAAGAAATCTTCCATGAAGGTTGGAGCCCTCAGATGTTGAGTGTTATCATCCATGTATTGCAGCATCTCAATGTGCTCAGATTCTGAGATGGCTTTCATGCTTTATCCCTGTGATCCACTTCCAACAATGGATGCAGGGAGTTCCTTGCATAGGATACTGTCGGCTGTAGGCAGATGACGGCTTTCAGCTAAGGGCCAAGAGCATGTTTTATCGGGATGTAGTGTGGCTCATAATGCAAGGGCTCGCTATTTCTCAAGCTCTATTAAACATGTTAATAGAGTTAATAGACATGTTAGATTTTTTAAAGCAAGATGTGAATGCAGTATTGATTTTTAATATCTCAAGATTGTTTTTGTTTGATCATTCCAAAATTGTAATTAACTGATATCGTTAATGTGTTACTTAACGGTTTAGATATAAAACTAAAGGAACTATTTTTTTTTAAAGTACTTTTTTTGGCCCTGGACTTGTGCATGCATGTGTTCCGGCTTTGGGTATCCGCCTCTGTGTGTTGCTGTGTGCTTATGGTAGGTACCCTGTCTCTCCAAGAGAGTGGTGTGCTGTCTTTTTCTTGGCGCAGTCAGGGTTTTGGGCTGGTCACGTGGGATGTTGCTGCTCCAGCTGCTGGTCCTGCAGGTGGAGATTGCCTGAATAAATCTTGTCTTTTCCAGTATCTGTTTACATTTGGTATGGCGATAAGGGCCTCGGCCTGCTTGTTGTACATGCTTCCTCTGCATTTGAAGTTCTTGACCTAAACATTGAGGGACATATTATCAAGCACAGCGTTAAAATTATCGCCGCTAAAGCGGGGATAATGGGCTTGATAATATGCCGCAGAGAATTCCAATAGAAGCCCATTTTGTCACCAGAACATGGGCTTCTATGGGAATTCTCAAGGGCATATTATCAAGCCCATTATTGCCGCTTTAGCGGCAGTTTTCTGCTGCTAAAGCGGCGATATTTTTAACGCCGTTTCTTGATAATATGCCCCTGACTTCTTTGGATCTTGTCATTCTCTGACTGGCAGGTCCCTGGCACCCATCTCAGCACCATTCGTCCCCTGGTAAGTGTTGCCTACTTATTTCGTGATGCACCCAATGTTTAGTGCAGAGCCATGGCTGGACTAGCCAGCGGGCAAGCGGGCAATCCCCCAGCGAGGTTGGAGCACTTGGAGGCCGGTTTTGACACTTGGCAGCCAGTTTCGGCCTCTAGGAGTGGTGGTGCACGTTGCACGATCCCGGCAGCAACTTGAAAGAGTTGCTCTGGCTGTAGTGTGCATTAGCACATCTGCACATAGGGACTGAATTTATCATTTTTGCTAGGGCTGTTTTAAGTTCCCAGTCCGACCCTGTGCAGAACGCTTCTAAGCCTTCATCCTTGCGTTCCAATAGCCATCTTCACTTGGCCTTGTGAGTGGATCAGTTGCACTGCTGTCAGTGGTAGAGCATCCACCTTAAGGCGGGCATGCAGGTAATCAAAGCATCATCCACAATATCTGGTGCAGCGTAGGATGGCCACCATTTTGGCATCATATTGTGGATGAAGCTGGTGTAACTGTACCCGAATCTGTCATTTACATTGTTAATCGCGGGATCTACGAACAGTGGTTTGTGCACTCTTGATAACCAATCACTAACAGCTTCTTGCTGTTCCTCTTACAGTGATTTGCATATCACAGTGTGTATATGTGCATATTACAAACTTGGGGGCGGAGTCACAAAAGTACTCCTTTATTTGAGTATGGGTATAGGAAGCTGTCCCACTCTTTTACATGCTCTGACATGCCTTTGTGAATGGACCCGGAAATCTTCAACTTACTATTAATAAGAGTGCAAAGAGTGCACAGTCCTTTCTGTTTGCACTAATTCTATATGAATATTCTGATTATTTCCATTTTATTCCCATTTAAAATGTGTTGAGGCCAACTCGCAAAGGCATGTATGTGTGAGAGTACTTTTCCATTCACACCGAATGGTTTTCATAAATTTCACTGAATCACACCCCCAGGCAGATTTTTTTACTAACACTAGGAGAATCACTTACTAAAGATAAGCATTGGTTCAGTGTAAGCACAACATATTTAGGCTTCTTGGGTAGGTGTAGATAAATATTGACCTTAAATAAAAAAAAGGTTTGTATTAGTTCTTCAGTAAGTGATTTGAAGCATTTATCTCTGGTACAAGCACAAGACCCCAAGAGGCAGACAGGAGATTGGAAAAACACTTTGATATTCAGCCAAGCATACACATAAAAGTTTTACAAGAATTTGGCAGGAAAAATAATTGATTGCTATTAAAGTCATAGCACTTTGGTTGTTTGCTGCTAACATCAAGTTTGAGACTTTTATAGCATAATTGATAATTTTCACATTAAATGTGGTAAGGTTTACGGATGAAAAGAGTCAAGAGGAGTTGCTGACAATAAGAAGAATATTGTTGGATTAAAAAAAGACTGATATTACCAAAGGGATAAATCAGTCACAGGTTTAGGCAAGTGAATAAAATAAGATGAGCAATGGTAAAATCTGTGTGGTACTCAAAGGAAGAGGGAAAGAATACTAAGTGCCTGCTTACGAGTTTGGCAGTTTGGGAGTGGGCTACCACCCCAGAGACCCGCTTCCATACAGCTAAGCTTGACCGCCACCCACCCGCCCACCCGCCAGATTAGGATCATTCTCCTGGTCTAGTGGGCGGTCCTTTGGCATTCCCACAGTGGTGCCTATTAAAAAGGAATCGCAATGGGAGTGCCAAAGCCCATTCCTGCAGGAAAAGGGGTGCATGCAGACAAGGGGGCACACCATGTGCCCCTCTGCATGCATCCCATGGCCCTGAGGCAACAGGGGGCACCGTAGTGCCCTCTTCGATTCCTCATCGCTGCACTTTTAATGGTAGACTCACCTGCATGAAAAGTGAGGTGGACAGGAAACTCGTAATATGCTTGACGGTGCAGCAGCGGCCCCACCAAACACATTGCAGCCACACATCGCTGCAACACTGCTGAGGTATCACAGATCCCCGGCGGTTGCAGCAATCCTTTGGCATTCCGACCACCAGACTCGTAATAGGGTGGTTGGACCACCGTTGCGGCGGTGCCTGCACTGCCACCGTGAGTATGGTGGTCCGATGGACCGCCGTAGTCATAATCAGGCCCTAAATCTGCTGTACAAAAAAAAGGCACAAGATGTTTTAGAAGTGACTGTAGCATATAATGTCTAGCACAAATGAATTGTCGGCAGACAAGTGTTGTTCTAATGACTTGCAGACAGAAGATTAATCCCTATTAAAATGTAATTTATTCTTTAAAAAAATGTCAATGGTATATGGACGCATGTAATATCTGCATAGGTTAAAAAATATTGTTTAAAGTCCACAATGTTTAAATTCAATAATGTTGCACATAGGGGTATTGAGCATGCGGGGAAGGCAGTCTTTGATGGTGGGCTGTGTCGACTTAATGAAGGGCCAAACTGTGAGAGTGTGTAGTAAATTTGGAGGAAGTAACTAGTAGAAAGACTGATTTCAAAAGCAAAAGAAGCATAAATCAAAGAGAGACACATCCCTTAAAGAACCTCCCTCACAGTGCCCTGACAATTCCAGACTTTCCAAATACAACATTCTAAGTGAAACTACCCACGGTATGTGCATAAAAGGGAGAAGAGGAGGAAGAAGGAAAGGTATAGCACATGTTCCTCCTTGAAACCAAAAGACAAAATACAGCAATAGGATTTACATACGGTCATTCTTAGAGGATTCTGTAGGATGTAGTGCAGGTCCTCAAAGAATGTTTAACACGGTCAGAAAAAGAATCTTCATTCATCATATTGCCTGATTCAACATCAGGGACATTACATACTTACTAAGAGTGTGCTCTGCTTCATATCAATTATGTAATCTTCTAGTATCAACATATTCACTTGCATCAGACGTTATTATGAAATTGTCTAAGATTCGACTCAGCACAATACGCCAATGTTTCACTTACAATCTTGCCACCTCTCCTGATGTTCCAGCATTTTCATCCTGACAGATGACACTTGTCTTGTTTGCTCTAACAACTTTGATAGATCTGGAAAATGTAGAACTTTATTTCTCAGTCTTATTTTAACCACAGCACCTATACATATTTCAGAATGTTCAATGTCACGTTCAGTATCATAATGTCGTTTAGCTTTATGTAGATAAATCTAAACCCTGAATCTCACTTTTCCTAGGTCAATCTACTTGCTCTTTTTGGCTGACACTTGACAAGTGCACCTCAGCCACCATGGGTAAACATCTGAGGCCGGAAGGCTTCCCATAAGTAATTGGAAAATCTCAATACCAGTTGCACAGTGGCGAGAGATACAGTATGAAGACAACCTCTGTCTAATGTTGAAAAGGTGATGATGGAAGAAACCCTACCACTACTCTGGTCCGACCATATGCTCGTACCCTTTTTAATTAACTTGGCAGCTGACAGACTAATGCCAATCAAACGCGTTTACATGAGAAGGCAATGGTCGAAACTTGTCCCTACCGCCATGGGCTCAGTGCTGGCACAAAACAAACCTCCGTTAACTCTGAACGCCAACACTGACGCCCTGCGGATTCATCACTGGATTGGGAATATGATTTCATCCATTGCCCCAGCCAAACGCGCTTTGTCTAAGAGGGATTCGCCCTCTGCCCCATGGTTCTCTCAGGACCTTAGAATTGAGAAGGCTAAATGTAAACGGTTAGAGAGGCGGTGGAGGGCAAACTATGGGTCCCAGGAAAGGTCCCTATATAAGGTGGCCGCCCGCAAATTTCAAAAGTCTGTCAGACAGGCTAAAAAACAGTTTTTTGCAGAGTCAATCGAACAGGCTGAACACTCCAGCAAGGAAGTCTTTAAAGTGATTCAGTCTTTTTTTCAACCTAGATGTATTGAAAGGGAGATACCGGCCTCGGTCAGCCTCTGCAATGAAATCTCGGACTTCTTTGACCAAAAGATCAAGCGTGTCTATGACACATTTGGCCCAGAGGTATTAACAGAAAAATCAGATCAGTCTGTCAAAGTGTTGACAAGTGGACCGTTAACTTGCTTCCAACCAGTTACTCTGCCCACGGCCATGAAGGAATTAAGCTGTTGCAAATCGGGCTCACCGGACGACCCTTGCCCCCCTAAATTGTGGTGTTCAATCGCGGATTTTGTAGCTCCATCCCTACTACATGTTTGGAATACATCTATTTCTTTGGGGGTCTTTCCAGATATATGGAAACATGCCACCCTGCTCCCACTAAAGAAAAAGCCCAATGGAGATCCCAAGGACCTCAGCAACCTTCGCCCTATTTCCTTGTTGGCTGCCCCAGGTAAAATGCTGGAGAAAATGATCCAGCGGCAGCTCAGCAAATATATAGAGGACAACAATATTCTACATGAGACTCAATCGGGCTTTAGACCCGGCTTTAGTACCGAGACAGCTTTGATCGAGGTGGCTGAGTCGATAAGGTGGTCGTTGGATTCGGGAGACTCAGTTCTACTGGTCCTCCTGGATATTTCGGCGGCTTTTGACACCGTCGACCACGCAAGGTTGATGATTCGGTTGTCAGAAGTGGGCATACAAGCACAAGCACTGGACTGGTTACATTCATACTTGTCCCAGCGCACCCAGAAGGTGGCTTTGGGGTCCGCCTCCTCTACGCCGAAGCCGCTGGGCTGCGGCATACCACAGGGCTCAGCGCTCAGCCCTCTATTATTTAATATCTACATGGCCCCACTTTTCACACTTATTGCTAACTGAGGGGTCAAGGCAGTATCTTATGCCGATGACACCCAGCTTGTGTTTCCATATGCAGAGGTGTCTGAAGCAGCCTTGTCAAGTTTTAGAGGCTGTCTCCTTGATGTGGCACGTTGGATGAATACTAATAAACTAAAGCTCAACGCGGGTAAAACAGAAGTGCTGTATTTTGGCAAGGGCACTCCGCCCTCCTCTGAGCTCTGGTGGCCAATGGCAATGGGCTCCCCCCCTTCCTCCAGCCCCTCGGCAAAAAATCTGGGAGTGCGATGGGACAATAATCTGTCTTTTATTTCGCATACACAACAGCTGATGGGCTGCTGTCTGGGCAAACTCAGGAACCTTCGCAACATTTTGCAATTTCTTTCGGTAAATTGCAGGAAAACAGTAGTCCATGCAACAGTCACATCTAGACTGGACTACGCGAATGGCCTGCTCCTAGGTTTGCCCAAATATTTAATTCAACACCTGCAAGTGGTTCAGAATGCGGCTGCGAGACTGCTAATGCATATTCCATTTAAACATTCTGTCTCTCCGCATCTTCGAACACTTCACTGGCTACCTGTAGCCCATAGGATCAAATTTAAGTCCCTCACGCTAGCTTTCAGATCCTTGTTTGGCTTATGCCCAACCTATTTGAGGGATCGGCTGCCAAGATACACGCAGTCCCGCGCTCTCCGCTCTAACCGCCGGATCCAGCTAATAGTCCCTCGAGAAAAAAGGGCTCGGCTGGGTGGGAGAACGTTCTCGGCCAATGTAGCAAGGCTTTGGAACTCACTCCCCCTTGAGCTCCAACAGGCCCCCTCTGAACCCTGCTTTAAAAAAATGTTGAAAACCTGGCTCTTCAACCAACCGTGCTAATTGGCTGACTTGCATTGCGGTATTTGCTTCTCTGCTGTGCGTTTAGCGCCGGGACACCTCCTCGAGAGGTAACTGTTCGCGCTCTATAAAATTCTGTATTATTATTATTATTATTATGGTCTGGAGCAAAGATTTTGGATTTGGAAGGCAAGTGTACACTATCTTTAAGGTAGTGGTTAATACGCTCCACAGAGCCATTGCACTGGGGGGTCATAAAGTGCAGTTGTTATGTGTAGGAAAGTAGAATCTGCTTCTTATGGTTACCCCCACTTTTTGCTTGATGTGATGCTGTTTTTGACTAATCTTGCTGGGATTCTGCTAACCAGGACCCCAGTTTATCTGCTTTCTCCTAAAACTGTTGTGTTAAGTGCTTAGGTACACCCCAGACTGGACAATCCTCTTGGGTTGTCAGTGAAGCAGCTATATACTATATAGAGGGGCATCGCATGACCGCACAATGACCATCTTGAAAACGGCTGCCACCAATCCTATCATGTTTGGTATCAAACATGTTGGAATCATAACCCCCACACCATAAACGGTGTGGGGGGTATGATTCAGAGCACAGTGAGAGCCCTCCGTTAGGCTCTCAGTGTTCCAGGTACCAGCCTTCTAGTCCCAGACAGCACAAAATGGTTGCTGCCGACCAGAGACATATTTCTGCCCTTCTGCTGCTGAGCCAAGCTAGAGCAGGGAAAGGCAAAACAATAGGCATCCTTTCACAGGAAGGTGTGACCACCTCCCAGACAGGATTTAGTGTATTAGGGCTGGGTGGGTGCCCTTGCCAGCACCTGAAAGTCTGCATGAGGGGCACATTAGGTGTCCTTGTGCATAGTCCAGTTCAAACCAGTCGTAGGAGCCGTTGTCTCCCGTTCTGGTGTGAAACTGGACAAAGGACATGGGAGTAACTTCCCCCCTGTGCAGACCTTTCCCTGGGCGGGTCCCCTGAACCTTCCCAACCCTCTCCTTAGGGTACTTAAGGGCTGACCTTGGTGTAGGTCCCTAGATTCATTGTGGACAAGATTCAGAACTGAAACCACTGCCATTCTACCGCCTGGACACTCGGGACTTCGCTGGACTTCGTTTGGGCCTGACTTCATCTCCCTTTCAGTCTGCTGCATCATCTTTGCCTATGCACCATACAGGATCTGTTTGCAGGACCCGTGAAACATCCAAGACACTTGAACATAATCTCCCTTGAAGTGAACGAGTCACTTCCCTGCATTCGCAGGCACCTCAACACTGCTGACCAGTCTGCTGATCCTGACCTCCTGCGGACTGCATAGGGTTTAACAACACAGGTGGTGGTTATCTATGTCTCCTGAGGCCCGAGCTGCCCTCTCACCAAGTCTGAGGTCAGAATCTCTTGTGGGGGATGCATTAACCGAACCCCTGTGCACTGCGTACTTTTGCAAGTGTATATGCTTGTTAGCAACTCTGCAACAAGTGCATTGAGCTCCAAGTAGCCCCAACCTCTAGCAACTTCTTGCACCAAGATCTTCAGCCACACCACCTCGTGGGAATCGTGGCCTGCTACTTTTGATGAGCTGTTTGAGGTCTTCTCGTGACTCCTGTGCTTCTGGCCTGTGGGTCCAATTGAGGGTCATCTTTGTTTTCCTAGGGCTCCTCTGAGTGATGGGGCCTGCACTGACTCCCCTGCTTGTGGTGAGTCTCCTAGACCTTGCTGGTCCCAACCGTGCACCTTCTTGACTTCCTGCGTGGGTTGCCTTTGCCAGGGCTTGTTGATACTCCCTCCGGACACTGACCCCTCAGCACTCGACATCCTTTGTGGGACAGCTCATATCCGGGTCCTGGTTGTCCTAAGCATTGCCTGGTCCTCACAGCTACAGTGTCAAGGTCAGAGTCATCTATCCTGAAGCACCTGACATCGGAGGGCATTCGTCTTCCAAGTCTCCTGGTCACCTCTGAGTGACATAGACTCTGTCCCCTATGTTTTCAGGTACTCCTCGTCAAGGCTCCACATTTGGATTCCTCCGAACTCTTTCTCCTCTTCCAGCAGCGGCACTTTCCTGAAGTCCTCCATTGAGTTCGATTTTCGGTTTCCGACGCCACTTCACACCTATGCACCCGGCTTCCCTAGGATAGGTAATTTGGGTACCACAGTATCCACGGGTGGGGTGACTCCAATCTTCTGTTTTCCACGGGGTTTCTTCTGGGTCCACTGGGAAGGGTCCCTAATCTTTAAAATTCCAACCGCGACTTGCACATAGACTTGTACAGAGCATGCGGTTGTGTTCACTTCACACACTGCACCTGCTCTACGTGGCATCCCTATCTACTACCCTAGGTGGTTATGTGGGTCCCCCGCAATTCTACGTCCTCTCAGCACTGTCCTGACTCGAGTTGTGGTTCTTATACCCCTTTCTTAGTATATGGTTTGGTCCCCCCCTGGGGCCCACTGTGCATTAG
This sequence comes from Triturus cristatus, assembly GCF_964204655.1. Taxonomy (NCBI): domain Eukaryota; kingdom Metazoa; phylum Chordata; class Amphibia; order Caudata; family Salamandridae; genus Triturus; species Triturus cristatus. Next base: position 1,138,263,383 of record NC_140593.1, on the reverse strand, counting down.
TGCTATTTACTGTGAATTATTTGCTTAAGTATTGTGTGCTTCGTGTCTATCTCCGTGTAGGAGATACTGTAACGTACTAGAGAGTGTTCTATAATAAATTCATATTTTTATACATACTTTGTGAGGTTCCTTTTCATTTAATCTATACTATAAGATTGCATTCTGGTAAAGCAAGCTGCTTTACACTCCTTCAAGACTAACTACTAACCATCACACTCCTACAAGTGTGACATTTCAGACTATTGCAGGGCCCCCAAAGCTGTAAGAATTGGCTGAGCAGCAGGTATTAGTAATTTTTAATGTATATTGAATGAATAAACAACTGTTGTTGCCCTCACCTTTTAATTAAAAAGACAGTGCCACCATGTGGCAGAGTGTCATAAGTGCTGGTGTTTACAGTTAAGGGCTGGTAATGAACACTGGAAACCACTGGCTCAAATTAAGTGCTGAATTGAAGGAAGTCATACATCTCACAGGAGGTAAGTTGAACTTCATTGTCAGTGACTATCATCTATGGGAACACTTCCATACAGAAAACTTCTCTTAGGAAGTCTAGCACCTCAGATAAGGAGGGTCTTTCAACAAATTAGACCTCCAGTTATTTAGACAACCAACCTACTAAAAAAAGGGCATATTGCATATGAGAATGCTTTTTCCTAAAGGGATCAGGAACATCCAAGCCTAGCTTCGGTCTGACAAAGTCCAGCCTTGGTACAGTATACAAGGGGTAAGAAATTTCTTTTAAAAAGTTCTTATCTTTATCCCTATACCCTGTACAACTCCTCATAAAACAATCTACATCAGCATCCATTCCAGGCCACCAACATTGTGTTCTTAACAAATTATTTAAAGCGGACTTGCCCACATGGTCCTTATGGCTGATGCCAAGGATGATTTCACAAACTCCTTCTTGGGGAATACACTTGTCACTCCTGAATACATATCCATCAACCACACTGATCTCAGCAGGAACTTGGGCAAAAGAATGCAATGGGCCTACACATCTCTTGCTGGTTGGCCACCTTTTAGAGTTGTATTCCCTCACAAGCTGGAGTGCCCAACCCTTAGAATCTTCCGACGGCCACAACTCTTTTTTAGCCATGCCTCTCCACATAGCACAAAAGTCCCTCACATCCACCACCACATCAATCTCATCTTCGTTTTGTTTTTCGGCTTCACCACAGAGACAAGCTATAAGTGATAAGTAATCAGCTGGTTTACTGTTCTTGCCAGGAACATATGTAACACACAACATAACCTGGCTAAGCAGGCTGTGGAGTTCAGACTCCCACCTGGGGACCAAATATGACTCAATGGTTTGGAGTATGACCTTGTCACACCATACAAAGTGTCCTAAATGGACCAAAGACAAGCTTGTAATTCTCTGTCTATGATGGTACACAGTCTTTCTGTGTTATTTCGAATTCTTGATACATAAGCCAGCGTCCTTTCGCTGTTGCCATTTTTCTGTGATAGAACTGCCACAATCCCTAAGCACTTACATCAACAGTAATTACACATAGAAAAATACTTTCAACGTGGGGCAGTGATTAGGTAGTTCTTTATTGTCTCAAAGGCTTCTTATTGCTCTGGACACCAAACAAAGTCTACTCCAGAGGTCTTCAAACATGTTTGCTCTGAGCCCTCCCTACCCAAAACGTTTTGAAGCCAGGCACCCCCTCCAAAACCTTATGGAAAGACTCGAGGGAGTTGGATCTTTCCAACTGATGAGAACGCGTCCCTGGAGTCCAGTCTCCCCCTCTCAGAGGTGTTATTTGAACTTCCTCAAATGCTTTTTCCTGAGGTGTTAACATTACTGTGATCAAAACATTCCATTATCTTGTCTCGTTTGAGACAGCGTATGTTCTGTCTCTTGAGAGACATTTCTGTTAGCTTACAGGGGGCTGAGAGCCTGCCCAATGCACCCCTTTGGTTTGCTTCGTTGACGCTCCCATCTCCTTGCTTTTCCTTGGTCAGCGCGTTCCAGTTTCACATCCTCTTTGTGTGTTTTTTCCTCCCCATGAGCTTAACCCAAGCACTGCTTTCTTGTTCCACTGTGTGTACTTCCACTGCTCCTGCTTTTTGATTAACTTTTTTTTATCTTTTAGTTGCTTGCGCCGTCATCGTTATCACCCCATTCTGACCTCCTCACACAGTCCATGGTGTTGCTTGCCTCTTTCCACCCTCCTCCCACTTCCCCCTGTGTTGCTTGCCCCTCCAACCCACCTCCTGTGCTCTCACGTCTTGTTGCACCTTCCCTTGCTGTGAAACCTGTTCCTAGGACCCTCCTCCCACTGTTCCTCGTGCTGCTTGCCCCATCCGTGTTGGCACACCCCAAATCGCCATAACACAAAAAGTGTTATGATGCAGTCAAGCTACCGTTGTTTTCCTTAACTTTACTTTTTTATTACTATTCTATCTAACCTGCGTTTTCCTGCCGCATTGCTTCTTGCCCCTTTAACCCCCGCATTGCATCCCCGTTGCTTGCCCCTCCTGTCCAGCAACACAAAAAAACACACATTTGAACTATTTGGCTTTCTCACTTTTTTAGCCATGTTGTACAGCAGGATGGCTACTGTGCAGTGTGGTCGAAAGTTTTTAAAAAAGGGCTATGACGCAGCTAGTATTGAACGCTTCAGAGTTTTATGTTATTTTTTTTATTTTTAGCCACACTGCTGTACAACATAGCTAAAAAATCAATGACAAAGCTAATAGATCTTGCTTAGGCGAGACCTATTGGGTTTGTCAGTGCTTGTTAAAACATAGCGGTGAAATGACTCAAGGTCATGTAGGACATCTTCCGACAGTGCCTGGAAGTCCTATGTATGTTGGGACTCATAGGCCGTTATGAATAATAGGAAGATTAATACAAAAAAATCCTAAAATGCTTAGTGCTGTGGGCTAAAAAAAAGCCACAAGTGGTGAGAATGCTACGTCTATGGTAAGAATGGGGCAAAATAACATTCATGCAAGTTATGCTGCATGTTGTACCACAGAAGGCAAGCTTTGCAGCATAATCTGTGTCAGTATCATCTACGTATTTTTTAAATACATATGTTTTAAGAAATTGAACAAAACTACTTCAGCAGACCACATTCAAAAGGGTATTTTGTCTTACACAGGGTGCCAGCTTATTAACATCTTCCTTTCTATTTCTACCTCCCGCAGTTTTGTTTGTATAAAACATACACTGTACGCAGCAGAGCACTTAGCAGATCTTCTCAGCCTCTTCCACCCTAGGAAATGCAGAGTTTGTTTGAGATGGGGCTTTTTGGGAGCAGTGACACCATTAGGAATAGCTCTCCTTCACAGTGAATTTTAAAACCCACAACCCATTTATTAGCGTGAAAATCATTTGCAACCAACCTAGCTTTAAAGCACATGAGAGTGCGATTATGTAATGTCACTAAAGCATCGTGCGGTAGCGCACTCTCATTTACAAACATCACATTTTCCATTGAAATAGCCACTAGATTTGCATATACATACAGTTTTATTGATAAAACTATATTCCACGCAAAGTTATAATATGTGGAAATCAGTTTTACTGAATATTTATCATTTGTGCACTCCTTCGAAAAAAGTGCCTTGATTTGTTTTGATCCAATTAAAATCTTTGTTTCCATCAGACTTCCAAATTATAAAAACAATGTGCTTAATTTGTGCTTTTGAAACTGCTGAATGTGTACTGTTCATTTACAGATATTTAAATGTTGTGTGTTGCAAAAAATGGTATCCTTCAGCCTTTCCTTTCACACTCTCTGCACCCCAGCAAGATTTTCACATAATTCACTTTATTGGTTTCTCAAATGTTCTTCCTCTGACTGCAAAGAAAGAGAAGTTTATAAACACCAATTCCCACGTGAAAAAAAGAAACAAGCATGGTGGCTCCGTGGCTCCATGTGCCACAGCAAGGCTCTGATTGGCTGGCCGCAACCTGAAAGAAAAGTTGTGGCTGCCATTTTATAAACTGGGAAATGGTTTTCAGGGCTGAAAAGTTGCATGTAAATTAAATGAAGACATCAGGTGAGAGCCTTTCTGTCCCCATATGTGTGTTATGTATGTGGGGAAAGCATGTTTAATGTGCAGCAAAATGCCGGAAAACGTTTTTTTTTGCCACACGTGAGAACCATGGCGCTCTCACAGGGCTCAGCGAGGCCCCCCGTGTAAATCCACAATGGATCAGAGAACCTTGCCGCGAACCAAAAATATATATATATATACTCACACACCCACTCTGACACCCACTGTGACTCCCAGGCAGACACATCTATATCTACTCTGACACCCATACAGACACTCTTACACCCACTCTGATGCCCATACAAATACTCTCACATCCATCAACACACCCAGACAGACACTCTCACATCCACTCTGATGCCCATACAGACACTCTCATACTCACACACACAGACTCTCACACCCACTCACACACACATACATACACTCTTACACCCATAAAGATACTCTCAGCCCACTCACATACAGATACTGTCACACCCACACACACAAAGAGACACTCTTACTCCCACTCTTATGCCCATAAAAACACTATCACACCCAGTGACACACCCAGACAGACATTATCATACTCATTCTGACACCCATACAGACACTCTCACATCCACTGTAACACCCAAACAGACACTCTCACACCCACTCTAACACCCAGACAGACATTCTTACACCCATTCTGACACCCAGACAGACACTCCCACAGCCACTCTGACACACATGCAGATACTCACACACCCAGAGACTCTCAAACTCATTCTGACATCCCTACAAACACTCTTATGCCCAGTGACACAGATAGACAGTCTGACACCCTCCCACAGACTGACAGAGGCAGTCAGACATCCACTCACAGAACCACTGAGATTTTCACACACTCACTCACAGACTCAGACACACCCTTACACACGTACTCACACACAAATATATTAACTTACACCTACTGTTAATGAACCACTCACATATCCAATAAGACATTCTGTAGTCTTGCTGATGTGTATTGGATGAATGCTTTTGGTTTGTGAATCCGCACGGAACCGCAGATCCATATGAGATTTAAGAAATTGGAATTGAAAAGTTTTAAAAATTGTCTTTAGTAAAAAGTTTGGCTCTGAAAATAGCCTTTGTGTTTAGGATGTGTTGGTGATAACTACACATAAAACACGACGCAGTCTTTGAAGTTCTTGAGGAGCACCTTGTTGTCTTGCTCTGTCAAGTGAATGCCATCATTTCTATACGTACCCTCTGTATCAAAGCGTAAATTGTTGTTGGAACCCATGTTGTGGTCTGTGAGGAATGCAGAAACAGCTTTTGACATGTTTCCTGGCTTTGTCTATCTGTGGACAGAATTTGTTTGACCACTTCTATTTTTGCCTTTGGCAAATGTTAGAGAACAGGAAGGCAATGTGAAGAAAAAGTGCTTTTCGTTGAGCAAAGATATCCTACATTAGGATTTCCTGTCCAACCACAGTAAGCGTGCCTAGGTTATTGCCATCACAGTGCACAATCATGAGGTCTGGATGTTGGCAAATCGCAATGCTTTCAACCAAGGGAGCAATTGATGCCACTTTAACCCTCTTTGTCCAACCCAAGTAATGTCCACATTAGGCAAACCCAAGTTGTTGTCAATGCCACTCTTTCTAGTACACTCTGTAGCCAAAAACACAAATCTATGACCAACAATCCACACTCTAACTATTTTGAAGGCAAGGAGGAGTAGCACACAGGAGAAGGCAGGAGCTGAATGAGACAGTTAAAAAAATGAAAGGCAGTTAAAATGGAGGACAGCACCTGAGTGGATGGTGTAAATATGTAGGTAGCTAAAATAAGGCAGTGATTTTGAGGAAAAGGTACTTAGATTTGGATTGGCTCTGGAAAATGTTTAAACATGTCATGCTATTTGGGATATGCTCATATTTCCAAACAGTCAACCACTTCTGCTATAGTTGAATTTAAAGCTGCTCACAGAAAGTGTTGTGAACTTTTGACCTACTGGTACAAGCGAGTGTTACCAAAGGCGGTTGCAATGCAAAGTGAGCTAAAGCACAGTAGGGGAAGTGTTTCTGAAGAGACTGTACTTTCAAACGTAAGAGTAGAGTGGTTTAGACACATTCCTTATTATGGAGGAGTTATTTTCTAAATCAGCAGTATCTTATAAAGTTAAATGTAGGTGCAAACGTATAGTAGTATAATGTTAAACAATTTAACAGACTCCTGCATAGATTTGTGAATCCACAGCGAAGTTACACAGGGGGGCTTGCTGAGCGTCGCAGAGAATTTACGGATTTGTGGAAAAAAACAACCAAATTGGGCTTTTCTGCAGGAAACATGGAAATGGTTAAAGAAATTCTAACCATTTAGAAGTGGTATAACAAAAAAGAAAGATGAAAGGAAGCCTCTGATTTGCTAGCTAGAGCACCGTAAGTAAGAGCACAAGGTGAGGCATAGCCATTTTACCTACTTTTCTACTGAGAGGGGACATGGTTTACAGGAGTTCTGATCAGATTTTTCGCATTAAAAACAGACGTTACTAGACATAGAAATAAAACTGAGAGAACAGCAAAGAGCTTTTACAGTATGTTAATTAGGTTGTAGAATATAACAGTATATTTAGAAAAAAACGTGAGTTTATGTAAGCTGAAAGAAAATGTGTAGGTTCTAGACATATGTGACGATGTACAGTGGGACCACGGACCAAACACTAGGCGGTCACCACTTTCTTCTCTCTCCGCACAGCCTCACGGGGACCAGACAACCAACCGGCATTGGAAAAACGAAGCAGAGACAGGCAAAGGGGATTGTTTCTTTAATTGGGCGGAGTTCAACCGTCCAGGACCCGACCCCTTTGGTGACGTCGGCGGTCCGGAACCAGAAGTATCCCGGAAGGAGCGTAAGGAGGTGTGTTCGACACCCGGAGGCGAGGAGACTGGAGAGAAGCGAGAGGAGGAGGAGAAGACCGAGAGAGAGCGTGCGAGTCGAGGAAGAGGAGGAGGAGACGAGGACGTCGTGGACGCCCCGACGGCAGAGCCAGGAGGCCAACGTACCTGCGAATCCCCGTGCCACACTTCAAGGGAAGTGTGGCTTCAACAGGTACGGGGCCGAGTCAGAGCGTGGGTGGGAGGAAAGGGTTTCAAACCTTCGTGAAACACACGAACTACCTCCCCTACCTATCGACACCAGAAGCTCGTTCTTTTCTCACCCCCCCCCCCCCCTGAGCACTTCCGATCACTGTCTGGGTAGCATAAGGAGAGCACCGTGTGATTCCTCCACTCCCTTTCCCTGTTTCAGAAGCCTACCTTTCCTGAACCTGATTCCCCCGCATCTTCCTTTTTTCCTGGGTCCCACCTAACACCGGAGACGCCCTCGGAGACTGGACAACCAGGAGAAGACTCGGACCACCAGGGAGAGACGAAGCCGCTCCAGCCCGGACCCCCGCCTTCCCGAACCTCCCCTTCCATACTACTGAAGTACCCGGACACCCAAACGCCCTGTAAAAACAATAAAAACCTTCGTGAACACTAACCGTGTCCCCGTGCATCACTACGACCCGCTACAACATATTAGCAGAAGGGAAAAAAGAAGGGTGCATAGATGAGAACATTAACTATGTTTAATTTGTGAGGTCATAAGCAGTGCATTGCGGGGGTGCAAGATATAGTTCGATCAGCTAACTATAACTGCTAAAGTTCACTGGTTTTGTATGAGTGAAATCTGAGCCTAAATATAATGTCCTTGTAACCTTTGTTTTTTCACTGAATTTCTATGTTTTAAAAAATGTGAATTCCTAACTATAACGGAGAATATATATATATAAATATCAATATCACACCTTAATGTCCAAATTACAGAATAATCCTAATCTTATTATCAGAAAATCGGATAAAGGGGGCAATACAGTACTGTGGTCTCGGAAGGATTATCTGACAGAAGCTGCCCGTCACCTATCCGATGTATCTTGCTATAGACAAACAACGAAATTTGAAATGAGATCAGCGGAGGAAAAAACACGTAAAAAAATCTACCTTTGGAAAAGAGAAGGATTGTTAACTAAAGATGAAATGAACTTTCTAAACATTGAACATCCGGTTATTCCTGTTTTGTATTTTTTACCGAAGGTTCACAAAAAAGTAACTCCAGTACCTGGGCGTCCCATTATCTCTGCCCAAAATAGCATGAATGAGAATCTGTCGAAGTATGTTGATTTTTTTCTACAGCCACATATGACTTCACTGCCATCCTATATCAGGGACACGACTGATTTCTTGAATAAGATTAAAGATATTACATGGTGTTCCAACTACCTGCTGATAGTTATGGATATTGAATCCCTTTACACAAGTATCAAGCATTGTCATGGCATGATTGCTACTAAATATTTCTTAGACAACAGGGATATCAATATGAAGGACCACAACAAAATGATTTTGGAGATGATTGAACTTTGTTTATCTACCAATTTCTTTCTATTTGAGAATGTGATATACCATCAAGTGCGTGGTGTGGTGATGGGGGCTTGCTTCTCCCCTAGCTACTCATGTTTACATGTGGGTTGGTGGGAGGAGCATGTCCTCAGAACCACCCACCAGCACTGGTGGAGCCATGTGGTTCATTACTGGAGGTATATTGATGATATATTCTTAATTTGGAATGGTTCAAAAGAAGATGCCAGTAGTTTTGTTGACGATATTAATGTGAATGATCTGAATCTCAGGTTTACTGCTTCCATTGATGTTTCTTCTGTTGAGTTTCTTGATGTTCTGGTCTATATAGACAACAATACACTTTGTACCAAATTACACAGGAAGACAACTGCAGGAAACTCGATTTTACATGCTGAAAGTGCACATCCACGTCACCTTATCAACAGTATACCGTATGGCGAATTCATCCGCATACGACGTATCTGTAGTCATGATACTGTCTCAATTGAATGTCAGATGGCAGCTTTTAATAGGTTCCTGGACAGGGGCTATAAAGAACCTCTTCTCACACAGGCCCTTAATAAAGCTAATTCGGTGCCTAGGGTTACTCTTTTACAACCTAGCAGTAATAAGATCACTGAATTAGATCTTCAGTCTATTCGTCTTATTACCACGTTTAGCTCTCAAGAAAAAGCCATTCGTAAAATCATTTATTCTGAATGGCCTATTGTCTTAACAGACAATATTTTGGGTCCCATCCTCCCGAGTTTACCTTCTATTACTTTTAGGAAGGCGCCCTCTATGAGAGATGCTCTAGTGAGAACCATGCCTCCGGTTAATACCAGAGGCACTTGGCTTAATAAAAGTGGTTTTTTTAAGTGTAATTCCTGTCGGGCCTGTACATTTGCCACCAATAGTACACACTACAGAACAGCCTTTAATTGTAAAGAAATAGCCATTCAGGGACATCTGACGTGCCGCACTGATTATGCAATTTACAAACTTAAATGCACCTGCAATCTTGAATATATAGGAAGTACAAAACTTCCTGTGCATAAACGAATCCTGCAACATATTAGGGCGATAGTAAACTCAGACCACAACTATCCCGTGGCAAGACATTTTAAGTCCATCCACGATAATAAATTAAAAGATCTGGAATACACTGTCATAGGAGCAGTTGCCAACCCCGGACGAGGTGGCAACCGTGATAAATTACTTAGACAGCGTGAATCACATTTTATTCTAGCCTTAGATACAAGAGCTCCTAATGGGTTGAATATTAATGAGGATCTTCACAATTTTTTATGAGTGGTTTTGTGAATTACTGTCGTTACTTGCCTTGTCAATTTAACTCTATTGCTGAAATGGTTTTTACACTTTTTTATGTCTTTTAGGCATTTTATGAATAAGTTTTTAATTTTCAGACTGCTTGATTCTTTAGAGATTTTCTATTTTCCCTGGGCTCTTGATCTGTTTATTAAGATGAATTTTTTTATATGGCTCTTTTAGTATATTTATGAAATTTTGTTTCTCTTTTTTGACTAGTTTTATTCATATATGCTGCTAATTTTGACTTAGGTCCTGTGCTGTACACATTGAGTTTTTTAACATACCTCTTGGGCTCTCAGTCACTGGACACTTGTCCTTGCACTTGAATGTGACAGTTCGTTGTTTTTTTGTACAAAGGGCTTATTAAGGTTGCCTTTTTAGGTGGATCATATGCACTATGCACTTATTTTAAAACCACCTTTTATGGCACCTCCTTTTTGTATTGTATATGTTTTTATATATTTTTTATATATATTTATATATTTATACAATTTTGTCAACGACTGTCTATTTTGTTTAATTACTATTTATTGAGCCCCGTTGTTACAGTTTGCGTATTTTGCACAAGACATTGAATGCATTGCCGATCATGCCTAAAGGGAGCAGATTGTGTGTTAGGATCTATTTTGCAGTCTGTCTTCTATTTTCTTCTTTGTGGTGTTCAGTGTCGCTCTATTTATGAGCTCATTTCACGGAGACGCATCATGTGATCAAGCTCCCTGCGTGGAGCGAAACGCGTCATGGAGGACACTGGTCCGTTTATTTCTGCATTTTAATTGGGTATTAAATTATTTGCTTCACCCGCCCTGGCTTGTGGGACTGTTTGATTTTTGATTTGGAGGCGAGAGGTCCGTGCCTGTATTTCCGCCGAGTGGAAAGGAGAGCGGAAAGGACTATTTCTATAACTATATCTATATCTATATCTCTCTCTCTCTCTCTATATATATATATATATATATATATATGTATATATATATATATATATACATATATATATATATTTATATATATTCCAAAACCAACCAAGTAAGCGCTCACTCAGGGGATCAATTACAATTACCGAGCCCAGATTCTTCAAGCATGAAAGTATTTATTAAATAAACATGAAGCAAGCAAAACGCCCGACGCGTTTCGGTGCAGCCGCACCTTGGTCACGGGTCAAAGAAACGTTTGTCCAATCACTAAACATATAGTGCAAATTTCATCAAAATAAATGTATGACTACTTATCCACATGTCAAGGAAAAACTAATCTCCATTTTGAAATGGTCAAAAGAAATGCATTTCTAGCAAACATAACCACGTCTCTTCATGAAACTAAACAATCACTTGATCCATGGAGTGATTAGTTAAACTGATCTACATTCGCTGCGAACCATTGGCAAATATACAACATAATTTCTATTACCTAGTTGTTTTTAACAATTGATTATTTCTATCCTTCAATCAATTCGCCATCATTGTCCTTATACAATTCTGCCCTAGTGGGCTAAGATCAAAACACTCCATCTATTAAATCACATCATTGGTTACATTCTGTTCAATGTAAACAGATATAAAGTACATAGTCTCCTTAGCATCCTGTCAGATATATATATATATATTTACCAAAAGTATCCTGAGCTCGAGGACGCCACTCCATGGGGGATTGTTCATCACAAACTTTATTGAAAAGGACCAGCTTTTTCATTCCAAGTTACATTTCTCCTCCCTGACGCGTTTCGGGGCTCCTGCCCCTTAATCATAGGGAAAGCTGTCATTCCCGGCTGTGCACCACGCCTTCTTTTAATCCCGATGTCAGCATGCTGCTCTCAGGTGAGTATGATTGTTCAATGCATGCTGGGGGTTGTAGTGCTGCTCTCCCCTCCAGTGGGATCCGAGTTCTGACACAATATTTGCTTTTGACTGTAATTTCGACCCTCCAGTGGGCCTCAGATTGAAGCAGCCAGTCCTGAAATTAAGATCCCTCATGCTGCTGAATCGGCTTAGAAAAGTTCCAGCTTCGCAGAAACACACTTCATTTACGTGGCCGGTGCAATCCTCCACGGTCGGATTACCGTGTTGTGATATTTACCAAGATCTTAATTTCAGGACTGGCTGCTTCAATCTGAGGCGACCAAAAAAGAACCGGCAACGGAAACGCGGAGCCCACTGCTGATGCGGAATTCTATCCGGGAAGGAGGTGACAAGCGTGGAGTCGAGCTCTTCGAATTGGGTGTACTCGGAGGAGTGGTGCTCAGCGAGGAGGCGGCAGCGCACTGATCGCCTCACAAACCCGGAGAACAATCGGAAGCAAACAAAGCAGCAGGAGGGGAGGTGTGCATCCGAGGAGCCTGCCACGAAGATCATTGTATTATTCGGTAAGGCGTCCTAACGGAACTGATTTTAACATTATTATTTTCTTTGAAAATGTTCGCCGCAGCGTTACGAAATCGAGAAACAGCTGCTGAGGAGATGTTTTCAGACTCTCCAGCAACAACGCAGCTTATTGATAAAGGTATCAATAAGGAATTAAGTGGAGGAGAACAAGGTCTAAAGGAGAAATATCGCATTTTAGAGAAATTAATGCGTCAAGAACAGGCTAAGTGGTGGGAGTCGAAATCTTTACAGCGGTATCTAGATGTGGGGAGGATACCCAGGGGGCTGAGAATAATGATTGCCCCAAGTTACGACACCCCAAACCCCCGAATGATGGCTGAGTGGGCGGAAACGAATCTTGACTCATCACGCAAATTGGTCCAGATATTAGTGAAATATGCGGATATCGATTGTGGTGAGCTTCAAACAAAAATAGATGCCCTAGACGCTGAAATAAAAACTATGGGTGATTCCCAACAAAAGACGAAGTTACATGAGGATATGGTGACAAGACTCAGTAAAGAGGAAGAAAAAATCAAGCAAATAAAGACTTTTAAATTTCGTAGGGATAAGGAGGATTATGCAAGCGGTCAAATTTTTACATTTGCACGTAAATTTGATGCCTACAGGTCAGCAACAGTAAATAAGCAAGGGCAAAGTTTAACCAGTAATTTAATGGCAGTTAACACCCCCTCAACATCGGACCTGAGTTCCGCAGTAGAGAGTGGATCAGACACGGAGGGTAGAGCGGACTGTGCAATCAAACCTACATTAGGGGAAGAACTGGATTATTTAAGGAGAAGTAGAAGGGAAACGTTGCGCCCCCGAAATCGACCGGCAAAAAACGAAGAACAGAGAGCCGAAAACAACGGAGGAAAGCAGCCCGAGAACGCCGCCAACGGGCGCCAAACTCGAGGACGAGGTCGGGGTGGATGGAGGAAGAAATAAAAATAAAAAGTACAATGAAGACCCCATCCGAGGCACCTCAAACCATGACTATAATTAACTTGGCTCAGGTGGATCTGACACGGGCAGAGGAACAACTGCTCTCTTTGGGTCTCTCATACTGTCCTGAGTCCAATTTTGATTACCCTCAGACTCGGGCTGACATTTACAAATTTATCCGCAAATTAAAATTAAAAAAGTTCCATGCTTTACGCCCTCAAACATCCGGAACAGGAATTGGGGTTCTCCCCAATAATGACAACAATAACATGTCTGATTTAATGGTTGCTGACCTTGATATGTTAAAAACTATACAAGAATTGGCACAGGAGGCTAACAGTGACATGAATAGATCTGATGAGAGTTTTATTGAAATGCACAATGAAACCAGGCAATCACCAGGAATGGACATTAGTTCTAAACCAGACACACCTTTTAAAAGTCAATCGAAATTTACTCCCATTATGCCAAGAGATTCTGTGGATGTTTTTAACGAGCAAGTTGTGGCACTGGTGAAAAAACTATATTTGAATATTAACAAGACCAAAAGAAAAATATCAAATCATGAAAGAAAGTATAATCAACTTATCGAGAAATTGAAAAAGGAGAGCCAGGTAGTTATTAGAAATTCGGACAAAGGAGGGAACATTGTGTTATGGCCATTAAAGCAATATTTGGAGGAAGCATATTCTCAGTTAAATGACACTAATTGTTACCGAAGGAGCTCTCCAACCAAATACAAATCTGTGCATAATCTTCTCTTTTCCAAATTACTGGCATGGAAGAGCATGGGTCTATTGAACATGGAGGAGTATAAGTATTTGAAAAAAGAGCATCCCATAACGCCATCATTGTATTTTATTCCAAAAATACATAAGAACATCAACAAACCAACAGGCAGGCCCATACCATAATATCGGCCTGCGATGGACTATTGGAAAATGTGTCTCGGTATATTGATTACTTCTTACAGGATCACGTTAAAAGTTTAAAATCATTTGTACAAGACACCAGTGATTTCATTAGAAAAGTTGCTGATATAAAATGGCAAAAGGGATGGTACTTAATAGCTCTTGATGTTTCCTCCTTATACACGTGCATAAAAAACGTAGATGGTCTTAAAGCTGTGGAATATTTTTTAGCCAACAGACCACTCACATTTGCACGACACAACACAATGTTGATCGACATGCTGGCATTTTGTTTGGAAAATAACTTATTCATGTTTAAAAATCAAATGTTTCAACAAATACAGGGTGTAGCCATGGGGGCCAGCTTTTCCCCCAGCTACGCCTGTTTGTTCATGGGTTGGTGGGAAGAGCTGGTCCTCATGAGGAAACATGAACATGTGTTTATGAACAATGTCGTCTGCTGGCTCAGATTCATAGATGATTTGTTTGTCATATGGAGTGGATCAGAGAATGAGGCACATGAATTTGTGGCATCTTTAAATAACAATGCAATTTACCTCCAATGTTAGCAATACTAATATAACCTTCTTAGATGTACAAATCAACATAGTAAATGACAATATGACTACATCTCTATACCGTAAGGACACGGCAGGGAATACTATGTTGCACGCATCTAGTGCGCACCCTCCACACTTAATACAGAGTATCCCATACGGAGAGATGCTGCGTATTCGTAGGGTTTGCAGTGAGGACTATGATTTAAAAGAGAAACAACTGGAAAGTAAAAAGCGATTCCTAGAAAGAGGATACAATAGTGCATCTATTGATAATGCTATAGTTAAATCTAGGAAACGCACCAGGCAAGATTTATTACAAGTCAACAGCAAATCACAGATAGCCAGCACAAATAAAGGGGAGGTGGGTAAGGAACCAACTAGATTGATACTAACTTACTCCAGACAGGAACAACAGTTGCGAGCCATTATTAGACGAAATTGGCCTATAGTCCAGGATGACCCAGTAATTGGAGCAATGCTCCCTAAGCATCCGGCTATAACTTATAGAAAATCATTCTCAATGGCTAATGCTCTAGTTCGAAAAAACCCTGAAGAACAACAGCAAATAGGATGGTTGGTAGCTAGAAATGGTTTCTTTAAATGTTCTAGCTGCAAAGCATGTCAATATGGTATAAACAAAACCTCATATCACACTGCTTTCAGTAATAAAGCTTTTGATATAAAACAACACCTGACATGTCGGACAGAATTTGCCATTTATGTTCTACAATGTAGTTGCAATCTATCATATATAGGCAGCACCAAGTTATCTGTCCACAAACGCATTTTACAACATACAAGGGTCATCGTTAACAATGACCCGAGTTACCCGGTAGCTAGGCACTTCAAATTGCATCATGACAGTAATCTGCAATTTCTGAAATATTTTGTCATTGATGCTATCCCTACCCTAAGAAGAGGAGGGGATCGTGAACATAAACTAAGGCGCCTTGAAACAAAATATATTTTAGAGATGGACACAAAGCAGCCAGGAGGCCTAAATACTAGTGAGGATTTGCATACTTATCTTGACTAAAAACTATTTCATTAGTATAATCTGTAACAAATATACCTACTGTAACCCAATTGTTTTAATCAAACATATGCTGAGCTCTGCGATCTTTTATCCTCTTTGTATTTTCTTCTTTTTATGCTGCTTTTATGCTGTAATGTTTAGGTGTTTTTATGGAGTGGATTTTAGTAATTGGATTGTATTTATTAACATTTTATGTATTTAATATTTATATACATATTTATATTAATTTTAAAGTACAATAGTGGGAATCAATTACTCTAAAACACAACCATAAACTCCTTTGGACCCTAGACTTAACACTTATACAACAAATACCCCTCACTGCCTCTAAAATTTAATTTTGAAATGAAATTAATCAGAAATAAATGAGGCAACGGCAACATGATAACATTTTACTAATTATAGCACGGGCACTTTAAAACAAGGGAAAAAGAAGGGTAAAATATAGCTGTTTGCGATAGGGGAGATTTTTCATAATTTATTAATTTTCTCACATTTTAGGCACTTGAAAATTGGGTCCATTCAATACAATAGACATTAGGTTATACCGGTCCTCTTTTGCATTTAAGCAAATTATTTCTGAAAATTATTAACATTTGTAATAGAACCGGTAATTTCTTACAACACATAATTCAGGAACCAAGCATTTATGCAAATTACTAAATTCTGATTATGTTATTGTATATACATGTATTTTACAATAATGTGCTGCTAACTGAGTTTTATTTGTATTTATATATTTATACTCTATGATTGTTAGCTTTATGACTTTTTAAGCATTTATGCCATTATTGTTCAAGCTTTTGGAAACATCATGCAAATTATTCAATGTTTGATGCTTTCTATGTCTATGAATTATATGATTGGATGCCGTCACTTTAAATAGACTAAGCACACGAGGTAACGCTGTCATGTGATCAAGGCAGGGAGCTGTCGAAACGCGTCATGGCGATATTCTAAAGGAATAAAATAGAAAACGAGCACTTATCTTGGGTCCACTCTCGTTTGTTTGTCTGAAAAACTTGGTGAGACGAGACTGCTTCATATATATATATATATATATATATATATATATATATATATATATATATATATATATATATATATATATATACATTATTTATTTTTTTCAATGTTATAGTTCTTTGGAAAATGGTGCTCAGATTAATATATATTTTGTGAACTGTTCTCCGCCAAACGTTGCCGCTCTCTATGCAGCGGGTGCTTCTAGCTCGCAAGGACGGATTCGCGAACTCCTCAACTTCTGACTAAAACGCTGGGCACTCCAGGCTTCGACAGTTTGGAGGGTTGTATGCTGATTCTTAAACAAATTAATTGAATGAATTACGAAGCCTGGAGTGCCCAGCGTTTTTGTCAGAAGTTGATACATATATATGAATATGTGATGTTACATCGCGGTCTTCACACCGCGATACCTTTACAATGCAGGCATTACAACGCAAGTCGTTACAACGACTTGTGCTGGAGGGCGCTGGACTTAGGAATAGTATGATTTCCTATTCCAACTTCAGCCTACGTTACAGTAGGGAAGGTGTTGGAATAGTAAATCATACTATTCCTTAGCATAGAACGCCAACCAGCGCAAGTCATTGTAATGACTTGCGCTGTAATGCCCATGTTGTAAAGGTATTGCGGTGTGAAGACCGAGATGTAACAGATGTTTATATATATATATATATATAGAGAGAGAGATATAGATATATATATTAATATGAACACCGTTTTCCAAAGAAAGACGCTCACTGGGTTCGACGTGAAGCCCTTACTTTACTCTCAACAAGACGCGTGTAATGGGATCAAGGTGTTTGGATTGATATCTACTGCCGGTGGACTCATCCAGCTTGACGCTCCACCCCTCATGGGCCCAAGGATTTTTTAGAGGTGCTTGTGTATATATATATATATATATATATATATATATATATATATATATATATAGTCACTGAAAAAAACACAGGTTTCTGGGACGTTATAGTTAGTTGGACATCTCACTCGTACAAAACCAGAGAAATTCGGCCGTTACAGTTAGTTGAGCTAACTATAACACGTCCCCCCCCCCCCCCGCAATGCACTGCTGATGACGTCATATATTACATCACTCATGGCATGGTCAGTGACATCACTGATGACATCACTGTTGGCATCATCCAGTGACTGAATGTTTCTGTAAAGTTTAAAAATGTTATCTATATATACCTTATCTCAGGATCCAATAACTTAGCAATCAGTCTCAACGCCACTAGACTCTAGGAACTTGACTGCTACAGAAGATTCTACACAAACCCTTCTTCACCAGATCTTAACAGAGTCAAAAAATATGAAACTTTCCCAAGAAGAATTTCAGAAAAGGACGTATTTGCACTGAATTCAATACAATCTCATGCTCAGCAGCTTACATCTTGAGTCTCGGAAGCTGTACAATGCATATCTGATCTTAAAGATGTTGCCCCCGACAAGCAGATCAAGTAATTAAATTACAAACTGAGCTAGCAAGTCTTCAACTTAAGTTAGATGATGCGGAAAATCGTGCTTGAAGATGTAACTTACGCATTACAGGGGTCCCATAAATCTCTGTGAAGAGGCAAGCAATGGACAAAGTTATTACAGACCTGGTCACCAAGTATGTTTGCCCGGAAGCCACTGCTCAGATGATGGATCTTACGATCTTACGTGTGCACCGAATTCCAGCAGTTCAATACCCAAACGCGAAATATCCGAGGACGAATATTGTGAACTTTGGAAATTTTAGAATAACGGAAAAAATTCTAGCGTGTACAATCCACGATAAAGGGTATCAGACAAGCAACAATTTCTCGTTTAAAATCTTCTCAGACATGCCGGCCCTTTCTGCCAAGCTCAGAAAGGGATTTAGAGGCATGATAAATTCCTTCCAACAAGCAGGGGCTCCTGTGAGAATAGTTCAACAATCTAAGTTGAAGGTCCTTTGTAAGGGGAGAGTTCATGTATTTCAATTAGTTGAAGAGGCGCAAGAGCTCCTCCATTCTCTACAATATTCAGGGGGTAGGGGAGGCAAATGAAGTATGGTTTGGGAAAAGCACAACTAGTTGGTGCAGAATCGAGGTGATGTTCCCTCCGCTTCTCTATTTTGCTGTATCTTCTTTTCTATCTTTTCTTACTTTTCCTTAGATCGCCAGCCACTGGCTCACCACTTTGGGTGCCATGTCACAGCACCCCAATGCAGGGAGGAGGGTGGGGTTACATGGGGTAGGAGGGAGAGTGATACGGTCACTTGGGGGGGGAGAGAAGGACCACTCTGGGAGCCCCAGACGGAGGAGGCTCCAATATCGAGGGGATCCATGGGCGTGGGGAGGTAGTGTTCACGGAGGGTAGGGGCGGTACGAGGGGATGGGCTCAAGGGAGTTGGGGGTGGAAAACAAATAAAATGTAGCAGATTTTTTATAGAAATGCAAGGGATCGAGATAATTTGTTTCTTATTCCTACACTTAAATGACAACTAGACCACTAAATATTATTTCCTGTAATGTAAATGGCTTTAATAACAGACTGAAGCAGTGCTCAATGTTGGCTTGGTTCAAGTCCCTCCAAGTCGATATAATTATTTTTGCAGGAGACTCATTATAAGGAGGGCGCGCCCAGGGATAAAACCCCTGCCTTTGTTCAACATGATTTTTATGCTTCCTCAAGTGCGGCCATTAGGGGAGTACCCATATTAGTGAGTAAAAAGGTACAGGGGGATAATATAATGGATATAATGGACCAAAGGGACAATACTGCTAGATGGCTTCGGTTACAGATGAATATCTGTAACCAATTATTCAATTTTATTAGCTTATATGGCCCTATCGAAGACTCATCAGAGACGCTTCAGTCTATATATGATTTTGCCACTGCTCAAACAGGATATATGATTATTGAGGGGGGGCTTCAACTTGCTAATTGATCCAACCATTGATTATCCAGAATTGAGGTTTTAATATAATCATTATAACTATTTACTGAAATAAAGACTATCGGATGATAATATGCGCAGCATAAATCTCGAGGCAATCCTTCCTCTATTCACTTCTTTAGAGCATTAATTGAGGCTGGCCAGTTTTATTAAGATGTTCAAGAATGTCTTGTCTTTTTTAAGTAGCTGTGGAAATTGGCCAGATGGTGTGCCATTTATTCTTTTTGATAACGTTCTACTGCTTTAGTCTAACTAATACCCAGAGACTATATTAGCTTGGTATTGATACCCATTTTCAGAAGAAAATCCCTAAGTCACTCAGAAAGAGCCCTGATTCACACAGGCAGTGCTCCCCATAATAACCAACATTCTCAGAAGTCAGCTTATGAGACCAACCAGTGTTTTTCATTAAGATATCAACATCTATTGAAAGTGTGGATGTTAATACCCAGAATTACTCAATGATTTGCCAATACTTAGACTCAGAGTTTTCTAATTGATATAGCTCTTTTAGTCCATGCAATGGAATATGGGGAGGTGGACGCTTGAACTGAATTCTGCATGCACAGGCAATATTCCCTTTTAAAGGCCCACTCATGAAGCATTGTATGCTACCTGCTCCATGATCGCGAAATGTGCCTAGTTTACATACACTATTCCACAAGCCCACTAGCCCTCATTCTGCTTTTATTTCTTCATTTTTCTGTAGCTGATGGGCCTCTTTCTTCAGGTAAATGGTCCTATCGTTGATCATGTAATGCGATGCAGCAGGTGTTGTCACAGCGTCTGGGGTCCCGGGCTCAGAGCTCTGCGGTGAAGTATCTGTGAGTGGCAGGAGGGCCAGGGTTCCTGGCACCGGGAGAGGTCCAGACACAGATGGGCACACACAGGCTTGCCTTAAAGAAACTTAAAACAGCAGCTGAACTTGCCCAGGTTTTCCTAGAGCAGGGTCTTCATGGCCTCCTTAAGTCTATACTCTCAGTCACAGCACATCTCTAGATTGAATCAATGAAAATGTTAAATACTGTCCATTTTAAATCCACTAGTTATCCACTGACCATTGGGCACACCCCGAGATTTAATCAAGCGATTCATGAGCATTTGAGGTGCTTCCTGATGAAACATCAGTCTGAGAGGTTTATTTGGATATGGGTGTCTGATTTTTCTAATAAAAACGCCTCACACGATTCACTATAAACATCTACCTATATCTGCACCTATGAAATCCATCCTTGCCTGCTGTCCATTTCACTGTCCTTCTCTTAGATTCCCCCTGCCACACAGTTGTTGAGGCAGATGAAGATGATTAGGAAGAAGTACAAGAGCAATTAGTGAAGTCAGGCAACTTCCAAACATTATACTGACTTCCCTCAGCAGACTCTTCCTTCCTATCATCCGGGGGACCAGGTGTGGCTCACTCCTCTATCCCAGGTTTTATTTCAAGTTTACATCCCTATTTACGGGCCCTTAGAGATTCTATAGTTGAAAGGAAAAGCTGCTGCCAGATTAGCACTGCTCATTAATTGCAGTGGCGGCTGATACAGATAAATACAAGCTGGGCGGGAGGGGGAGGGACCAGCAGAAGCGCTTGCGGGAGCACATGGCAGGGGGTTAAAAATGCAAAAAACCACCTGGTGCTGCCGGCCGCCTCATGCTCCTCTGCTGACAGTTCCTGGTCACAGCAGTCCCTGGGACGGTATCACAGACTCCCCATCCAATCCCTGTGCTGCTCCCAAGCATGAGAGCAGCATGGGAATTGGCCTGAGCGGAATGGATTAACGCTCGCTCAGGCACAGGAAGTCTGTGCTCTTTCTCCGACCTGACTGTGCAATACAGCTGGGTTGGAGACACCTAAGTGCGCATGCCAGTTTGGCAGGCCTAAGTCCACTTAGTTGTTTTCCAATGGGATTTACAAAGACAAACAAACTTTACATACAGCTACATTGTTATGATTCACAATGTACCCCAATATAGGCTAGGGTTGTTTCATAACCTATAACCTACATTTACCCTGCCATTGCACCACATAACGGTTTTTGGTGCTGACCTTTTATCTAGTTAGGTGTTGCATAAATTTCGTGTGGTTTTCCCCAAAAAACTAGCCTCATTTATTATGCATGAGGATTCTCATAATCTCAGCAGGATTACCATCTTCTGTATAATAACTATGTATAAGGTTCATCACTATCGTCATCCTCGGCCGACATGACTCCTGACAGGGGCGTAACACAGGCCCCCGCAGCCCCCGCGGTGCGGGGGGGCCCCCAAGCTCCGGGGGCCCCCTCAGCACAGCACTCTGGCCGGAGAGCTCTTGATTGAGCCCAGAGGGGGCCCCCTCCACGTACTTTGCAGGGAGGCCCCCTCAATTTTAGTTACGCCAGTGACTCCTGAGGGTACCTTTTGGGTATATAAGCTCCATATCTTTGCTGAGGCAGGCAGAGCAGAAAGACTACCATGGGTAATGGGGTTGGCTCTATCCTAAGGGGATTCTTGGCTATACAGGTACATGCTAGGTACATTTGGGTACATCTAGTTAGGTTTAACATCGTAGGAGTACGCATTATTACTGTCATGTATTTATATGCGAACATATATCCATTGTTCTAGCAATATGGTAGAATTCTACCATCTATTTACTCAGTTGGTGCTTATACCAGTATACATCTCTTTCTGTCTTATGGTTGTTACACCACACATATTTTATATTAGAATGATGCTGGCTCAATAAATGCCTACTAAAATTGTCCCTATCGTTTATTCTGTGTATCTCTCTGAGACAAAGTGAGCACGAGTGATTGAGCAAAAAGTACTGTACTGCTTCCACAATCCCTGAGGAGTCAGGGTTGTCATGTTCAATAGTTGCCAGAAACTATTCTCTCCTTGGGAAGAGGGGCTCATAGTGGCACTGTGAGCTAGCTGTACTACAGACCAACATATCCTTCGGGGGTGTCTGGAATCAGTTTATGTTGTCTGAACACGCAGAACCTATATAGATTTGTAGGAACTACACAACAACATGTCTCAAAATTTAGCATTTATTTAGAATACATTTCACAGAGAATTAACAAATATAAAATATATGAGCACTGCAAGTAAGTAAAAGCATGAAACAATTAACTATTAAAGCTGCCGGACAGTTTCCCCCTTTAAGAAACACGTCAGGGGCCTCAAACGGAGAAGGCACTGGTCCAGCGGATCGATATATTCATAAACCGTAAACTTTTTATAAAAACCGCTCCTATCCATGTAGTGGACACTGGCTACTTTCAAACACAAATAATTCCCGTTTTGGGCTGAAAATGCGGAGAAGGAGGTCTGCTGTTTCAGCAGGTCTCCATCCTTGCACCCGCAGTCAATCATAAGCGTCTCAAAATGCAACCTACCAAATAAATCTACGTGAGACAGGTAGTTTGACAACCCCCTGCAACCGGACAATTTGAGATCCGACCTATTAATACATTGGTTGCATTGCAAATTTCACACCCAGTCGCAGTGCGACTTGCTTATTCAATTTTCTTTAGACAGGTATGGCCAGATGTATTGAGCACTTTTCCAGTCGCAAACTCCCCGATTCTCAGAATCAGTCCATTTGCGAACGGTAATATGTATTTTGGTGTGCCTCATTCCCAAATTGCTATTCCAGAAACATGTTACCGAATCGCAGTTGGAAATTGCAAATACATACATATTCAGTATTAGGAAGGGGTGTGTTTAGGGTGTCCCTTCCCAATATCGAATCACAGTGGCATGCGAAAATGTTTAGTGACCGAAATGTGGTCGCTAAACATTTGCATTTTACCACCTACTTCAAGTAGGTGGTAACCCATTCGCAAACAGGATGGGGTCCCCAAGGGACCCCTTCCACTTTGTGAATGTTCATAAAACGTTTTTAAGAGCAGGCAGTGGTCCCACAGACCACTGTCTGCTCTTAAAACATGAAATGCAAACTTAATTTTTTTCTTTTTTAAACACAACCAGTTTTCCTTTAAGGAAAACAAGCTGCATTTTTTAAACAAATGACCTCAGCTGGCCACTATCCCCGTGATTTTAGCGATTCCTATTGAACCTTAAAATGCGACCTACCTCATTAATATTCATGTGGTAGGTCGATTTGAAATCCTCTAGGAATCGCTAAATGAAACTCTATGAGTTTCATATATCGGGAATAGTGATAATCAAATTACGTTGATCAGAAAATCGCAATTAGGTAATATTCTAATCGATGTTTTACAGCTCCCTTCAAAAGGACAGTTTCCAATCAGACCTATTAATTCATATGTTGCATCGTTAATATCACACCCAGTCACATTGGGACATGCCTAGTTACTTTTCTTTAGACACGTCATTTCACTGCTCTCTGCAAGTGGACAATTTGCAATCTGACCTATTAATACACAGGTTGCATTACAAAATGCACACCCAGTCGCGAATCTAGTCAGTGTGCAATTTGCAAATCATGGTTTGCGAATGGATATCTGTAACTGTCCATTTTGGCAGTCACATCTTTGGAATTACCATTAAAATATCTAAGTACAACTCCCAGAGTGCAAAAGAATGCTTGGTGAGCAACTGTTTCACAAGCAGTAACTTGCGGTGTAAAAAGGCTGGGGCATCTGACAGTAGGACACATTTGATGGCATTTTATTTTGTGCCATATGAATTTCCAAGGGCTAAGACCTTGGACAGTGGCATTGATATATACATTAAACACTACTAAAAGCTGGTGCAACTTCTCTCAGCTTGTGAGTTATGACTATCATTTTTCCTCTGGAAAAGTTATCTCACACTGTAACAGGCACGGTTTCAGTGAGAGGCACACATTATTATCTGTAGTGCATCCACTCACCGTTCCTGATGGCCACATATGTGATTTGTTGCTGCGTCCACCATAAATCATCATCGCTTAGTACTGAAGATAAAGTGGAATCTGGAAAGCAGATTTGTATAGGCTCAAAGGCGTTGGGGTTCTTCTGGTCTCATAGTTGGTCCCTTGTGGGCTACCTTGAGTTTTCTTTCCAAATTCTGCCAGCACTTCTACGAACTTTCTGCAAGGAAGCGGGTCGCTGAAGAAGTGCATCCTCTCAAAGTGTGCCTCTTACTGTCAAATGTTTTTCTTGGGCCAGAAATCCTAGGTTTCTTTGGCACAGTGCCAGTACTCAATGCTGTGTGGGTTAGTGCTGGTGGCATCTGGGAAGGGTTCAGTAAGTAAGACTCTGTTGATGAATCCAAGGGGATGGGTCAGTTGAGAATCTGGATTTGTTTGCTCTGTTGTGTTAATTCTTTGAAAGATTCGTTCCAAGAGGGCTTTTGTGTTTTTTCTGGGGGTTTTTTTGTTGCTAAGGTTTGCAAGTTTTGTTGAGAGTTTAAGTTATTTAAAGGTATCTTCGGTCTCAGGTTAGTGTGTGGTTCTTTGCTCTTTTCCAAGGAATTACACAATCTTTAGGAGAGGGGGAGTATTATCTACACAAGGTGACAGCTTCATAAATTCTGATTTAATTCTTAAAAAGTCCTTTGTGGGATATGATGCTAAGGAGGAGCAGATGAGTAATATTTCAAGACCTTTTCAATGTAGATGTGTGTTTGGTGGGTGTATTAAGTTCTGCTGTGTAGGTCTAGTATTTTCCTTGATACGCTCTCAAGTGTTTTGTTGGTGGTTTTGAAGGTACAGGCTCCATGGTGACTCATTTGGCTGACTAGGTTTATTTCAGGTCTTTGTTATTACATCCATTGACTGGATTTTAGAATGGCAGGTGCCAGGCAGATCAAAATATTATGAGGTGGTCATGAGTGTACAATGATGATTTCCATGGAGCTTAGATTCAGACTCTTCCAAGTGCAATCTTGTATTCTTAGAGGAAAGGTTAGTTTGGAGTTGCTGCATTTCGGTTCTTTTGTGTTGATGGGAATGTATGACGTTACTACACTGTACATTACCACGCAGTAGGTTACAACGTGGACGTTACATCGTCCAAGTTGTTACCACGTATGGCTTTACATCGCAAGTCGTTTTTACGACTTGCACTAGATGGCGCGCTGGACTTAGGAATAGTATAAATGACTATTCCTACTCCAGTTAGCGCAACAGCAGGGAGTGTGTTGGATTTAAAATCCAACACATTCGCTGGTGTCGCGCGCCATCTAGCGCAAGTCGTAGAAACGACTTGCGATGTAATGTCATGCGTGGTAACAACGCGGACGATGTAACGTCTGCGTTGTAACCTACCTGCGTGGTATTGACAGCGTTGTAAACGCTGTTTCCCGTTGATGGAAATGAAAAGGTGGTCCTTCCATGTTAATGGCATAGGTTTGAAGATACTTATGTTTGTGCTATCAACGATTCCATTCAAAGATCTTGTTGTGTCCTCCAAAAAATAAATAAAAGATTCAGTCCAAGATTTGACCGCAGAGTGTGTTGGGTTAGTGATTATCAATAAATTGTGGAGCTCCAAGTCCTGATAATTACTACTTCATTAACGATTGATCCAGTTCCTCAAGCTATATTCAATTGACCCACAAAGATTTTTTTTTGTCTTTTTCATTCTCCTGACCTCCCATCCCAACCCCCGTCCGGTAGCAGCCGCTACTGCTACAACTTAATATCTATGAACCCAATCCTGCAGTATAATATCGCTTATGTACCATTTTGATCTTCTCTACTCACATCCTGCAGAAGGCCACTTGAATATCTTCAATAACAAATAAATAGAACAACTTCTCTTTCTTCTTCGAGTGGCGTTGCCTCCTTCTTTCTTTACCGTGAAATTTCCCTGAGGATCTGTTCTCAGAGACGCAATCCTCCTCCATTCTGTGTCTCCTTTTGGTGACGAATTCCCCCCCAATTGCTGACGATCGAGGCGAGAGTGCAGCATTTAGAGTTCTAGGTGGGCATCTGCAGAAGAATACACTGCTTCATGGGCGACCTAAACCCTACCTAGCCGGCCAAAGCAGTGTAGACTGAGATATGGGAGGGCACTCCCATGGGTAGTGGTGCAGAGGGTGCCCACACCCGAAGAGCCAAGGAGTGCGGTAAGTGCTGGGAGGATCTTCGGCACTGGGTAAGTCCCAGCCTCATAGTAGTGACCCTAGGATCTCCCCACTGCACAGGGTGGTCGGCAGGACATATGGGCCGACCCCCCAGGCTGAGTTGGAGGACCACGAGCAGTAGCAAGTCGGTAAGAGTTTAAATATAAAAATGCAAAACTTGGATGACTGTGGATAATGCCCTGCAGGATGTTTAATTTGTTTATGTCAATGTTTTCACTATTATATGTTGTTCACTAAAATGTGTAGGTGAATGATTGCTATCAATGTAAATATTTGTACCTTACATTATATTTTTTTATTAAATAATCTAAATATCTTGTATATTTTGTTGGCGCACTGCAAAATCCTGAAACAATCATCTATGATTTTGTAAAAAGTGTAGATTAAGTGTTATATTTCTTTATTGTAATAATGGAGTTACTAATGGTAAATGGAATACATATAATGTATGTAGATTCTAAAACACGTCCTTGACATTTTTTCTAGGTTACACACATAAAATGATCATTGTCATCTAATGTAAATATCTGTCAGCACGCGACCACATAGCACCCATGAACACTTGACCTTCAAATCATGAGAATGTTACTTTTTGCCATTGTGTAGAAAAGTTATTTTGATTTATTGTGACATTGTTTTAGCATGTCTAGGCTTCCCATATTCTATTGTGACATGTCTGCTCCTATATCATATATAAATAATATTGTTTCATCTGGAGTTGATATGTGCTGCATTTGCAGCTTTGGCAACCGTAGTCACCCACTGTTAAAGGTGTCATTTGCAGTTTTTATTTTGCAGTTTTTTTAATATAGTGCAAACTTGACCCAAAGATAATTGAGCACTTTACATGAGCACCAGTTACACTACACAAGGACACATTCTTTTTTAGTAGGCACAGGGAGATTAAGTTAGACCACAACCTTACAGCCGTGCATGGCAAAAGGTGGTAGGTTGTGACAGTGTCTTTCTTGGTCACATTTAATTAGGCCTGGGCGGTAAATTCCGTTCCACTTACAGAATTTGGGTAATTTCGCGTTCCGCAGAGAACGCGGATTTGCCCAAAATTCTGCGTTCCGCGGCTTCGTGGAATTTTTTGCTTGTTCGCATTCTTAAAATGCGTGTTCACGAGATATTTCCCCCCGAGCATGCAAACAGCAATCGCGAACAGGAAAAAAGCATCGCAAACAAGCAATTCTGCGTGTTCACAGAATTTCTGCGTGTTCGCGGAGTATTTTTACCATTTCGCAGAGCTTTGCGTATACCCGACTACGCAAATTCCGCCCATCCCTACATTTAATGGTACAATAGTTAAAGATATTTTTTCAGTTACATTAAGTAGCAGAGAAATACACGCATGAGTTTTTTTTTCTTTCCTTTCCAACAGGCAGCCATGGAAAAAGCAGGGACCACCTGGACCAGCAGCAAAGAGCAGGAGAACCTCATTCACCAGGGAGGCGCTTGAAGAGAGTGGCCACCAAAAAAGAGGATGCAGCATCCACCAGCACAAAGGGTGCACCTGGCCTGAGAGTTTCTCCCTCCCAGTCTACAAGATTTAGGGCGGAGGCTGTGAAGACCACCATGGGAGTAAAAAATCCTGACACCACATGAAAGGAGAAAGTATACGATTGGGGGTTATGCCGGCCAATAATAAGTTACATCAGTGGTGCCCAGAAGCAGGCCCGCCATACTCAGGGCCTGAAGTCTCACTTTGCACCAGCCATGGGCCCCCACAACAACATGGCCCACAGCTGCACCAGTTGTTACCCTTCCTCCTACTGTAAGTACCCATTCAGAAAATCAGTGACAGCTGGTGTGGTATGCCCCTAACACCGCTGAGTCCTAACATATTGCCCCACCCCAGGGCTCTGAGTTTGTGACCGTGGCTGCTTTCCAGGTGGCCATGGGTCAGCTGATTGCTATTCCTGAGACGCTCTCTCAGATGTCAAAGACCTAGTGGCAGAGGTGAGGGCACGGCGAGGGGTGCAGGCTGACCAGCACCGAGACCTCGGTTGTACCTTCCACACTGCCGCCATTTCCACCCATCCAGTCTCCCAACCCTCCCCGACTGGTATGCTTGTGTCATTCCATAAGTCCTTAAACAGCCCAGTGTCTAGTCTGATTTTCTGGGAGTGTCCAGCTCCCACCCCGAAGCCCCAAGAGCCTGCAGCTGAGGAGGAGCTCGCGGTGGTCCTAAAATCAGAAGTAAAAATTCAGAGAAGGCTGGAGTTAGTCCTCTGTTGGAAGGGAGAGGAGTGGAATCAACTGAGGCACCTCTAGGCTGATGGCTGGGTTAAGACAAGTCCTGTGAAGTCCGGACAGACACCCATGGCTTTCTGGTGTTTCCTGTGGATTTGCAATCAGTTGGAGTTGCTACACCTAACTATAGGTGCCACTGGTATACAGGGCCCTTTCTTCCCTGAATCCTGTTTACATTCCCTTATTTACACACTTCTCGGTCCTGACGAAGCGCCCTTGGATCCCTTATGGACCTACAAGAAGCGCAAAACATGTTGACCATTCTATCTTTTTAATACACATTCACACGGATCCTGAGAGCAGCGGGAAGACACTTATCCCCCCTCCACATTTGTTCCAAAGAGGAGCTCCAGCATCCCACCAAATTTTAACCTTACCATTCGGACCCCTGAATAAAATTAGGTTCCAGGTACCAACTGGTGATTTTAACT
This sequence comes from Triturus cristatus, assembly GCF_964204655.1. Lineage (NCBI taxonomy): Eukaryota > Metazoa > Chordata > Amphibia > Caudata > Salamandridae > Triturus > Triturus cristatus. The sequence goes on along the minus strand of NC_140593.1, from coordinate 1,138,234,121 downwards.
CACTCACTATCCTAGGCCCACATACCCACATGCACAAATGCGGCGTCTCCTTAAAAGATCTCCTATAAAGAGCCCTCTCGCGGGGCCCATGGAGGACAGCAGCGCCAACCCCACAAGGAGCAACGCCCGATGATGAAGCATTATACTCGCAAGGGTGTGTGAGGGCACTATATCCAAAATGTGGGATTGCCTCCATCACCCTAAACAACCCAACTTTATTGAGATTGACCACTCGCATATTTCATTTCCAACCAGAAAAGTTTGTGAATTTCTTTGACCTTAGGAACAGCTACCCCCTAGTGTTTAATACATGTATTTTGGTCACCTATTTACCTCTCCGACAGATGGCAGGATGTCCCGTAATGTCATCTGTTGGCTGGGATGTAGACTGGACACAGGGGACATTGATTGCATTGGTGAAGCTCTGGAGAGAGACACATTCAAAGTTAGGAGATACCCCTACACAAATCACAATAGTGTATATTAAAATATTATCAATAGTCAGTACATAACAAAAGCATAAACATCTCATGCAGCACAGCCAAACGGATACAATTGACATTTGTAGGCTCACATGACCTGATAGAGTGTTAGGGACTGTGTCAAAAAACATTTCACTCAACAATTGTATGCAAAATGCACATGAACGCATACAAGTGGATGAGAAGAGACATATAAATGCACTTCTCAACAAAACTGCAAATGGAAGGTGTAATGACATAAGGATAGAGAGCTCGGACCTAAAAGTTTACCAGATAGGCAATTAGTTTGACACATTCAGAACCTTGGGTTTATATTATGTTGTGGAACAACACGTTAGGTTTCCTGACACTGAGCCACAGGATAATGTGGTTACACAAATTCCAAATGACCTTGATGAAGGCTTACTTGTGCTTTCGTCTGTCTGTTGTCTGTGGCAAGTCCACATGCTGGCACTCTGATTGCAGCTGAAGAAGAGGTGTGGCAGATGGGCAGACAACACAGGACCTTCACAGTAAAATATAACATGATATGGATGGGCACATTAGAGGCCTGCTCAATTACAATATAAACATGCGAGAGCACGTTTTGTCCCAACAGATATGAAGAGGATGCATTAACGTCAGTGTTGCTGCAAAACAAACAGAGAGATACAGATACAGTTCTCCAGAGTGCGTTAGCGACACTGATATCAGTGCGGCATACTCCCTGAGTGGTAGGGATGCTTTTAGATGCATGGCCTGGTTGTTGCCCTGCCACAGATAAAGCTACTCCTGCTGTTGCTATGGGCTATGTATAAAAGTTAGAGTGCGAGGAATATTGGTATAATGAATTCACACTTTAGAGAAGGGGTAACGCTGAGTGTGAGTAAGAGGCACGCCTCCCTGTGAGGAGTGAGGAGAGTGTGACATGAGCAGGGAGTTGTAATGGGGTGTAAAGTTAGAGGGATTTAGGTTCTTACATAGCCCTAATCTAGGATTTCCAGGAGCAAGCAGGCCATACTGTCACTCAGGATGGATAGTGATGGGATACGTTCATCAAGGAGGGTGAGACATAGACAGAATCCTGCTCTTTCTCCTGAAACAGCCTTCGCCACCTGTATCTTTGAAAATGTCTCCATCACCTGCCTCCTCACATCTTGCCATTCTTTTTGAAAACATACCGCCATGCCCAATTTATTGACTCATTCACTGTGAACTGCGTGGTTGGTAGTTCACAGTGAAAAGGTAGTCTTGCAAATGCAAAATCCACCTTTCGATCTGGGGTGGTGGCTTGGATGAGTGGCCCTTAGAGAGAGGGATTAAATACTTATGGTCAGCGATCATATTGAAAAGGTGGCCATACAGGTGAAGATGAAAATGGCAATATCGCATAGTGATGGCCTCCTTTTCATCGTGGGAGTAGCTTTGCTCTGCTGCTAAATGCTATTGGAGCCTATTCACACACCGTTGTTGTTGGGACAACACCACACACAAACCTGTGGAGCAGACATCCACTGAAAGTTCTGTTTCCTAGTATGAGTCAAAATAATTGAGGGTGGTTTTTCCGAGAGTGCATCCTTGGTGGCTTGCAAAGCTTTGAGCCGGGCCCCAGCTCCATGGAACCTATACTTTGGTCTGTTTTCATAAAAGTTCCATTGGAGTCATAAGGTTGTGTCTACATCAGCCATAGTAGGTGACCATTCCCAGGAAGGTCCTCACTTCCAAAGAGTTGGTTGGGAATGGTACTGTACACTCTACATGTCTGCAGCCTTCATGGGATATGGTACAACTCCTTGATCAGAGAACTTGTACCCAAAGAAGCTAATGTCAGTTCTTAGGAACTCACATTTTTCTTATTTACCAGGAAGCCACAAGTGCTTATAGGCGGCAGTACGTTTTGCTGACAAATATTTGATGTTTTTCTTAAGAGGCAACATGTACTAGAATGTAGTCACTTACATTGATGACCTCCACTAAAGCTGACAGTACTCTTGAATTGTGTTTTAGAAGACCTTTGTTGCACTGGAAGCACCAAAGGTTAGTCTTTTGTAAAGGCAGAGGCCTACGTGATTCGTGAAGTTGGTGATGTATCTCAAATGCAGGTTTATAAGTAGTTGATGGTATCTTGCATTCAAGTACGTTTTCGAGAACCACTGAGACCCAACCACTTCTATCACAAGATTATCTACAGTTGGGGTAAGGTATTGCTCTTCTTTGATGGTGGCATTTGGTAACCTCATGTCAATGCATAATCTCACCTACTCTGGTTCTCGTGGTCTCCGGGTTACAATGATGAGTGAGAGCCACGGGCTGGATCTTCCTGCCTTTTCGATATTGGCCTCTTCTAGATTTCTGACTTCTGCTTCTACTTTAGGTCGAAGGTGAAAATCTATCCTCTGATGGTGGAGATCCACAAGCTGAACAGATTGGTCAATATGTAGTTTAACTACATTATCTTTAAAGACAGCCCATACCTTTGAAGGGGTGTGAAAATTCCACCAACAAGCCTCACGGTTGTTGATGTGTGCGATGTGGGCAAAATTGCTCAATTGTTCCGCTGTTTGCCAGCTGAGTAGGATTCCTTTCCCATCACATGTAACATACACTTCTGTGGCTTCTTTTTCTTTATGAAAGATGGTGTTTCCTCCCCCAGTATTATGTGTGGATATACTCGAGATATTAGCTTGTAACAATTAGATATCAGCAATGTTCCATGTATATTACAAAAAAGAAAGGATGAAATGCTAGGGTGCAAATAATAAAGATCGAAATTCTTGATTGTAGATTGTGTTCATATGTTTTGTTTATTTTATGTTTCTCACAACTTCCAAAGTGATCGCTTTGAATATGGTTGCACAACACTTTCGTAGCTTCTGGTTGATTTTTGTGAGCTAGTCCTTCTTGAAGACACCTTAGAGAGGTAGAGGAGTTTTGTTGCCATAAGCAAACACACGAACATTAGTCAGTATGAGATTTTGTGGTGCGAGATGATCAAATTGAGACTTGGTCATGCAATTCATGGATGCTCCTGTCAGTCAAAGCACAGAGTGTCTGCTGCCCAGCAGGATCTCTCATCTTGAAGGTGGTCGATCGCCTCTTGTTAGTTGTTCCATGGTCTAGACCATGTGTACTCTGTCATCTTCTTCTTCAGGATCATCATTATCCGTGTCTGTCCTCGCTGCAGGTATGATTGGGAGTGGGGGTCAACGGCATTAACATTTTGCTTGGTTTTGGTTTTACCGCTGCCCGTAGACGTGTACACTCTAGCGAGATGGTTGTTCTCACCACATGCACTACCCTATACCCTTTTCTTGGGGAATCCTCTGAATTGGGAAAAATGCCTTAAAATTGTCAACGGGTCGTGCCCGTCATTTGGTTTTTGGGTGACTTGTCAATCACCCTGTCTTTGGTCACCATGTTGCCAGGTTCTTCTTTAACTGGCTTCATGAGCGCCATCTCAATATGGCGCGATCAGGTACTGGAGAGCCCAAGACATCGATCCAATGTTAGAATGTCTTAAAGTGATTTCCGTATTTATGCAGTATCAGCTGCCTTAGTTTCGCAGATGTGCACCCCTGAATAACTTGAAGACAAACTTCATCCACCTCGTTGTGTTTTGTGCATGTGCTGGCCAGTTCTTTAAGGTGAGTGTGGAACTCTTCCTCAGAACTCTCTAGTTTTTAGTTCGTCAATGTTCCTATGGCGCAAATGGTGTTCTGTTTGTGCTTCACATCCTGTGCCTCTGTAAGAGGACGCTCAGCCTCCATCGAGCCTTGCTTCACCCAATCTGGAACCAAAAAGTCCTTCATTCCTGCAGACAAGCAGTAATCACCTGTCTCATCTTGGCAGATCCACAACAGATATGCCGGACTGCGAAATACGTTCATGGGGTGTAAAGCAAACTAATGAAAGTGGCCAGCCACACGGATAAAATATTTTTAACCTAGCGGGCTGATACGAATTGCACCAAGCATGACTTTTTGGGCTCAACTGATCATGAACCTTGTCAAAAGACTTTTATTCTAACTGGCTGCTATGAACTGCACTACACACTTTAATCAGCACTTCTTTCGCACTTCAACCACCTTAATGCCGCCCGACCCAAAGCATTGGTGACCTGGCCAACATCTCAGGCCATTCTCTGGCTGTCCGTTACAGCATAATGTCACAGTCTTGCAAACACTCTGAGGGCACTGAGTGGCTTCGTGGACTTACCTCCGCTCGTTGTTTGTACTTGATGCTCCCGGTGCCAATGCCCTTACGGTCTGTAACCTGTCGCGATCTACATTTTAACCCTTCTTCGAATTCCCTTTTATGGATATGTACAATGTCTTGCATATGCAAAGATTTTTAGTAATCATGCTTAATAAACATAATTTTTTTTATTATTTAGATTTTGACTGTTAAAAAGTTGTCCTTCCTCTCAATATCTTTCACGCTGTTGGAAAACATGCCAGTGCCACCCCTTGTGGTCATCGCCTGTGACTGCTGCAGGTTATGCAGACTCTGGTCTTCGTCTGTGCGGACTGGAGAACAGCAATGATGTGGGGCGGGCCAGAACTTCAAGTGACTCACAAATTTATCTTGCATTTGGTTCAGGATGCAGCAGGCTCTCCACCGACACTCGAAAACTCTGCAAGATGCAGAGCGGGCTGGGTGCGCTGATCTGTGCTGCCGCGGTCCAGGTCAGTCTGTATTGCCATCACTCTACTATACGTGGGAGCATAGATGCCCCGCGACACTGGACACGTCTGCTGTGTTAATCACTGCAGTTGACCATCCTTATCATAACTGAGTCGTTCATGGGCCCTATTTCTAGGACCAGCAGCCTCAGACAATCAATAAAGCACACTTCAGTGGGTTGTCAGCGTGCCCAAAAGATCCCGAAGATCCAACCCTTTTATTGTAACACAACACGTCACAAGCCCAAACCATTCGGCTTCATAGCCGTAGGGGGGACTACAATAGAGCTAACTTTGGTGTCATGTGCGACACTACAGACACTTCTTTAATGACACTCAGTTGACAGGGAGTGCAGAAGTATGAGTTGGCCATAGTAGGATTTGCACTGCAAATTTCTGCACATGTTAGTAGTGAAAGTCTGACTCATTGAGCCATTGTGGTAGCTGCACCGGTTTCTTAAAAACTCAAGCACTCCATCAAAAATACAAAATAGACATGTGCAATTGCAGCTACATGTATCAGTGTCAAAGTCCCAGGCGTAGAATCAAAGCCTAACATGAGACTGTGATCAAGGATCAAATTGAGTGAATTCAGTGGACGGGCTCCAAGACGGGTCTCGAAACATACATAGCACCAGCGCGTTTTGGGCACAGAGTTTCCGATCCCAACCTGTGGATGTCACAGAGCACATTCTAGAAGACTATGGACCAGGTTTAGATGTTGGTGGATAGTTTTTTTTTGGGTGGATATTTATCTAACTTGACCTGAAGGTATCAGAGCACTTTACATGAGCACCAGTTGCGTTACAGACGGACACATTCATTTTTGGCAGGCACGGGGAGATTAAGCGATTTGCCCAGAATCACAGGATGTTGAGCGTCCCTGCCGAGACTTGAAGCTGATTCCCTAGCTCCGAGGTCGACTGCTCTAGCCGTTAGGCCACATCATCTCCGTCACAACGGTGACAGATATCCCATCCGCCGAAATATAAATCCCATTATGTCCTATGGGATTTATATTTCCGGGGCGGGATATCTGTCACCGTTGTGACAGAGTAACCCGTCCGCCGAGATTTAAATCGGGCCTTATATTCAGACTCAAGCACAGTGCACTGTGTGAGAGATACCTAGGGTCTGCTTGATTTATTTATTTTTTTGCAGTTTTATATAATGTGAACTCGACCCAAAGGTATTGGGGCGCTTTACATGAGCATCATTTCCAATCCACAACTTCATATTCTTTTTTAGGCTCAGGAAGATTAAGTAATTTACCCAGAATAAACTATACCCAAAGAAATAACTATATGCACACATGATGAACGGTTCAGGAAACTACTTCTGCAGCCCTTTGTCAGGTAGAGATGTTCTGCACCATCTCCTCCATCACAAGTCTCCCTTCAGAAAGCCTCCTGTATAGCCTTCATGCTGTCATCAATGTCCGGGTCAGCGGGCCATCTGGGATGGTGGATTAATGCAGCTTGATAGGGACTTTGTGTTGCCTGCAGCAGAGCACCACATTACAGGATACTTCTTGAGGATGGTACAGTAGGTCTTTACCACTTGTATGCCTGTAGCAGAACTAACTTTTCATCACACCCACCGTGTGCTCAATGGCATTACGCTATCTAGTGTGGGCTGCATTACCCGTCATTTCCCTGGCATGAAGAATGGGGTCAGCAGCCAGGGTAGGGTGTTAGCGGTGTAATTTTAAGGATTTTAGCAGCCAATGGCAAGAAATATTTTGGGGTCTCTCTTTGGACACAGCATTGAATTTTATTACCAATTTTCTACTAATTCAAGCCCTAAGTTGTCTAACAATATTGCATTAGACCTTAAAGGTTTAGACAGAGAAAAACACAGAAGTGTGCTAGAGAGAAGGTTCCTTGGAAGGTGGTGACCCTGGGCAAATTTCCACTTGAAAACATGTTTTAGTATAGTATTGAAAACATCCACCAGAAACCCACAGAAGGCTGGGAGCAACACACCTTCAACCATGGCAACAATACCTTCAAATGACTCAGACTGGGCAAAAAAGAAACTATGAAGGCATGATTTGTGTAATTTCAGGAATTTTGCATTACACTTGTTACGTGTAATTCCTGAAATCAAATGATAGCCCCACTCTGCATAATTATGCGCCGTTCGAGGTTCGAATTGACCATGAATGGCACCATTTGCAGTAAAAATGAACCCTGGGCGTAGTTCGCATAGTCGCGCTATGCTACGCGAGGTGCACTTTGCACTACGTCGCGCTACGCGTAGCTACGCGAACTGCGTAGTGCGGTAGGGAAATGCTGTTCGCAATGATTGCACTGTGCCGGATGCTTGTCCGCACTGTGCAGTCATTGCGAACGGCATCATGCACAGTGCAAGCGGTCGTTTTCTGCCGCTCGAGTAGATTTATACTCGAGCTGCAGCTTTCTCAACGCGGACTGTAGTTTCTCATCGCGAGCGGTCGCGAGCATATGCGACTACTTGCAATGAGAAACCTGACCTCCCAGCGTTGAGAATCTCGCCGGGAGGTTTATTTTCCACGCTCACGATCGGAAACTTAATGTTGCTGATCGCGAACGAGGAAAAAGTCTCACCGGGATGTTGATTTTGCTCGCTCGCGGTCGCCAACTTGACGTTGAGGACCACGAGCGAGCAAAAAATGCCCGATACGCGTTTTTGCACTGTGCTGTGTGCGATTCGTGTAGCGCGTAGTTGCGTTCGCTATGCACACTCCGCGAGCGTAGCGTAGTTTTCCACCCAGGGTTAGTAAAAATTTGCCAGAAACGCACGAGAACAACAGAAAGTGAGCAGCTGTTGTTGGCGGTGCTGTTGTTTAAATGTGTCCTCACGCCAAAAACTGACATGAAGGTGCCTTTTGTGCTAAAATTTAGCTCGAAATGACGTATTGGCATATTACCGAATTACGTGTAATTTCACACACGCCTAAAAATGACCCAGATGGAACTAAACAAAGCACTGCCAAAAACCGGACACATGAAAGGACAGTAGGGTTTTTGGTGTGTTTTGTCTCCACATTAGCCTTTATCGAGTTCAACATACATACAATTGTGTCCGCTTCAAAACTTTTAAAAAACTGTTCCTTAGACACACTGAAAAGTTCAACCCTTAACGTATAAATTGAAATGCTGTTGTGTTCCGCTTTATTTTCTGGTGGCATTTGCTGCTGAACTGATGATTGTTGTTCCAGTAAGTGTCTATGACGCATCACCATGAAGTAACTCTGTCACATGACTGCTGCAATTTGCAGTCACGCTTTTTCTACTAAAACTACATTTCCCACCAATATAGCAACAAGCATTTGCAAAGCAATAGATCTCGCATTCACGCGAGTTTGAGCTATTGGTATTGTAAATGACAAAGAAGCATTGTCATTTACAATACTAACAGCTTAAACCATCGCAAATGCAAGACCTATTGCATTGCAATAAAGGGCCATCTCGACCATTTATTAGATTCTAAATATCAGAGGAAGAGACCGGCCAGCGACGCCTCGAAAGTAGTGATAGATAGTGCAGTGAAGAAGATGTGTAAGTGTTGTAAATTACAAAGACACAAAGTGTGAAGTAAGAGTTACATATGATCCGAGCTATGAATACTAACAAAGCGCTCCAACACCTTTCGCTCTGTGATTACACTGTCGCGGCTCAGAAGGAAGAGCGGAAGGGGGCTATTTCCTGCCCTTTCCGTGATTTGAGTGTGCAGTGTGGCATTCTGTAATGTCATTGCTATGATTGGCCCAATAAAACACACTCCAGCTATAGTAGGGCCCTGGCTTCATCTGCTGGTGCAGGGCGGGCTGTGCCTTATGGCAGGCATGGAGGGAGGAAGAGATGGTCTCGACAGCAGCTTCGGCCTCGTACAGTGCCTTTGCCATTGCCGGTGTGCGAGAGGCGCTGAGGTGGTGGTATTGGTATTGGTGGTGCTGGTATTAGTGGTGGTGGTGGTATTGGTGGTGGTGGCATTGGTGGTATTGGTGCTGGTGGTGGTATTGGTGGCAGTATCGGTATTTGTGGTGGTGGTATTGGTGCTGGTGGTATTGAAATTGGTGGTGGTATTGGTGGTGGTGGTACTTGTATTGGTGGTGGTTGTATTGGTGGTGGCGGTATTGGTATTGGTGGTGTTGGTATTGGTGGTGGTGCTATTGGTGGTGGTGCTATTGGTGGTGGTGGTACTGGTGGTGATATTGGTATTGGTGGTGGTGGTATTGGTGGTGGTGGTATTGGTGTGGTATTAATGGTGGTGGTGGTGGTATTGGTGGTAGTGGTATTGGTGGTGGTATTGGTGGTGGTGGTATTAGTGGTGGTATTGGTGGTGTTGGTATTGGTGGTTGAACTGGTGTTATTAGTGGTATTGGTGGTATTAGTGGTATTGGTGGTGGTGGTATTGGTGGTGGTGGTAGTATTGGTGGAGGTGGTATTGGTGGTGGTGGTATTTGTGGTGGTATTGGTAGTGGTATTGGTGGTAGTGGTATTGGTGGAGGTATTGGGGGTGTTGGTGGTATTGGTGGTGGAATTGGTGGTGGTACTGGTGGTGGTATTGGTGGTGGTGGTATTAGTGGTGATGGTAGTATTGGTGGTGGTGCTATTAGGGGTGGTGGTGGTATTGGTGGTGTTGGGTATTGGTATTGGTGGTGGTGGTATTGGTGGTATTAGTGGTATTGGTGGTGATATTGGTGGTGGTGGTAGTATTGATGGAGGTGGTATTGTTGGTGGTGGTATTGGTGGGGGTGGTGGTATTAGTGTTGGTATTGGTGGTGGTGGAGGTATTTATGGTGGTGGTGGCATTGGTGGTGGTGATGGTAGTGGTATTGTTGGTGGTATTGGTGACGTTGATGATGGTGGTAGTATTGGTGGTGGGGGTACTGGCGGTGGTGGTGGTATTGGCGGTGGTGTTGGTGGTATTGGTGGAAGTGTTGGTATTGATAGTGGTGGTATAGGGGGTGGTGGTATTGGTGGTGATGGTGGTGTTGTTAATAAAGCAGGCTTTTGAAAACAACCTGTCAGGTGGCTTTAGTACAAATGACATGTAACACAGATGTACTGTTGTCAGCTTCAGCCCATTAGCACAGGATTATGTGCTACCTGGATTTCACATGACTTAATTTGCTAATCATTTCTAAATCCATTTTTTTCTTGGGGTGGTTGAAACAGACAGGAGATAATGCTACGTTAAAGTGATTGAAAGCAGGCGCCCCTGTTACAGGGGCGGTCGTGCTGCTTAATAAAACACAAGCAGTTTCAGCTGAAGCAGCGCATGTCTGGCCTGTAGTAAGAAAAACTCAATCAAGTAAATAGCGTTACAGACTAAATAAAAGGTCCCATGTAACAACTGAAGTAAAAGGGCCAGTCGCCATGGGAGGGTACAAATGACGACAAGGCCGTACTAAGGAAGGACTAACAAGCCTATTAATGAATCCGAAGGCAGCATTTACGAAAGACAGTGACACAAGCCAATGAAAAAAATCGGAGGACAGTGGGCACGGCTTCTCTCCCATACCCTACTACAGCAGTCTTGCAGAGCAAGCAGTGCATGCGCGCTGCAGCTAGGCTCGACCTAAATATACAAGTTTGATTTTATTGGTCTGGTACAGTGAAAATTGATTCCTGTCTCATAAGAAGCTCCTAAGATCCCAGATTCCAGACCGCAACACACTGCTACCCACAGCAAACAGAAATTGTTTAACAAAGCTGCTGATGGAGGCCTGAAAATTATTTAAGAAAACAGGCGGCTTTGACACAGTAACTAACTCGCCAGTATCCAAAAATGCTCTCATGACGAAATAAGCAGTCATTATAACATTTTCCAAAACCAAAACAACCCTTTCCACCTAAAATACCAACACGTCACATTTACACAAAAATAAAAAATAAACTGGAAGCATTACAACTCCAATAACAGGTGCAGTTTTAAAGACCGCTAAAAATTGACACTTGATTAACAGGTGAAGAAATTGCAAACTAGGAAGTTATCTCATGAGGCTCACTTAGCATTGTGTCCTGGGGCAAGGGAGCAGCAGACACTCAGGGGCTTATTTGTTAGAGCTGTACGTCAATTTTGCAGCACGTAAAGTGGTACATGTGTGATGCAGGGCTCTGTATCGGATTTAAGAAGCCACGCAAAGGCCCCCTGCATGGCTTTGAGTGGCCTCATAAATCATGAGTAAGGCATCGCAGTGCAAATCGCTGCGTTCCTCTGCACCTGGGAGGCGTTCCATGGGTGTTGCGGTGGGTTTTCCCACGCAACACCCATGGAATTTGACGCTGCCCCAGATTTACTATATCATGTAGCCCTGGGGAAGCGCCAAATTCTTCCACCTCCCGGGGTGAGGCGTAGTTTATTTCTCCTCGTTTTTTTCCTCTTTCTATGTGTTCTGCATTCTGAAGTACAGCACACACAGAAAGAGGAAAACGCCTCTTAGTATTGTTTTTGTGTAGTGCAAGGTTGCCGACATTGGCGCTAGGCTGCGGAAATGGCGCCAGCACAGGGACAGGTAGAAAGCACAAGAATGCAGTGATTACTTTGTAAAATAATGAGTGTCAGCATGGACGTCAATTAGGGGTCGCCAGCGGTTGCAGCTGCAACCTCTGGCTTCCCCTTTGTGAGCCCTGGCACTTAACTTGCGACCCGTGGCACAGAAGGGACTGGGCAGGGCAAAGAACAGAAATCAAACGAGCAGGGTTGGAGCGGGAACAGAAACCGGCCCTGGCAAACTGCCCCGGGTTGTGGTGGGAGGAGGGGATGAGTCCGAGCTGTTAGCCAATATTGCCGGCCTCTAGTAACAAAAACAGCCTCCGAGGGGCCCAAAACTGGCCCGACGCTGGCAGCCCACCGGGGAAATGCCCGGTTCCTGCTACGGCCAGTCCGGCCTGGCAAATGAGGCAGTCTGAGAGACATGTTTATGTTCTGTAGCTGTAATCTAATACTCCCAGACTGAAAACCTAGAGGTGTGGTACGGGTGGTGCTTCACATCCCTTTGTACTTTACCAGGACTGGATGCAGAAGTTAGAAAAGCCTGTGAATGGCACGTGTCTGCCATCTTCGATCTCCCGGGATGCCCATGCTATGGCATTTATTCTGCTACAAGTGCTTCTAGCTGGCTGATCGCCCGCATCCAGTGTGGTGAGTGGGGCCTTGAGGGCTGCAGTGGGAGGCTCGGCTGTGAAAATGTAAATGTGCTGTGACTGCTCGACAGCTGAAATACTTTTATTGAAAGCACTCAAAGTGCAAATAAAGTATTCAGCTGCGGCTACATACATGTGGGGAGGTGGCTTGAGGGTAGCCATCTACCTCGGTGTCAATCCCGCTGGGCAATGGGTGGCATGTAACAGATCCAGGGACTAGCACCCCAGGGAGCCATGATCAGCCCACATGCTCCCTTCAGCATCTGTGTGCAGAGGCACAACTGAAAACTCAAGTGTGAAGGGTCACCTCTCCTGTGTTCGGAATATGGTCATAGCCAATTTTATTGTATGGTTAATTAAAACCTTTACAAGCAGAAAAAAAAGATAAAATATAGAATTGATCAAAATGAAGCCATGTGGTGAAGGCAGTCGCCGCTAAGTACAAGCAGAGAGGATTCAGCAAATCCTAGTTTACAGAATGAATAGGAAAACAAGCAAAGCACAAAGCAAACAGACCTTTGCGCATAGGGTTAGAGCAATGCGCAAAATGCGCAGAACACAGACATGATGCAAAACAGACCTTTGCGCATAGGGTTAGAGCAAAGCGCAAATGCGCAGAACACAGACATGATGCAAAACAGACCTTTGCGCATAGGGTTAGAGCAATGCACAAAATGCGCAGAACACAGACATGATGCAAAACATACCTTTGCGCATAGCGTTAGCGCAAAGCGCAAATGAGCAGAACACAGACATGATGCAAAACAGACCTTTGCGCATAGGGTTAGAGCAAAGGGCAAATGCGCAGAACACAGACATGATGCAAAACAGACCTTTGCGCATAGGGTTAGAGCAATGTGCAGAACACAGACATGATGCAAACAGACCTTTGCGCATAGGGTTAGAGCAAAGCGCAAATGTGCAGAACACAGACCTGTTGCAAAATATCTGCAAAAAGCAGGCAAAGAAGAATCAGCTGCTCCATGTTTTAAAAAGTGGGTGAAAGAACAGTCAGCGCATGTAACAAATCGGGCTTTTACGCGAAGATTTACAAACAAATTGTAAAATACGCAGAATACAGGCCTGTTGTGGAAGAACAGATCGATAATCGATACTGAAAGGGAACGGGTCACAAACGTGTCCAAAGCCTGGCCTAATGCAGTCCAGGCAGTGCATTGTTGGACCAGACGAGTCCAGAGGATGGTAATAATTAATAAATCTTGTGCAAACGCGGGGGGGGTGCCCGACCCCAGAGAGTAGAGCAGCGGGTTTGATCCTTTTAAAGCTCTTATGAGCAGCAGTGTAGATGCTAAAATGCATTGTGCCAAATGGACTAGTGACGTGGCTGACCCTGGCCCACGAACGCAGTGATGTGCCAGCCGCCACATGATTACTGTTAAGCTAAAGAATGAAGGATATAGTATTGATTGTGGCGAGTTCTGCCCGCCCCATGTTGGGCATGCAATAATGGGTTACGCAGAGGGGCACAAATGACAGCTTTTAGGCTCATTTTACCCCAGTACTGGTGGGGCTGACAAAGTCCAGTTTAGTCACAACCATCCGGAGAAACTTAGCAATCTTAGGGCCACTTGTATCAAAGGGTTTTGCCCATTCTGTGTCTATGGGGAAATGTGTTGATACATATGGCCCTTAATGTTTAGCAGTGGATTAGATAGGGTCGGAATATGCTGCTCTCCTGTTTAAGTTATTGCACTGGCCTGCTTTAAGTTTACCTGGCCATTCTTGCATATGTGCCCCTTGCCACAATGCACACAGGTACTAACACTGATCTTCAGTGAAAACAATAGTCGGGTTACTTTTAAAGTTTTCCCACAATTATAAAGGATTCTGTTTTTCATCTAACATAATGTCCAGGGGCCCGATTCATAGAATTAACTTAAGACAAAATCTTAAACTTACTACTTTTGGTATTCACAGAATGCACTTACTACTTTTGCGATTCACAGAATAGACTTACTACTTTTGGTATTCACAGAATGGATTTACGACTACTAACTTTACGTCTGCACTCGGGCCGGAAATTCCAGCCCGGAGGCGGAGCTTCCGGCCCGGAGGTTGGACTTCCGGGCCGGAGGTGGAGCTTCCGGCCCAGAGGTGGGGATTCCGGGCAGTGGCGGAGATTTAGCTATGGCCAAAATCTCCACCTCTGGGCCGGAAGCTCCGCCTCCGGGCCGGAAGCTCCGCCTCCGGGCCGGAATTTCCGGCCCGAGTGCGGACGTAAAGTTAGTAGTCGTAAATCCATTCTGTGAATACCAAAAGTAGTAAGTTTATTCTGTGAATCGCAAAAGTAGTAAGTTCATTCTGTGAATACCAGAAGTAGTAAGTGCATTCTGTGAATACCAAAATGGTACTAATTTTAGGATTTTGTCTTAAGTTTGTTCTGTGAATCGGGCCCCAGGTTTTTGTTCCAATTGATCATTTGTCTGTGCCTTTTAAATAGGGTTTAAAGGTATTTAAAAAATATATTTCAGCCTTTTGACACTACAAATGTGTGCCCGCACACATCCTTCAATTTTGCATCAACCTATGTTATTGTATCCACTGCTTTCTGATTTTTTTTTCCCATCAGTGTATTCTGATGCTGCTTGTGGGCGTGTCTGGCATGAGGTCGGGGTTATTATGCCAAACTAAGCAAACAGTCTGCAGTCAATGCACAGAGGAACATCCCTCTGTGGCAGATGCTCACAGTGACGTAATAAGATGCTACAGGCCCCAAAGTGAGAACGGAAAATGGGCTTTTTCGCTCCTCCCCCAGTATGGGTAGCAATAAACAGACAAAATTGGGGTGCAGATGGACCTCATACATATGGGCTGTGGTGCCACTGCACCTGTTGCACCAATGATAGCTGCGCCCCGGCCAGCACCTAGCAGTAGAGCCTGGATGCTGTCGTCTTGGCATGCCATCAGGGCAGGATGCATCAGATAATACGCCTACTGGGGAGAGGATGTAGCCTTACTGCTAGAGCGGTCGACCTCGAAGCTGGGGAACCGGGATTGAGTTTCGGCAAGGACACTCAACATCCTGTGATTCTAGGCAAATCACTTAATCTCCAATCAATGTGTCCATCTGTGATGAAATCGGTGCTCATGTAAAGCGCTCTGATACTCGATTTCTCGGGTCTAGTTTGTGCTATATAACACTCTAAACAAGCATTGGCATAGCCAATAGGTCTCGCCTTTGGGACCTTATAAGTGTTTAGCCATGCAACAGTTGCATAACTAAACACTTATAAGGTCCCAAAACCGAGACCTATTGGCTATGCCAATGCTTGTTTTAACTTCTGCAATCTATTGAAGCCTCACTGAGAACATCAAAGCGGCCGCGAAAGTGATCACGATCAAACATCAAAGTGGCCACGTGGCCGCAAAAGTGAAAGTAATCGCGGTAAAGCACGACGCGCGCGCACGCGCACATGCACTGTAGCTCTAGGCTGGCCTGGTAGCACTTTTTGGAGCCCTCTCAAAATGTCTCGCCAGACCAGCGCATTGCCCTGGGTCAGGCGAGACCTAAAAATAAAGAGTGAGGTCGTTCTTGGCAAAGACACAGTTGTGTTAACTTTTGGTTCTGGAGCTATAGTGCTGTGTTGAGCAATGGCACAAGCGCGCTGTGTTAGGGATCTAACATAAACTGAAAGGTTCGTGGATGGCTCAGTAGAGCAGTATGCTTATTTCCTACTACACCGACTGCACAGGGTCGAAATAGGAAGTGCCGGGGAGAGCTGCGCTAATGTACAGCAGGACCATGGCAGGGGTGATAGGAAGCAACTTCCACTCCCTCTAAACTGTGACTAAAAATGAGCGTCATCTGCAAACTCTACTGGAAGAGGTTTGGGGGTTACCAATAAAACAGAATTTAACTTTGTAGGTTTAGGCCCCATAGTGAAAGCCACTGTAATCCACATACATCTGTATGAATCAAACACTATTACTATCTTGTTTAATCTGTTTGGGCAGAGTAAAGTTAATGTTTTTAGACCATGGCTTTCCTTCCCATGTATTTGCATCTGGTGGTTGTTATCCACTACCTAAGACTTGTTTTCATCAGCATTCTCAGCCGATAGTTGTAAAAGTCAAGCTAACTTCCTTTTCTGAAAGTTGGAACTTTCCAGAGAAAAGCAGAACAAAGCCTTTACAATACTGCTGCGCATTTTTGTAAATGTTTCTGTCAAAAAACACAGTAGTAAGCCCATCAACACACATGGCCAACCATTGGTACTGTAACACCCTCCCATAGACAATAATGAAACAATAGAACTAAACTAAAATCCCATAGGAAATAATGTTAAATTGAATATATAGTTACAGAATAAATATAATCTAATGTAAAAAATATGTATAACTGAAATATAAAAATATTTATTATTGAACTATAAAAAAGTGAATACCCTAGTTTGAATTAAAAAAAATATTGTATTCATTTTTATTAGAATGTAGCTAAATTATTGTAATTAATTCTATAAATTGCTTTTAATTATTATTAATGCATAATGCATGTTTTTCTTTAGGTGGGAATTTAATTTTAATTAAAAATAGACTTACAGCTATCAGCTCTAGCAACTTTTTTTGTTATATTACTTGTTATATTACTTGTTAAATTGTACTCTTATTTTAGAGGTTTTGTTTTACTTTGGTGATGTCATTTCCTGTTGATGTCATCAGGTTCACGGTAATGTGACAACACTTCCTGTTATGCAATGAGGGCCAAGGTTATCTGATGGCACTTCCTGTGATGTCACCAAGGAGTTAAAAGACATGTGATGTCATTTCTACTACCCCAGACATTTTGGTGAATCGACACCCATGAGTGGTGATGCCCAAAGCACTGTTCAGAAGCCTATGGCTGGCGATATTAAATGTCGGCCTACTGAATTCAAAGGCTGTGTAGTTCCGAATCCACCTCTGGTCTCTTTCATCCGCTGCCAGACTGTTTATCTCACTCTTGCAGGTTTTTTCTTTCTCCCTTGGAGACGGGTTTTCCGTCTTTCTCTGCCTCTTTTTTTTCCATTCGTATGTTTTCCCTCTCTTGTTGCTATGAAAGGTCTAATGAAGAAAACATAGGTGCCAATCCGCAAAAATGCGTGCCGCTGGCCCCGGCCGGCAATCACTGGCTCAGTTTTAGTCCTGGACAGTGGTTAAGGGGTGTCCTGAAGCATACTTCTTTCTGTGCATAATTAGTCCAAATAAATCTGTTTTTCACACGTGTTATTATGGTATGTTACTATGCGTGAACTAATGCAACTACAAAAAAAGGGACTGGGGGTCTAAGAGGAAGCACAATAAGTGATGTGTATGCTGATAGAAGGATAACTGTTCTTTTGTCCCTGGCAAACCGAGCTGAGCAAGATTTCCATCAAATTATATCGTTGTGATAGAGCTAAAGTGTCAAGCTCTGTAGGTCAGTATTATCACGTGGTAATCTGCCACCTCCATGAGGGTAACCTTTAGATCATAAGGATTCCCTCTGTGGCGAGCTCATACGCTCTTCGTGAATGCCATTCCCAACCAAGGCAAACAATTGATGCCACAGCGTGTTGAAGAAACATAGAAAAAACTGTGAAAAAAACTATGTGATGCAGTGCAGTGAGATTTAAAAAGGTTATGTGAAAAGACGTAAAGTGTTTTGACAATATCTCTTTCCTCACACCTAGTAAAAACAAAAGGAGTTAACCAGAGTCTCCGCTACTGACTCATAGCAGAAAACACCATGACTCCTACTTCATGGTCAACATGTTTCAGCCCAAATGGAAATGATCCAGGCTTTCTTCAGGACCAAATCGCAGCTACTGCACATTAACCAGAAAACTTCTTATATCAAGACACTGTAATAAGAAGAACCATACAACCTCGCTTGATGCGAAACCTTCATTTACAGGATGCAATCATCACCTACAGAAAAATAAATCAATTATCATACTTTGTGCTTTTAGAGATGAGACCTACAGGCATAATGGTATGCCCAAAATGGCTCTAATATTTCGCTTACCCTGCATGGTCAAGGCCCAAACCTCACCTCCCTGGAACCTTCCTCGGGTAAAGATGAGGCCCCGCTCTACAGAAAAAAGAGGGGAGAAAAAAGGGGGGGCTCTTCAACAATCAAATAAACCAAAAAGAAACCCTGTCTGAAGTACAGAGTCCTACCAAATCAAAATGTGCGTATCAATCGCACTACACTACCTTCCCGCTCTTTAAAACAAAAACCAGTCAAAGGCCAAGAAATTGTAAAAATCATTTCTCGCAGAAAATACTTGTATGAAATAGAGACACAGGCGCAGGCACACCTTACTATGTGCATACTGCCCTTCTCTTAATTTCCATGGATATAATGTTAGTGTCTTATGGCTATATATCCTCAATAGCCCACTATCAAAATTCAATTGATTAAGTGAGATAGACTCAATACCCCCAAGGTGTTCACGCCATTACACCACCCTGGATAATGATTATAGATGCCCTTCAATATATTTTTAGACTCACTACCCACTCGTGTGGCTAAAGACAAGTGGGCCAACAGTCAAAGCAAGCGTGATGTGAGTTAAACCACAGTAAGAATAAATCGCTGTTTCAAAAAAGAAGGAGAAAGAACGCCTTTTTGTTAGAAAACAACCTTAGCGTTGTGTCAACCGGGAAGGTTATAACGTGAGATCACGGCATGAGTAGGCGAGTGTGCAGTCTCACCTATCTGGGGCTACTACAACGCTATACTCAGGGACCCGGTCTAGGGGATTATATTCCTTAGCGATAGATAACTTTGTTTACCGCTATCAGGTTATTAATCATCAGTCACACACTAACCTGTCCGTCGGTACCTCTGGACTCCCACCGAGTTCTGGGAAGGAGGCACCGGAGTTACAACTTCCTCGGATTTAAATACATCCTGTTATCGTGGGTGTATTTCCGGTTTTGAAAAACGCGCGCTTAATCAAAGACGGCATCACACCGCTGGACTACGAATTGACGTCACGCGTAACCCTTCTGTAGTTCAAAGCAGGGTTCGAACGTAATACTACAAATGGACGTCACGCGTGAATATTTTGTAGTTCGAAAGTCGAGGACAGTCCGAACTACGGAGTCCAAGATCCCTGATGCAAAATAACACTCCGTATTAACTCTCACTACAGCCAATTGACACTACATGTGAGAGGAGGGTTATAGTAGTAGTTAGAGCAGTAGTTAGATAAAGGTAATTAGCCAAACGTCCCTGTTGATCTTGTTGTATTGGCCAAGGCTACAAACGGTATACAACTAATAATGGAATGATCATTCCCTGCATGGTGTGTGCACTCAAAGAAGTGATGTTCCCATATATACCTCATCATAGGCATGCGCTTAACCGGCTCTCTTGTCCATAGGCATATATTGTTAAAATGTACCTATGTACTCCATCATGTGTTCAAATATCGTGATGATCATCTGAAGACCAGGATATACATATGATGGCCAAGATACAGCAACAGGTGTTTTTCAGAAGCCACACAGCAACAAAAGTCAAAGCCATACCCACAAATATCCAAACCAACAAGTATATGGTGTTATGAAACATTTGGGGAACTTATACCAGATTAAAGACTAACCCAGGGAATGTCATCATTGAGACCCAGAGTGTCACTATGCAATTTATATACCCATTTTTGCTCTTTAATGAATAGATATCTGGAGATATCACTGACAGATAAGGGTATATTGGGTTTTTCAAGCACAGTCCATTTGAAATCTTCTGGTCCGTGATGTTCATTAAAATGTCTCATGAGTTTTGTGGTAAGCTTCTTGCATCTGAATGTACTTTTGTGCTCTAGCATACGTGCCTTGACTTTTCGAGTAGTCATCCCGACATAGTTTATCCGGCACGGGCAAGTGATCAAATAGATCAGATTGCTGCTGTTACAATTAGTAAATTGATATTGAACCCATGGTTTACTAGTTCCTATATCAATTGTTGTTGAATGTGAGGTCTGTGGACAGATAGAACATTCGCCACAAGGATGGTGACCCGTGGCTGCCGGTAAGCCCCAGAGAGTACCCAGTTGTCTCGGTAATGGTGTCTTGGGGCGTGTGTGAACCAATTTGTCCTTGATGTTACTACCTCTTTTGAATGCAAACAAGGGGAGAGAAATCTTTTCTTTACTGGAATTCAGCAAACGCCAATGGTGTCTGATACATTTCTGTATCTGGTTTGAAAGTGTACTAAAGGTATGTACAAAAGTCAATCTATCTACAGGAGGCTTCTGCATCGGTGGCTCTAAAAGGGCCTCACGGTGATTATTAGCGGCTCTCCTGCGGTTATGCGTGAACTACCTGTTCTTAATTCGCCCTCGCAGACATCACGAAACAGGGCACATTGAAAACCTGCAAGTCAAGATTGGTAGCCAGACAGGGACAAATCCGCTGTTCATCCTTCTGCAGTTGATAATACAGGGTTTGACAGCCCTGTCAACGCACACGTTGCCACCGTGTGTCACATGATATTGACTTCCTTCACGCAGTGAGCAGCTGATAACCGATGTCCAAAAAGGGGGATGAAAACACCACAGGACATGGGCACCACAATCAACTTTTTTTTGGGGGGGGGAGGAGGAGGGGTGGCGGTGGGAAGGGGTAGAAGTGCCTCAGGTACCTCCGGCACCAGCCCCCACCCTCTCAAAGATTCCGACCTCTCCCCACAAAGTGACTTTATTTTTGGTGGGCAGGTCTGTATCGACTTGAGAAATAACACCCAATATTACAGCCAGTGTCATAGCTGTCAGTGCAGCAGGTGCAGTGGCACCAGGACTAAGAGCGAGAGACTGCACTCCAGGTGGTCCTGTCTTTACCACCCATCCCGGAGTGGGGGCTTTTTCCTTCCCTGCATTGGGGCTCCCGTACCCTTTTTACGCCCCTGACACGCTCTCTTTATTTTGTATCTAATCAGAGAAGGTGAGGGTGAGTAGCCCCTCCGGTGAGGGCCTGCCCCGGTTTCCTCTCAGGGCGCTGCCGGTGACAGGCGACCAGCTCCCCACTGGCCGCGAGCCCGCCCCGACGCCAGCAATCTCCCAGCCTTCAGAAGCGATAAGACGGGCCGCCGAGATGGAGTGAACACAAACATGTTATCCTCGGCGCCCCCGGGGGTTGATGTACTGACTGCGGCAGGCGGAAAAACATCAGTCTGATGCGGGTAAAGCGTCATGTCGACTCAATTATCTCCGCTGTCCAGACACGGAGGCAGAGCTGGTGGCGGAAACAAGCAGGGAGACTTCCGCCCCCTCTGTAGCTCCGCCGCCTCTGTCGCTTCCGCCACCTCTGTCGCTCCGCCCCCTCTGTCGCTCCGCCGCCATACCCGCCTTCTCAAGGAACACTTCACGCCGCCGTTACCCGTTCTCCAGAAGTTCCCGTGTGTTTGGCAGGCAATAGAACTGGGAGCCCAAGGGATGTGCTCACGATCACACATGTTTGTTGAAGAGATTACAATTTAGGAGTCCAGCTTCACAGCCAACGCTGTAAGTGCTACTTGCTTTCCATAGGATAGTGTCTGGTGAACTGACAGCCCTCTGCTTGAAGGAGTGACTTGGGGTTACAGCTAGAGCTGCCCACTTTGGAAGTGGGGAACAAGGCCCGGGTCCTGGTGTCAGTTCAACATTTAAAAAAAAAATCACAGATACAGTTTTCGAAGAAAAATAGTATCTTATTTCTCGGTTATCACATTCAGTGCAACAAACAAATTACTGGTATAAGTCATTAATGTTTCTTTTTTTATTTGTAAGTTATTTCAGATTTCAGTCACGGTTCACAACTATACTTTCATGAAACCAATGTTTAAATAATATTAAAATATTTCTGGGTAAAACCTTGTTCATAAATGTTTTCTTTATAATAACGCCACATAGTTCGTACAACATTTTTTGTCCCCCCCCCCACCCTTTATTTTTAATCCCCGCTAGAGGAATCTCCATTAAACGTGACATACCAAAGTACTATGACTTATTCGACTTGAATGGAAGATTCTGTGCAGATTCGTCATCAGTGCTAAAGTTATAAACAAACCAAAAAAAGGCTTTTCCATGACAGTGTCAAGTACCAAGTCACTAATGCCAACTCTGTGATATAAATAAATGTGTAAGGAGCCTGTTTAGAGAGAACATGTTATGTTAGAAGAGATTTATAAAGCGCTCGGCTACTCAAAAAGAGTGTTCCGGCGCTAAGAGTAACCTGCCATAAAACCAAGAAGCTCACACACAACTTCCTGAGCCTCTCAAGGCGATGCAATTACAGTCTATAGGAGGAACAGCCAGGTCTTAAGATGCTTTCTAAACCTGAGGAGTTCAGGATTGCTTCTGAGGGCCAGAGGGAGGGTGTTCCATAATTTGCTAACCATCACCTGGAAGGAGCGACCACCCTTCCTGGTTAGAAGGAACTTGGGCACCTGAAGCAGATAGAGAGCAGAAGATCTTAACGTCCTCGCAGGACAATAGGGGATGATTCTTTTTTTAAGATAAGAAGCCCCTATATTGTGAAGCGCCTTAAAAGCAAGGACCAGTGCCTTGAAATCAATTCTATATTTTATTTTGAGCCAGTGAAGTGCCTTAAAAAGGCTAGACAAATGGGTCCTAGGGCCGACCCTCAGAACGGCCCTGGCTGCAGCGTTCTGAACCAATTGCAAACGGTTCAGCAGAAATTTCGGAATGCCCAGATAAAGGACATTTGCGTAGTCCACCGTTCAAATTGGAAGTTGTCATTCATTAATACACTTGTTTTAAAGTTCTCCCCCTCACCTCTTTTGCTTTAATTTCCCCACATTTGAAGGACCACTATGGATGGAAGTTCCCACTTCAGGTTCTGCTTTTGATAGTAGCATTTGGTATCTTCTTTTCCATTTTCGAACTTTCCATTATTTTCTCTAGATTTTTCAAGGTAGCGTGTGTGCACATATCTTTGTTCAATTGAAGGAATATTTCATTTGCTCATATCCATATCCTCTATCCTATAGTCCCATAGAGTTCTGTAATGACTCAAAGTGCATTATGCCCCCAGTTATGAGAAAATACGCAGCCAAATCCATACCTCTCCGATTTATTGTTTTGAAAAGTTCTTCCTTTGAATAGTTTTCACTAAAGATACCAGATATCTCTATGTCACCTAAGAAAGAAAACTTTAGAACTGGCCTTTCTGTTCACAAACCATGGACAACTAGTTCGCCCCACTGGTCAGAATCAAGATTACGCTGCCCAGAATGTGCTCGGTTGGATAAGCAAAAATAATGAGGATTAGTACATTGCATTCTTGGTGGCATGGAGTCATCTGGTAACCTTAGGTCTGACTCCATAGGGGAATCTATCATTCCGGGCTCGGAGGGGGGTGGTTGATTGAGTTTACTGTGCTCTAGCCGGAGTCTGAACCAGCCGTGCCAGCCACGCTGGACCTCTTTGGACGTGTTGGACACAATGCTAAGCAATGTACAAACTTGGGAGGGGCAATAGATGCCTCATACTCACAGCACAAGGAGCCAATGAGGACCGGTGGCAGCTAGGAAAAGTTGGGACAGCTCAGAACACTTACAAGCATTGGTACAGGAGGGCTCTCAACCGGTAGGAGGGGACCTCTTCCTTAGAATTATCTCATGGATGTGAATGGGCTTGGAAATAAGCTGAAGAGGGGGTGGTGTTGCGGTATTTAGCTTGCGACTCATCAGATAGGGTCCTATTAGAGGAAACGCATTTGAGGGGATCCCATTGTGACTTTCTGTGGAGGAGTAGGTACAACACGTTGGTACACATGGGCTACTCCACTGGGGCCAGAGGGGCTGGGATCCTGATCCGCAGAGTCACACTATTTCAAATCGCAAAACCATGGACAGACCGTCTGGATGCTGGGCAGCGGTGGGTGGCGCCTGGCACAGAGAATATCTGATAGTGGCCTCCTGGGGCTCTGGCTGGAGGGGCTGGGGAAATGGATTGCTGTTTGTTCAGAGGCACTGATTTTGGTGGGGAAGACCTCAAACTGACCCTTCGTGGGGAGATGGACCATATGGTGCAGATGGGTGAGACTGCCCAGAGATGACCACAACATTGTTCTGTCTGGGCGGCCCTAGTGTTCGGACGACTTCTGGCGGTCCTAACACCCGACGGACAGACCGTTTTCACACTTGGCCAACGCGTCCCACTCACTGGCTCGACTCAACTACTTTCTGGTGCCTGTGCCCCAACAACACAGATATAGAAATACAACCTATTTGACAAGGGGCATATTAGGCATTCCCGATTATTACAGAGGTGTGGGCACAGGGGTCCTGTGCCAGCCCCGGCTGGTGCCTGGATCCATGGGAGCTGATAGACTGGGACACTTGACGCCATATTCCGGAGGTGACTAATTTGCTTTTACAGGAGAACGAGGGCTCAGTGACCCCGGGGACAGTTCTCTGGGAGACCCACAAGACAGTAGTGGGAGCCACTTAATAGCACACCTGGCGGGAAAGAAAAGGGACAGACTCTGCACGGAGGCGGAAATGGAAAAGGAATTTATGAAGAGAGAGGCTGACTGTATGGAGGTGTTGGATCAAGAGCTGGCGCAGAATCTAACTCGACTCAGGGAGGAATATAGGATGTCTGGTCCGCCAACAGGTCAGGACACTTTATAGGGTACGGCAGAGAAGACTCTCTGAGACAGGGAACAAGGCAGGAAAGATGCTGGCCTGGTTGGCCAGGAAGCAGGAAGGCCAGAGATGGATTCCAGCAGTTCTCACGCAGCAAGGCAGATTGCAGAGTCACCTACTGCCATAGCCCAGAATGTTGCACGCTATCTGGAAGACATATATACCTCACACCTCTCCTGTAAGGCAGAGGAGGACATGCATACTTTTGTGTGCGATATCTCCCGGTGCTACAATTAGGTAGAATAGCCAGAAGTTTGCTGGAGGGCGCTATCAGAGAGAGAGACATCGCAGAAGGCCTGGTTCAAGTTAGAAGTGGGGAGACTCCAGGTCCCAATAGCTTTCCCCTGAATAAATGTGACAAGAGCAAGGTGATCAAACCCCTGTATGATATGTATCGTGGGGGCCAGGCACAGGGTGAGCCCCCTCAGGATCTCTGGCAGGCAACAGTTGTATTGATCCACAAACCTGGGAAGCCTCCAGAAGGATGCGCCTCGTATAAGCCGATATCCCTCCTGAATATGAAAACTAAATTGCTTGCGAAAGTATTTTGCAATCTCCTTATGCTAGTGATCATTGACGTAGTGGCTCTGGATCAATCGGGGTGCATGCTGTATAGATTCACACAAAAGAATCTCTGGCAGCTCTTCAGTTGTCTTGCGGGACGACTCCAGCTGTGGGAACTAGCCCTTCTCCTGGCATTAGATGGTGAGAAGGCATTTGATACGTTGTAATGGCCCTACCTGATGGCCCTTGTGTACCGTATGGGCTTCCGCTCTGTCTACTGAGTGTGGGTGAACCTGCTCTCCCAAGGGCCGACAGCGATAGTACGGCTGAATGGCACGCTATGAGAGGAATTGAAGCTAGGCAGGGGCACCCAGCAGGGATGTCCCCTCTCTCCGCTACTTTTCGCAGTTGTAATGGAACCACTGGAAAACTGGGTCCGGCAGGATGAACTGCTGCTGAGCCTCAACTAGGATGGCGATTGAGAGGACGTGGTTTCCCTATATGCCGATGACGTCCTGCTATATCTTGCAGACCCAGACTTTTCCCTACCGAGAACCCTGGAGGTCTTTGGTCTCTTCACCGGCATAGCAATCAACTTGGGAAAATCGATAGCATAGCCGCTGCCCCTGTGGAGTTCTGCGGGCAGTTGGCCCATCCCACTGGTATGGAGTGACAGCTATACCTACCTGGGAGTATAAATGTTGGAAATTGGTGTGGGCTGGGTATTGGGTACGGCTGCCCTATATAAAATAATGTATCTCCCTAAGTTTCTTTATGCAGTGCAAAGTTCGCTGTTCGAGGTCCATGACCGCATTTTCCGGGCAGTGCGTAAATGAGGTTAAATCCCATCTCTGGGATGAAGGTACCTCACAGATTGCTCTTGGAATGTTGATGAGGTGGCCGGTGGATAGGGGTACTGCTCTGCCAGATTTACAATTGTTCTTCTTGGTGGCTCGCATACTGATAATTAATGACTGGTCCTCACGGACCAGAGAGAACTGGCTCTGATGGTGGACAGACGGGCTCTGGAGCCCCAGAATTTTACAAGATGGATCTATGGTGCGGGGAAAATGACAACCCTCCTGAAGCCGAAGGCTTCGTTGGTTCGAACCTGAGATGTGCGACACAAAGGCTAGGATGGGCGGCCTGACTGACACTGGATACATCTTTGTGGGACTCAAGCGTGTTGCCGAAGTTACACGGGGTATCAGGCCACCGGTGATGGGATATGATTAGCGTTTCAAAGGTGGGGCACTTGTTGGAAGCTGACGTTTGCGGACTTATAGAGTTCGTATGACATGCCCGAGGGATAATTCCTGTGGTGCTTTCAGATTAAGTATATCGTGCTCCAACGGATCCTCCACCCTCAGGACTTAGAGGACTGGAGCTCACTGGAATACCGGGTGTTCTACTCTGTAGACAAGCTAAAGCCCGGCTGTACTCCATGGTCAATACCAATCACCAGACCCCACTGCAGAAGCTACAGGAGAAGTAGGAAGTAACCCCAGGTGGGTAACTACGCTCCGCCAGCAGAGTTTGCGTTGTTTTGCCTACTTTGCGTTCCACTGCGAATGCGGAGTTCAGGCAAAACTATGACTCCGTGGCAGAGCGTAGTTAGCTGGCCCTTCCACCCTCCCAAAGTTATTAAAATTAATTAAAAAGGCACTTACCTGCTGTGTCTGCCTCGGCTGCCTCCTCCTCGCAATGGCTGCTCTCACCTGCCTCCTCCTCGCACTGAATAACCCCTTTGTACGTCTTGCGAATGCACACGTGCAAGACATACAACATAGGGGTTATTCAGTGCAAGGAGGAGGCAGGCGAGAGCAGCTATTGTGAGGAGGAGATAGCCGAGGCAGACACGGCAGGTAAGTGCCTTTTTAATTATTTTTAATTACTTTGGGAGGGTGCGGAGCGGAGCGTAGTTTCACAGAGTTTGTTTTTTAACTCCGTGGAACTACGCAGAGCACAACTCCGCATACTCCGCCCAGGGTTAGTAGGAAGGAGACCTGATTAGATTGGAGGATGATCAGTGGGGGGCGGCCTGTAAACATCCAGGGGAGGTTGCCACGGGGCAGGATTAGAGCTAATACATCTGAAACTGCAACATCAAACATAGTTTACACACACGAGGCTCCGCGCTATGGGGAGGATTGACACAGGCTGATGCCTGAGGAGATCTGGTCAGTGGGGATGCCCGAGAGAGAGGACCTTCTAGACTCAGTGGTGGCAGGTACACACTCCTGCATTGCAACACAGCCCTGGTAAACACATGGACACTGATGGTGCACACAGATGCTGACACTGAGAGACTGGATATCCAATGAGGAATGATGCCGACAGGCAGAGGAACCGACATACAGAGCGAGAGGCCGCCCTGGAGATTCGCGAAGATATGGGACTGCTGGTCAGAGATAGAGGGAGCGTGGTGGAGGGGTTCCCCTGGAGTTCTTGATTGTGGGGAGTGTGCCCGGCGGCCGAGGGGAGCTTCAAGGGGGGGGGGGGCTGGGTGTCCCTGGGAGACCTGATGATACGAGGACCTGAGGGCGGAACCATAGCATCTATGGAGCTGAGTTCCACACAATTTATGTCAGAAACTGTCACTCAATTTATCCTACATTCCTCTACGCTGCAGCAACCAGGGGTTTGGTTAATCTATGTAATATTGTATGTATTGTTTGCTTGTGATCATGGGCAATAATATATATTTTTTTAATAATGTATTGGAGGCAAGATATTTGCCTTTACAATGTTTTCAGGGTTAGCTCAGTATCTTAAGATAAACAGAGAACTTTTTAGGAGAATATCAGACATGAGGGGCTGAACCTGAAACAAAGTAAAATGCAGGCTCCAATCTGAACAAAAGCACTCAAACCATGACAATAATAACACTGTGTTTGACATGGAGCTTAATACCACAGGTTCGCTGTTTCAATCCACTCGACACAGCAGCTCCTCTGGTTACCACCCTCACAGTGACGAGTCACAAATCCCAGGATTAGAATCTGTGGCATGAAGACCATTATACATTGAACATTCATCTCGCCCCGCCATTCTGCCAGCTGTAATGATAGAAATACAGCATTGGCACAGACCTGGGCAGCCCAACTTCTTGTTATGTATTTACTTTATTACTTGAAATTTCAGGCAGGGCAAAATTGATGACCAGATGGTTGAAGCATTTTTTGGTTGCAACTGCTCAGAATCAGAGTTTGCCGCCGCAAACATGTTCTTTGCAATGTAAGAATCCCATTTTAGAAGTCAGTGAACTTTTACTAACTCCTAAAATTGGATTTTAACTTGATACTGATTCACACTTTGAAAGGGATTTGTTGTGGGATTCACTTCTAAATACTGAATCATTATTCGACACATTAATGGTTTCAACAGTAACTCTGGTTGCAAGCCATTGAAAAGTGATCAGTTCCCAAGTAGGGGTGGTAAACCTGTTGCCCCCTGTTACACCCGTTCTCCCCTGTGAACGTTGAAAAATGTTTCAGGGAGAATAGATAGGGGTCCATGGGATCCGTGGCAAATTTCTGTAAAACTTTTCTAAAAAACAAAAACTTCTTTTTAATGCAGTTCCTTTTCATTTAAGTAAAATAGCGGCATTTAAAAAAACTTGTCTTTACTCGTGCATTTAAAAAAACTTTTCTTTATTTAAAGACAAACACGGACATGGTGGTCTGCTGACCCTTACAGACTACGACTTCTGGGATTGTGGACAGTCAGAGTGAGTCCCACTTTTCCAGCTACCTTATGAATATTAATGGAGCGGGCAGTGCTTAATGTGAGCGGGCGGATGAGCCCGCCAGCACTCTTTTTTGGGGACCGGCACTTATTTTTCCTCATTGACCATTTCCGTAAGAAAGGGGAAAATGCACAAAGGGGAAAAAAGGAGGAGGAGAAAGAGACCAACCATCACAAAGGGATAAAGCAGAGACCTGCAGGAGTGAGGTAAAGGGGCAGGGAGTGTCTGGTAGGGGATTAAAGAGGCGTGAGGAGGATTCCAGACTACGTAGCCTTGGCATTCTGCGCCCCGACATGTAATAGTGCCGGTCACAGGCTTCTGGGCAGAACTTCGGGCAATGGCACCTCTTTTTTTTTATAATTTGGGCATTGGAGGTAGATCAGATAGCGAACCACTCCGATTTGGAATTATGGGGACCATACATAGGTCGGTTTGTAAAATTCCACACTGGTTGCAAAAATACAGGCTGCCAATTGAGACCGGTGTAAAATGACATCTGACCCTAAACTACTATCGCAGAAATGTCTGATTCCTCTGATCAAGCATCAAAGCAAGGACTAGAACCCTGGTCTTTGAGTCCAGCTTGGGCACTAGCCGCTTTCTCCTTTAAAAGCTTGTCCGTGAGCCCGTCTAGTACTTCTGTTGCACGCGCAGTCAGTTGCTCAGCAATTGCCTTAGGTTTTGGAGCTTAGCTGAATCTCATGCTCGCACTCCTTTGACCTCTGACTGACAGGCGTGCCCACCTCTAGCAGTGGTCAGGGGGAGGGACCTCAGCCATTCTTGGGTATTCAGCAAGGTTGGAGACAAGCACGTTTTTTAGGTGCCCTGAAGGTGCAGCTGTGCATGCCAGCTCGTCTGCTCTGGACAGTTGTTTTGGAGTCAGGTTATAACATGCCCAGCAGGCGGGTGACATTCTTTCCTTCACATAGTTTCTGTAAAACTAGAGGTGGAGACGAGGCTACCATATGCTCAGGAATCCCCACACCTGTCTCCTGAGTGCTTTAAAGCTTGCATTTACCCTGCTTGTCATACCAACATGCTTGTTACAACCTGTACAGTTGTGAATGGCTGGATTTCTGTCAATATCAGGACAGACTGGTTCATGTAAGCCGTGTTCACAGGTATACATAGGCTGATCATCTCACTCGATGTCATCTAAGAGTCTCTTGGGTCACCATCTTTCAACCTAATGAATTCTGGGTTTTGTAGTCTTGGTTTGCTTCCTTTGAATTACTTGGACTGAAATACAATCTCTATATTAAAAAACGATTTCTAATGTTCTTATTACAATCTAAGCCACATGTAATAAGAGAATGACGCAGCTTCTAAACTGTAATCGCTGAACACAGTTGAGTTGTGACATCATAATGCCTGCTGCCAGAGTCAGCTAACAGCATCAGAGGCAGGTCACAGGGCATAATGGCCCCTGCCATTTAAACATTCAGATTGAGAGCTAGCTCTACTGAACTGTTTCCATAAAGTGAGTAGTTATGAGCAAGAAGAGACATTTATGGCTGAGTGTTCATTCTAAAGCAGAAAGTTCTCTACATAATAGCACACACGATGAACTACAGCTAGTTCTCAGAAACAAAGATTTTTGTAGGATGGATTATGATGTGACCATGTATTATACAGAATAAAATATCCTCAAAGGGACGTTACAAGGAAATTCCAGTCACTTTGGAGTTCCATGTTTTTATTAATGAATTACTCAGTGACTTACAATAGCATCATATTGTACAGAAGAGGGTACTTTACATCAATTCATCAACATGCCAGGGGCAGAAGAAGTGACATCATGTGCCCTTTGACCTCAATGACAGCAGAGGAAGTGATGTCATTTGATCATTGATCCTGTGTTTTTACAGAAAGTAATATTGTGACATTTGAGATCATTCACTAAGTTATCATGGGAAGAAAAAGAAAAGGAGAGTGTATTTCAGTTATCAATCATAAAACTAACTACCCTATTGCCATTAGACTGCAACCACAAAAAGCCATCATAGAGCCCTCACAGGCCACCGTACTCCCAAGTATAGCGCCATGCTCAGGCATAGAATTGGATGCCAAGGCAAATGTCTCCCGATAATTGATACTTGAATTGATAGGTCTTATCAAACAGATCAGTTTATTGACTTCAGAAAGAAGGAAGTCTAGGCACCCAGTCATGGATTCTAACCTGTCTGGACAAATTACCAAAAAATGCAAAATGCTTATTATTAGCATGTTAACCAGACGACTGGCCAGGCTGGAAAATCAATGTTTTCACACCGACTGGAAGGAAATGTTTGGAATGTCAAACCCGCACTCCCGGAATGTGCCGTAATAGTAGATTCTGTGCTATGCAAATGCTAGCCGGCAATAACAGTGACAGTTGTGAAGGTTATTGTGATAGTGCACTGCTACTGCATGGAAACCTGTAAAGATCTCTATCTCAACGCCCATCACAGGTTCCTCACCAGCTGCAGACCTTACAAAATGCTGCCGCCCGGCGCCCGGCTGCCGTGTAAAGTTCCCAAACATCATTCTGTCGCGAAATTTATTTCCATACTTCATTGGCTCCCTGTGAGGGAACGGGGTCACATTTAAAGCCTTGTGCACGGTATTCAAGGCACTGCACGGCATAGGCCCGGACAGCTTGATTTCATTTGGTATGCACCGAGCAGCTCTCTATGCTCTGCATCAGCCAAACTACTGACAGCTCCCAGATGTAGATATGTTAACTGGAGAGACCGAAGGTTTGTGCTTGGAGCTTCCAAAGCATGGAATGCCCTTCCTCTGCATATTAAGGGGCAGATTTACAATAACTGGCGCCTCTCTGTATATTAGCAGGGATGCGCCAGTTAAGATGCGACATGCAAAAATACCCTTATGCCACCACGGATGCGTCGCGTTTACAATGCAGCGCACACTGGCGCAAGGATAGACAGATGCGTGTCGCATCTTGTGTCGGAAGGGCAGCGCATTGCTGGAGTCGTGTCGCAAGCACAACGCAACTCCAGCAATGCTCAGGGGCGGCCTATACTTATAGTGCTTCGACACTCCTTACGTCTGCTTCAAGCAGGGGTAAGGTTTTAACGCAGTGGGGTCGTTAAAGTGACTCAGTGAAATCTACAAGATTTCACTTCTTCACTTATACGAGGCTTCCTTGCGACGGAACGCCCATCGTGCCTACATTATACCTGACGCAGGTATAATGTAGCGCAGGGCTTTACAACGTGAGGCATCTCCCTAGATGTGTCACGCTGTAAATATGTTGCATAGTGGCGCATTGTTTACGACGCCGCTGCATCACAGAAGTGACGCAACAGTGTCGTGAATATGTCTCAAGGTACTTGTAAATCTGCCCCTAAATCTCTTCCTAATCTCCCAGTATTCAGAAAGACAATAGTTTTTAGGTCTCGCCTGGCTATCGCGTAAGCGATCGAGACTTATGTAGGGGCTTCCGAAAATGCTCCCAAAGGGTTCCCAGGCGGATCGGGTGGTGGTTACGCGCACAACCACACGCATTTCATTTGCCACCAGCTACTTCCTGCGCTTGTGCCGCCTCACGCATTCAGAGAGATTTAGTAAGGGGCACAAGACCTTAGGAATGCGGTTTATGGCCAGTGTATGTGAGGCATTCAAGCACGAAGCTGGCATCTGGCATCGGACTTGAAAGCAGCAGACTGCTTTCGCCAGAACTTTCGTTATAACTCACACCCCATATGCTCGTTCCCTCCCACCCTTCCTTTGATGTCCGCTTTTCTTGTTGTTTACAAACCACCACGCCACACACTGCTGCACGCCACACACTGCTACACGCCGCACACTGCTGCACGCCGCACACTACCGTACGCCACACACTGCTGCGCACACTGCTGCATTACACACTGCTGCATTACACACTGCTGCATGCCGCACACTGCTGCACGCCTCACACTGCTACACGAAACACTGCTGCACGCCTCACACTGCTGCACGCCTCACACTGCTGCACGCCACACACTGCTGCATGCCACACACTGCTGCATGCCTCACACTGCTGCACGCCTCACACTGCTGCATGCCACACACTACTGCATGCCTCACACTGCTGCACGCCGCACACTGCTACATGCCACACACTGCTGCACGCCACACACTGATGCATGCCTCTGAACGCCACACACTGCTGCACGCCACACACTGCTGCATGCCACACACTCCTGCACGCCGCACACTGCTGCACGCCGCACACTGCTACACGAAACACTGCTGCATGCCACACACTGCTGCACGCCACACACTGCTGCATGTCACACACTACTGCATGCTGCACAATGCTACACGAAACACTGCTGCACGGCACACACTGGTGCACGGCACACACTGCTGCACGGCGCACACTGCTGCACGCCTGTTGGACAGGCCACACGAAGGGCTTGCTCCCTCCCCGCATGACAGGGCCCAAGCCCCGGCCCACCAGGCGTGACCCACGAGAATCACCCGCACCCCGTCGCCCGACGGAACTCCTGCCCTCGGACCTCCATGTATCACGGGCCCAAGCCACCCCCGGCTCCCTCGGCCGGGTCAAGCCGCCATCTTGGGCCCTGCGCCACGAGGCCGCGTGGCCTCCCCCCGACCCTAACCCTGGGCCTGGCCGGCCCCGACATCCCGGCACCACCATCCACCCAGGAGGTGAGCGGACCACTTGGCAGGTCAATGGGAGAACGAAGCGCCAAGGACTCTCCCCCGCCAGGTGACGATCGCCCCCAGCTCCCCCAGGCACCGGCTCCACCCCCCGCTGGGTGTCTGGACACCTTCATCCCGGACCCTCCGACCTCCAAGTGCGAGGGTCCGGACATCAAAGGGCGCCTGCCCTATAACTGGAGCAGCTCCGGAGCAGGAAGGCAGTTGTATCCTGGAGTCGAGAGACACCGAGAGAACTCAGCCTTGACGGACTACTGGCGCTGCCGTAGCCCTATCTTGTGAACTATCGTCCTGCCTGCTGGCGCTGCCGCGGCCTTCTGCAACATCCATCCTCGTCGGGACCTGCTGGCGCTGCCGCGGCCCGTTGTAACGACCATCTTCACCGGGACCTGCTGGCGCTGCCGCGGACCGTACATCGACCATCTTCACTGGGACCTGCTGGCGCTGCCGCGGACCGTGTATCGACCATCTTCACTGGGACCTGCTGGCGCTGCCGCGGCCCGTACCAGCTAGACCACCAAGCTCGAGGATTGTGAGCTACCCACCATACCACCTCAACTACCAGACTGGTAACCAGACTATCCCGCTACCCCCTTTTCCCATCTTGAGAGACTTGAATCGAGGGGACCCCTGAGTCCAGACCTCCTTGTACCTTTTCATCGTACCTTAAGAAGTGCTTATAAAGAACGCTAACTCATCTCCTTGTGTGGTATCTGTCTGGGGGGGGAAATAATTTATCTGTACGATCGCTGGAGACGGCTCTCCCCGGAGACCTCTCCCCTTGTCCTCGGCTGACCCTCCCGGTCCGTCTAACATTGGTGGCCAGCGGCGCGATCCGAATCAACGCGTAATCGTACAGAGAGTAGCTCACCCCACGACAAAACCACGATGTCAGCCAAAGATAGCGGTTCCACTGAAAAGTTCCAAATGGATAAGTTGGAAGAATATAGCCACCGCGAACTTAAACAATTCTGCATGGAACTAGGCATTGCTACCACCGGCCTGAGTACCAAAGATGATTTGAAGCGCGCCCTTGAGTCGTGGGCAGAAACTGGGATCACCGGATCCTCCGACCAAAACAGTGTCGCACCAGAGGGGAACGCCACGGCTCCCGAGGAGCGGGGAACGGGCCTCTCGCAGGAGGAGATCCAGGAAAGAGAAAGGACCAGATTACACGAGTTGGAAATGGCACGACTCAAGATGGACGGTGAACTAAAGTTAGCCGAGCAGAAACTAAATCTAGAGCATCTGCGGCTCCGAGAGGAACGAGAAGAAAAACAGAGACAGAGAGAGCTTGAGGAAAAGAGAATAACACTCGAACACGAGCGCAAACTGGCGGAAATAGAACGTCGGAAACAGAATAAAGAACCGGGGGTGCCTGAGCGACCGCACACCCCAGGGGCAACCGAGAAGAAAGTCCACATCCCCAAGGATGTTGTCCGAGAGTATGTCCGAGAAGACGACATACAGCAGTGGTTCAAAGCCTACGAGATCGCCATGACCTCCCACCGGATCGACCGGAGTGATTGGGGAGCCGGACTATGGGGGAGGTTCGTCAACGAAGGTCGCGATGCCCTGTTGCAGCTCCCAGATCACCAAATGTCGTCCTACGACCACATGAAGGCTGCCCTCCTCACCCGCTACGGCCTCACACCCGAGATGTACCGCCAGAGGTTCAGAGATTGCACCCGGATCCCGGGTACAACTTGGGTGGAGTACGTAAACTATTTCAGCCGAGCCTTCGAGGGTTGGATCAAGGGGAGCCATGTAACGACCTACGAACAACTCTTTAACCTTATGGTATGGGAACACCTGTCGAACAACTGCTTCGTCGAGCTCAGGCAGCACCTCCTCGACAGTAAATTGACTGACCCCCGGCAGCTCGCCGCTGAAGCTGACCGATGGGAGAGCACCCGAGTGGGCCGGAGAGGACCACACGAGCAGAACCGAAGCAACCAAGGCCAGCACCGTCCTCGGGGAGGAGGAGGAGGCCAGGGGCGAGGGAGAGACACCCTCCCGGCAACCCCCGTGGCCAGCACCCCGCCCCCGGCCGGCCGGGGAAACCCCCCGATGCGTCCAGGGTTCCGAGCCAATGTCACGTGCCACCGATGCCAGCGAGTCGGCCATTACGCCAATGACCCGAGCTGCCCGCAGAACCAAACGCCCAAGCCCCGCCAGGTAGCTGCCGCCGCCCTGGGGGAAGAACGACTATCAGAGGAACAGGAAGAGTATGAGCCGGCCCAGCAAGAGTGGGAACCGGCCGCCATGGTTCTAGCGTGCCTAGGGGGAAAAGACATAGTCCCGCGGGCTCCCCTACCCGCCAACACCAGGAAATACGGTCAGTGGGTGACCATTAATGGGCATCGGGCCGAGGCCTTACGTGACACAGGCGCCAGTGTGACGGCCGTCCGCTGTCACCTGGTGAAACCCGAGCAGATCCTGCCGAACATTCTCTGCCCCGTCCGCTCAGCCGACAATTCCGAAAGTCTGTGTCAAATGGCCTGCGTCCCCTTCGAATGGGGAGGGGTCTCCGGCCTGTTGAAAGTGACGGTCCGGGATGATGCCCCCGTGGACTGCCTCCTGGGGAACGACCTTGAGAGTTCCCCGTGGGCCACCGTCGAGAGAAGAGAGCACCTGGGGATGCTGGGCCTCCCGGACTGGGCCTGCGTAACCACCCGGTCCATGGCCGCCCGTGCCGTTCCCCGACCAGAAGAACCGGAATGGCCAGCACCTCCGCCCCCGGTCGCCCCAGTAGAAGACAACGACGAGGCCAACCCCCCGGAACCAACGACCGAAGGGGACGCGCAACCCCAGGACGTCCCCGGCCTGGCTCAGTGGCGTCAAGAAGGGGGGCCCACCCAAGAACAGTTCCGCCAGGAGCAAAAGACCTGCCCCTCCCTCGAGGGACTCCGCCAACAAGCCAGCGCCCAGAGCGCAGGGGACTCCACCGGAACTCACTGGGTCTACTGGGAGAACGACCTGCTATACAGCGAACAGAAAATCGCAGAGCTAGGGGCCGGTCGAGTACTGATGGTACCTCTCCGCTTCAGAGACTTCCTGCTCAACCTGGCTCACGATGTCCCCCTGGCTGGACACCTGGGCCAAGACAAAACTTACAGTCGCCTAGTGACCCACTTTTTCTGGCCGAAGATGCGGAACGACGTCCTGAACCACTGCCGGTCCTGCCCCACGTGCCAGGCCAGCGGGAAGAGTGGCCGTAAGCTGAAAGCCCCTCTACAACCCTTCCCAGTGGTCACCACCCCGTTCGAGAGGGTAGGAATAGACATTGTGGGGCCCCTGGACCCCCGCACGGCACAAGGACATAGGTTCATCCTAGTACTGGTGGATCACGCCACCCGCTACCCCGAGGCGGTGCCTCTACGAACTGTAACAGCTCCGGTGGTTGGCCGGGCCCTAATGGGGATCTTCTCCCGGGTGGGCTTCCCCCGAGAAGTCGTCAGCGACCGAGGCACGAACTTCATCTCCAAATACATGAAGTCCCTCTGGCAACAGTGCGGGGTCACCTACCGATTCACGACCCCCTATCACCCCCAAGGGAACGGACTAGTGGAGCGATTCAACCGCACTCTCAAGGGGATGATTGGGGGATTGGAAGAGCCCCTCCGTCGCCAGTGGGATGTACTACTCCCGTGCCTCCTCTTCGCCTACCGAGAAGTTCCCCAGAAGTCCCTCGGTTTTAGCCCGTTCGAACTCCTGTACGGGCACCCTGTGCGAGGGCCCCTCAGCCTAGTCAAAGAAGGTTGGGAGATGGCCCCCCTAAAGACCCCTCCAGACGTCTTCAAGTACCTCCTGGCCCTACGTAATCAGACCCGGCGCTTCAGGGAGATGGCCAAGGCGAACCTCGAGGCCAGCCAGGAAGACATGAAGAGATGGTATGATCACAATGCCTCCTCCGTCGAGTTCGAACCTGGTCAACAAGTGTGGGTGATGTCCCCCACCGAACCATGTGCCTTGCAAGATAAGTGGACGGGGCCCTTCAAGGTGGTCGAGCGCAAAAGCCCCGTCACTTACCTCATCGACATGGGGACCCCCCGGAACCCCCTTCGGGTCCTCCACACCAACAGACTCAAACCACACTTTGTGCGCTCAGAACTCAGCCTCCTGATGGCTACAGACAGTGGAGCAGAGGAGGACTCCGAACCCCTCCCGGATCTCCTGAAGACTCAGGAGAACGACGGTTCCGTGGACGGGGCCCGGCTCTCCGATGCCCTCACCCCAGAGCAACGCCAGGGCTGCCGGGACCTCCTGCTGCGGTTCGCTTCACTGTTCTCCCTCACTCCCGGGGTCACCCCTTGGTGCTTGCACGACGTGGACACCGGGGACAGTCCCCCTATCCGACACCGGGCCTACCGCGTACCAGATCGGGTACGGGCCTGCATACAAGAGGAAGTGGCCAAAATGCTCACGATCGGGGTCATCGAGCCCTCGGACAGTCCCTGGGCCAGCCCGGTTGTATTGGTCCCCAAAGCCGCTGCCCCCGGCACCACACCTGAACTGAGATTCTGCGTCGACTACCGGGGCTTGAACGCTGTCACCCGAACCGACGCTCATCCTATCCCCAGAGCGGATGAATTGATCGACCGGCTGGGGGCCGCCCGCTACCTCAGTATCTTCGACCTAACAGCGGGCTACTGGCAGATCGGTCTCACACCCCGGGCTCAAGAACGATCCGCCTTCTCTACCCCCGACGGCCACTACCACTTCAAGGTCATGCCCTTCGGCATGAAGAACGCCCCCGCTACATTTCAACGTCTTGTGAACCAGGTCTTGGCGGGGCTCGAAGAGTTCAGCGCTGCCTACCTGGACGATATCGCTGTATACAGCCGCCACTGGTCCGACCACCTCCTCCACCTCCAGGAGGTCCTACAGGCCCTCCAGCGGGCCGGCCTCACGATTAAGGCCGGCAAATGCCAAATTGGTCAAGGGTCCGTGACCTACCTGGGGCACCAGGTGGGGAGCGGGCTGGTGGCCCCACTGCAACTTAAAATTGCTGCCATCCAGTCCTGGCAGCCCCCCGCCACCCAGACCGAAGTCCGAGCCTTCTTGGGGCTCACCGGCTACTACCGGCGGTTCGTGAGGGACTACGGCAGCATTGTGGGGCCCCTCACGGGTCTCACGTTCAAGAACCAACCGAAGCGGATTAACTGGACCCCCGATTGTCAAGCGGCCTTCGAAAAGCTGAAGGCCGGCCTGTGCACTGCCCCTGTGCTCCAGGCCCCCGATTACAGTCGGGAATTCGTAGTACAGACAGACGCCTCCGACCACGGCATCGGAGCGGTTCTTTCCCAAGTGAACCCCGAGGGTCATGACCAGCCGGTGGCCTTCATCAGCCGACGTCTCCTGGCCCGAGAACAGCGCTGGAGCACAATCGAGAGGGAGGCCTTCGCCGTGGTGTGGGCCCTCAAAAAGCTCCGGCCCTATCTCTTCGGTACCCACTTCCGGGTACAAACCGACCATAGACCCCTGCAGTGGCTGATGCAGATGCGGGGGGAGAACCCAAAACTATTGCGCTGGTCCATCTCCCTGCAGGGAATGGACTTCACCGTGGAGCACCGACCGGGCCAAGACCACGCCAACGCAGATGGCCTGTCACGCTTCACCCGCCTCGACGAGGAGAGTCCCCAAGAAGATGGGTGACTCTCCCCGCCTTCAGCTGGGGGGGACGCATGTTGGACAGGCCACACGAAGGGCTTGCTCCCTCCCCGCATGACAGGGCCCAAGCCCCGGCCCACCAGGCGTGACCCACGAGAATCACCCGCACCCCGTCGCCCGACGGAACTCCTGCCCTCGGACCTCCATGTATCACGGGCCCAAGCCACCCCCGGCTCCCTCGGCCGGGTCAAGCCGCCATCTTGGGCCCTGCGCCACGAGGCCGCGTGGCCTCCCCCCGACCCTAACCCTGGGCCTGGCCGGCCCCGACATCCCGGCACCACCATCCACCCAGGAGGTGAGCGGACCACTTGGCAGGTCAATGGGAGAACGAAGCGCCAAGGACTCTCCCCCGCCAGGTGACGATCGCCCCCAGCTCCCCCAGGCACCGGCTCCACCCCCCGCTGGGTGTCTGGACACCTTCATCCCGGACCCTCCGACCTCCAAGTGCGAGGGTCCGGACATCAAAGGGCGCCTGCCCTATAACTGGAGCAGCTCCGGAGCAGGAAGGCAGTTGTATCCTGGAGTCGAGAGACACCGAGAGAACTCAGCCTTGACGGACTACTGGCGCTGCCGTAGCCCTATCTTGTGAACTATCGTCCTGCCTGCTGGCGCTGCCGCGGCCTTCTGCAACATCCATCCTCGTCGGGACCTGCTGGCGCTGCCGCGGCCCGTTGTAACGACCATCTTCACCGGGACCTGCTGGCGCTGCCGCGGACCGTACATCGACCATCTTCACTGGGACCTGCTGGCGCTGCCGCGGACCGTGTATCGACCATCTTCACTGGGACCTGCTGGCGCTGCCGCGGCCCGTACCAGCTAGACCACCAAGCTCGAGGATTGTGAGCTACCCACCATACCACCTCAACTACCAGACTGGTAACCAGACTATCCCGCTACCCCCTTTTCCCATCTTGAGGGACTTGAATCGAGGGGACCCCTGAGTCCAGACCTCCTTGTACCTTTTCATCGTACCTTAAGAAGTGCTTATAAAGAACGCTAACTCATCTCCTTGTGTGGTATCTGTCTGTGGGGGGGAAGTTATTTATCTCTACGATCGCTGGAGACGGCTCTCCCCGGAGACCTCTCCCCTTGTCCTCGGCCGACCCTCCCGGTCCGTCTAACAACGCCACACACTGCTGCATTACTCACTGCTGCATGCTGCACGACACTGTTGCACGCAGCACACTGCTGCACGCCGCACACTGCTGCACGCCGCACACTGCTGCACGCCGCTGCACGCCACACAGTGCTGCATGCCTCACACTGCTACATGAAACACTGCTGCACGCCACACACTGCTGCACGCCGCACACTGCTACACACCACACACTGCTGCACGCCGCACACTGCTGCACGCCGCACACTACCGCACGCCACACACTGCTGCGCACACTGCAGCATTACACACTGCTGCATTACACATTGCTGCACGCCGCACACTGCTGCACGCCTCACACTGCTACACAAAACACTGCTGCACGCCTCACACTGCTGCACGCCTCACACTGCTGCACGCCACACACTGCTGCATGCCACACACTGCTGCACGCCACACACTGCTGCACGTCTCACACTGCTGCACGCCTCACACTGCTGCACGCTGCACACTGCTGCACGCCTCACACTGCTGCATGCCACACACTGCTGCACACTGCACACTGTTGCACGCTGCACACTGTTGCACGCCACACACTGCTGCACGCCACACACTGCTGCATGCCGCTGCATGCCACACACTGCTGCATACCACACACTGCTACATGAAACACTGCTGCACGCCACACACTGCTGCACGCCACACACTGCTGCACGCCACACACTACTGCACGCCACACACTGCTGCACGCCACACACTGCTGCATGCCGCACACTGCTACACGAAACACTGCTGCACACAGCACACTGCTGCATGCCGCACACTGCTGCACGCCGCACACTGCTGCACACCGCACACTGCTGCATGCCGCTGCATGCCACACTGCTGCACGCCACACACTGCTGCACGCCACACACTACTGCACGCCACACACTGCTGCACGCCACACACTGCTGCACGTTGCACACTGCTACACGAAACACTGCTGCACGGCACACACTGCTGCACGGCACACACTGCTGCAAGCTGCACACTGCTGCACGCCACACACTGCTGCACACTGCTGCATTACTCACTGCTGCATGCTTCACGACACTGCTGCACGACACTGCTGCACGACACTGCTGCACGCAGCACACTGCTGCATGCCACACACTGCTGCACGCCGCACACTGCTGCACGCCGCTGCAAGCCACAGTGCTGCATGCCTCATACTGCTGCACGAAACACTGCTGCACGCCACACACTGCTGCATGCCGCACACTGCTGCACGCCACACACTGCTGCATGCCGCACACTGCTGCACGCCGCACACTATCACACGCCACACACTGCTGCGCACACTGCTGCATTACACACTGCTGCATTACACACTGCTGCACGCCGCACACTGCTGCACGCCGCACACTGCTGGACGCCTCACACTGCTACACGAAACACTGCTGCATGCCTCACGCTGCTGCACGCCACACACTGCTGCATGCCACACACTGCTGCACGCCACACACTGCTGCACGCCACACACTGCTGCACGCCACACACTGCTGCACGACGCACAATGCTACACGAAACACTACTGCATGCCACACACTGCTGCACTGCACACACGGCTGCACGCCGCACACTGCTGCACGCCACACACTGCTGCACACTGCTGCATTACTCACTGCTGCATGCTGCACAACACTGCTGCACGCAGCACACTGCTGCATGCCGCACACTGCTGCATGCCGCTGCACGCCACACAGTGCTGCATGCCTCACACTGCTACACAAAACACTGCTGCACGCCCCACACTGCTGCACACCACACACTGCTGCACGCCTCACACTGCTGCACTCCTCACACTGCTGCACGCCGCACACTACCGCACACCACACACTGCTGCGCACACTGCTGCATTACACACTGCTGCATTACACACTGCTGCACGCCTCACACTGCTGCACGCCTCACACTGCTGCACGCCACACACTGCTGCACACCACACACTGCTGCACGCCACACACTGCTGCACACCTCACACTGCTGCACGCTTCACACTGCTGCATGCCGCACACGGCTGCACGCCTCACACTGCTGCACGCCGCACACCGCTGCACGCCACACACTGCTGCACGCCACACACTGCTGCACGCCACACACTGCTGCATGCCGCTGCACGCCACACACTGCTGCACGCCGCACACTGCTGCACCCCACACACTGCTGCACGCCACACACGGCTGTACGCCGCACACTACCGCACACCACACACTGCTGCTCACACTGCTGCATTACACACTGCTGCATTACACACTGCTGCACGCCGCACACTGCTACATGCCGCACACTGCTGCACGCCTCACACTGCTACACGAAACACTGCTGCACGCCTCACACTACTGCACCCCTCACACTGCTGCACGCCACACACTGCTACACGCCACACACTGCTGCACGCCACACACTGCTGCACGCCACACACTGCTGTACGCCTCACACTGCCGCACGCCTCACACTGCTGCACGCCGCACACTGCTGCACACCGCACACTGCTGCACGCCTCACACTGCTGCACGCCTCACACTGCTGCACGCCGCACACTACCGCACACCACACACTGCTGCGCACACTGCTGCATTACACACTGCTGCATTACACA
The DNA here is from genome assembly GCF_964204655.1 of Triturus cristatus. Taxonomy (NCBI): domain Eukaryota; kingdom Metazoa; phylum Chordata; class Amphibia; order Caudata; family Salamandridae; genus Triturus; species Triturus cristatus. Next base: position 1,138,190,866 of record NC_140593.1, on the reverse strand, counting down.
CTGCTGCACGCCGCACACTGCTACATGCCGCACACTGCTGCACGCCTCACACTGCTACACGAAACACTGCTGCACGCCTCACACTACTGCACCCCTCACACTGCTGCACGCCACACACTGCTGCACGCCACACACTGCTGCATGCCACACACTGCTGTACGCCTCACACTGCAGCATGCCTCACACTGCTGCACGCCGCACAGTGCTGCATGCCGCACACTGCTGCACGCCGCACACTGCTACACACCACACACTGCTGCATGCCACACACTGCTGCACGCCACACACTGCTGCATGCCGCTGCATGCCACACACTGCTGCACGCCACACACTGCTGCATGCCACACACTGCTGCATGTAGCACACTGCTGCACGCCGCACACTGCTGCACGCCACACAGTGCTGCACGCCACACACTGCTGCATGCCGCACACTGCTGCATGCCGCACACTGCTGCACGCCGCACACTGCTGCACGCTGCACACTGCTGCACGCCGCACACTGCTGCACGCCACACACTGCTGCAAGCCACACACTGCTGTATGCCACACACTACCGCACGCCACACACTGCTGCTCACACTGCTGCATAACACACTGCTGCATTACACACTGCTGCACGCCGCACACTGCTACACGCCGCACACTGCTGCACGCCTCACACTGCTACACGAAACACTGCTGCACGCCTCACACTGCTGCACGCCTCACACTGCTGCACGCCACACACTGCTGCACGCCACACACTGCTGCACGCCACACACTGCTGTACGCCTCACACTGCCGCACGCCTCACACTGCTGCACGCCGCACAGTGCTGCATGCCGCACACTGCTGCATGCAGCACACTGCTACACACCACACACTGCTGCATGCCACACACTGCTGCACGCCACACACTGCTGCATGCCGCTGCACGCCACACACTGCTGCATGCCACACACTGCTGCACGCCACACATTGCTGCACGCAGCACACTGCTGCACGCCGCACACTGCTGCACGCCACACACTGCTGCATGCCACACACTGCTGCATGCTGCACACTGCTGCACGCCGCACACAGCTGCACGTCGCACACTGCTGCACACCGCACACTGCTGCACGCCGCTACACGCCGCACAGTGCTGCATGCCTCACACTGCTACACGAAACACTGCTGCACACCACACACTGCTGCATGCTGCACACTGCTGCATGCCGCACACTGCTGCACTCCACACACTGCTTTTATGCAAGTTTATGCTACTGACATCGTAAATGACAATGCCTTTGATTTGTTTTAAAACCAAAACAAAACCAAAAGGCATTGTAATTTTACAATGCCAATAGCTCAAACTCTTAGAAATGCGAGACCTATTGCATTGCAAATGCTTGTTCTCTTTTCCACTTGTTAAGTGCTTCACTTCTCTCTCTGTTTTCCCTACTCAGCTTAGCGCCATGATGTCTTTTTTTGGACAAGTGAGCACTCTATAAAAATTTCCAACATCACATAACAAAAATCCACACTACAATAAAAACAAGCATTGGCAAAACCAACATGTATAGCTGACATTTTCATATGCTCTCAAACAAGGGCATGCAAAATTATGTGCTTGTGTATGTCTGGGCTTATTTTATTTCATGTGCCATATTCCATTACGTTAGAGTGGTGTTAAAATTGATGCCAAAATTATAGCAAATCATTATCTGTACACTATGTCAGAAGGATGAACTCAGGTAAAACGTTGTTGATCACCGCCATTGACAGATTAGTGTCCATTCAAGGGACAGCGCCGAAACATACAACTGACAAGACCTGACAGTGCTTTCAATATGTGGCCTTGTGTTTTTGAGGTTGTGTGAGTTGTGTAAGATTTGGTTGAGCCTAGAAATCTTGGATTAGCAGTTTAATAATTGCCCTTAAGGCTTTTTAGTAATAAATAAACTGTCTTAGAACTTGTTAATCACACAAGAAGGCAACATTTGCTTATCCTTTCCAACATCATCTACATTGATCAACTTGCAGATTACAAATAAGGAAACAAGAAAAAATTCCCACCGCATGTACTGACTGGTGAAACAAGATAACACTCTGTTTGTATATCATGTTTAACATCAAACCTGATGATAAAATCGTGATGATTGCTGAAGTCGTGCCAGCAGCAAAACTAAAAGCATTTAGGAACCTAGCAGAATTCAAAACCGCATACAACTATCTGCTGCATTTTAGTTACGTTTGCAATATACAAATACCACATAGATACTATGCCTGGATGTGAAATTCCGATCCACTTGCTGGGTTTTTCCCACTCCGCGTTCCCCGTAGTGGGTAGACTTCCAGAGCAGAGTTTTGTCCTCGCTTGCTCTCGCCCAGGTTAAGTTGGAGAGCGCGAGTGAGGAAAATCTTACTCTAGACCACCTCTCGGCGAGATTTCTCAACGCGGGCAGTCACGGATGGCCGCCACCGCTCGTGTTGAGAAACCTTCCATTCATATTGTGGAAGCTGTCGCTCTAATAGAACATCTACTCAAGCGGCAGGAAGAAGCTGCACCCTCTTGTACTGCGCATGGTGCAGTTCGTGCTGATTTTCCACTGTGGGACAAACACTTGGCACTAAATATCATTGCGAATTTTGCAACCTAAGGCACTCTACCTCTTGCGGAGCTCTGCATAGCTCGGTGGACTTTTTGGTCACTTTGCTGAGTTCTGCATAGTGGAACTCCACAAATTCCTCACAGGCCTAATTGATACATACAATAACAATCAAGTCTATCGGAATAACTTAGGATGGCTTTTTAGTACTGCTGTGCATCATCTTACCCACAGACTACTAACTTATAAATCAAAGTCAATTTCCACCATTATTTAAAGGGTGAACCCAGCTATTGATGACGATGACGCGGAAAAACTGAAATATCACTGAATGCTTTCTAGTGCAGAACCCCACAGTTAACACAAAGGTGTTATCAATAGAGGTCTGGAAAAACATCCCACGGGGATGCTGTTATTATATCTGTCAGCGTATAATAAAGTATGATCGTCAGTGATCGTAGTTTGCTACATTTTGTTTCAAACTAAGCAGCCTTATAAATTTTATATCATAACTCCTAGTTCCTTCTAATAAGTCAGGGCTGTAGATAATGGGTATATAAGAAACACACCAAGCCATTGCTATTCGTCTTTGCATCCGTTTACTTTACTGTGGTGTTTATCAACGTGCTTCTTATGAATGGTTGCGTGATTAGCAAAAGAAGGGAGGGAACCAGGGGACTTTGGATGGTCCAGTGGACGTACTCCCACACGAATATCACCAACCTTCTTTGGCGATATACACACACACTGATGTTAGCTTGATAGGCTATATATATATATATATATATATATATATATATATATATATATTATCATCATAAATTGAGGAGAGGCTGCGTGGCGACTTGGAACTGTGCCGTAGACGCGATCAACGCAACATTTGGGGAGTTAATTTACCGGCATTGCATTTGGGAGCCTACTAAAGGTGCAAATAATGCTTTTTAATGCTCATTTAATTACAAACTACTACGGGACTCACGGTGAGAAAATAATGTTTCTCCAACTGGGACTCGTTATCACAGCATGCAAGAGTACTATACTGAGACACTGAGCATGACCCACTGGGGGTCGCTGCATGCATTTAAGTTGATTGGAGTCACCTGTGGGTTTGTTAAGCTGCCCAGGAAGAAGAGGACAGGGTCCTCGAAACGCGTCGGCAACAGCTTAAAGTATGACCTGAAATGCAAAATGCCGGTTTCATGAATTAAAGCCGGTTGGTTCCAAGTGCTGAGAGTGTGTCTTTAAGCTCTCGGGCCTTTGGAATAAACAATAAAAAATATATATATATATACATATATATATATATAGGCTTTTCACTTTAGGTCCTGATGAAACTCCTTTAGATCCTTTTGCATTTTGTAGGGCATGAAACATGTCGACCGAATCATTTGAGTGTAGGTAATCTCACACACAGATCTCCTTAATCAGTTACCTGGAGTACATGGACTCTACATAAAGACTGACACCCAGGGAATATCAGGTCATTATTCCTGACAGATTCACACTTCTTGTTTTTAGCCTTCACTAGGCTCCAACGTTCACATTAAAATTACAGCACCGGAACCCATAGCCAATTTTACTTCACATCCATTGCAGTCCTTCACTATTCACCAATCAGGGAACACTTGACATTCCTGACATTCTTCTAGCATTTATCTTTAAAAGATTTCCAGCAAACAGCCCTTTCGTGGGGCCCATCGGGCACTGTAGCGCCGGCCCAGCGAGGAGCCCTCCTGATGATGAGAAAGCAAAAGACACACAATTGATGGACGGAATGCAGAACAAATCAAAACATTCACCTCCAGTCAAGAGATCTGGGTAAAATCCATCATTCTTTTGCACACCATGCCACCCCAGTTTAGACCTGGCTATATGCAAATCAGTCTTGACCCTGTGCCGGTTTGGCAGTTCGGGCTGGACTGTTCCCATGAGGCACAGGGTCAAGACTGATTTGCATATAGCTGGGTTCAAACTGGAATGGCAAAAAAACGATGGATTTAGGCCCAGATCTCTGTACTGGGGTGAATGTATGACATTGTTCGGCATTCTGTCCATCAACTGTTGTTTTTAAATTTGTCACCCCGAGTGGGACGGGTATGCTCAGACGTGAGACCCGTGCTCACTACGCCACTGGAGTCAAGCTATCCTGGCTGATGACGGCTGATAGCCAGAAACCGGTCCTAGGATGCTTGATTCTGGTCCAGGGAAGACATGGCTTGGCAGTTCGGGCTGGACTGTTCCCATGAGGCACAGGGTCAAGACTGATTTGCATATGGCCATGTCTGAACTGGGGTGGCGCAGTGGGCAAAAGAACGATGGATTTAACCCAGATCTCTTGACTGGGGGAGAATGTCTGCATTGTCAGCATTCCGTCCATCATTTGTTTGTTGTAACGCTTTTCGCCCTAAGTGGGATGGGTATTCCCAGACGTGGGACCCGTGCTCACTACGCCACTGGAGTCAAGCTATCCTGGCTGATGACGGCTGATAGCCAGAAACCGGTCCTAGGATGCTTGATTCCGGTCCAGGGAAGACATGGCTTGGCAGTTCGGGCTGGACTGTTCCCATGAGGCACAGGGTCAAGACTGATTTGCATATGGCCATGTCTGAACTGGGGTGGTGTAGTGGGCAAAAGAACGATGGATTTAACCCAGATCTCTTGACTGGGGGAGAATGTCTGCATTGTCAGCATTCCGTCCATCATTTGTTTGTTGTAACGCTTTTCGCCCTAAGTGGGATGGGTATTCCCAGACGTGGGACCCATGCTCACTACGCCACTGGAGTCAAGCTATCCTGGCTGATGACGGCTGATAGCCAGAAACCGGTCCTAGGGTGCTTGTTTCCAGTCCAGGGAGGACCTGGCTTGGCAGTTCGGGCTGGACTGTTCGCATGAGGCACAGGGTCAAGACTGATTTGCATATGGCTGGGTTCAAACTGGAATGGCATGGTGAGCAAAATAACGATGGATTTAGGCCCAGATCTCTGTACTGGGGTGAATGTATGACATTGTTTGGAATTCTGTCCATCAACTGAAGTTTTTAAATGTGTCACCCCTAGTGGGACGGGTATGCTCAGACGTGAGTCCCGTGGTCTCCATGCCACTGGAATCAAGCTATCCTGGCTGAAGAGGGGTAAAACCCCAAAACCGGTCCTAGGATGCTTGTTTCCAGTCCAGGGAGGACCTGGCTTGGCAGTTCGTGCTGGACTGTTCCCATGAGGCACAGGGTCAAGACTGATTTGCATATGGCTGGGTTCAAACTGGAATGGCATGGTGAGCAAAAAAACGATGGATTTAGGCCCAGATCTCTGTACTGGGGTGAATGTATGACATTGTTCGGCATTCTGTCCATCAACTGTTGTTTTTGCTCCTGATGATGAAGCATGCCACCTAAGGTTGGGTGATGACACTTGCTCCTAAAAAGCAATCACTTTAGGTAACTCCTTCTCCTCCCCAAATTGGTAGTGAGGATTTGTTATTTTGGAACAGTGTTCTCTGAGTTTATTAGTTATGTGATTAACCACTAGTTGACAGACGCAGATAGGTTCCTCTGTGGCCTAGAGCTGTGTAGTTTTTCACAGGAGGTGAAGGTGTGGGTGCATACTGCACAACGCAGTGTGCTTGATCATATATAAGAAAATGGTTCAGCTTACTCAGGAGACTAGGACTACAGCCATGGTGCCCCTTATCATAAAATAGTCCTTTTTCAAAAACAATCCCCATTTGCTTGACAATCAGCAAAATGTAAAACTGAAAGCGAACTACTGGAAACCTGCAGCGGGTTGCAACTACGACCCTTGGCAATCTCTACATGACGTTTAGGGTACTTTATCCCATATAACTTGATAGCAATGAACTGTGGGTAAAATGGGCAAGATTGTAAACAGGGTCTATGATGACAGGAGTGGACTGGGACGAACAAGCAAACACAAGGAGATTATGGACGGAGCACTGAAATGTTTCAGACACTCACCCCAGTCACTATTAGATCTGGGTTGAACACATCATCGTTCTTTAGCTCACTTTGCCACCCCAGTTAAGACCCAGCCATATGCAAATCAGTCTTCACCCCGTTACTCATAGGAACAGTCCAGCCTGAACTGGCAAGCCAGGTCTACCCTGGACCGGAAACAAGCATCCTGGGACCGGTTTCGGGGTAGCAACCCTCATCAGCCAGGCTAGCTAGAATCCAGTGGCAAAGTGAGCAAGGGACCCACACCTGGGAATACCCTGCCAACTTAGGGCAAACAAAGCAAACACAAACAAAGCAAACACAAGGAGATGATGGACGGAGCACTGAAACTTTTCAGACACTCACCCCAGTCACAGATCTGGGTTGAATCCATCATCGTTCTTTAGCTCACTTCGCCACCCCAGTTCAGACACAGCCATATGCAAATCAGTCTTGACCTTGTGCCTCATGTGAACAGTCCAGCCCGAACTGTCAAGCTAGGTCTTCCCTGGGCCAGAAACAAGCATCCCGGGACCGATTTCGGGTCATCACCCCTCTTCAGCCAGGATAGCTTGACTCCAGTGGCATGGAGACCCTGACAACTTAGGGTGAACAAAGCAAACACAAGGAGATGATGGACGGAGCACTGAAACTTTTCAGACACTCACCCCCAGATAGATTGGGAACCATCAGGTAGCCCCAGGGGAATCCCGTCTCACGGTCCTGAAAGCCATGTCCACCAGCTGTGAATAGTTGACCTTGATGGATAGGTGCAAGTTTAATATCTCCACCAGGTTACCGCAAGTAAACTTTTAGTCTAAATATACCACTGAAAGAATTACAATAGACCATGTCAAAATATAACCCTAAACCATGCGAACCGCTGGGAAAAATCATCTTTCAATTCTTAAGAATTGGACTGAAAAGTGCTCCATTTGTCACCATTGTTTGCCATGATTCCTCGAGCGGTAAACCCCTTAAGGCCCTCGGAGAGGAACAGTGTTGTCTGGCACACCCCAAATGAGTTACATTTCAAAACAATTGATAAAATCTGTTTTTTAGACAAAATACCTGTACTATAAAATGCACAGTTTGGCCAAACTTTTCAGGACGAGGAGTTCCCTCCAGAGTCAATGGGCGGCCGATTAGAGTTCTTTAAACACTGCCTGGAAAACCTGTTGCTTTTTGGACAAATCCTTTGAAAATTGTGATGCTAGGGTGGGGGGCAGAAGATTACCTTTAGGACTGGGTGAACTAAGATATCCTATGTCCCTCCTGGCTTGAACGCATTTTTTCTCAAAGGTACTTACATGATATGTCGCTGCAGACATTTAATGCCCTGGTTATCATGGAAGGCGCTGAAACATTGGAATTTATTATCTATTCATTTTCATAACTGTTTGTAAAATCATTCGATTTGCCTGTTTCTTGATCTATCAGTCTGGACTTTCTTGCTCTGCATTCTGGTACTTGTAGTTCTGTTTTATACATATTTTATGTTTTATAGTCACCATGTTCAGGAAATTGTGTTGTAAAAAATATGGTTTGTCCTTATCTGAAAAACAAATAGTGAGATGTCGCGGAAGCCCCTAATATCTCCAGAGGAAGTTAAGATTACTTGCTCTGAGCAAAATGGATCTGGTATCACATCATTTGCTGGTTCCCTTTTTATCTCCCAGCCGCGCTGATTGATTTTATGGTGTTTGATTAAGGCTAGTGCCTGGGCCAATCACCAGCTGCAATCAGCTCGACAAGCTTCCCAGGTTCATGCGTGATGTGCTTAACCCTGAGCGTAGGACTACGCTACGCTCGCGTAGTTTGCGTAGTTTGCGCAACTACGCGCTACGCAAATTGCACGTAGCACAGCGTAAAAACGCGTAGTGGGCATTTTTTGCTTGCTCGCGGTCCTCAACGTCAAGTTGGCGACAGCGAGCGAGCAAAATAACATCCCGGCGAGACTTTTTCCTCGTTCGCAATCATCAACATCAAGTTGCAGATCGCGAGCGTGGAAAATAAACCTCCCGGCGAGATTCTCAAAGCGGGGTGGTCAGGTTTCTCATTGCGAGTGGTCGCATATGCTTGCGACCGCTCGCGATGAGAAACTACCAGTCTGCGTTGAGAAAGCTGCGGCTTGAGTACAAACCTACTCGAGCGGCAGAAAACGACCGCTTGCACTGTGCAAGATGTGGTTTGCAATGATTGCACAGTGCGGACATGCATCCGGCACTGTGGAAACAGTGCGAACATTTTGCACAGTGCACTACGCAGTTTGCATAGCTCGCGTAGTGCGAAGTGCACTTTGCGTAGCTACGCGTAGCGCTACTACGCAAACTATGCCCAGGGTTAGATGTGCTGTTCCAGTCCAGGTTTTTTCTTTGAATTCTGGGACTTGTAATCGTGTTTATGCCATTATAAAACAGGACTACAAGTCCCAGAATTCAAATAAAACCTGGGCTGGCACAGCAAATCACGCATGGGAATCTTGACAGCTCCGTGTAATCTGATGCAATTACCACAGTGAAGAATATGACAGTGAGGAGAGAGGACTTGCTAATTCGTGTTTCACATTTGAAACACGTCTATAGGATCACACATGCACTTCCCATACTTTCACTGGTGGACAGGATATCCTATATAGTGTTTTAGCTTCTGCAGAATCTGTTCATCCGGGGCAAGACTGGATCCTGCTCACATGCCTGTTATCCGACACCACGTCAGAGGTGTGATTTTCAACCACCCTTGGCCTCAGCTGGCTGACAGGCATGTCAGAACCTGTATACCATTATTCAAAGCTAAAAAATTAACTACAAGTCCCAGCATTCCTGCTACTGCTAGCATGGCTGAAAATGTATCCTGTGACCTGATATTTCATTGTCTACATCGTACCATTATTCCAGACTACAGCAGGGCCTAATGTAAGAAAATCATTCCATAACCTTCACGCCATATAACCTGCTGAATGGTATTTCAGCCCTGTCAAGTCTCCCAGGTCCATGACTAGCTGCTCCAGTCAGGTGTTTTCGTTGAATTCTGGGCCTTGTAGTCTTGTTTATTTCATTATAAAACCGGAACTACAAGTCCCAGAATTTAAAGGAAAAACTCCAGACTGGAGTAGCTCATCACACATGAGCCTGGTAAACTTGGCAGCTACGGGTTAAATCCATATACATAATAAAAAATACTGAGACCTTTAGTACGGGAATATCCCCTGCATGGTACACAAGCACCCCTCCCTGAGTGCCCGACTGCACGTGAAACTGGCATCCTGACCACTCCTGCCAAGTTTCCCAGCTCCTTGTGTGATGAGCTTGTCCACTCCAGGTTTTTTCTCTGAACTCTGGGATTTGTAGTCTTATTTGTTCATTTATTAAACAGGACTGCAAGTCCCAGAGTTAAAAAAAAATTGGACTGAACCAGTACATTTACCTGTGACCTGGGAAACTTGCCAGCTATGCTTGCCTTTTATTTTGGATCTGCTGTCATGCTTACCTATCGAAGAGACCAAGGCCTGGGCCTGCCTCTGTCAATACAATGTCGAGGACCTATCCTCTGACCTGAAGGGGTGCACCAAGCGTACCCTCTTATTAGGCAATGGACTGCTGTCTGTGCCCTGGGTACCTTACGTGAAGCAGTGGTGGCAGCATATCGTGTTTTGTGAATTATAGTGCGACCAAACCATTTTCTGTGTCACTGTCAGCGTGGTCTACTGAACGCTCGCCTTTAAAGATCTGCTGGTATGTGAAACCTAGAACCTTGCACTGAGAGGCCATGTGTTTGTCAAGTGTGTTAATGTGCAGTGCTTGTGTAGTACATCTATGGTAATACGACTGTGTGTGGTGTGAGTCTGAGTTCTGGGTCCAGTGGTGATGTTAGCGTCCTTAGACAATGAAAGCGTATTGCCTGCATTCCTGATGCTGGAAGATGGAGACCGACACATTCCGCTGAGAACCATGGAGACATGGCTACCTTTAGAGACTCTATGAGAGCTGTGTTAGCAAAAGGCTGCTGATTGGTTGTTCCTGAGCACTGCAATATGGTCCATGGTAGGGGTGAGAGACTGACTGCAGTTTCTGTATCTGAAGAAGAACCAACTCAAACTGAGTCTGAAGGGTAGGACAGTGGAGCCACCCATCTCACCTGGTTCCAGTTTCAAGTCCTTCATGGACAAGGAAGGAAGTTGGCCCTGCTGTACTCAGAGGACTCCTGTGTGACTAGCACTAGTATCTGCAGGACAGCCAGTCTCCCAGACTTGACAGACTTCATCAATTTTCACCTAGACAACCTTAACCACATCAACATTAACAACCTCCTCGAAAGCATGAACAACATCAGCCCTCACCCAACTAGCCACCAACCCCACATAAAATGCAGGACACACGCTCAAACCCATCTTCACAGCCAGCCACAGAGTCAACTCTGGCCATGTCACTGAGCTCACCTGGACATTCCAGCACCTCAAACCACAGCTAGAACAGAGTATCAGGGTGCCAGTGGGCCGACACCCTCAACATCTCCCACCCTGACACCGGTAACCAGCCTAGAACAGGCTGTCAAGAACTGCTCCACATGGCTCACTGATTGCGCTGATAGAGTCACCCCCTTCAAGCCCACAAACTCAAGAGATCGACCAAACAGGCCAGTTGGTACACCATGGAACTGAGAACCACCAAACGCCACTGTACGTGACTAGAAAGGAAATGGCCACCAGCAAGGAGCCCACAGACCGAACCGCCTTGAGGACACCCCTCAACAAATTTCACAAACTCCTGAAAGAGACAAAAAGGAGCGCTCTAGCTAACCGCATCACAGCAAGTTCTAACCACATCAAAGAACTCTTCAAAATCGCCACCGAAAACATCATCACCTCTTCCCGAGAACTCTGCGACACTAGCATAGTTGTTGTAGCCCCTGGGCGAACATTCAAGTGATTGTCTATGCATCACTCTTGTTTTTGCATACCCTGGCTCATTAGGGTTGGTTATCCAAATCTAGTATTTCCAATTTTTTGAGTGAACTTAGTTGATAGTTGATTTCTATCACATTTGAAATCAGCAAAACTGTGACTACTTTTTGGGCCTTAATAAGTCAACAATGGTCCCATGCAGGGTCATTAGAATAATGTATTGCTGATTTGAGTACTGATAATAACAAGCAGCAGCAGGGTATGTAGACACAATAATGGAGGGTTTAGTTGGAAAATATTTGCATAGTATCACACAAAGAGGTGCTCTGTGGTGACCACAGACAGCCAGAAAAGGGAAAGAAGTTCAAGGCAATGTGAAAATAAAACAAACTGGTGGACAAGAGAGCAATACAGTTGAGTCAATTGGGGACCATATAATGGGTGAATTCATAATCACATGGATTATAACAAAATCGCATTTAATTTCAGAGCTAAAATGTCAACAGCGTTTCGGCCTACAGATTAATGAAAGGTCATAATCAGGGTTTGTAATAGTAGAGCTCATGAAGAATCCTAAGGCTAAAGTATTGAATAGAAAATTACTTAAAGGAATTAGGGGCATATGTATCAACCGAATTTTTAATCGCAAACGCTGCGATTCGCAAAAAACAGCGTTTGCGATTAAAAATTCGCAAAACGGGATGTATGAGGCAAATTCTCATCGCAAATTTAAGGAATCGCTAATTTAACGATTTCTTAATTTTGCGTAAGCATTTAAGAAATCGCAAATTGCGATTTCTTAAATGATATGTAACATGCACCAAAGCATTGCGAATTATCCTTAAGAAATCGCAAATTACCACCAACTTCTAGTTGGTGGTATTTGCGATTTCTGTTAAAAATGCACTTTTTGGAATTTTACAAAGTGCCACGTGGCGCACATACATGCCCTTAGGGCATGTATGTGCGCCATATGCACACACGTGCTCATTTCAGGGGTGCATCAGGGTGTCATCATGACACCCTTGCACCTTTGAAATTATTCTCAAATTGCGATTAGCAAATTGCGAATCGCAATTTGAGAATTACTTCCCATTCATTCCTATGGGTCTCCTGGCCCATAGAAATGAATGGGAAGGTATTCCTTAATTGCGATTTCGCAATTTGCTAATCGCAATTAAGGAATTTTAAGAAATCGCAAAAGTTTTGCGATTTTTTAAATACATACCGTTTTGCAATTCTCAAATAGCGATTCTTTAAAAATCGCTATTTGAGAATCGCAAATGGAGATGTTGATACATATGCCCCTTAGTAATTTGGAGTCTATCAGTTAAGACGGCGATGGAGGAGGGGACAATTTACTCTGAAAGTGGATGGAACACTCCCTTTTGTATTAATAAGATGAAGACCCATTACTAGTAGAGGAACTGAAGGAAAACAACAAAAAGAAAAAAATCAGCCCTTAAAAATAGCAGAATATTGAACTCGTCAAAGTAAAGATGTCTTGAGACACGAGTAAGGGATTTTACTCACTTCAAGATGATGTGATCAATGGCTGATAAAAAGATACAAAAATAGTGGTTAACCATTGTTAGACGGACCGGGAGGGTCGGCCGAGGACAAGGGGAGAGGTCTCCGGGGGAGCCGTCTCCAGCGATCGTACAGACGAGTAACTTCCCCCCCACAGATGTACACCACACAAGGATAGGATTTAACGTTCTTTATAAGCGATTTCTTAAGGTACGATGGAATGATACAAGGAGGTCTGGACTCAGGGGTCCCCTCGATTCTAGTCTCTTGGTTTGGGAAGGAGGGTAGCGGGACAGTCTGGTTACCAATCTGGTAGATGCGATGATGGATAGCTCACAATCCTCGAGCTCGGTGTTCGGGCTTGGACGGGCCGCGGCAGCGCCAGCAGGTCCCGGTGAAGGTGATCGTTACACGGTCTGCGGCAGCGCCAGCAGGTCCCGATGAAGGTGGTAGTTCCAACGGGCCGCGGCAGCGCCAGCAGGTCCCAACGAAGGTGGTAGTTCCAACGGGCCGCGGCAGCGCCAGCAGGTCCCAACGAAGGTGGTAGTCACAACGGTCCGCGGCAGCGCCAGCAGGTCCCGACGAGGATGGAGGTTGCAGAAGGCCGCGGCAGCGCCAGCAGGCAGGACGATAGTTCACAAGGCAGGGCTACGGCAGCGCCGGTAGTCCGTCAAGGATGAGTTCTTCTCGGTGTCTCTCGACTCCAGGATACAACTGCCTTCCTGCTCTGGAGCTGCCCTAGTTATAGGTCTGGCGTCCTTTGATGTCCGGACCCTCGCACTTGGAGGTCGGAAGGTCCGAAGTGAGGGAGTCCAGACACCCAGCAGGGGGGTGGAGCCAGCGCCCGGGGGAGCTGGAGGGCGATCGGCACCTGGCGGGGGAGAGCCATCGGCACTTCTTTCTCCCATTGACCTGCCAAGTGGTCCGTTCACCTCCTGGGTGGATGGTGGTGCCGGGATGTCGGGGCCTGGCCAGGCCCAGGGTTAGGGTCGAGCTGAGGCCATGCGGCCTCGTGGTGCAGTGTCCAAGATGGCGGCTGGTCCGGCCGGGGGAGCCGGCAGTGGTTCGGCCCCATGATACCTGGATGTCCGGGGGCAGGAGTTCCGTCGGGAGACGGGGTGCGGGTTGTTTCTGTGGGTACACCTGGAGGGCCGGGGCTTGGGCCCTGTCATGCGGGGAGGGAGCAAGCCCTTCATGTGGCCTGTCCAACAGGCGTCCCCCCCAGCTGAAGGCGGGGAGAGTCACCCATCCTCTTGGGGACTCTCCTCGTTGAGGCGGAAAAAGCGTGACAGGCCATCTGCGTTGGCGTGGTCTTGGCCCGGTCGATGCTCCACAGTGAAGTCCATCCCCTGCAGGGAGATGGACCAGCGCAATAGTTTAGGGTTTTCCCCCCGCATCTGCATTAGCCACTGCAGGGGTCGATGATCTGTTTGCACCCGGAAGTGGGTACCGAAGAGATAGGGCCGGAGCTTTTTGAGGGCCCACACCACTGCGAAGGCCTCCCTCTCGATTGTGCTCCAGCGCTGTTCTCGGGCCAGGAGGCGTCTGCTGATGAAGGCCACCGGTTGGTCAAGTCCCTCGGAGTTCAGCTGGGAGAGGACCGCCCCGATGCCATGGTCGGAGGCATCCGTTTGCACAATGAATTCCCGACTGTAATCGGGGGCCTGGAGCACAGGGGCGGTGCACAGGGCGGCTTTCAGCTTCTCGAAGGCCGCTTGACAGTCTGGGGTCCAGTTAATCTTCTTCGGGTGGTTTTTGGATGTGAGTCCCGTGAGGGGCCCCACAATGCTGCCATAGTCCCTCACGAACCGCCGGTAGTAGCCGGTGAGCCCCAAGAAGGCTCGGACCTCTGTCTGCGTGACTGGGGGTTGCCAGGACTGGATGGCAGCGATTTTGAGTTGCAGAGGGGCCACCAGACCGCTTCCCACCTGGTGTCCGAGGTAGGTCTCGGATCCCTGACCAATTTGGCACTTGCCGGCCTTGATTGTGAGGCCGGCCCGCTGGAGGGCCTGCAGGACCTCTCGGAGGTGGTGGAGGTGGTCGGACCAGTGGCGGCTGTACGCGGCGATATCGTCCAGGTAAGCGGCGCTGAACTTCTCGAGCCCCGCCAAGACCTGGTTCACTAGTCGCTGAAAAGTAGCTGGGGCATTCTTCATGCCGAAGGGCATGACCTTGAAGTGGTAGTGGCCATCGAGGGTAGAAAAGGCGGACCGTTCTTGGGCCCGGGGTGTGAGACCGATCTGCCAGTAGCCCGCTGTCAGGTCGAAGATGCTGAGGTAGCGGGCAGCCCCCATGCGGTCGATCAATTCATCCGCTCGGGGGATGGGATGAGCGTCGGTCCTGGTGACAGCATTCAAGCCCCGATAGTCGACGCAGAATCGGAGTTCAGGAGTGGTGCCGGGGGCAGCAGCTTTGGGGACCAGCACGACCGGGCTGGCCCAGGGGCTATCCGAGGGCTCGATGACCCCGAGCGTGAGCATCTTGGATACAGGCCCGCACCCGATCTGGTACGCGGTATGCCCGGTGTCTGATAGGGGGACTGTCCCCAGTGTCCACGTCGTGCAAGTACCAGGGGGTGACCCCTGGGGTGAGGGAAAACAAGGTAGCAAACTGCCGCAGGAGGGCCCGGCAGCCTTGGCGCTGCTCTGGGGTGAGGGCATCAGAGAGCCGGACCCCGTCCACGGAACCATCTTTCTCCTGAGTCTTCAGGAGATCAGGGAGAGGCTCGGAGTCTTCTTCCGCCCCACTGTCTGTAGCCATCAGGAGGCTGAGTTCCGAGCGCACAAAGTGGGGCTTGAGTCTGTTAGTGTGGAGGACCCAGAGGGGGTTCCGGGGAGATTCCATATCGATGAGATAGGTGACGGGGCTCTTGCGTTCGACCACTTTGAAGGGCCCCGTCCACTTGTCCTGCAAGGCACATGGTTCGGTGGGGGACATCACCCACACTTGTTGACCAGGTTCGAATTCGACGGAGGAGGCATTTTGATCGTACCATTTTTTCATGTCCTCCTGACTGGCCTCAAGATTCGCTTTTGCCATTTCCCTGAATCGCCTGGTCTGGTTGCGTAGTGTCAGGAGGTACTTGAAGACGTCTGGAGGGGTTTTTAGGGGGGCCATCTCCCAACCTTCTTTGACTAGGCTGAGGGGCCCTCGCACAGGGTGCCCGTACAAGAGTTCGAAAGGGCTAAAGCTGAGGGACTTCTGGGGAACTTCTCAATAAGCGAAGAGGAGGCACGGAAGTAGTACATCCCACTGGCGACGGAGGGGCTCTTCCAATCCCCCAATCATTCCCTTGAGCGTGCGGTTGAATCGTTCAACTAGTCCGTTCCCTTGAGGGTGATAGGGGGTCGTGAATCGGTAGGTGACCCCGCACTGTTGCCAGAGGGACTTCATATATTTCGAAATAAAGTTTGTGCCTCTGTCGCTGACGACTTCTCGGGGGAAGCCCACCCGGGAGAAGATCCCCATTAAGGCCCGGCCGACCACCGGGGCTGTTACAGTTCGCAGGGGCACAGCCTCGGGGTAGCGGGTGGCGTGGTCCACCAGTACCAGGATGAACCGATGTCCTTGTGCTGTACGGGGGTCCAGGGGCCCCACAATGTCTATTCCCACCCTCTCGAACGGGGTGGTGACAACTGGGAAGGGTTGCAGAGGTGCTTTGAGTTTGCGGCCGCTCTTCCCGCTGGCCTGGCACGTGGGGCAGGACCGGCAGTGGTTGTTGACGTTGTTCCTCATCTTTGGCCAGAAAAAGTGGGTCACCAGGCGACTGTAGGTTTTGTCCTGGCCCAGGTGTCCAGCCAGAGGGACATCGTGGGCCAAATTTAGCAGGAAGTCTCTAAAACGGAGGGGCACCACCAGCACTCGACTGGCCCCTAACTCCGCGATTCTCTGTTCACTGTATAACAGGTCGTTGTCCCAATAGACCCAATGGGCTCCGGTGGTGTCCCCGGTGCTCTGGGCGAGGGCTTGCTGGCGGAGTCCCTCGAGGGAGGGACAGGTCTTCTGCTCTTGACGGAACTGTTCCTGGGTGGGCCCCCCTTCTTGACGCCACTGGGCCAGGTCGGGAAGGTCCTGGGGCTGGGCGACCCCGTCGGGGGTTTGCTCTGGGGGGTCGGTATAGTCGGTGTCCTCTACTGGAGCGATCGGGGGAGGAGGTGCAGGCCATTCTGGTTCTTCTGGTCGGGGGATGGCCCGGGCGGCCATGGACCGGGTGGTTACGCACGCCCAGTCCGGGTGGCCCAACATCCCCAGGTGCTCTCTTCTCTCGACGGCGGCCCACGGGGAACTCTCAAGATCATTCCCCAGGAGACAGTCCACGGGGGCATCATCCCGGACCGTCACCTTCAACATGCCGGAGACTCCTCCCCACTCGAAGGGGACGCAGGCCATCCGACATAGACTCTCTGAATTGTCGGCTGAACGGACGGGGCAGAGAATGTTCGGCAGGATCTGCTCTGGTTTTACCAGGTGACAGCGGACGGCCGTCACACTGGCCCCTGTGTCACGTAGTGCTTCGGCCCGGCGCCCATTAATTTTCACCCACTGACTATATTTCCTGGTGTTGGCGGGTAGGGGAGCCCGCGGGACCATGTCTTTTCCCCCTAGGCACGCTAGAACCATGGCGGCCGGTTCCCACTCTTGTTGGGCCTGCTCGTATTCTTCTTGTTCTTCGGAGATTTGTTCTCCCCCCAGGGCGGCGGCCGCTACCTGGCGGGGTTTTGGAGTTTGGTTCTGTGGACAGTTCGGGTCATTGGCGTAGTGGCCGACTCGCTGGCATCGATGACACGTGACGTTGGCTCGGAACCCCGGGCGCATCGGGGGGTTGCCCCGGCTGGCCGGGGGCGGGGTGCTGGCAGCGGGAGCGGCCGGGACGGTGTCTCTTCCTCGTCCCTGGCCTCCTCCTCCTCCTCGGGGACGGTGCTGACCCTGGTAGTTCCGGTTCTGCTCGTGTGGCCCTCTCCGGCCCACTCGGGTGCTTTCCCACCGGTCAGCTTCGGCGGCGAGTTGCCGTGGGTCAGTCAATTTACTGTCGAGGAGGTGCTGCCTGAGCTCGACGAAGCAGTTGTTCGAGAGGTGCTCCCACACCATGAGATTAAAAAGTTGCTCGTAGGTCGTTACGTGGCTTCCCTTGATCCAACCCTCGAAGGCCCGGCTGAAATAGTTGACATATTCCACCCAAGTTGTACCTGGGATCCGGGTGCAGTCTCGAAACCTCTGGCGGTACATTTCGGGTGTGAGCCCATATCGGGTGAGGAGGGCAGCCTTCATGTGGTCATAGGATGACATCTGATGGTCTGGGAGCTGCAGCAGGGCATCGCGGCCTTCGTTGACGAACCTCCCCCATAGGCCGGCTCCCCAGTCACTTCAATCGATCCGGTGGGAGGTCATGGCGATCTCGTAGGCCTTGAACCACTGTTGTATGTCGTCCTCTCGGACATACTCTCGAACGACATCCTTGGGGATGTGGACTTTCTTTTCTGTCGTTCCCGGGGTGCGCGGTCGCTCGGGCACCTCCGGGTCTTTGTTCTGCTTCCGTAGGTCTATTTCTGCCAGTTTGCGCTCGTGTTCGTATGTTAATCTCTTTTCTTCGAGCTCTCTCTGCCTCTGTTTTTCTTCCCGTTCCTCTCGGAGCCGCAGATGCTCTAGGTTCAGTTTTTGCTCGGCTAATTTTAGTTCACCGTCCATTTTGAGCCGTGCCATTTCTAACTCATGTAGTCTGTTTTTTTCTCTTTCTTGGATCTCTTCCTGCGAGAGGCCCGTTCCTCGCTCCTCGGGAGCCGTGTCGTTCCTCTCTGATGCTGCCATGTTTCGATCTGGGGATCTGGCGACCCCGGTTTCTGCCCACGACTCAATGGCGTGCTTGAAATCGTCCTTGGTACTCAGGCCGGTGGTAGCAATGCCTAGTTCCATGCAGAATTGTTTCAATTCACGATGGCTGTACTCTTCCAATTTCTCCATCTGGAATTTCTCGGTGGATCCGCTCTCTTTGGTTGACATTGTGGTTTTGTCGTGAGGTGAGCTACTCTCTGTACGATTACGCGTTGATTCGGATCGCGCCGCTGGCCACCAATGTTAGACGGACCGGGAGGGTCGGCCGAGGACAAGGGGAGAGGTCTCCGGGGGAGCCGTCTCCAGCGATCGTACAGACGAGTAACTTCCCCCCCACAGATGTACACCACACAAGGATAGGATTTAACGTTCTTTATAAGCGATTTCTTAAGGTACGATGGAATGATACAAGGAGGTCTGGACTCAGGGGTCCCCTCGATTCTAGTCTCTTGGTTTGGGAAGGAGGGTAGCGGGACAGTCTGGTTACCAATCTGGTAGATGCGATGATGGATAGCTCACAATCCTCGAGCTCGGTGTTCGGGCTTGGACGGGCTGCGGCAGCGCCAGCAGGTCCCGGTGAAGGTGATCGTTACACGGTCCGCGGCAGCGCCAGCAGGTCCCGATGAAGGTGGTAGTTCCAACGGGCCGCGGCAGCGCCAGCAGGTCCCAACGAAGGTGGTAGTTCCAACGGGCCGCGGCAGCGCCAGCAGGTCCCAACGAAGGTGGTAGTCACAACGGTCCGCGGCAGCGCCAGCAGGTCCCGACGAGGATGGAGGTTGCAGAAGGCCGCGGCAGCGCCAGCAGGCAGGACGATAGTTCACAAGGCAGGGCTACGGCAGCGCCGGTAGTCCGTCAAGGATGAGTTCTTCTCGGTGTCTCTCGACTCCAGGATACAACTGCCTTCCTGCTCTGGAGCTGCCCTAGTTATAGGTCTGGCGTCCTTTGATGTCCGGACCCTCGCACTTGGAGGTCGGAAGGTCCGGGATGAGGGAGTCCAGACACCCAGCAGGGGGGTGGAGCCAGCGCCCGGGGGAGCTGGAGGGCGATCGGCACCTGGCGGGGGAGAGCCATCGGCACTTCTTTCTCCCATTGACCTGCCAAGTGGTCCGTTCACCTCCTGGGTGGATGGTGGTGCCGGGATGTCGGGGCCTGGCCAGGCCCAGGGTTAGGGTCGAGCTGAGGCCATGCGGCCTCGTGGTGCAGTGTCCAAGATGGCGGCTGGTCCGGCCGGGGGAGCCGGCAGTGGTTCGGCCCCATGATACCTGGATGTCCGGGGGCAGGAGTTCCGTCGGGAGACGGAGTGCGGGTTGTTTCTGTGGGTACACCTGGAGGGCCGGGGCTTAGGCCCTGTCATGCGGGGAGGGAGCAAGCCCTTCATGTGGCCTGTCCAACAACCATGTAAAAGTTACAAAAGTAACGAAGTGCAGTTATTGGACAAGACAAACATTGGTTACAATCTATGTCAAATTGGGCACGAGAACTCTATTTAACAGGATCACTTGGAAAGGCAGGCGTTCATCGTGCTTCTTCCAATTGATTTGGAAGTATCTGACAGTAACGCTGCTCCGCCCCGTTGTCGTCTCTCCAAGTGACCCCTAAATACCATCGACTTTCAGCACTTACATCAGGGCATGGGTATTATGACCATATTGATAATGCCCAGTTCACATTGTATTGTCATCCAGTGTTACCATGTTGTTTTGTATACACATTGCTTTGCTCTTCTTCCTGGTTTCTAGCACATTGTGGCTTGTTCTGAGTATGCACCACATCTTTGCGCGGTACTATGTCCAAAAATTCCAAATAAACTTTACCTTATTGTGAATACTTATTTTGCTGCTGCTTGTCACTATCAGTAACACTGAATGCAATTGCATACACTATGTGTTCCCTGAATCATACCAAATCCATACTTTATTCAAATGATCCTGCATTGAGCCACTGGCGGGTGACTTTACAAGATATCAACCATGTTTCTTGCTTGGAATCATGGGTTACCTTGATATCCTGTCCCCCGTATCACAAGTTCCATTATATCCTATGGAAATTGCAACACGCCGGACGGGATAGCCGCCACATTGGTGATGGAGTATCCCATCTGCCAAGATCGTAACCAGGCCCTTAGTATCACAATCTCTCTGGTGTCGTAACAGGAGCAAAATAGCACGTGCAACAACCAATATTTGTAAACCTAACAGGGAAATTATAGCTTTTGTATATCCTCAGATCCGCGAGACCCTGTAAGGAGCCGTATTGTGTTAATGTCCGGAGACCCCTGCACTCTGACAATGGTGATGAGATATTAAGATCCTGAGATCTCTAAATGCTGGGTATGTACAATAGGGAGTTTAAATCCCCAGATTGATACATCTCTGGCAGTTAGAGGCTTTATATGTATAGTAAGAGGTTTCTATCTTGAGATGTGTGCAACTCATAAAGGTACAGTTTTGGGGTACACCTTGAGGTTGTTGCAGGGGGCTTACACTGCAATGTGTCTGCCATACACTGGGGTGCAACACTGCCCTCTGCAGTTGAGCCTCTGGTATTTGGGAGTTTCAGGGGTGTTGAACTATAAATTTATTGAAGATATTGGCGCGAGTGACATTTAAGTGACTGGGGTACAATCCTCACTCTGAGACACGTCACAGATGACATGTTTCAACGGTACATGCAATCCTACCTTAAAAGAGGACGCTTTACAAAGAGGCAAACTGAAAAAAGCAAACCTGGAGCCAATCAAGCACCTGGACCCTGGGAATAGTGTTTTACACTCATAGTGCAACCTGAAGCACAGCTAATCATGCTGTGCTGCTGACCCCTATCTAAAATAATACAGTTCCTCAGCTGGGGTTCATCCCCTAAATCAAGTCTGTGCTGAGCTGAGAGTCCTGGCTTGAATCATGGAAACCCCACTGCGCAGTGCCTTAAAGTGCAGGGACGTGAGAGTGACGGACGGGAGAGCGTGAGAGACGAGCTGGCACTTCAGACACTTGACTTTGTGGAGTTTGCTTCTGAGCCGAGCACCAGCAGCCATCAAAGCTCCTGGAACAATGCTCCGAAGACTACATGCCAACAGGAGATGAAACCCAGTGTTCCTGCGAGGACCTGGAGCGTGATGAAACCTGACCTCAGCTTTCTGAAGGAGGATGAACATGTTGTCACACTATTTGACACTATGAAGATGACTGGTGCACAACTCTGACTTCCACCAATGTACCTCCAGTCACAGTCACTGAGGGTCATAAAGCTATGAATCATTATAATACAGCAGCGGCAGGTCTCCCGCTATAGCGGAGGAGCGTCGCTCCCACCCGCCAGCAGCAGCTGCAAATCTTGAAAAATAAAACCATAATAAAACATGTTTATTATCATTTTATTTTTCTCCATAGCATCGATCCTAGGAGGTGGTGATGACAGGCACGATGGGGATTGGTCGGCCAAACCGACATGCACACTGAAGCTGTCTCAAATCTGAGCTGCGTTGCTGGGTTTGAGGCAGCCGGCACAGGATCCCAGTCTCTCTGGAAGCGCAAATCCAGGGGGCTCAGGTCAATCCTGACGCTGCTGTCATGCATGAAAGCAGCGTTAGGATTGGCCGCAGGGCAGCCTGGGAGACTGTGCCTACCGTGAAGCCAGATGAGCGGCGATGCGGCGGGGATTCAGGTAAGTTGCTTTTTTGTGTTTTGACGCCCTCCCTACCCCCCGCCCCGACACCAGCCATGACTGTAATACTGTATCACCAAACCCTTTGTATGTAAGACCACAGGCCGTAGCCACAGGGGAGGGGGCCAGGTGGGGCGCGGCCAGGCCTTATTGTGCTGTGGCCCCCCAACTGAAAGGCCTGGGCCTTTGAGTTTCTTGTATTTAGATATCTGATTAGGTTTGACATCTGAAAGAGAGCATGTGATCTGCTGCCTGGGCCCTGCTTCATTACTAATAGTGAAACTGAAAGAACCTTCGATTGTCTCCAGAGTGAGAGAAGCACGAGGCAGGTAGGTAGCCAGAGGAAGGGGGCGGGGCTGGGCTGAAGTTGCTGTGCACATGTGGGTGCCCTGAATAATACTAATATGAATCTCCAGTACCTGGGGTCGGAATCGATAGCTGCAAGCTGGAGCCTCACTGCCATCAATAAGGGCACCGCAGCCCGATGACATGAAGCGTGAACACACGGCTCAGCCTCTGGGCTTTCTTCAAGCTTATCTCCGCAGGACAGAGGTACTGACTCCAAAGGCACGGATGGTAGGTGAGTCAGAGACGTCATTAGTCATGGGCAAAATTGGCCCTTACCTAGAGCCCACACCTTCTCAGGGCACCTGAGTCCCACAGCACCAGTTTTCTATCAGCTGTGGTCCCACAGCACCAATTTTCTATTTACCAGCTGTGTTTTTAAAAAAAGCACACAAAAAATGTGCTTTTGAAGACAAATAAATTAAACAAAATACTGTCACTGATAGCTGCAGCCTGAGCCTTGCTTTGTTGCAAGGGTTACAGGTTGGGCTGGGCATGTGCACTCTGCTTCTATTAGTATAATTGTGACTTCCCTCCCATTAAATATTGTCGCAAGGCATCGTGGGGGCAGCAGTAGGGTCCCAGTCAGGGTGGTGGGTAGGGGGGATGTATGACGTTACAATGCATGCTATTACAACGCATACCTTTACAACGCATTTTTTACAACGCAACATCCACTACAACGCATTCCATTACAACGCAGGACACTACAACGCATTTTTAAAAACTACCTTTACAACGCATTCCATTACAACGCATACTACCTTTACAACGCATACCATTACAACGCATAATATTAAATTGCATTTAAGGTAAGTATTGGATAGTATAGGGGTAAAAATTACTATTCTAACTCCAGGGGGTGCAACAGTAGGGCAAGTGTTGGATAGTATAGGGGTAAAAAATACTATTCTAACTCCAGGGGGTGCAACAGTAGGGTAAGTGTTGGATAGTATAGGGGTAAAAATTACTATTCTAACTCCAGGGGGTGCAACAGTAGGGCAAGTGTTGGATAGTATAGGGGTAAAAATTACTATTCTTACTCCAGGGGGTGCAACAGTAGGGTAAGTGTTGGATAGTATAGGGGTAAAAATTACTATTCTAACTCCAGAGGGTGCAACAGTAGGGCAAGTGTTGGATAGTATAGGGGTAAAAATTACTATTCTAACTCCAGGGAGTGCAACAGTAGGGCAAGTGTTGGATAGTATAGGGGTAAAAATTACTATTCTAACTCCAGGGGGTGCAACAGTAGGGCAAGTGTTGGATAGTATAGGGGTAAAAATTACTATTCTAACTCCAGGGGGTGCAACAGTAGGGCAAGTGTTGGATAGTATAGGGGTAAAAATTACTATTCTAACTCCAGGGGGTGCAACAGTAGGGTAAGTGTTGGATAGTGTAGGGGTTTTAATGTAATATTATGCGTTGTAATGGTATGCGTTGTAAAGGTAGTATGCGTTGTAATGGAATGCGTTGTAAAGGTAGTTTTTAAAAATGCGTTGTAGTGTCCTGCGTTGTAATGGAATGCGTTGTAGTGGATGTTGCGTTGTAAAAAATGCGTTGTAAGTGTAGTGCGTTGTAAAAGTTGCGTTGTAAAGGTTGTATACCGGGTAGGGGCCCAGGCCTCAGCTCATTATGCTATGCCAGTTTGACTAAGACCTGCGCCTGACATCTCTAAATTCTACCTCCTTATCTTGCATGGAGCTTCGGGAAAACATTTGACGCGGAGTCCATCTATAGGTGATCATTTGAAGAATGATATGCAGGAAGAAGATGGCACTCTGTGAGTCAGCCATCTTTCTTAATCTCTCTGCGTTCCCAACATATCCTGATTGACTTTCCATGTTGCCTTTCCTGAAGCTTCCTCCATAGCCTTTTTTACAGGCTGTGGCCCCCCCATCCCAGGATAAATTCAGGCCTTGTTGAAATCATGAGAAGTTAGTTTGCCATGAACAAAGCTTTTGCAGTTATTTTTTTTCAATGTGTAAGGCAGGAGAGCCAAGAAGACTATACCAGTTCTACCTGTTCTATCCCTATAACGAAAATAGCTTTACAAAGCCACAAGACCCAGCTGGTACAACAAATGTACATACTAAAACACAGCATATGGGAACCTATACACATATAGAGCCCACAAAACTGCATGCAGACAATTACATCTCTAGAGACACGAGTTAATACAGCACCCACACACACAGAAAAACAGACATATGGTCAACCAAGCACACAGGCAAACAGACACCCATCCAGACAGAGCAGTAAACATAAAGGCATCCATGCACTTAGCCCGACATGCAGTATACATAGTCACCACTACCAGCCATGCAGAAAGACTAACATATACAGGCCCTCATGTACACCTGCTGGCAGTGTTATCAATGTGTGCCTGTGTGGCTCCATGTGTGTGTCTCTGTTAGTAATCCCTAAACAAAGTCAATTCTTTCTGGAGCTGGAAGTGCTATTTTCAAACCTTTACTAGTCGTCGTTTTGAAAGAATGGCCTACTAGTAAAGGGAAGTGTTAGTTTACAGTTAGATGTCCCTCTGCCCATCTATGGATTTCGATCTCACAAACACCTAGAGCTAAATGCGCTTCTCTGTTAAAATCTAACAAATGTTATGGATGGGAGGTCTTTGCTGTCAATGTGAGGGGTTTATTATGCATGATGTTGATCAACAAACATACAGGCACTCCTACACACATGCAAACAGACACACTGTCCTGCCTAAATTTAACCCTCATGCTCTGAGGCATGTCGAGGCAATTAAATTAAAAGAATGAACTCTCTGTCACTTTCGAGTTTAAAGAGCTTTATTGAAGCAAGTAAAGAACTAGGTACAACAGTATACAAATCTTTGCATGACAAAAGAGCAAAAGGATAACAAAACAGCATAGATATAATGAGGGAAATGACATGTTAACTAACTGTGATACATGTCCCAAAATATGAAGCAATAACAAAAGGTTGCACCTTGAAACACACTAGCATTTTATTATTTTTCAATGAAGGGAAAGACAGGATAGGAAAGGAAAGGTAAGAGGAAAAAAAGAAAAAGAAGAAGAAAGAACAAAAGGAAAGAAAAGGAAATAATAAAAGAGAGGGAGAAAGAAAAGAGAGAAGAAAGAAAGAAAGAAAAAATAAGAGATGACCTCATAAAAAAAAAACACATAAAGATTACCAAAGAAACATTGTTATATTATTGATGCGAAACATACCCAACCTTGACTAATAAAGGTTACAAAAGCAAAAGAAAGAAAAGAAAAAGGAAAAAGTCATGGCGGTTGGTAAACAAAAGAAGAGTCATTGTTAAAAAGTGCAGACGAGGATAAATAATTGGTGAGTGGAGACCACAAGGCTTCTTTACGAATCAGTTGCTCAGATGTGCTGACGAACGCTCTATCCAGTCTGTGATGATAGCAGAGAAGATTCCACCAAGCGGAATAGGAAACTTTAGAGGCATCTTTCCAATTAGAGGTTATTACCTGAAAAGTAATAGCAATTAGCATATTCACAAAGATACCAACTTTGCGGGAACCAATCCATATTACAGAGTTACTCCCAAGAAATATAGAATATATATCGAAAGGAAAATTAATTGAACAGATAGAAGATATAGATTTACACACTTGAGTCCAAAAATGAGAAATATTGGGGCAATGGAAAAAGGAGTGCATTAACGTGCCAGGGTTGTGTTGACATGACCAACAGTTTGGGGATAAATCTATGTTATACTTAGAAAGGGAAAAAGGAGTAAAGAACAATCTTTGATAAAAATAATAGAGGGTCTGAGTAGTGCTAGCATTGCAGGAGGTGTGGTGTTTGCAAGCCCATATAGAGTTCCACATGTGAATTGAGAGGGTACGCTGAAAATCAGATTCCCAAAGAAGTTCAACTTTAGTCTTGGGGTGATCAAGAGAGGAGAGATATTTACATATGTGTGAGGCTCGAATAGAGGGAGAAATAGATAGGGATTCAAATACGGAGTCCGAAGAAGCAGAGGAAGATCCAGAAAGGAGAGAGGATCTATCAATTAAAAGATTCAAAGAATCGTATCTAAGTAATGAGGAAACTGGTACAAGAATTTTAAGATGTACCTCTTGAGGGGTGAGGAAAAGAGAATCTTTAAGTAAATGTTTGACAAGGATTATCCCTATAGCAGCTCATTGTTTCCAAAAAATGGTACGATTTGATAATTTAATGAGTTTATTATGCCACAGAGGTGAGTCTAAAAATACTTGTATAGGTGACTGGGATTTGCACTTACTGGGTGAAAGGTAGAAATAAAATGTGAAATTGTCGGGTGATTAAAGGAACGAGGAGGATTAGCAAAATTAGCCAACAAGAAAAAACTAAAAGGATGAGTTAGTGATTCCTCCAAATTATGCCAGACAGAAGTGAAAGTCCCTTCAGAGGAAGACAAATATGGTAACACCTGACAAATTCAAAAGGAAGAAAGATATTGTCGAAAATTGGGGAAGTGTACACCACCCCGGTCTTTAGGAGCATATAGGAGAGCTAAAGAAATTCGAGCCTTTCGGCCATTCCAAAGAAATTTACTTAGAGTCCCATTAAGAGTTTTAAAAAACTTTAAAGGAAGTCTAACTGGTAACATGGACAAATAAATATTAATGAGGGAAGCATCATCATTTTGATGGTGTCCAATCTACCCCACCGTGATAGGAAAAGGGGAGACCACTTGTTTGTCATATTAATAACTTTTAAGAGAACATCATCTAAATTAAGTTGAATCGTTTTTGCAATAGAGGAGGAATATTTAATTCCCAAGCAGGTAATACTATTAGTATTCCATTTAAGAGCAAACCCTTCAAATATGTTCTTTAAACAGTATTTATTTAATGGAAGAACTTCAGATTTGGGAAAAATTTAATTTGTACCCAGATAAGGATGCATAAGAGGAAAGAAGATCCGAGAAAGCTGACAGGGAAAATGATGGATCTGAAATATATAACATAATATCGTCTGCATAAGCCGTATATTTGATTTCAATTGCCTTATGTTTAAAACCTCGGAAGGAAGGTGAATGATGCAAAGAATGTCAAAAAGGTTCAAGGAAAAGAATAAAAAGCAAGGGAGAAAGAGGACATCCTTGACGAGTCCCCCGTCGTAAAGGAAAATAAGACGATTGAGAGCCATTGGCAAAAACTGAGGTAGTAGGTGAAGAATATAGTAAACTGATCAGAGATAGGATAGAGAGTCTAAAACCATGCCATTTGAGAGCATGCATCATAAAAAGCCCATGGACACGGTCAAATGCTTTCTCAGCATCCAAGGATATGGCAGCAATAGGGGAAGAACTCTTAGATGCTAAATGAATAATATTTAGAAAGGTTCTGGAATTATCAGCTATTATCAGCTATTGTTCTCCCCTGGACAAACCCCGTCTGCTCAGGACTAATCAGTTCTGGGAGAACTTGGTTAATACGGAGGGCTAGTGTTTTGGCAAAAATGTTACAGTCTAAATTAATCAATGAGATGGGGCGATAGTTAACACAAAGGGAAGGATCCTTATCTTTTTTAGGAATTAGACAAATCATAGCTTCCAAAAAAGAACCTCGAGCTTCCTTGCAGGAAACAAAATGTTGAAATAATGTTAGATGATGAGGCAAAAGAGTATGGGAGAATCAGGAGTAAAATTCTGCAGTAAGGCCATCATGGCCAGGAGCCTTATCCTTAGGTAACTTAGATAATGCAGATTTGATCTCGGAGAGCGATATGTCATCTTCTAAAATAGAACAATCTGGAAGTGGGGAGAGGCGAGGGGGTAGTGAATCGAAATATGAGTCCTAGGCGGCATCAGAGGGAGAGGATTCAGGGGTATATAAAGTCTTATAGAAGTCTGTGAAACATTGCAATATTTCGTCATCTTTGAAGCGATCAATACCACAGTCATCAGTAATCTTGACAATTCTGGACCTTTGAGATTTGACCTTCAGATAGTTTGCTAGCAATTTGCCAGCTCTATTACGGCCTTCATAACATTTTGAGTTAATTTTCAATAATGATCCAGAAGCGTCCTCCGTAGAGTTCCTATTTAAAACTAATTTTGCCTGAACAAAATTATTTAGGGTGTCGGCATTATAAGATTAAAAGTATGCATGTTCCAGTTCCTTAATGGACGATAAGATAGACGCCGACTCTTTACGGTATTGTTTCATTTTATTAGCGACGTAATCTATAATAAATCCCCTAGCAGTCGCCTTAAAAGCATCCCATGTAGTATGAAAGGGCATATCAGGACTAATGTTGAGAAGAAAAAATTCTGAAATTAAATCCTTAAAGCGTCCAATAAACAAGGTATCCTTGAGAAGATAATTATTAAATCGCTGTAGGAAGGTGGATATCTGACTATGGTTACCCCCAAATTTTTGCCTAGTGTCTAGCTGGTTTTTCGACTTAGTTGGCCTGAGATCCTGCCATTCAGGATCTCAGCCTGGCTGTTCTCTCTTTAAAATGGACTCCATGTACCCTAGGTACATACCCAATTGGTTGGATCACCCTGTCAGCCCCTGTACCAGTGTACACTAGGTACCCAGGGCATTGGTGTACCCAAGGCCTGCCAGGGGCTGAAGCATGTATTATGCCACCCCAGGCTTGGCCTAACAATCTGACACAACTGGCTGATCACTCAGCTGGGGTAAGTTGGTGTAATCACCTCTTACTTAGGTGTAGTATACCTATACCTAACCTTAAATGGGACACCTGGTAACCTATAAGTCACTCCTATGGCAGGCCTTAACAATCCTGGAGGCAGAGTGCTGGGTTCCATGTGAGATGGTGCTCTGGCATGAGCTGAGCCTGTCTGCAGTGGTCGGAACAACTTCCTTCTACTGTTTCCAGATATCGTCATACCATATACTCTTAAGTGCATTATGAACCTCGCGGTTAAATGCTATCTTTGGTTTGGCTTTATCAAAACATGTCGAGTAAGGTGTCATACGAATTGGAATACTAACCCCTCGCCAATTCTGGCGACGGGGTTAGCATTCCACCCTTCTAGAGGGACACGACATGTACAGTACCTGAAATCCGGGTAAAATCAGACATAGCCTCAGCTCCACAAAATGGATGCTGCCACCACAGACACAAGTCTGCCCTCCTGCTGCTGGGAGTCCTTCCAGCTTGGGAGGTGTGGACAAAGGGTTTCCTGCCAGGGGAGGTGCATGCACCACCCCAGACAGGATTTTGTGTATTGGTCAGGTAGGGCTTGAAAGAAACCAGACATGCCTGTGGCTCACAAGGAGCCTCGGTGCATATGCCAGTTCAAACCGGTCCTGGGGCACACCAGTCCCGGGCCTGGGGCGAGCTGGACAAAGGATTGGGGGTGTAACCACCCCCCTTCCTGGTCCCACCCATAGGGAGGGACCTAGCAGGTAGTCCGGCCCCTAGAATCCGCTTAAAGGTAGGAGCTGTGTCCTAAGACTTCAGACATCCTGGAATCAACTTGAAACTAAGAAGAAGACGGGAACTTCGACATTCTGCTGCACAGAAGACTGAAGGAAATCTCCCCTGTGGTCAGGGAGTGACCACCTTGCTAACGCAAGCACCATCCAGCGAATCAACATCTGCTTTGCCGCCGCCTCCCGCCGGAGCCTGAGCCCAGAGACTGACAAGACCTGGACCTCCAGACCTCTCACCGCCCGATCCACAGTCCCTGAAAAGAGGAGACCCGTGGAGGCACCGAGACACGTGGAGCCAGCCATCTTGAAACGACCACGACAAGCTGACAAGTGCAACAACCGAGGCTCCCTCCAAGTTGTGCTTTGGGATCTGAGAAGCCCAACCCTCGAACAGCATCTGCACCAAAGGTGAGCCCTCCAGCATCTCCACGATCTGCGTGGGGCCCTTCTGCATTTTGCCACTCGACGCGCCTAACCGGTTGCTGGCCCGCTGGCTAGTAGCCATCTTGGCAACGAACTTTACAAAATACACCGCTGGTCTGGTTGCTCCAGACTGGCCCTTGCTCCCCTCCAAAGGAGCAGTCCTTCTGACCTTGCTGGCCAGAACCATCAGCATATTTCATCTCCTACAACAATTGCTTTTGCCAAGGCTTGTTTGCTTCGATCAAGTCGCCAACACCGCCGACAGCGAGAGCCTGCGTGGGACAGCTCGTGAACCGACTCCTGGACGTCGTCGACCTCCAGGGACCACGTGGCTGCAGAGACAAGCTACACCTTTCTTCCTGTTTGCACCCGACATTGCCTGGTACCCACCTGGTGCCACGCTGGTCACTGGCTAGTGACTGTGAACACTGTCCCCTCTGCTTACAGGTCTTCAACATCTCCGATCCACTCTTGGATCCACCGCATCTCTCCCGGACCGACCACCTGCAGCATCTTTGTCTTCAGGCTCCACGGAACAGATAGAAGAAACCCGACGCACTTCGAGGCCTATGCACCCGCTTTTCTGTGGGTGAGGTAAAGCTGGCACTCCTGTGCCCAAGTGTAGTATTACATCTCTAGTGCCTGTGTTCCAAATCTTGAGTTCCTAGTCCATCCGGAAGATCCTCTTTGCAGTAACTCTGTGACTTTTTACGCACCCATTGAAACCTATGGGAGCACGCGTGTGACTATTTGCTCTGCACACGCCACCCGTGGACCTCCTGGTCACTAACTGAAGTTAGCTCCTTGTAGGCCCAGCGATTCTAGAGGCCCTAGGCCTTTTCCCTTTTCTGTTCGTGGTACTTATACCACTATTTTAGTATATGGTTTGAGCGGCCACCAGGGCCTATCCATATAAAGTGCAACTTCTGTGTATTCTACTGTAATCTTGTTTGACGATTTGTGCTCCTGTGCTCATAAAGAGACTAGGGGTTACTTTGAGAAATAAATACATATATATTTTGAATATATATCTGTGTGGTGTCCTTTCATTGGTATAAAAGGGGGTTACATTTGGTAAAACAGCTGGCTTAACACGCTTCACGAGTTTAGCCTCAAAGACTGCTTAGCCTACGCTACCACTAGGGCAGCTAGTCCGAAAAGGTTGACTTACAACCACACCATAAGGGTTGCTTGGCATGGTACAAGGTGATCAATTTAACTAGTGAGCATCATATACCAGGCCAACTTCTCACAATCGCCAACAGAGGGATTTAGAGGAATGGGAGGGAAGATCTAAATTGATAAGGACAGGAGTGTGATCAGAAATCAAAATGGAACCAATTTCAGCATGCGATAAGTTGGGAAGAAGTGGGCTCAGAAAAATATAGTCAATACGAGATGTGGAGTTATGAGTCGGGGAAAAGAAAGTAAATTCCATAGAGTCAGGATTGAAAATTCTCCAGGCATCTACCAACCCTCTAGAGTTTATAGTATTTACAAAAGTTTTTTGCATTTTATTAGGGACATATCTGGAAGAGGATTTTGTGTCAATAAATGGATCAAGAATCTGATTGCAGTTACTTCCCACAACGAGGTTAGAGTCAGAGCATGCATGAAGTGTGTATGACATGGATTGCCAGAATTAGGGGCCAATGCCTGTGGGGCCGTAAATGTTAAGGAGAGAAATACGTGAACCATTTATGAGGTTGTGAAGAAGGAGCCAACGACCGTCAGTGTCCTTCTCCTCACTCTCCACAGTAAGGGAAAGGGACTTATAAATTGTATAACCACTCCATTTTTCCTATCCCTAGATGGGGAGCTGTAGACCGCACCAACCCATTGCTTTTTAAGGGAATTTATATCATTATCATTAAGATACGTTTCTTGTAACATAGCAATTGTACATTGTAATTTGTAAAGATGCGTAAGAACTCGTTGTTTCTTAATTGGATCACGTAAACCCTTTACATTCCATGAAATAATTCGGATATTATCAGTCATATCAATGGAAAAAGAACAATAATCAATAGCATAAGTATTATGAGGATTATCAGTAACATGAACATTATCAAATGCAAAAGGGTTTTAAGGTGAATAAAATGTCAAATAAAAAACAGCAAGGTTATAAATTTGAGCAGAAAAAAGATAATAGTAAAGAAGGAAATACATGAATGGAGGTCAGAAGAAAGAAAATAGAAGAAAGGAAGAGAAAAACAGAGAAAAAAAGAAAAGACAAGAGGAGTAAAAAAGGAGAAAGATGGATAGACCAAGAAAATGTTGACAGGAAGTTGAGAGACTTCCTTCAAAAAAGGTGAGATAAGTAAATAGACTGAAAAAAATAGCATGGGAGGCGGAGGACCGCGATAAGAAAGCAGAAGGCAGAGCCAGGAAGAGAAACTAGGATCAAACGGAACCCTTAACAGTAGACATATAAGAAATAGAGAGCCAGCCATTAAATAACAGAACAACACAGGGGAGAACAATAATATACCTAAACATAATCAATGGACAAGAGGCAGGCACTCAGCTAACAACAAAGAGTACATTATACATGTTTCTCAACCACTTACCATACATGAGGAAGAGCCGAGAACACTGGGGATGAGAAGAAAGGAATGGGAAGAACGTCAGGGGAGTGAGATCATACAGAAGGAGGTAACATCTGTCGAAAAAGACAAAGGGAAACAGTAACATATAATGGCCTCCAAGAAAGGCAAAAGAACCACAATACAATAAAGAGAAACTGCAACAACAAAACTAGTGTCAAACATAAGGAATGAACCATATAAACTGAGAGAGAACAAATCTAAGCAGTAACAACAATGATATTCATGTCCCTCCGAATTCCATGACTTCTCCTTTGTGACGAGAAATAAATTGTCTCAGATCTTCCGGGCAATCAAAAGAGTAGGACCTCTCTTTATACGTGACTTTAAAAAAGCAAGGGTGAACAATACCATATCTGGTATTAATGGAATGAAGAGCTGGGCGAAGAGAGAGAAAATCCTTGAGACGAGCAGCAGTGGCTCGGGCCACATCTTGAGAGAAAAAAAACTTTTTGACCTGACCATAGCATTTGCTTTCTAGACTTTGCTGCTGAGAGAACCATTAGTAACTCAGTGTACTCCAGAAACAAAACAATTATCCCTCTGGGACGAGTGACTGTCGAAGATGTAGACGAAGCACCAGATTTAGAACCAATGCGATGGGCACACTGCAGATTAAGAGTGGTGCAGTCCTTGAGGCCAACAATTTTAGGAATGTGCAGTTTTAAGAAAGTAAGCATATCAGATCATTCCTCCCCCTAAGGAATGCCGTAAATACGAAGATTATTGCGCCTGTTGCGATTTTCCAAATCTTCTGTTTGCATCTTGAAGAGAGCAATTTCTTTAGACATATCAGCAACCTGAGGAATCAGATCTTTAGCATTACTAATCCTTTGTTCGACCTCCGACACTCTGGATTCTAAATTGTACCATTTCTCATCCAGCTTCTGAAGAGTAGCATTGGTTTCTACCACGAAAGGTTTGAGCAACGTTATCTCTTCAAGGAGGTCCTCCATTGTTATAGGTAGTGGAGACTTGGCAGGAGGGTTGGGTTCCTTCTTGTGACATTTTGGAGGGGCGGCGGGGTTGGTATCTTTGTGAAGAGAAGACATACTAACAGATGTGGCTTTCTGTCCAAGTGAAGTAGAAACCTCCATGTAGGTGAGTGCCTAATATAATATAGTTCTCAAAAGATAAGAAAGAGCTCACCGACAATGATAGGATATCGGTAGAAGGCTGCGAAAAACGAAGATGGGAAGGCAGCGCTGTTCCTTTATGAACTACCTGTAGATAAGTAAGTTTAATTCAATAGTCAGTTGCAGGTAGAGCTCGTTTAATAAATGAAATTGAACTTGGTAGCAATCATCCACGAATACAGGGTCTGTTCAATGTAGAAACAGCAGCAGCAGCCAAAAGCCACAGTCTAATTTAAGGAGGTCTTCCAGCTATTTGGTAAAAAGACGTACCTATAACATTGACTAGAAAGCATTCCAAAGTCAGCATAAATTACCATCTCCAAAACGGGCACAACAAAAAACAATATAGAGAGCAGGCCAAGCATTTATGTTCCAAAAACACCAGAATTCATTCATCTGAAGAGACAAGCTGAATGTCACCTGACAAGAAACTGGGGATATAAGTGGTGTCTCCCATTGAGCAGGCAATGAAAACTAAGCTTCAGAAATCCTCCAAAAGAGCAATAACAGTGTTTAACATGAAGAAG
Organism: Triturus cristatus; assembly: GCF_964204655.1. Taxonomy (NCBI): domain Eukaryota; kingdom Metazoa; phylum Chordata; class Amphibia; order Caudata; family Salamandridae; genus Triturus; species Triturus cristatus. The sequence continues at coordinate 1,138,155,968 of NC_140593.1, read as the reverse complement.
TTGTTAGTGTTAGTATCCTTATCCATTGAAACCGATATTTCAGACAGTGATATAGTCTGGGCGTATAACAATGCATAAGAGATCCCAGCGGCGTCTCAAAAGCTGCGTATGAAGCTTCTCTGTGTGACGGGTGAAAATGTGCGGCATCCAGCAAAGCCGAAAATGGCGGATGCCCTCTGAGGCGTCTGAGAGGAGGGAGCGGTGCAGGGGAAACAAGACAGCAGAACGGGTTATAGACAAAAAAAAAATAACCGCTACCTGTGCCCCCGCGCTCGCTCCATACGCAGCCTCACAGCTTCACTGTCTCTGATGGGAAATACAACTCCAACAAAGCGGTTGAGGTTCTGTTCACTCGCGGAGCCTCAACCCGACGCAGCCATCTTGTGTAGATCCACGTCACGCCCCATCTCTCTGTCACTTTCAATCATCATCCCACCTCTTCTATCTCAGCACTCTTTACCTCTCTACCAATCTCTACAACTTTGTGTACGTATCACAGTTCTCACTCCATTTGAACTCTCCCCATCACCTACATTTACCCAACCTCACTATCGATACACCTGCCTCCCCCACCTCTGTTTACCTCACCTCTATTGTTCCACCAATCATTATCCATACCTCTACATCGCTATCCCCTTATCCCTCTGTCTTACTCTACTGTCTATCTCAACTAGCTCTCTGCACGTACTGTTCTGTTCCCATATCACATCCTGTGTCTCTCCTCCATTTACTTGAAGTCTTTCTCAACCGTCTCATTCTCTTTACCACACGTCTGACCCTCTCTCAGTCTCTACATATGAAACCTACTTTGACCTCGCTTTTAACCCTTTTACTTTTCCACACCTTTGACTCTACCTTATCTCTCTCTGTCTCGCATCCCTCTCATCTATCTCTATATAAATGTCCACAGTCTTGCACTACCAAACTTCTCACCATTTGTTTGCTACCGACTTGTCCACCTCTTCTCTATCTGTCTCTTCCTAGTCCTGTTCCCTCAATACTTTACTCTTTATTTACTTTTCCATCTATTTTCTCTATCAGTACCTTCTCTCTGCTTCATTTGTCTCTGCACCTCTTCTCTTTTTCAGTTTACCCTCCCTACCTCACCCCACTCTCTCTACCGCCTACTTTGTACATTGCTATTACTCACATCTGTTTCTACTTCTTTCTTTATCACACAACACACCCTCTGTTTCTCTCACTCTCTCTTACTATCACAATATCAACCTCCCCACTCCTTCTGTGCCTCACCTATGCCTCCCTACTTTAACTCTTTTATCTCAACAGCTCATCTCCCTTTCTACCCTTCATACTTTTCCTTTCTTCTCTTCTCTTACTCACCACTCTCTTCACCTGCCCTGTCTTTCCTTATACCTCATCTCATTTGCCCCTTTCTTTTTCTCACAGCTGACTCTACATTGCATCTCTTTATACATCTCTCACAACCACATATTGTGTCTACCTTTATCTCTCACTGCATTTATGTCTAATTCCATTTTCTTTCTTCCTCCAGTCACTGTATATTCCTATGATGAAAGGCATGCATTTAATAGTAAAAGTGTACATATTTTTTTATAAACTGTACAATTGAGGTTTGGGGACAGAATGTTAGCATTGTCTATGGTATATTTAAAGCTAATGTTTAAATGACAATGACTGCTGCAGTCTGAGAGCATAGGCTGAGTTATTGATGTAACCTTTATGTATGCATGTATGTATGTGTATGATATTTCTAGAGCGCAAACCTAGCATATAGCAGTAAAGCACTGTCAGGAACCAAAGACAAGCTTAAAGTCAAAGAGCGATAGGAGTTGTAGGTGGTTTGTGGATTGTTAATGTATTGTGATGTGATGTTCTTTTAAGAGGCGAGTCTTAAACTCCTTCCTAAATTGAAGCATCGTTGCAGAGGTTTTGCAGAGGTTTGGTAACACAAACTGTTTCCAGGTCCTGGGTGCATAGATGGAAAATCCTGTAAAACACCTTGCTCTGTTGTGGATGCATGAAATTGTGAGATCCCTGACATTTGTATTTTCCCACTCTTCAGAGACACTATCCAGCAGAACCAGTCAACTCTCCAAATACTATGGAGAGAGTGAGGTTTGCAAGCTTTGTTAGCTTGTCTAGTGCAATGCTCTGCACTTTAAAACATCACCAAACACCACTGTTCTGAGTTTAAACATTTGCTGTTTTCACTGCTCTCATAAAGACTGTTTACCTCCTATAACGTCACTTATAAAATGCTGCATTTTTTAAACAATTTCAGATTTTAAAAAAACACAAATACAAAATCTTATGCCACCTAACCAGTGGCGGCACCTCCGCTAAGGCGGAGGAGCATCGTCCCACTGCTGAAAATAAAAAATAAAATGACAATAACATACTTTTATTATCATTTTATTTCCCTATTGCAGTCTGTGATGGGGCTGGCCAGAGCAGGAGAGGAGTGTTGTGCACTCCCTAAATACGCATGAACTGTTTGCCCGACCCTCTTGGGTCAACCAAACAGTTCATGCGCACTTTGCACGTTCCTACCAGGCTGCATTACACAGCCTGGTCAGGAACATGGCCGGGCTCCCTGTTGCAGTCTGAGCGCCGATCCACGGTGCTCAGACCAATCATAACACTGCATTGCAGCGTTGTGGTTGGCTCAGGGGAGCCTGTCTGCCTGGGTGCTTCCTGCTGCCGGCCGGGACAGGATGAGGAAGAAAACGAGGACGGAGGAGAGGTGGCGGCTGGCCATCAGAGGTAACTTCTTTTTTAAATGTAATTCCTCTTCCTCCCTCTCCCCGGCCCACCACCCCCTTCTGGTAGCAGCTGCTGCTGCACCTGACACTCTCAGAACGTTGCTTTGGACTCCACACCTGCCAGGTCGTTCACGCTAACTCCTGAGCTTACCAAGTCTCTAGTCTGACGAGGAGCGTACCATTCTCCTACCTGCATAAGAGATTACCAGGTCTCTTAACACTTGCTGTTTTCTTTTTTTTTTTTTTTTTTTTTTTTTGAAAAACCTTTATTTTATATCAGTGACACAGCTATTCAGCCGACATCCCGGAGGTACGGCAGCTTTAGAGATTCAACACATGCTGGCGTCCACATATCACTGACAGGAGAGCCAAAGGTTCTATTTTGCATAAACATAAATAAACCCTAAACACAAGCAAGGCGAAAGGTACTGTAAACACCAAGAGAGGTTCCCATCAGGGGGGACGAGCCCCATCACGTCCAACAGGCACTGATCTATAGTAAGGGAAAGGAGGGAAAGGCAGAGACTCTAGAAACAATCACATATCAGCGGGAAAGTCAAAGCCGGAAAAGGACTAAGGGGAAAGTTGCTCCTCAGGCGGATCCGGGTCGGGGGGCCGGCATATGTCCCCTCTGTACTGGTTTCATGGCCCCCACACAGCCTGCCATTTCCGAGGGCGCCCCCGAGCACAATACACTGTCTTCTCCCTAAACATGCTCCAGTCCATGTTTTCCATCCACGCTGTCAATGTGGGCGGCCTATTGGAGCCCCACAGCCGAGCGATATCGCTCTTGGCTACCATGTTCCCCAGGGTCACCCACTGAGTCTGTGCCGCGTTGTGGTCAGTAGGACTCCAGACATTCAGGAGACAACATCGCGCCTCAGGCTGCATAACAATTCCTGTCACCTCCCCCATCACCTCGTGGACTTGCCTCCAGAACTCCATAATCGCACCGCATTCCCAAATAATATGGAGGAAGGTACCCACCATACCACAGCCTCTCTTACATAGGCCCTCCTCAGAAAAACCCATGTGAACCAACCTGGGCCCCGTCACGTAGACCCTATGGAGTATTTTAAGCTGCACCAGCCGCAGGCGCGCGGGGATAGCGACCTCTTTGGGAGAAGAAACTGCGTACTGCCAATCCTCATCATCTAGTTCAAGGCCGTCCCTTATCCATTGGGCGCGCAACCCTAGGAGAAGATCCGCCCAAACATTGATAAGCTTCTTATAAATGAGCGAAATCGTGCTCTCTGGCATGTGACCATCCAGGATCCGATCCTCCAACGGAGAGGACTCGGGCACCTTCTCCCCCTCCACAAGGACTGACCGCAAGGCGTGGCGCACTTGTGCATATCGGAAGAACTCCGTGCTCCCCAGCTCGTATTCCTTCTGCAGCTCCTCGAACGACTTTATCTTACCCTTAACCAAAAGGTCTCCAACCCTGGATATACCGATCAAATCCCATTTCTCGAACCCTTTTGTGCGCCAAAGCTTCCCCAGAATCTCGGAGTCGAACAGAGGGGTGGCAAGGGTAAGCTTACCCCTCCAGCCCAGCGAGTCCGTCGCCACCTTCCACACATGGACGGCCACTCTGGTGGGCCCCGTGAGGGTGAGGTCCGACGATTTCGAATACAACGCTCTGTGGTAATTACCCCCACGGAGCAACCAGCGGTCCATGGCGAAGCCAGGGCTGAGCGCCGGACCATAGACACCATGGTTAATCGCGCTCAACTGGGTGGCCCAGTAATAACGTCGAATGTCTGGAAGCGCGATACCACCGTCATACCACGGAAGCGTCAACTTAGCGACTGCGATACACGGACGCCCGTCCCATAAGAGCGCGCGCTGGTGGCTTTCGATCTCACGGAAATAGCTGGCCGGGACCAGGTCAAGAGTATTCTGCAGGGCATAGAGGAAACGGGGAAGGGACATCATTTTAAACAGTGCAGCGCGGCCAAGGAGGGAGAGCGGCAATCGCCGCCAGCCCGCCATATCCCGCCGCAGGCGCACCAAGGGAGGGAGCAAGTTCTTCTCGTAGCGCAAGATGGGGTCGGTGGAAATATAAATCCCCAAATACAAAAAGCCCTGCTGGGCTATCTGGCTCGAACAGTTACGCGGAACAGGCGGGACATCCCCACACAGGACATACAAATGTGACTTCCCCCAATTAATGACTAGGCCCGAGTTTCTACCGAAAGATGTCAAGACGTCCCAAACCACTATCAGAGATTTCTTAGGCGAGGCAAGATATAACAGAATGTCGTCAGCGTAGAGTGAAATACGGTCTTCGTGGTCAGGCGACCAGCGAAGCCCACGTATATCCGGGTGCCACCGTATCCACGCCGCCAACGGCTCAAGAGCAAGGGCAAACAGCAACGGCGACAGGGGGCAACCCTGTCGGGTGCCTCTCCCGAGCTCGAAAGGTGCCGACGCCCGCCCGTTCACCACGACGCTTGCAAGAGGCCCCTCATAGAGCAGCCTCACCCACCCCACGAATCCAGGCCCAAAGCCGAATTTGGCCAGCACCGCCCACAAGTATGCCCACTCTACCGTGTCAAAGGCCATCGTGGCGTCGAGGGACGCCACAATAGCCGGCTCTCGTATCGTACCCGTCCTGGCAATCACTCCGTGGAGGCGTCTAAGGTTTAGTGCAGTGTTACGGTGCGGGATAAAGCCCAACTGATCCGGGTGGATCAAGTCGCCAAGTACCCGGACCAGGCGGTTCGCGAGAATCTTGGCAAGGATTTTAGGCTCGGCGTTGAGGAGCGAGATCGGCCGATAGGAGCCACACCTATCCCGGGGCTTTCCGTCTTTATGGATTACCACGATCGCCGCCAGCCGTTGATCGAGCGGAAGAGACCCGTTCCTCCGCGCCTCCACGAACATGGCGGCCAAGTGAGGAGCAAACTTATCCGGACAAAGCTTGTACAGCTCTACCGGCAGACCATTTGGGCCCGAAGCCTTGCCGGAGCGCAACGCACGGATAGCACCTGCCACTTCGTCTACAGTGATATCACCATCGAGGTCCTCCCTATCAATGGCGGAAAGGCAGGGCAGAGCGATGTCACGCAGAAGATCACACGAGTCCTCAGTCGATCTATCCGAGACCGAGGCGTATACCGTACGAAAATAGTCTGAGAAACACCGGACTATACCGTCGGGATCAGTGACAACCTCTCCCCCATCCGTCAACAACTCCGGCACCACACGATTAACACGCTCCTTTTTGTCCAGCCATGCCAGCAATTTCCCGGCCTTATCACCAACATCATACAACCGCCCCTGCTGCTCCCTGTGAAGGGTCTTGGCGGCATTTGTCACCAGATCCCTATACTCCAATTGCTTCAGGCTCAAATTGTGCAGCGTGGACGTCTCAACATCCCCTTCCAAGGCCAACTCTAAAGCCGCTATCTCGTCCTCCACTTGTATCACCTCGGCGTCTCTCCGCCGCTTGGCGGCCACTACCAGGGACAAGGCTTCTCCTCTCAGTACAGCCTTAGAAGCTTCCCACAAGGACACCGCGGAGTCAACTGAGCCCTGGTTTTCTCGAAAGTAGTGGTCAACTGTCTTCAGCAACGCGCTGCGCAGCTTGGGGTCCCGAAAGTACCAGGGGTTAACGGGGGCCACCCTGCCCCCCGCCACCCGGCCTATGTCCAGACGTGCCCACACCGGTGAATGATCTGATATGCCCCGTGCCATGTGCCTAACCTCAGTTACCAAAGAGGCGTGTGCCGCCAGAGTGAGCAGATAATCAATCCGGGAGAGACTGAGTGGGGTGCCGCAGCCTCCAACAATCTACCAGGCCAAAAGTATCAATAAAGTCGGGAAGCCACTTCTGAGCCCCCCCGGTGTCTCTGGGCGGGCACCTATCTAGCATTCCAGAACCAACCGCATTGAAGTCCCCTCCCACCACTAGCATCCCTTCGGGGAGTTCCAACAAGCCTTGCCCAGATCAGCAAACGTGGAGGCCTGCAAGGCAGGAGGGACATAAACCGAAACCAAAACCAACGTTCTGCCCTCCCACCTCCCCGACACGGCCACAAAGCGCCCCCTATCATCAGCAATGGTGGAGTCAACCTCAAATGGTAGGGAAGCTCTGACAAGTATGCCCGCACCCCTGGATCCCGAGGAAAACCCCGAGTGAGCAATGAATTTGTAGCCCTTTCTGTTAAGTGCATAACACATATTCCCTATAAGGTGGGTCTCCTGCAAGAGGACCACATCTGGCAAGGTCCGTTTCAAAAATTGCAGGACTATCCCCCGTTTTATACGGTCCCCTAAGCCATTAACATTCCAGCTGAGTACGTTTAAGCCCCTATCCCCCATCCCTGAACACAAAGAGACCTCCCCCCCCCCCCCAGAGAACCACAATCGGACAATTCTGACAGTCATTGCTACGCCTTGCAAGAAAAAACAACAACCCCAAACAACAACCCCAACATCCTGAAACCCCCCCCACCCTGCACCCCTGCGTCAGCTTACAGAGCCCCCCCAACTTGCAGTGTGCCTGTCGCCCTACCAAAAACAAATCTACAAAAAGCACCCCAAGGGAGGAAAGAGCCCCTATCTTCCCCCCGCCGCCCTCCCATTACTGCAATAAGGTGCGAGTCACTGTCCAGGGCTGAATCGAAGCAGGCCAGCACCGAAGGTATCACTTCTGTCCATCCCGGTCGCCTTCCACCCCATCCACGCTGTCCCGGCCGGGTTGTCGCCGAGGGAGTGCATCCAGCCAGTCCCCTGCCATGTCCGGCGATTCGAAGAAGAAAGTCCGATCCTCATATACCACACGCAGCTTAGCGAGGAAAAGCATGGCATACTTCAGGTCCATATCCCTAAGCCGCCGCTTCACCCCCAGGAAACTTTGCCTCTGTTTCTGCACCATCTGGGTGAAATCAGGGTAAAAGCTCACAGAGGCATTTTGAAAAGGCACCGGGCCTGTCACCCTCGATGCTTGCAGGATAGCGTCCCGATCTCGAAAGTGGAAGATCCGGGCGACAATCGGCCGCGGGGGGGCTCCCACCTTAGGCCGTCCGCCAGGCACTCGGTGAGCCCGCTCCACCGCGAAAAACTTGCAGAGGCCCTTTGGCGCAAGATGATTAACCACCAGGTCCTCGACGAGGAGGTCCACGGAGAGCTCCTCCGAAGTTTCCGGGACCCCAATAATGCGCACATTATTGCGCCGGGCCCGACCTTCAAAGTCCTCGAGCCGGCGAGCGGAGAGGTCATTCGCGGTTCGTAGCTTGCGGACCTCAGCCTGGAGTTCCGAGATATCGTCAGCGAGGCCAGTAGTCTTGAGGTCCAGGGACTTGACCCGTTCATTGGTTTTTCCCAGGTCCGCGCGAATCAAGTTGACATCGACCAAAATCATGTCCACCTTGTGCGCCAGGGTCTCGAACTGTCGCCCAATCGAAGATTGCATCCCATCTATCGCCCCCTTGATATCCTGCAATGATAACTCCGAGGCTGGGGATGAATCGGCCTTCTGTGCTTCCAGCGACTGTCCCGATCCACCAGGCGACTCCTTCTGCTGGGCATAGCGATCCATATTGTTGGATTGGATATAGCCTCCCCGCCTGGTAGTCTTAGACTTCGACCGGTCTGCCTCCGATTTGGATGACATCTCGGACAGCAGGATGGTCAGTCGCAAGAGGACGTCCCTCACTCAGGTAGAGGAGACAGGTACGACTAGGTCTTCAACAGCCAGTCAGGACCGGGTGGAGGTCTTCCAGACAACAGAGGATCGGTATGACGCACTCCCAACCCGGAGCAAACAAAGGGCGAGAAAGCGAAAGTGAAAGTGCCACGGCATCCGTCCGTCAGTTCACACCTCCCAAGGCCGCTGTTGTTCAATTAGTGGCCGGGCATCCTGCCAACGCAAGCCCCTGGCATCCTTCGGAGGTAGGCCGCAATCTTCCGCCGTGCACAACTTCGGTCCCCGGTGGGCGAGCTTGGCGCGGACAACGTCAATCGCCCCAGCTGTGACTCATCTACAGGATTCCGTGCATGAAAATCAGGATTTAGGACAGGATGAGTGCCGGAGGGCGCGAGGGTAGCGGGAGCTCAAGGCTCACGCGGCCATCTTGGTCAAGCGCTAAGCTCCTCCTGAACACTTGCTGTTTTTGATATTCGGTTGTTGTTTCAAGAAAAGGCCTGCTTTACTATGGTCCTATCAGGTGACGGTTTTCACCAGTATTAAAATGTACTTACTTTTTATGACACACTCCAATCTCCTGGTGTGTCACTTGTTAACATCAGAGTATCTTTATGAGTATTTACTGAGTCGCCGTCACAGGAATCCTGTGTTCCAAGCCATATTGGTTGTCACGTCACAACTGCCTTCGACATTGACTGTGCGTAGGTTACCTCCAATGTTACTGTTTCCAGAAATTACATATGACACATTCACCAATTGGATAACTACTATAGGACATATGCATTTCCCAGCCGTGGTAAGACCTCGGTGCCACAGACTACGTTGGAGTGACAGATCATCTTGAGAGCATGCCCTCAGGCTCTTTTACTTGGATCTTTTGCCTCATGTCTCCATTTCCTAATTTTTATCCTTACCAATAGCCTTGAAGAAGTCACTTGTGTGACGAAACGTGTCGGCTGTGGCTATGTATTATATCATCATGTACTTTGTACTAACACAATAGAGCGAATTGTTCTCAATCTACTGGCATCCTTACAAGTATGGACAGAGAAGTCCAATGAGACAAGTATAAGGTACTCGTCTCAATGGACTCCTTTTCCAATGCTTTGGTTTCTATTCGTTTCTGACTCTCTCAGAGTATTTGCCACCATGCTGGACCAGAATCTCCCAGTGTCACACCTTCTCTGTGCATACATTTCATACAAAGATGCACTACATCTTAGATTGCAACAGCAAGCGCGGACCTTTTTCAGGCAGCATTCAACACTCTGAGGCGGATCACAAAACATTTTTGACTGGAGCCATTACATGTCCTTGGTGGTAAGTTAAGGTAGTGCTTGGTGCAGGCGCCGCTAACCACCCTGTTAGGACAGCACATTTCTGGAGGTGGTAACTATGTCAAAGAATGTATTTGCATTTTTGTTGCGTGGAATGTTGTTGCGGTGGTTTTGTGTTGTTTTTTATACTGTTGTATTTTATGTTGTATAACTGTATTGTGTGGCAATTGTGTATTGTGATTGTTTGCTATGTTTCAGTAGGGTTGTTACTGTTGTTTTGTGCTGTTGTATTGTGCTATATTCTGTTATTTATTGTTGAGATGTCAACAAATGTTGCTGCATTTCCTGACAAAAGCAGCACTTTTACCTTAAAGTTCCAGTGTCAATGATCCATTTACCTCTGCCGCCTGTGGTAATACACCTCTGCTGTGGCTAAAACACCACTCAAACCAGACCTTTTCTTAAATTACCACTTCCACAACATACACATCATGTAAGTGATTTGGGATTATAGTTTGACAATTCGAGAGACAGCCATGCTCAGAGCTGAGGGAATAACTGAGCGCCGCTGCATCTTTCAGCCCTTGGGATGGCTGGGAGGTTGGCATTATTACTGGAAAGGACCTTACATAATGTTCCAGGAATGCTGATGCTGTCGCGTGCCAGCAGGAACAGTAGCAAGCTGCAGCATCCTGAGGCTGGAGGGAGCTGGGAAGAGACCTGAAAGCTTGAGTTTGTGTTCTCAGGGGCAGCTGCTGCAGGGTAGGACCAAAGGACGGGCATATATATAGCTACATCCAGCTTCATGGCAGAATTGTTGGGATGATCAACAGGCCCAGCAGAAATATCTGTTCCAATGGGCTCATTTTGCATAATTTGAGGAATTATGAATACGTTTTTTTGTGCAAAATTTTAGAAATGATGCCCTAATACCACGTTCAAGGCAAAATTTTAACACGAAACAGCACGACCGACCAGAATAAAAGTAGCTGTTGATCACGACACTAACGATTTAGGGGCAGATTTACAAGCCCCTTGCGCCACTTTTGCGTCACTTTTAACATGGGAAAATTGACGCAAAATTGGCACAAGGGGCTTGTAAATATGCTCCTCGGTGTTTTTTAAGCTCGAAAAGTATCCAACGTGAGCACCCATTTCACGCTAAAATATAGTGCCAAATGCGTTTTTGAATTTTGCGTAATGTTTGCGGTTTTTTTTGTAATTTTGCAAAAGCAAATGACATGATTTTCGCAAACCCCTCCGAGTCAACTGACAAACCTTTACAAATCTTTATCTTCGACAAGCATGCTGTGCCCTAACACTTCAGGGTTTACCAGACAGGAGTTTAAAAGCCCCATTATGTGTGCACATGCTTCTGCACTGTTCATTGTTAAAGCAATCTCCCAACCATGGCTTGTGTGTTTTACAGCTCCGAGCTATCATTGTCCAAATCCTTGTAGTGTTTTTAATTAACCATTAAATGAGTGCGCTGACTAATGGAAAGCAGAAGGCAACAATGCACACCATCTGTGCATTGCTCTGCACTTCTGAGTTGAAGGCAGTGATTCATTTGTAATAAAATAGGTGCAGGGGCTCTTGTCAGGAGGCAGTCAGCACCAGCCCATTTCTCCTGTTAGCACCTCCTAAAACAGGACCAGCTACTAACCATGAAAGTGGAGAGAGGATGTGGCGCAATGGCCAGAGCTGGCAACTTTAGAGCTGGGGAACCACGTTTGAGTCTCAGCGTGGGCTCAACATCCAGTGATTCTCGGAAAATGTTATAATCTCCCCACCCCTACCATAAATGTCCTTAACTGGCGCTCACGAAAAGCACCGGTGTTTTAATTAAGTGCCAGTGCGGAGCACCAGAAACCACCGGCTCAAATTAAGCAATGGAGGGTGAACATGGTTTAACCAAACACGAGGATCTGAAAATGGGAATAGACCGGAACTGGTGATGTTTTACTAACAAAAACTTTTCCACACCTTATATTCTGAAAGGGCATACAATCTTGGGATTCTCTGCAGCATTGCTGTATGACTCTCATCACACGCATGTGTACTAGAGGGCTGAGACAACCAGCTCCCTTTCAGAGGGTCACAAGCTAAGAACTGAAGTAAGATGCTTCAGGAGTGGGTCCACAAACAACACAAAGGGCCACAAGACTCCAGACAAGAGTTGTTTTTCGGCTGAGAGTGTCTGAGTAGCAAGAGTGTGGTTTTGTTACCTCAGGGTGATTGTGAGTCAGTGTGTGTGCATATGTGTATTCTTCCAGATTGCTTTCCCCACACAGGTGGCAAAACAGATACCTGTTCTTGAATGTTACTGTTCTGAAAGGCATTTTTTTTTTCCATTGTTGAAGTTCTTCTCATACAGTGTCTGGTGCAAATGCTAACAGGATTGTAGCTTTTCCTACCTGTGTGTTCGTTTTTTCCTCACAAATAACCCCTTCCCGACATCCACATTAGGTTGGGTGTCCAGTACTATCAGATCTCAGATGTCTAGTACAGGCAGTTAATTTATTTATTTAATTATTTTATTTGAGCAATTTTATATAGCGCTGACATGCAGGGCCGCACTGGTAACCGAAACCGGCCCTGGCTGACTGCACGGCCAGCCCCCGCCGAGCTGTTTACTAGGGCCGCTTTCTGACACATTTGTTACAGGGGGTGAATTTGTCGGCCCCTGGTAACAAAAACGGCCCCCCAGGGGCCCAAAACTGGCACCCACCCTGGTGGCCCATGGGGAAACGCCCGGTGCCCGCTGCCCTGGAGACATGGCCTGAGGGCATCAGAGCACTTCAGATCAAGCAGGATGTAAGGGTTACAGCAGGTTACATTACTAGTAACTAAACTCAAACGATTACTTCAGTGGATCTGTACAGGAGTAACCACAAGAAAAAGCAATTGGGCAGAGGAAATACACATTTACAGCATTACATTAAATGGTGGGGTCAAATAATGAAGGCAGGCCAGAACGCCGTGGAGCGAGTACATAAGTCTAGTTGAGAGTGAATTAGCCGAGATGTCTTTCAAAAAGGAGGAGCTTGAGGTCCGTTTTAAAGGTCAGTAGGTAGGTGGTTTCCTGGAAGGAGGGAGGCAAAGAGTTCCAGATTCTAGCGGCACTTCCAGAGAAAGACTGGTTCATGTATCGTTCTCGGCTGAAGGTGGGGGGGGTTCAAGTAGAAGAGATTGGGCATTTCTGGAACCCCTACTTGCTTCAGAAATGTTCAGTTTCTCATTTGGATAGGAGGGTGAGGAGGAGTGCGGCGCACTGTGGGTAATGCAAGCGATTTTGAATTGGGCCTGCGCTTCAGGGGGAAGCCAGTGAAGGGTTCGCAGGGCCGGGGAAATATGATCAAATCTCTTGAGACTTAAAACAAAGCGGGCTGCAGCATGCAGAGTTGCTCTCATCGGGCCTAGGAGAACTTTGGGAATGCCTGGGAGAAGGGCAATTTCCATAGTCTAGTTTAGAGAGAACGGGTGACTGCACCACTATTTTGAGGTCTTGTTCCGCAATCAATTATCTGATGCCCCAAAGCTGCAGTTGTAGTTATGTGCTGTTGGCCATGGCTGCAATGTGGCTGCAAAGATTGAGAAGATATCAAGGGTGGTGCCGAGTGACTGGCACTCTGGACAATGGCGGGGCAACCCTCCAGGGCCGGAAGGTTAGCCATCCATTCTTGTACTGGCGTTCTTGCTTTTGGAAGTGAGATCAAAAGAAATGTTGTTTTATTTGGGTTTAGTTTTAAATGATGCCTGGACATCCTGTTTTGAATCTTCGCCATCCTGTTTTGAAACTTTAAGAGAGTTTTTGAAAGCAGGGCAATGTCTTCCGGGGAAGAGATTTTCAAGTATATTTGGGTGTTGTCAGCATAGAGATGATGGAACAGTGGCTGCTTGCAGGTAATGTGGCGGGGGACAGGGGGTTACAAAAAAAAGTGTACCTGCTCGTCGCAGTCACCGGCTGCAGCCTCTTCTTTGCCCTCACTGTGTTGGCTCCCGGCAGCACCCAGGCTCCCCTAAGCCAATCACTACGTTGCTGTCACCATGACAGCAACATCGTGATTGGTCTGAGAGCTGTGGTTCAGTGCTTAGACATGGACAGACAGCCTGTGCATGTTCTCCACCGGGCTGTGCATTACAGCCCAGTGGAGAACATGCAAAGTGCTCATGACTGGCCGGCCCAGGACGGCCGGCCAAACAGTCATGCACACTTAAGGTGCAGCAGCAACGTCACGGAATCCCAGCCCTGCCTCGCCCAACCTGGCACAGCGACAGCCATGCTGCCGGATTGGGAAAAAACTCTACAAGGTGTGCTTACCACCGATACAGGAGGGAACAAATCCTGGCAATAGGTGAGCATGGGGGTGGTGATTTTAATCACAGGATATCGGTAACCTCAAGAACAGTCTCTAAGGAAGCAGGAGGGGATAACCTTAAATGTGGCTTAGTAAATGTTAGATCCCTTGTGAAACATCACCTGGAGATCCACCTGCTGTTGGAATTACATGACCTGGATGCAGCGTTTCTGACGGAAACATGGACACGTCCTGACTCAGACGTCAAACTGGGTTTGGCATGTCCACCAGGATATAGGGCCTTTCATAAGCCGCGGCCTAGCGGAAGAGGAGGCGGAGTAGAAGTAATTTTTGAGGACAAATGGAACTTCACCCCGACTGATATTGATGAAGTTGAGGGTATAGAACTTCTGGGGTTTTCTTTAAAGGATTCTAAAGGGGACCGGCTTACTGGTATGGTGTGCTATAGGCACCCCGGCACAGTTAGCCACCAACAACAGGCATTGATCGACATTTTTAGCAATATGTAGCTTACTCATGCCAGACTGATCATCCTCGGGGATTTTAACTTATGGTCAAATGGGAACCCAGGCCCAGCACTCAAAGATCTTCTTCAATAATGCAAGAATATAAACTTGCAACAATTGGTGACAGAACCGACGCATCAGGGAGGACATTCACTAGATTTAATATTTTCGGCAAATAATGTTGCAGCAATTGAAAGTATCTTACCAATATGTTGGACTGACCACTATTTCATTACGTTTTTCTTATTTAACCCCAGAATGACCAAATTTACTGCCACTATGGAAAACAGCCGCCAGGGCAGGGAATGAAATAAACTTTTGAAAATAGCAAAACAAAACCCTATGGTCACAGATAAATATCCTTTTGATATAAATAAATCGGTGGATGAAAACTATCTGGAATTCTGTGCACAGATAAGATCTTCTCCTGATCATACTGTCCCAGTGAAAAAACTAAAAAATACACATAGGTCGGCAGCACCATGGTATAGTGAGGAGTTAAAAAAGGGATGTAAACAGGCAGAAAGAAAGTGGAGAAAGCTATACATGGATGAGGATAAAATAACCCTGAAAGCGGCATTGAGCATCTATAAAATTGAAATTTCCAAAGTGAAAGCAGAGAACTACACTAACACCATTTTAAGGGTGTTGAATAGTGCTAGAAGTATATTTAAAATAATGAATGACCTCCAAACCCGACTGCCTCAAAAATAAGATCACTGCTACACAGGACCTATGTGACAGCCTAGCTACTTTCTTTGAGGTGAAAATTAATAAAATCATTGATGGTCTGGAAATGGGCAACGTAGACAAATCAGTAGGCCAGGTCAGATCGGCTGAGATGCCATCACTGGCTCAGAAGGAGGAGAAGGTGGGCAAGAATCAGTTAGACACTCTAGAATACTTTGAGACTCCAACAGAGGAGGGTTTCAATGAATTAGCCTTGAGTGTCTCCTCAGGATCCCCAATGGATCTGCTACCACACAGGGCGTGGAAGGAATTAAAGGAGGAACTTTTTCCGCAACTCCGAAAGATCTGCTGCCAATCTCTGAGTAGTGGGGTAGTACCAGCATGTTGGAAACAGGCAATAGTGACACCCCATTTGAAGAAAGTAATGCTAGACCCCCTGTGCCCCAAAAACTACAGACCTATCTCTCTTCTACCCTACCCTGTGAAAATTATAAAATGACTGGTTAATAAAACACTTTCGCAAATTCTAGAAACTAACCATAGGCTAGAAGATGCGCAATTTGGTTTTCGACCAGGTCATGGAACAGAGACCGCCTTATTGACAGTCATGGATTAACTTAGAATGCGAGCAGACAGAGGACAATCAGTTATATTGATCCTATTGGGTATGTCTGCTGCATTTGATACGGTCGAGCACAGAACCCTTTTGAAAAGGCTCACTGACATTGGGGTGGATGGCATGGCAATGAAGTGGTTCCAGTCATACTTGTCGGACAGAAAACAGGCAGTGGCCTTACCTCCCTTTCAATCTAAGTTTGGAAACATTCAGCATGGCGTCCCCCAAGGCTCAGCAATTAGTCCCATATTGTTCAACATCTATATGAGTCCACTGATTTCAATCATTAAATCATATAAAGTCAATCTGGTGAACTATGCGGATGACACGCAACTCATCCTGTCACTGGAGGGGAGTCGATCAATATCACTTGACAGTTTCCACGAGTGCTTGCAAGAGACTGCAAGATGGCTTAAAGGTAACTCCCTGCAGTTCAACGGTGATAAAACAAAGATTCTGTTTTGTTTGGCAGAGAAAGTTCCCCTCTCTCTCCAGACCAATTTCTGGCTTATCCCTACAGATAAGTCACTGATACCATCTGAGGCAGTGAGCAATCTGGGGATAGTATTTGATGACAAACTGAGTCTAGAAACCCAAGTGAATAAAATGGTTGGGAACTGCGAAAAATACTTCCAATGCTACCTATTTCAGCCTGAGCACTAATAGTGAGAAGTGTAATCCTGAGTCGACTAGATTATTGTAATGCTCTGCTACTAGGGGCCCCAAATGTTCTGATTAAGAGACTTCAGAGGATCCAGACAATAGCTGCAAAACTCCCCTTAAAGAGATCACGTAGATCATCGGCTTCCTTGATCCTAAAGCAGCCTCACTGGCTTCCAATGACACAGAGGATACAGTTTTAATCGCTCTGCATTGTATTTAGGGCATTGCATGGACTCGGGCCCATACCACTGCGGAGCAAATATAAATGGTATGATCCCAACCAGAAGCCTTCGTTCATCATCAGCCAACCTGGTAAGCAAGCCCAGGTTTAGGACAACGAGATTTGGAGGAAGAGCATTTAGCTCTGCAGCAACACAACTCTGGAATGAGCTCCCATCTAATTTAAGACAGATAGAAGATCTTTTACAGTTTAGAAAGAGGCTTAAAACATGGCTATTCCCAAAGGAGTAACTTAGATCACCTGATAATACCCAGCAACTAACATCTTTATAGAAACATGTGCTAACCGCAGAACTAACGTAATTCAGCGCCAGGATACCCACGGGGTGATAGTGCGCTTTATAAGTTTGTATAATTAAAAAGAAAAAAAAATACAAAAAAAAATTGACAATAATTTCTGTTATTAGCATTTTATTTTGTTTTACACTGCTCCGAGAGCAGTGGAACAACGTTCCTCCTTCTTAGCGGAGGAGCCGCCACTGGATGGAAGAGAATCCAAGAGTTTCTGAGAATCATACATAGAGGCTCTAAGTAGAGGTTAAAGAGGGTTGGTGAGAGGAATGAACCTTGGGGGACCCCTTGGTGAACGCTGACTGGTCTTGAGAGTGAGTCTCCCATTTTCACAATTTGGGAACGGTCAGATAGGTATGAGAAGAACCAGTTGAGGATATTGCCTCCACATCCCATGCGAAGTTCAAGAGTACGAAGGGGGTCCAGATGGTTTACAGTGTTGAATGCAGTGGATAAATCCAGGAGGACCAGGCGGCAGGAGTTGCCGGAGTAGAGGATTCTGAGGGTGTCATTGTCTATCTGGAGGATCCCAGTTTCTGTACTGCGACCCTGGCGGAAACCTGATTGGAGAGAGTCTAGGAGGTTGTTTGTTTGAATGTGTGAGGCTAGTTGGGATGCTACACAACTTTCAATGACTTGGCCTGAAAATGGGATTGTGGAGACTGGGCAATAGTTTTCTCCATTCTTTCTCACATATTCTGATCAGCGTTCTTGCTTTCATAAAGCTCTTTAGAGAACCAGGGCCTGGAGCATTTAGGTCTGCCGATTTGTATTTTGGCAGCGCACATTTGTCGATAAGGGATTCCATACAGGAGTTGTCTTTGTTGGTGACCTCGTTAATGTCCATATGAGGTGTGATTGACATTAGGGTGGTAAGGTCTATGATGGCCATGGTTTCTGTGTCAAGATTGGATGTGTCCCTGAACCATATTTACTCTGTCTGGTTTACGGATGGTTCAGCAAGGTTCATAGGGACGAAACGGCATTGGAAGGCAGTGTCCTGTAATCCGATCACACAAAAATTGCTGAGTACAACTGGTGAGGGTAAGAGCAGTCAATTTGCCGAACTCTATGCTGTTTATCAAGTTCTGAAACAAGAGTTACCTGGCACATGTCATATTTTTACCGATTCTTGGTCTACTGCCAATGGACTGGCAGTTTGGTTACCGACTTGGCATTCCCATAGTTGGAAAATCCATTCCAAGGAATTGTGGGGAAAAGAATTATGGCAGGAGATTTGGGAAATGCTCCCACAGAGTACTGTTACAATCTTCCATGTGGATGCTCATACCCCGATAGACTCTCTTGACAAATTCTTTCATAACATTGCAGATGAGAAATCTAAAATTGCTGAGGCAGTGGTGGACACGCAAGATTCTGATATTGCGGGATTGGCGAAATGGGCCCACCAGAAAGCAGGACACTTTGGAGAGAAAGCCACTAGCAGGTGGGCTGCTGATCGAGGAATTTATATTCCCCTAGATTTAATTAAAAATGTTATTCTACATTGTCCCATTTGTCAGCATATCAGGCAGCGCAAAGTGCCCCAAATTGTTAAAGGTCATTTACATCGCGGGAAATTGCCCGCTCAAATTTGGCAGATTGATTACATTGGTCCACTTCCTATGAGTAGGAATTGTCAATATGTTTGCACCATTGTTGATACATACAGTGGCCTGTTGGTGGCCCTTCCCTGTAGGCAAGCTACCCAATTGAATACTATTAAAACATTGGAATTGATTATGATGTATTATGGTGTGCCATTCCAAATTCAATCTGATAATGCATCCCATTTTCGTGGAAGATTGGTACAGGAATTCTGTGTGGAAAACAATATTGAATGGGTATTTCATATACCATATTATCCACAAGCCTCGGGTCTTGTGGAGAGGTTGAATGGCCTGCTAAAAGACCAACTTCGCAAATTAACAGATGACAAGTATAAGAATTGGCGAGATTTTTTGCCTCAAGCGCTATTGATTTTGAATAACCGTCCTTTTCTAAATGCTGAATCCCCACTTATGCGTTTGTTTCCTCCGAATGTTGATGCTAAACCTAACAAGATCAGAGAGACTGTGATGTACTGGGAGATTACTCCCGGAGCTTTGGCTCCATGCAGAGCGACCCCAGGGTCGGCAGGTTTAGACTTGCATGCCATGGATGACACCATTATAAAAAGTAAAGATCGAGTCATCATTGAGACAGGTGTTGGTGTTCAGATACCACCTGGAAATTTCGGATTAATTGCCCCTAGATCGGGGCTGGCTGTAAAAGGCATTCAGGTGCTTGGAGGAATCATTGATAGTGATTATCAGGGAGAGATTAAGGTGCTCCTGCTGAATAGCAGTGAGGTTGACTTACTGATACATAAAACTGACCGAGTGGCTCAATTGCTAATAATGCCTGTCTTCAGTGGTGAGATGGTAAAAGGCACTGCCCCAACGTTGCTAACTGTACGAGGCCAGAAAGGTTTTGGCTCCACAGATAATCCTGGGGCCAGAGTTTGGGTGCAGTCGCCTAAGAATCCCCCTGAACAAGCAGAGGTCATTGCAACCGGTCAAGATAACACCATTTTAGTTATGAGACCAGGGAAAGATAGCTGGGAAGCAGTCCCGGCTGACAAATGTTACTTACGAGAATGAATAATGCCTGTATTTGATTCTCTTTCAGATCATTCTTTGGACTGTTGCTGCAGGATGTGTCGGTATTGGACTCCTTTTGGGATGGTACGACGAGAGAGGAGGGATCCCATCAACCCGGGCTGAGTTGAGAACACGAGTGTCGCGTTCCTTCGCTGCGTGGGATTCGTCGCCAAACTTTTAGGTTACATTGGCCAAGCAAGTGACGAAGACCCCTCATTTCTGCTTGACACCGATGAGATCGGTAACTGATATATTGGCAACTTGTTTGGTTGCTGTCCCTGCTTCGTTAGAGACTTTGACTCATATTTTCAATATATCAACCGCCCGCCCCAATGTTCTTCTGGGCGATTTCGCTACCCATCAGTATTGCCCCTTGTGTACTGAACTGTCAGACCCGATACCCCCCATCCAGTCCCAAATAGTTACTTATAATATCACACAAGGTGATTTATGTTTTTTCCTTACGTGTAATCCTAGTGCAATTTCGGAATGTATGCGTTTAAAATTGAAAGGTGCCACCTCATTCACCACTCATGAACGAACTTTGTGCCTTCAAAGGACACCGAAAATATGTACTTCTGTTCAGAATAACATGACTTGCAAGAGTATGGTAGTTGCCCCCAGTCATTATCGCACGATGCTACTACCTGCCGGATGGCTTTTCTCATGTGGTAATACTTCCTGGCCATATGTCCCTGCAAATATTTCTGGAGGCCCTTGTGCCATTACTAGGTTGAGTTTATTGATGTTTTCCTCACATCCGAATGCCAACTCTCGTGTGATTCGAGATACAGTGAGGTTACAGGAGGATTGTGACTCATCTTTGCATTTATATTCTAAGTCCGAATACCTTAGCCTGGCTATTTCAATTATTGGTGTTCCTGCTTTGGCAGTCTATAATGCCAAATCTATTGAGAAAATGGCCTGCTGGATGGTGAAATCCATTAATAATACTTCTACAGTCCTGTCTGACATGCTATTAGACGCCCAGGGTGAACGAAGGGCTATCTTGCAAAATCGAGCGGCCATTGATTATCTTTTGCTTAAACATGGACACGATTGTTCTGATTTTGAGGGTCTTTGTTGTTTTAACTTGTCTGATCATACACAATCCATTCGAGCTCACATTAATAAGCTACATGACTTGACAGAAGAACTTAGAAAACACATTGACCAGGGCTGGTTTGACTGGCTCTTTAATTGGTTACCTGATTTGCATTTCTTACGTCAAATATTAGGAGGTATTCTGATTACTATCGCCATTTTGATTTCCATCTGTTGCTTTATTCAGTGTATTCCTTCACTACTTCAATTCTGTACACCTGGTACTAGACATAGATCAGTTAGTTTTGTTTCATATTATTCTTCCACAGATGTTAGTTCTGTTTAATGAATGTATAATAGACTGAAGTCAAGGGTGAAATGTTCTGCTCGATTTTCCTGGCCTTCTTGTGTTAACAAGTGATTGAATGTGACTTCAGTCTCTTACCATTCAAGCCTAAGGGCTAGAGTAGTGAATGGAGCCTATTTACTAGGCACTTCGACATGATTCTGTGCTCTCCCCCATAGATCAGGGCTTGCACACATAGCCTAGGGGATAGATTCGTTAGTATTAGGGATAACCTGTCCTGTAGTGAGGGTATTTCATGGAGCCGTGCTGAATTCAGGCCTGGTAGGCCTCAAACGGGAGAGACTCCATCTTTCTTTCTGCTCCGGCAGCTTGGGATTCTTCTAGGTCAAGAGGAATGTTTTAGTTATGAGGTGTTATTCGCTTGGAGAGAACCGGTTCAGGCCGGCCCTTATCGAAGGATTGTATTTTTCTTCATGCCGAAGACACTACATCAGGCCGGCCGGCTGGGAACGTGTCCTTGGTACGGGGAGGTACAAGAATTTGGTGGGCGGCAGGTTACGGGCCGGAATTTTCCATGAGGAAATGCACCTCTATATTAGTGAAAGTCTGAGGCAGTTACATGTTCAGTCCGTAGGCGGCATCTAGCCGTTAGCAGTAAAGCTACTACTTATTTCAGGGAAGACAGACGCCATCTTGAAGGCGGAGAAGAACTGAGAGACAGATGCTTTCCTAACAGAATAACCAGAGAGGAGAGAGTAGCCGATAAGGAAGAGGTCCCAGTGACTCGGAGAAGGGTGATTCCAGGCGAGCCGAGGCACAGACGAGAAGGGAACCTAGATGACCACTGAGTGCAGGCTACACACTACTAAGGTGATGTCGACCCTTTCTTATTAGAGTGTACAACTTAATCTTTCACTTTTCTTTGCAGGTTATGTGTTATATCGTAATGTTATGTGATTGTATGTGCAATGAGTAATAAAGTATCCAGTTTGTAGTGAACCAACATATACTGTGTGTTCTTGTATAAGAGGGTAGCCTATTCTTCTAGTCAGCTGCGGCTACATGAACAGATGTTAACCCTGATCAGGTAAGTGGTAACTGAATAAGGGAAAGAGGAGCCCCTCAAACCTGAGAACAGGCTATGCCCGAACTGGCAATCCTTGTGTGATCTGATGAATAGTGAGACTGATTCCCTTTTTGTATGTTATGGTGATCATAGGATGAACTGTCGTATGAGACTGCCGTCTAGGTAGAGAGGTCTGGATTCGTAGGGGATCGCGAGGCCGCCGATTGTGCTGATGCTGCCGTCTGGGTAGAGAGGTCTGGGTTCGTTTGGGACCGCGAGGCCGCCACTTGTGATACTGTCGTATGGGCAGAGAGGTCTGGGTTCGTATGGGACCGCGAGGCCGCCACTTGTGATACTGTCGTATGGGCAGAGAGGTCTGGATCCGTATGGGATCGCGAGGCCGCCGATTGTGCTGAGACTGCCGTCTGGGTAGAGAGGTCTGGGTTCGTATGGGACCGCGAGGCCGCCACTTGTGATACTGTCGTATGGGCAGAGAGGTCTGGGTTCGTATGGGACCGCGAGGCCGCCACTTGTGATACTGTCGTATGGGCAGAGAGGTCTGGATCCGTATGGGATCGCGAGGCCGCCGATTGTGCTGAGACTGCCGTCTGGGTAGAGAGGTCTGGGTTCGTATGGGACCGCGAGGCCGCCACTTGTGATACTGTCGTATGGGCAGAGAGGTCTGGGTTCGTATGGGACCGCGAGGCCGCCACCTATGAGATCTTGGTATGCATAGTAGGAATCCCCTGTCCTTAGGTGATAGATATATGTGGTTGTAGGATTGTAAATAGGTTCTAGGGAGGGGGTAACGTTCTGGCTGGGTTAGTGAGGCTCTGATGAGCGGGTTCTATCTGATCCGAAAACCCAAGCAGAACACCTGGTTGCACAGTCTCCTGCAGGTAGGTTCTCCAGCTGGCAGATCCTTTTTGTTGATTTTTATGTTCTCTCTTTGTTAAACCATTAGACCCATATTGCAACTGTGCGATTGAGCCACACACGAATCTTGCCGAAGCCCGACTACAACAAGGTTAAAGACAGGAGGGTCAAGTTCACGCAAAATGTCCTTTGGTAAGTTTTAATAAGATTGGGTAACAACAATGGAGTCACCCCTCAGGGCCGGACTGGCCGTAGCGAGCACCAGGCGTTTTCCCAGTGGGCCGGATGGGTGGGGACCGGTTTTGGACTGGTGGTGGCTGTTTTTGATACAGGGGACTGGTTTTGCAGCAGGGCTGCAATATCGGCCCCCAGTAACAAAAGTAGCAGCAGTGTTTCCCACGCACACCCAATTTGCCCCCCACCCCCCGTGCCTGGTCCAACTCAATTGCCAGGGCCGGTTTGTGGTCCCAGTCTGGCCCTGTCACCCCTTCTAGAACAGTTACAGCTTGACTAGAAACAGTGCAAGCTTCCTTCCCTCACAGGAGAGGTACAGCTGGGACAGCGCAGCACAAATGTTTCCCTTCATAGGACAAATACACATCGGACAGTAACAGTGCAAGATTCATCGCAGAACGGGTGCAACCAAGTGGTACTAAAAGCTTCCCTCTCTTGCAGAAGCACCAAGCGTGTCTTCCATTCACTGCAGAACAGGTACAACTAGGCAGTAATGAAGCAAGCTTCCCTCTCTTGCAGAAGCACCAAGCGTGTCTTCCATTCACTGCAGAACAGGTACAACTAGGCAGCAATGAAGCAAGCTTCTCTCTCTTGCAGAAGCACCAAGCTTGTCTTCCATTCACTGCAGTACAGGTACAACTAGGCAGCAATGAAGCAAGCTTCCCTCTCTCACAGAAGTCAGCAAGCTTGTCTTCCATTCCCCGCAGAACAGGTACAACTAGGCAGTAATGAAGCAATCTTCCCTCTCTTGCAGTAGCAACAAGTTTGTCTTCCATTCCCCGCAGAACAGGTACAACTAGGCAGTAATGAAGCAAGCTTCCCTCTCTCACAGAAGGCAGCATGGGCACTCCTCCATTCCCCTGTGAAAAGGTACTACAGGGCAGTACTGAAGCAAGCTTCCCTCTCTCACAGAAGGCAGCAAGCGCAGTCCTCCATTCCCCTTAGGAAAGGTACAACTGGGCAATACTGAGGCAAGCTTACTCTCTCACAGAAGACAGCAAGTCCAGTCCTCCATTCCCCACAGGACAGGTACAACTGAGCAAGCTTCCCTCTCTCACGGAAGGCAGCCAGTGTAATCTTCCATTCCCTGCAGAACAGGTACAACTGGGCAGCACTGAAGCAAGCGTCCCTCTCTCACAGAGCACAGCTAGTGCA
Source organism: Triturus cristatus (assembly GCF_964204655.1). Lineage (NCBI taxonomy): Eukaryota > Metazoa > Chordata > Amphibia > Caudata > Salamandridae > Triturus > Triturus cristatus. Next base: position 1,138,131,639 of record NC_140593.1, on the reverse strand, counting down.
ATCTTCCATTAACTGCAGAACAGGTCCAATTGGGCGGCACTGAAGCAAGCATCTGTCTCTCACAGAAGGCCGCTGGTCCAGCTTCCATTTCCCACAGAACAGGTACAACAGGGTGGCACTAAAGCAAGCTTCCCTTTCTCGCGGAAGGCAGCCAGTGTAATCTTCTATTTCTTGCAGAACAGGTATAACTGGGCAGCACTGAAGCAAGCTTCCCTCTATCACAGAGCACAGCTAGTGCAATCTGCCATTCCCCGCAGAATAGGTACAACTGGGTGCCACTGAAGCAAGCTTCCCTCTCTCACGGAAGGCAGCCAGTTCAATCTTCCATTCCCTGCAGAACAGGTACAACTGCAAGGAACTAAAGCAAGCTTCCCTCGCTCATGGAAGGCAGCCAGTTCAATCTTCCATTCCCTGCAGAACAGGTACAACTGCAAGGAACTAAAGCAAGCCTCCCTCTCTCACGGAAGGCAGCCAGTTCAATCTTCCATTCCCTGCAGAACAGGTACAACTGCAAGGAACTAAAGCAAGCTTCCCTCTCTCACGGAAGGCAGCCAGTTCAATCTTCCATTCCCTGCAGAACAGGTACAACTGCAAGGAACTTAAGCAAGCTTCCCTCTCTCATGGAAGGCAGCCAGGCCAATCTTCCATTCCGTGCAGAACAGGTACAACTGCAAGGAACTAAAGCAAGCTTCCCTCTCTCATGGAAGGCAGCCAGTCCAATCTTCCATTCCGTGCAGAACAGGCACAATGGGGCGGCACTAAAGCAATATTCCCTCTCTCGCAGAAGGCAGCTAATGCAATCTTCCATTACCTGCAGAATAGGTACAACTGGGCGGCACTGAAGCAAGCTTCCCTCTCTCACAGAAGGCAGCTAGTCCATCTTCTATTCCCCGCAGAACAGGTATAACAGGGTGGCGCTACAGCAAGCTTCCCTCTCTCGCGGAAGGCAGATAGTGTAATCTTATATTCCTTGCAGAACAGGTACATCTAGGCCGCACTAAAGCAAGCTTCCCTCTCTCATGGAAGGCAGCCAGTGCAATCTTCCATTCCCCACAGAACAGGTACAGCTGCAAGGAACTAAATCAAGCTTCCCTCTCTCACAGAGCACAGCTAGTGCAATCTTCCATTCCCTGCACAACAGGTCCAATTGGGCTTCATTGAAGCAAACTTCTGTCTCTCACATAAGGCAGCTGGTCCATCTTCCATTCTCCGCAGAACAGGTACAACTGAGCGGCACTGAAGCAAGCTTCCCTCTCTCACAGAGCACAGCTAGTGCAATCTTCCACTCCCCACAGAACAGGTACAACAGGACAGTCCTGAAGCAAGCTTCCCTCTCTCACAGAGCACAGCTAGTGCAATCTTCCACTCCCCACAGAACAGGTACAACAGAACAGTACTGAAGCAAGCTTCCCTCTCTCACAGAGCACAGCTAGTGCAATCTTCCACTCCCCACAGACCAGGTACAACAGGACAGTACTGACGCAAGCTTCCCTCTCTCAAGTGAGGCAGCCAGTTCAATCCAGAACAGGTACAACTGTGCGTCACTAAAGGAAGCTTCCCTGTTCTGTAGGTGGCAGCAAGTGAAATCTTCCAGTTTCTGAAGAAGAAATCGAACAGGGATGACTAGTGAAAGCTTTCGTCACTCATAGAACATGAACAGTTAAAGCAAGCGTGACATGTAGGTTACGGACACATCCACAGAGTGGGTGATTGACTCAATGAGAGGAATGTATAGGTGGATGAGTGAATAAATATGTGAGCTCTGACTCAATTCTCACTTAGTTGATATTACACATCAGCATTATGCATGACCAGCCACTGTCACTCGGGCCTTATGTGCTTCATATATTCAGAAGCAGCCGTTACCCAGTAGAGCACCGTAATTTGAAGAAACCCAGCCACAGTCTGTATAATTATGCTCTTGATAGGCAAACAGGTGCCAACCTCTTCGAAAAGGTTTTGAATGTGTGTCCTCTCCAGGCGCTGTGCAACCCCATCCTCAAAATATTGAGTGACAATACTGCTGCCATACGTAGAATGCAAAAAGAACAGTTGATGGACAGAATGTTGAACAATGTCAAACATCCCAGTACAGAGATCTGGGCCTAAATCCATCATTTGTTTTGCTCCCCATGCCATTCCAGTTTAAACTCACAATATGCAAATCAGTTTTGAGCCGGCTCCTCATGGGAACAGTCCAGCCCTAACTACCAGGCCATGTCCTTCTTGGACCGGAAACAAGCATCCTTGGACCGGTTTAGGGATTGCACCCCTTAACAGCTAGGCTAACTTGACTCCAGTAGCATGGAGAGCACGGGACCCATGTCTGGGCATACCCGTCCCACTCAGGGTGACAAATGCAAAAAGCACAATTGATGGACATAATGTTGAACAGTAGCAAACATTCACCCCAAACGGGGGTGGTGTAGTGAGCAAAAGAACAATGTATTTAGCCCAGATCTCTTGACTAGAGGAGAATGTTGGATTAATTTGCCATTCTGTCCAACATTTCTTGCTGCAGCACTTTTTGCCCGAAGTGGGATGGGTATGCCCAGACGTTGGTCCCTTGCTCACTGTGCCACTGGATTCAAGCTAACCTGGTTGATGAGGGGTGTTTACCCCGAAACCTGGTCCCAGGATCCTTGTTTCCGGTCCAGGGAGGCCCCAGCTTGGCAGTTTGAGCTGGACTGTTCCCATGAGGAGCAGGTTCACAACTGATTTGCATATGGCTGGGTCCATACTGGAGCAAAAGAATAATGGATTTAACCCAGATCTTTTGACTGGGGGTGAATGTTTGATTTATTCAGCATTTTGTCCATCATTTGTTGCCGCAGCACTCTACGTAGAAGGCCGACCTGTATGAAGGAAGGGCCTACAGAATCCATATGAGAAGCAAGATAGGATTCCAGAATATTACAGCTTTGTCGTGCAGTTCCCGAACGAAAGTCTGAAATCATCAACATCCGTGGGTGTTGCGATTGGCAAGAGACGAAACAGAAACAATGGCCGTGTGAGCTGAGACATATGGGAAGACAGCTACTCACAGCCAATTAGGAACTGTTTTGACAGGCTGTCCTATAAAATATGTTATTTTGCTGTGTCTACAGCTTCCTTTCACTTATTCTTTTTCCATTTGATTCTCTTGCTATAATATGTAATTCCTTTGGTCTTTGACTTTTTCTTGCCTCTTAAATTCTCAATATAGCTGTTTCTCCATAAGTTTTCATCTTTCTGTCTTTGTTTTCTTTCCATCCTTAATTATCCTCCTTTCCTCTCCTTCCTTTCTTGCTTGATAAGGTATGTTATTATAGTTGCTCTTTGCTTTCCTTACATCTGTGATTGTTTTGTCTTTATGCAAACTATGGCCACAGCGGCGGTACCACACCGAGGGAGGTTTACCGCATTTTTGTAGGATTAGATTGCCTTCATTGACTACCAGTTTTCAAGAATTTTAGCTTTAAACTAGCATGTATGGTATTTAAATGTAGTAAGACACCATCCCCTCTGTTCCTCTGGGAGAGAAGAGCTGGATAAAATACGAACAAGGTCACTTGTGGGATTTTTTTGGGTTATCGCAGACCTAATGTTTATTAAAAAGCTTAATTAGGAGTATGGGTCATCAAAAGATTTTTGAGAGGTCATCTCACCCTCAACTTATCGAGGCATGCTTCATCATTTGACGGTCTCTGAGAGAAGAACTGGATACCTTCCACTCTTTGCGCCATGAGCTCGACACCGGAGATTCTCAGCACTAGAAGCCAGGATCTGGACCTCTCTGCCCTCAGAAACTAAACACAAATCAACAGTGATAAGTGTCAGGAGAACCATCAAAAGCTTTCTCTTCAAAAGATGGTCCATCTGATCTCGTAAGCAATGTTTTGCAGAATAATAGGCCTATGTATGTATGTGTGTATAAGTATATATATATATATATATATATATATTCACTGAAAAAACCATAGGTTTCACACATGTTATAGTTAGCTGTACATTTTACTGATAAAAAACCAATGAAATTCCCCCGTTATAGTTACTGTAGGCAACTATAACTCACGCGACCGCAATCCTCTGCTGATGCTAATACTGTATTTAGATACTTATTTGCCCATGTCTTCTTCCATTAAATTTTAGCTATACATATATTACAAATATTTTTTTTTCATAAAGACACATATGTCATCAGCAGAGGATTACGGTCGCGTGAGTTATAGTTGCCTACAGTAACTATAACGGGGGAATTTCATTGGTTTTTTATCAGTAAAATGTACAGCTAACTATAACATGTGTGAAACCTATGGTTTTTTCAGTGAATTTGCAAGGTTTTTTAAATGCTAATTCCTAACTATAACGTGTGTGAAACCTATGGTTTTTTCAGTGAATTTGTACGGTTTTTTAAATGCTAAGTTACTTTGCGCCATTCGTGGCGTGCGCGCCCACTTAACGCAGTTCGTTCCGTGCGCGCACGGTGCGCTTCGCGCACCGTGCGCGCACAGTGAGCACGCGGTGCGCTTCGCGCACCGCGCGCCCACTTTACGCAGTTAGTGCCGTGCACGCACGGTGGGCATGCGGTGCGCTACGCGCACCGCGTGCCCACGTTACGCTAGATGGGCCATGTACGCATGATGCGCTTCGCGCACCGTGCGCACATGGAGGACATATTATGCGCTTCCTTGTGATAGGTAATCTGTTGAAATTTTTGGGGGAAATGCTGTGCTCTTATATGCCATGCACAAATGTTGGCCTTCGACCACCATTTGCACACGGGGTGGAG